>NC_141249.1:16063916-16663916 GCF_054856555.1 Leptonotus elevatus | reverse complement strand
AGCTTGATAAACATAGATATATTATTTATAATAAAGAAACACACATTTTCAGACCAATTAAGTGAAATTGGGAATCACTGTATGCTGTACGTTATCAACAGTTCTGTAATATTTCTTACTTTATTTGAGCTATTTTCCCCTCTAAAATTGGTTAGTTGAATTTATATAAAATATAAATGAACTATTTCACATTTACATAGCAATGTTTTATTTTCAGAAATAATTTGTAGATACATTTATAATAATACAATTTAAAAAATTGCACTAATGATTGTATTTAAGTCAGCTATTTAATTTTTTTGTATATTGTGTATGCAATGTATATAAATATATATTTTTTGAACATAAATGTATATAAAATTAAATGTATATAGCCATTTGTTCTTAAAATCGGTGAGCTAAATGAATTTAATTTCTAATTCTATAAAAATAAAGAAATATATATATTAATGATGTCAGTATATGCAGTACAGGGAAAAATAAATAACTTGACTTAAGTAATAGACCCTGAAGTGTAAAGAGCTGTCAGTTCCTCATGCCGGTTCGCTGAGTGGTCC
Organism: Leptonotus elevatus; assembly: GCF_054856555.1. NCBI lineage: Eukaryota > Metazoa > Chordata > Actinopteri > Syngnathiformes > Syngnathidae > Leptonotus > Leptonotus elevatus. Next base: position 16,663,359 of record NC_141249.1, on the reverse strand, counting down.
TCTAACCCGCAAGTCATGTCTGCAGACAACTCCAGAATGATGACGCATCATCAGGCATGACAGCCCCAAGATGGGTCGGTGCCAGCCGCTGGACAATAGTCCTGCTGCTTGAGTGTTTGCTGGGACGGCTCTGTCTTTGTCCCGCTCTGGCTGAGCAGACTTCGGGGTAATTCTACAGATAATTCCAAGGACCGGCGGCCCAGCCTCTCCCGCCGGGATATCTGATTCCCCCCCTCCGCCTGGAGCCATGGCCTGCCGTGAGCCTTTTCTGGGCGCTCCCCGGGGGGGCTGGGCCGCCGACACGGCAGCCGGAGCCACGGCAACGGTGTCGCGGTGTGGCTAAGCCCGAGCCGCTCCCGGTTGCCAGGCGCTAAGACGCACACCCGCCATGCTGAGGGTATTCGTCTGAGTGGTTAGAATGGGAGGATGAGGAGGGGGAGACGGATGAGGAGGAGGAGGGGGGGTGGGAGGGCAAGTCAACGAGACGGTTATAGTGACAGTCAAACTCAGCAACATATCCTGTTATTTTCTGGAAGAAAAAAAAAACACCTATTCACTTTTTTTTGTGCTCAGGCCTAAGCCATGTCTAATATTATTCCTTGAGATCCCAGAGAATTCCACTTTGTGTATTTAAAACAACCACATAGCTCAGTTTTTCAGTTCACTAGCTTAATGCTAACACATCTCTTTCCCTTCTCACCAGGTTGTTCGCGGTGCGTTGCGGGGGCTGCGTCGAGGTCATCTCCTCCACAGAGCTGGTCCTGCGTGCCGGGCCCGCCGTCTTCCACCTGCGCTGCTTCACCTGCAGCGTGTGCTCCGCCCCCCTGAGGACCGGAGACCGCTGCGTGGTCAGGGAGGGCCGACTCGTGTGCGCCAGGGAAGACTACCACCAACGCGTGGCCAGCCCGACCTCATCGGACACAGGTGAGAGCATGTTCAGACTTAGCATCTCGTTTTGTCTGACTCTGGTTCAAATGTACAGTAAAGTTAAAATGTTATGCTATTTTGCTATTTTTTCAAGAACCACCTCATAACCCAAATTCAAAACATAACCCAACACTTTTAGGTAAAAGTGACGACGTCGAGGATGATGATGACGAGGAGGAGGAAACAGGGAGGATCACGAGTAGGCGAAATAGATCTGATGAGCAGGAAAGTAAACGTCCCAAAAGACCTCGTACTATTTTGACCACCCAGCAAAGACGGATCTTCAAAGCCTCCTTCGAGGTTTCATCCAAGCCGTGTCGAAAGGTAAAGTACGGATTCTTCCATTTGATGCATGATGTATTGCGCATTAATTATAAATTACTTCTCTTATAATTATACTTCTCATCAATCATTCTTCCCTGGCCCCATCTCATTCATGCCTCTAATTGAATTTTTAGTTATTGTTTTTTTTGCAAAAGAGACTATTAGAGTTTCTTGGCCGTGGTCTATGTTTTAATGATGTGTACACTGTAAAAAAATAAATAAAAATACAACAACAAACTAGTAACATTTCGTTTTTGTCAGGTGTCTAAGAAATTAATTATGGGAAAGGTAGTCCTACTAGCCTAATGCTGTGGTCGCCGGTCAGACCCAACGCAAGAGAAGCTGTTCTGCTGGCAAATTTCCAATGTTACAATGCGAGACCGTAAACTTGGAGCTTCCATTAGCTGCCCAGGACTAAGCAAAAACGGTTGGATAATGGTCAGTGCATTGCTTATTCACAGCTGTTTAATTGTTAACCAAGATAGCTTTAGCATTAGCTAAAGTAATAGCACAACCAGATTGACTAGCAGTTAATTTTGTTACAAATAGTTCCTGGTGAGAATTTATAGTATGATTGATTTTCAGCAAAATTGTAGTGTCTCGGTTTTTAATTGTGAAAATCTGGTCACCCTATGCTAGCTTCCTTAGCATGGCGCGGTGCACGGCTACATTCACATCTTGCTAGCAGCTTGAAGACTGCACACCACAGAACAATGTAATTTGAACCACCGCCTAATTCTACACCTTCATACCCACTGTCTACATATTTTATCATTAGGATTCTACTTTTCAGATGATACTTAATAAAAGTAATGAGAAAAATCCCGACTCAGCATCTTCTGGCCCAAAATTGAACAGATTCCTTCTTTTGTCTTTGTCCAGAAATTAGAAACTTGAAATTGGCTAAGGAGATTTAGCAAAATCTGAAATAGAATGACAAAAATGCCTCAAATATTGAAGTCATTCTATAGCAGTCAACAAAATGTAAAGGAACGATACTGTGCACAGGCTGTGGAGGAGTATGTCACAAAAAGCCAAAGAAAAAGCACAGTTACTCCATCTCATATAACCTTGACTGGACCTCCGCTCTGTTGTTTATCTCTGTTTTTAAAATCTGCCCCTTTTATTTCCTGAATCTTAATCAAAGGTACGAGAGACCTTGGCAGCAGACACTGGCCTTACTGTGCGGGTCGTGCAGGTCTGGTTCCAGAACCAAAGAGCCAAGGTAACACACACACACACACACATCCACTCACGTACAATTACTATAAGAAAATCTCTTTCGGCACGGAGCCGCCTGCCAAAGACGAAATCAGCCCGGTTATCTCCTCATAGAGGAAACTGATGACATTTCAGCACATGGCGACTGCACATGAAACCTCATATTGCGCACTGAAAGATGTCCTTCACCCAATACTTCATCGTTGAATAAACACCCTTTTTTTTTTCTTTTTTTTTTTTTTAGATGAAGAAACTGGCCAGGAGGCAACAGCAGCAGGAGCAGGAGCAGCCGACTCAGGAGCAGCAGGAACAGCCATCGCATCACAAAGGTGTTACACAGCGGATGATCAATTGCATGACATTGTGGAATGTAGATCATATGTTTAAAGTGCATGAGAAAGGTCAAACTATTGTTTTAAAATAGTCTCCTTATTTTGACAATTTGTACCTATTGGGAACGAATTAGCAAAATGCTTCATTTTGGGATTACCGTTGCTCCACAGCACCCCCCAGTGGTGTGCCTACCTCTCAGCTGGAGCACTTAGGGTCTTCCTACTCCCACGTCCAGCAGCAGCAGCAGATGGGATTCACAACAGCGGAGCAGCAAGACTTTGACATGGACCCCTTCAGACAGGGCCTGACCCCCCCTCAGATGCCAGGGGACCACATGCACCCCTACGGTAAAGCGCGCGCAAAAACTTGTGATGTACTATGTCTGTATTATACTGCCCCCGGGTGGCAAACATCAGAAGGAGTAGCACGATGTCCATTGAACTGATGCAAAGAGAAAAAAGTAGCATGTAATTCTTGAAAAAATAATTACGTGCGAATAGCTAATGTTATGACCGTTGGCAGAAGCATTCGGGAAAGAATCTCATCAAGGATGTTCTATTTCAGGTTTGAATGCCCTTTACGGCGGCGGCGGCGATGCCGACTGCTTGTCTCTGGGCGACACCTCGTCCCTCCTCACCCCCATCGACCGCCTCTACTCCATGCAGGACTCTTACTTCACCTCCTGAGTGACGATCCTCATCACGTCCACTCTTTATTTATCCACATGGACCGTGTACAAAACCGGAGCACAAATAGGTACACTGTAACACTCACGCAATACTACAGTTCATCTCGTAACAAAGTATGCTGATATGTAAGTCCAGTCATGCTTTAAACAGACTTTTTTTTTACTGTCCGACCTCTCTACTATGCTTGAACGCCACGTTATGAGATTAGAACGGATGTGAATACTGTAACTGAATGTGTATTTATTCTTGTAGAGTGTGTTCATTTTGAATGGATGAATCATCTGTGATCAATAAATAATGACTGTGGAATAGTGTGTTATATACAAATGACAGTGACGCCACTAACTTGGGATTTCGTCGTTTGATGTGAGGCCACTCGTTTATTGCTTTATACAATCCTTTAGGATCGTGTTTCATTATTGGACTAGCCACTCCGACCACAACCAGGTAGCACAACTTGGTTCACTGCTACTGTTTTGTCCTTTCTTGTCCTGTCCTGGCCTGTCCTGTTCCTTCCATCTCTGACCGTGCTCTGATTTGACTGTCTTGTCCTGCCACCTCATCCTCTTTCTCATCCTGTCCCTCCTAGTCCCATCACGCACTGTCCCAAAATATCTAATGTTGTACAGCCTAGACCTGTCCTAACCCTGTTGTACCCGCCTGCCTTCTCCCTCCCGACCTCCCTCCCTGCTTTGCCCTGTCCTGTTTTCCTGTCCCGTGGCCTCACCTAATCCTATTGTGCCCAGTTCCGTCTTGTCCAAACCTGTCCTGACTTACCCTGTCCTGTACCACCCAGTTCTTATTTGCCCAATACTGTCCTGTGTCACCCCCGCCCCATTGCACCCTTTTTCATTCCACCTTTTCCTGTCATGCCCTGCCCTATACTGTTCCTGTTCTGCCAACACACCCCATCCCACTCAGTCCTGTCTCACCTAGTTCTATTGCACCCTATCCTATCTTATCTGACCATGTCCTGCCATGTCCTGTGCTGACTTTCTCTATCCTGTAAGACCATTCCCGCCTTTGCCCTGTACTAGCCTGTGCCACCCCACCCTTTTTAATCCCACCTAGTCCTGTCCTGCTCTGTCCCATCTTGTTCTGTCCTGCTTCTGTCCCGTGCCAACACACCTAACCCAATCCCATTCTTTCTCACCTAGTTCTATCGCACCCTATCTTGTCCTGTCTGACCCTGTCCTGCCGAGTCCTGTCCTGCCTTGTCCTGTCCCATTCCAGCCCACCTAGTTCTTCTGCACCCTGCCTGCCCTGTTCCTATCCTGTGCCACACACCTTCCCCACCCTGTCCTGTCCTGTCTCAAATGGTTCTATCACACCCTAGCTTGCCTGTCTAACCCTATCCTTCCTTGGCCTGTCCTATATCATCCTGTCCTGGGTTGTCCTGTCCTATTCTTTCATTTTCCTTCTGTCTGTCCCCTCTCAAACCTTGTTCAGTCCATTTTAGTCAGCAGACAGATCCAGTTTGGTAATGGATCAAATATTCCCAGTGGGAAAAAGTACACTGTAACCACTGTGGGGCATATTTGCATTGTATATGATTTGCTATGATGCAGTCATCTTTTGGCAATGATATGAAAGATACAGATGAGTTGCTGGTCCATCCTGACGACTTATCAGTCTGATCCATTTCATCCCGGTTATGGGTCATGACACCAGGCCGGGTTGCTGGCAGGTAAGCGTCGCAGTCACGCCGCCACCGACACAAAAGGCCTTTTCCAGGCGCTCCTGCCAGCTGGAATACAGCGGTCCTGATGAGAGAGCTTTGAGAATGAGTGTGACCCGGGAGATACCAAGACCCCTCGCTTCCTTGCCCTCGTCGTGAACCCTCTCCTGGAACCCGTCTCGTGTTTCCCCCGCTATGAAACGAGACCTCGCCGAGCAGAGAGCGCAAGTCAATGGTCAGGAACAATCTAAGTGTCTGTCAGTGTGCTGTGCTTCTGCCAAGAGAGCCCAAACAAGTGTGCAGCAGAGTGTGCAGTGGGGCCCCGCTTTTGTGTCTGCATGCGCTCACGTTGTCTGGAACTCAAGTATCAGGATGCCTCTTTATCTTTTTAACTAGATCAGGGGATGGCGAACCTTTTGGTCCAGGGACCCCTTACTGGGAGGACTTTTCTCCAGGGACCACCTTGGAATGCAAACGGCTCTTAACTTTTATGTGTATCTCTAAATGGCGTAGTGATGAAAAAGAAAAGCAAAATGTGATGTTACAATGACATTCACATTTTTTTAAATGAGATAAGTTGTAATGTGAGAATAGTCATTGTTTTCAAAAAAAATTTTTTAAGGGGGAAATATGTCATCTTACAAGAATAAAGTTTTTTTTTTTAAGTCACAATAATGTGATCATAAAGTCCAAATTGAGGTGTGAAAGTCAAATTGAATATAACTCCTATGTGTACTACTAAATGCCATAGTAATGGAAAAAGTAAAAAATAAAATGTAATGATACAATGACCTTCACATTTTTCAGAGGAAAAAAGTTGTAATGTGAAAAAAAATGTTTTACAAAAATAAAATAATATATTTATCAAGATAGAGTCACAACATTGTGATACTAAAGTCAAAAGTTAAGGAACAAAATTCATATTTTAGAATTTAAAGAATAATTTTTTTCTTGGAATATTGCAGTTTATATTCTGGTAACAATTTATTCTTGAAAGAAATACAACATTTTTGGGAGGGGGGGATATTATTAAAAAAAATATAGGACTTTATTCCTGTACCGGTAAATAATACACCTGAAGCTCCTCCCCTAATTTCCACATCGTTGCTTGACACTTTTAGTTGCCACAAGATGGCCTCAAACCAATATTTTATATAAGTGTGTGTTCCCGGGCCATTACATATGGCTTTGAACTGAGCACAAAAATAATAAATAGGTGAGTTTTTCAGCAAACAACAGAGCCGTGCCTCCAAAATCCGTAAATAAACGAATTTGTGAATGCCAATCAGTGAACATGCGGGGGGCGGCAGGAGGGGGGGGGGGGTGTTGGCATGAGCTGAGAATGAGCTAGATGGCGGAACAGAAGCCAAACCAAAGGAGGAGAGCCAAGGTGGTTCTCTCCCTTCTTGCGTGCACAGTTCACAAACCCACACACGCACACACACGCACACACACACAGACACACAGAGTGTAGTTGTCAGCAGTGATGGTGAGGGTTTGGGAACAACACTCGAGCCGCGATCATACGGTCACAGTTGGTGGCCATAACCTCGTTATTATGCTCAAGGTAGCCGACAGTTTCCTGTCAGCGGTCCCGTTATTTATTGCAGGGTCCGTGCCAAGAAGCAGGCCACACACACAAACATAAACGCACACACGTTCTGCCTTTTAAGTGCTATAATTGGCTTCATGCTGTTGCAGCGCCAACACAGATGAATACGCTGCGCTGAAGATTCGCCGACAAGCGCCAGTATGATACAGTCAACCCCGTTTTACTATTTTGTATTTAATTTAATTTATTTTTTTACTTTTTCTATAACACTAAGATGCCACTAGATGTCGCCAACGACCTGGCTAATTTAAAAATATTTATTTTATTTTATTTTTAAATAAATAATTGGTGTCAAGCTATGTTAACTTGTCAGGGTGCCTTTGTTGTACAATTTAAAAATGTATTCTGGGCCATCAATTGGTCAACTGAGATTTTATTTTATTTTTTGGGTTTAGTGTTATATTGGCAGGCTCAGTTCCTGTTTATGTGTCATTTTATACTTAGTAAAGATTAAAAAACAATAATAATAATTGCCCAGATCAATTCACAATCTTATAAATATGACATTAAAGTAAATACTCAACAAGGAAAGAAAGTCACGTTTTAACAACTGAATTTCATAAATACAGCTTCACTCTCATAAAATACTTTTATTCTGTCAGACACATTTTTCTTAAAGAAATAATACCATGGCAATTGGGTAGAGATGCCACGGACTTCCGACTTCCGGATTTACACTCGCGCCCCCACTCCTGCGCCCCCCAACCGAGCGCTCCCGCCCATCGCAGGGCGTCTCAACTCTCTGAAATGTTTCGGACAACTGAAACAGACACACTAGTGCACTACACACCCACGTCCATCGACGGAAACGCGCAACCATGGGGTACAAAGGCGGAAGCGCAAGATCTGGGACGCGGCCCACACGTCGCAAACAGGAAACGGAAACAACGCTGATATGTGAAAAACAGCATGTCGGAAGTCCCGCCTCCTCCGTGGCATATACCCCATTGGCAACAGATTAGTGTTATTATCCTTTAGCTTCAGCTACTAAATGTTTTGAAATGCTTGCCAGGAGAGGGCAGAAGTGTGCTTTAAATCTACCATGCAACAAGGGCCCGCCAGCTTTTGAAGTCCATCAAGTCAGGCTGCAAATTGATGTCAAATACGTCACAAGGATTGGCTCGTAAAGTTGTTAAATCATTTGAAAGCAAAATGTTATTTTTTAGCATGATGTTGTAAATTGAGTTTGTAATTATGTTGAAGTTTGAAATATAGTTAGGCCCTACAGTTGAAATTAGACAATTTTGGAGGACAATTTTGAACATGAGGGTGAAAATGACTTCAGTTTTTTTTTTTTTGGCTTGCTCCCTATTCAAAGTGAATAATAATAAATGCATCCTCTGACATGGTCACTTATGGTGATACACGTTGGAGCTTTTTTGACCTGAAACTGTGTTAGTCACTTCACGTTTATCTTCAGCCCTCATTAATGTGCATTTCCTGGCAGACAGGAAGTGCACGCCTCCAGCAGAACAATTTGTTACTTTTGTGCCAATCAGATCAAATTCTTTCACTCGCTGTTGTACCACTGAGCCAAACGGTCTGACCATTGAATGACGATTGTACGGACATTCGATAGCCTTTTTTTTTCAGACCAATGCCAGTTTGAGTCAGATGCTGAAGTACTGAACAAATATTTGAACGCAAATGTTGAAGCAACACATCGTGTACAACAGCCAGACAATATACATATATTGCAGGTATATATTCTTTATTGTCTGTGAAAAATGACTAATATACAGTATACGTCAACAAAAGCAGGATTTTTCAGTGGATAACATTCAGTTATTTTGCTAAAATACTTCCTGTTTTGTTCTTCTTTCAAATTAACACTCTCAAACTAAATACATTTGTCGCCGTCTAGTGATCAACATTGGGATTGCACCCAATATGAACAAGAGCGCTACTCAAATAAAATTATTTACGATACAAAAAAAAATCCACAAAAATAGAAGGAACGTAAACATGGAACCTGCGATGAAGGGAGGTTTACTGTAAATACAATGAGTGTAGAAGTACTGTATTTGATTTATTTGTTAGCATTGATCAAGTCCAAGGAACTCGGTGATGATGCAAGATTTCTGAACGGCAAATTCCGAGAGTCGATAATCTCAATTTAACATGTTGCTTTAAATCTCTTTCCAATGTGAGTCCACTTTCACAAACGAAGGCGTTGCCTTCAACTATGGTGCTGACAAAGTCACATGCAAACAGTAATGAGTCGCGTGTTTGTCGATCACTGGTTTGCGCTATCATGAGATGCAGGGAAGTCTGGACGGGATGTGACTGAATACACAATGCACTTAGAACAGGATCTCTAATAGGATCATACTGTTTGCCCAATACCAGATGATATCATTAAAGCAATTATGGTGGAAAATAATAGTAAAATTAAATTACCCAATGCTTCAGCCTCAAATATACAAATCAAATATTATTCCTAATTTGGAGATTTTAAACTTTTATTATTGAGAGTCCCACGATTCTACATTTCAGTTGTGAGGCAAAGTCAAACGTGTGTGGAATTTGGCTGTGTGCTTGGAAAGGGAAAAATATCACCAACTGGTGGACAACATAAAAACTAATAATTGTAATTAATTAATCATTCAATCTAATTAATATGCGACAAACTGTCTTTTTATGTCCTAATGGATTACACATTTCTGCCTGTGTAGGATTAAACTGCAAGTGAACATAAAAATGACTACAACGTGACTAATTATATCGTAGATGCTTGATTATATGTACATATGTTGATATTCATTCCTCCACGTCTTGCAGCTTCTTCGGTCAACCTGTGGAAAAAAAAATATATATTTTTTTATCATGCTTATGAAACTGCATAACGTTCCTGCCAAATCACTACTACATTTAAGGACATCACACACAAAATTACACATACATTTCTTGAGTTACCAAACCACATATTCATAAGCTTACGCACTAACATCAGCGCAACACATCCCCCCCCCAAAAAATCATGTCCAAGTCGATTTCCTGTCAGGAGCCAGTGAGGTCGTCTCCATGGCAATGAGACGATGTGTTTGTAAACCACATTTCTAAGTATTGAATCAAGGTGATTAAGTCTCCTGTTCATGTGGCTGTCGCAAGAGTGCTTCCCTCCTTTATAGGAACAAAGCTTGGAATTGACCCCCCCCCCCCCATCCATTCCTAAATTCAACTTCAAAAACAAATTCTAATAAGTGCAAATGAACTTACTTCCATGGCTGACAGACGGCAACGCCTTACATCTATCCATTTTTTACAAAACAGTCCCACTCAAATTGACCTAAGCCTATTATTTTCACTTGGTATTGTCTACCGAGGATCTTTTACAAATTGCTACTTTCAATCTTGAAGAGCTATAATGCCGTGAGGCTGCAGCGTTTTTTTGTTTGTTTTTGAAATATCGAATTGACCAAATTTAGACATTTGAGCCTCATATGTTCAAATAAACCATGAAAATGAAAACTTTTTCGACAACAAATCAACGCTTACCTCACTTGGCCTGGCTTCTTTCCTGTCAAAACAAAAAGATTATTATGGTCTTGCACTCAAAGAGTTGCATTGCGTCTGCGTGTGTGCGCAAACACGTACTTTTCCTGCTTTCCATCCAAGTGACACACATGCAGCAACTGCACCAAAACGTAAGGCTTCCACAGGCCACTAAACCCAAAAGGAATTTATAGCCTGAGGAAATAATAATGATAGTGACTGTTATGCCAAGGATAATATTTGGGGGGACGGGGGGGAAATGTAGCAACAATGATTGGCTCACTGGCACAGACTGGCCTCGGGCCGCTCCAAAAGGCAGACGTCCCGCAGGTGACTTCCGCCGAGCCGATTCTCAGAAAGCCGGGGTGACATGTGAACTGACACGTGGAGTTGACGGTGTGGTTTCCTTCTGCACAGCTGAGGTATCCGTTGGGGTGGAACAGAGGGCGGCATTCCGCAGCTGGGGGCGCCGAGGCTTAACGAAAGGACACTTATGTAAAAAAAAACAAAAAAAAAAAAACGTCTAAATAGCGAAACAAAAAATTGCTGATGAAAGGGTTTTAAGGGGATTCGCTACATCCTGGAACAGGAGAAAATGCGCGGCTGTCAGGATACCGGTAATTTCATTTCAGTTATATAAAGTGACCCCCAAATGACCTTAAAACCTTAAAAAAAAAGTGACCTATAGTGTTGTAGTCTCCTTACCTGTTTGACAGGTGTCTCCTTCAAAGCCAGGCTCACACAGACAGGTGACGTTGTTGACGGTCTCCTGGCATCTTCCTCTTCCGCATACAGTCGCGTTACATTGAGCTGTCACAGAGACAAAAACAATTAATCAAATTACCCATTTCAGGGGGCGGCCATTTTGCCAATTGCTGTCAAGTGAAAATTACATCACAGTTGCTCAGGGCTCAGCTCATGACCAATCATGACTCAGCTTGGAATGTCACATGCCCAAACTCAGAAAACAGGTGATTGGTCGTTAGCTGAGCCCTTAGCAACTGTGATGTCATTTTTTTGTCAACAGCAAGTGACAAAATGGCCGCCCCCTTAGGTGAAATTTTTGGGGTTGACGTCCCAATTGAAATTATTTCAGGGATATTTAGTGACCCCAAATGACCTTAAAACCTTTTTTAAAAAAAAGTGACCTATGGTGTTGTAGTCTCCTTACCTGTTTGACAGGTGTCTCCTTTAAAGCCAGGCTCACACAGACAGGTGACGTTGTTGACGGTCTCCTGGCATCTTCCTCTTCCGCATACAGTCGCGTTACATTGAGCTGTCACAGAAACAAAATCAATTAATCAAATTACCCATTTCAGGGGGCGGCCATTTTGCCACTTGCTGTCAAGTGAAAATGACATCACAGTTGCTCAGGGCTCAGCTAATGACCAATCACGACTCAGCTTGGAATGTCACATGCCCAAACTCAGAAAACAGGTGATTGGTCGTTAGCTGAGCCCTTAGCAACTGTGATGTCATTTTTTTGTCAACAGCAAGTGAAAAAATGGCCGCCCCCTTAGGTGAAATTTTTGGGGTTGACGTCCCAATTGAAATTATTTCAGGGATATTTAGTGACCCCAAATGACCTTAAAACCTTTAAAAAAAAAGTGACCTATGGTGTTGTAGTCTCTTTACCTGTTTGACAGGTGTCTCCTTTAAAGCCAGGCTCACACAGACAGGAGACGTTGTTGACGGTCTCCTGGCATCTTCCTCTTCCGCATACAGTCGCGTTACATTGAGCTGTCACAGAAACAACAACATCAACTCATCAAATTCAAAGTTGCATCTTTTTTTTTTCTTAAGTCAACCGCAAAAAAAAAGATTATCCATCTCAGGGGGTGGCCATTTTGCCACTTGCTGTCAAGTGAAAATGACATCATAGTTGCTCAGGGCTCAGCTAATGACCAATCACGACTCATCTTGGAATATCACATGACCTGACTAAAAAAACAGGTGAGCCGTGATCGGTCGTTAGCTGAGCCCTGAGCAACTGTGATGTCATTTTTAGTCAACAGCAAGTGATCAAATGGCCGCCCCCTAAAATTTAATTTTTGGGGTTGACTTCCCATTTAAGTTAACCCAACATACATACTATTTACTTGAGTATTTTTGTGAAAATAATCACTACTTTTACTTTATTGTTACAGTTTCATCGAGCTACATTCTGCGACGCAGAATCTGCTAGCTAGCTATTATTACTTGCACAATGTATTTTTGTTTTGGTTCATCCTAGTTAAATGTATATTGTTGGGCAATATCCAGATTTGCACCAACCTACTTATTTTTTTTCTATCTTTCATTTACTTACTCAAGAAATTTTTTGAGGCACTACTTTTTACCTTTACTTGAGTCATATTATTCTAAAGTAACAGTACTCTTACTTCAGTACAAGAATCCTTGATTTAAAAGACCTTGATAGCACACTGCATATTTCCCGATCCCGCACTTGTCGTCGTTCCATTTCCCTCGGTTGGCTCCGTTGTTGACGTAGAATTCCACGCAAACGGGCCAGTTCTGGTTGTTGTTGGGCTCGTTCTCCGCCCACGACTCCTCGCCGACCCACGTGCTGTTATTCCCGATCCAGATCCAATTCCCGTCCTTGTGCGTCCTGGTGATTCCCAGCCAGTAGTACGGGCTTTGGTCCTTGTTCGGCAAGAAGGAGACCAGCGCGGCATTCTCGTCCTGGTTCTGGACGACCACCATGTCTGTGTAGTACGTCTGGCACCACTCTCGGGCCTCGGTCCACGTCATGGTGATGTTGGAATAGTGATACGTCCATCCCAAGTTCACCCTTGCTAGGGAGCCACCTGATATGGATTTAGACAACAAAACATTGATCTCAGTCATCTAAAACATTTTTTTTTTAAATTAGAGATGGTTTTGATCATTTTTAAATGATGCGAACACACCACTTGTGTTCAAATAGCTGTTGTTTAAAAGTTTATAATGACTGGGACATTGATGCTACTTTTGCTAGCCAATCAATAGCTTTTCACCTTAGCATTATGCTAGCGGACACAAGCCATTGTTCTTGAGGCAAAAAAAAAATCAGCCTATAAATGCTTAGTATTTTAAATAATTCACAAGTTGAGTCACATGTAAATCAAGGTACAACTATAATCTATTGTAATAATAAAATGTGATTTTCTATTTTGTTTTTTTAACGATAATAGTGTTTTGAAAAAGTGGAAGGGTGTTAAATTGTCATTTCAGACATGGTTAAAGTTTTACGATAGTGTCTTAAATTCAGGTTTCAAACTTGGGTTAGGGCTTCAGACCAGGTTTAGGGTTTCAACGTTTAGTTTCAAGCAAGGTTTATGGTTTCAATTCAGAATTACTGTTTCAAGACATGATTTGGGTTTCAAATGAGAGTTGCCAAACAGGGTTAGTGATGCAAGTTAGCGTTCCAAGTTTTTATGTATCTATTTTTTTTTTAATAAGCGCTTAGATTTAAAGTTACAAGTTAGGGTTTCAATTCAGGGTTAGGTTATGCGGCTGTACTAAATAAAGTGGCTGGCGAGTGTCATTCGAGTACCCACCAAGGAGTAGCACCAGCATCCACTTCATTTTCAGCAACCTTCAAAGCAGAAATATTGACAATCATAATTCAACATTGCGTACTGAGAGAATGCTCACTTACCTGAAATAGCTGAAGCTATATGATATACACCATAGAAAGAAAATATCTTGTAAAAAGTTGCTAATATTCCAATGAACACTCGACAGTGGTAGTCAACTGCAATGAGCAGCGCTCCATGTCAGGCTCTTATGGGACCTCAGGACAATACCTGGTTGTTTCCGCACCGAGTGAATCCAAGTGATGATCGACAGCTACTAAATTTCAATCAACTCTGATAAGAGCATGGGTATGAGTCATGCCTGAAAAAAAAATCTTATTTGTATGGCACAAGTACAGCATGCCCAAAAATTTTGTAGTGTACTCACTTTTTTGAGACTGTGCAAATGAGTAGTTTTTATCAACTGACAACTAATAATTTGATCGATATGTTATAGTAAGAACTAGATATAAAAAAATTAAAAAAAGCCCACTCCATTTTTGTTTTGTTCATATTTATCTTTTATTACTCAGTGCATTCACTAAAAACAGTACATACAACTTGGGTGAAAAAATGATCAAAATGAGTTAAAGCTCGGTAATAGACAATAAAAACATCATCAGTGTACAAGAGAACTTTTTAAATGCTACAATAAATAATGTCACGTATTACATAAATACACTAAATAACTCACAGCTTGTTAAGTAGGCCTAAGTGGCAGCGCACTATTTCCGTAACATCACACTTCCTGCGTGTCGGTGTCGAACAATTTGCTCAATACAAAACTCCCTTTGGGAGGAAATACATCAGCGATATGACCAAAGCACATCATATTTTTGTGAATTCAGCTTTTCAAATGATCTCATGGTCGTGGTTGTTCATATATCGCCGTCCTATATGAGGCTGTCAATGCTGTTTTTGTAGACTTGGGGATGTTCTTCAATGTCGGAGTTGCTATCGGAAAAGACAAAAGACAGCACATGAGTACAAAACGTCATAATTTGTATAGACTCTATTGATATGAACTTTATAGACAGCCTTACCTGTTCAGCTCAAACTTAGTTGCTTTCCTTCTCATCCGTCTCAGGATCCACATGACCAGAGACAGAGTAGACAAGGACACAGCGCCCCCTACTGCTGCACCAGCCGTAATAGCACCCACCTCAGACGTGGACTCTGCACAAACAGTTCAACCCAACGTCAACGACTGACCACCAAACTAAACTTTCTTGAATCTTTTCCCTCCATCTGATCCACTTATCATACCTGTGCATGTCGGAGGCGCGACGTTCCACTCGCCAAAGTGCGTGCACGCCATGCTGACTGCGCCTTGGAGCTCGTGACCTTCATGGCAGCTGAAGGTGCAGACTGTATCGTGAGGATAGGGCCTCCAAGTTGGGAGGAGGGATGGAGTGCAGTTCATATGGCCATTTTTGGGAACTTCCGGGGCGGGGCATGTGATTGCTGCAAATGGGGAGGTGAAGAAGGCATTTTAAAAGAATACAATTGATTAGCTTATCTTATTAGCTTAGCTTGAACTGTAAACTTCTACCAAACACCATTTATATTATATTATATTATATTATATTATATTATATTATATTATATTATATTATATTATATTATATTATATTATATTATATTATATTATATATTCTCTCACCTTCACAGCGCGGCATCATCTCGCTCCACCGCGCAGCTGACGTACACGTCACATTGTTCGGCCCCTGCGTCCGAAAGCCGAGGTCGCAGCTGAAAGTGCAGCTGTGCCCGTAGCTGAACCTCGTATCCGGATCGTCGCCACAGCTGACTGTCCCGTTGTCCAAGTGGACAAGAGCAGGGCACTGGACGGCTGCAGAGCATGAGAAAAAGAACAACAGGAAATCAGCACACTTGAATGTCGGAAGTGAAGTTTGGTTGTGTTTATTTTGTGAGGATTTTCCTCTCACCTTCACATGTAGGAGGCGGGTGTGACCAGTTTTGGGTGGCGGTGCACCTTAAGGGTTCCTGCCTACTGAGCTGATATCCTTCCTCGCAGGAGTAACGACACAGCGAGTCAAAGGTGAAGTTGCCATACTTGTCAGTACAGACAACGCTGCCTTTGGGAGGGAGGGTCAGCTCATTTTTGTCGCACTGAACCACTGAAATGAAGCATATTAACACAATTAGTAATCCAGTAGCGTAATATTTGTGTGTTTTTTCTACCTATGAAGCGAATTATATATCTTTACCATGCTCACACTTGTCTCCATAGAAGCCTTCAAAACACTGGCACTTGTGGCTGTTTATGGTTTCCACACATTCTCCATAGACGCACGAGTCTTTTTGGCAAGCGGCTGTGACAAGAAGAAGGACGTTACGTGCTTGAACATGAACAACATCTACTCTTAAAAACAAATTATTCCAGTCCAGTTCTCTACGCTTACCTGTATAGCACAGAGCCATTTTCTTTTTCCTGCACCTCTCATCGTTCCACTTTCCGGGCTGCGAACTCCTCTTGGTGTACATCTCCACGCAATCCTCGCTCTCGCCGGAGATCTTGCCTCTCACGCCGTTGTTGGGCTCCCGCTGCGCCCAGTTGGTGGCCTCGGCCGTGAGGGGCTTGTTGGTGCCCACCCACGTCCAGGTGTCATTGACCTTCCGGATCCCGATCCAGTAGTAGGTGGGCTTGTCGGGCAGCCAGCTCATGAGATGGCCGATCTCCTCCTGGTTTTGGATGGCCACCATGTCAGTGTAGTGCTCCTGGCACCACGCTCGGGCCTGCTCCCAGTCCTTGGTGGAATTGGAGTAGAAGTAGGACCAGCACTCGACTTGCATGCACAGCACTGAGGATGGAAGTGCACAACCATATATTAGAACAACTGATAAATACAAAAAAAAAGTTCATTTTGTTGGAGTTTGCGCCTACTTGATAAAATAAAAGCCAAGCTGATCCACAAGCTGGACATTTTGGATTCACGGCTCTGAAGTAATCCACAGAAAAGTTCCTAAAGAAAAGAAGTAAAGTATATAAAGTCAGTCAATTTCCAGCATTCGAATGCATTCTCATTGAAAAGTCCACACTTACCATTTCAAGTGATGTACTGCAGGAGTATTTCAGTCTTCAGTGTTTAAGTCTCAATGAGTGAGTGAGATGATTGTGGCTGAAAGTTGAAGTGCCAGCTGGTTTTATAGGCCCTCGTCCGCGCGGTCCAACTTTCCAGGAAGCTGTCGTCAGCTTTTCGGTGGAAATTCCCACCCACCCTATTAACAAATGCCCAATCCACTCCACACCGTATCCTTGGGGGGATGAGAGGGGGGTGGTGGTGGTGGGGGCGGCTCATTGTTTTTTGGCGGAAGCGCCTGATGATAGTATTAGTTTCCTTCTAATGATCAAGAATATTTATTTTATTTACTATTTTCATTTATAAGAATTTAGACAACATTTTTGAAAAAGGGATATTATCTACGGTATTTTAATCTGTTTATGTATTTTTATATTTACAAATTATAAAAAAAAGAAAAAAAAGAAGATGTATTGATTTAATTTATTTTATTTTTTAAATGTTCAATTTAATTTATTTATTTTTTATTACTTTATTTTTATATGCATTATTATATAAGATTTTACTGATAACATTACTATAAAGATCTATATATAATAATAAGAATGATAACATTCCATTTATAATAAATGCAATAAACAATATTTTACCACTTGTAATAATGTAGTGGAAATATAACAAAGAAAATAAGAATACAATAAATACAAATATAAATATAAAAATAAACAAACAAACAAATAAATAAATAACAAACATATTTATCTTCCAAATGATGGCCACATGTTTTTGCCCCATTTTAATCAAGTTTTCTTGTACAAGTGTTGCTCCTAAACATGAGTGCATATGTATGTAAACCACAAATATTCAAGATATGTAAAATTAAACTTGAAATTGACACCCTTACAAATAAATTATGAGGTGACAGTTTCAACAAATTGGGCTATTTTTCCCCCACAATGGCTGATTACTTAGCTTGCAAATTTACAATTATTGCTGTGTGCTAAGACAAAATATGAGTGTATAGAACATATTGCACTTCATGATGATTTATTCCTGTAAGATGCACGGAAGAATAGATGTGTTTAAATTGTCAGGGGAAATGCACAGACATACCACTTTAACAATAAGGGGAAAAAAGTGACAAGAACGGAAAGGCAACACAATGGCAGCCACTACAAAGACAGTATTGGTACTTTAATGAGGGTCCTGGGACGGGGGAAACGAGAATCGCGGAATCCGAGGCGCCTGCCGGCTGCCTTTCCAGAAGTGACAGTGCATTTCCTTCCTGGCTGACTCCAAAAATTGCATGTTGTTAACACCTTTTCACCTCCAACAGTTCCTCTAAAAAATGATACAACAGCGTTTATTGGCCCCAGGGAGGAATTTACTTTTCTGTCTGGCTTTGTTGGAACTTCCGCAACAGATGATTATTTTTTTTTGCTTTGTTCTGTTCTCTTTGTGACTAGTTTATTTGGTGGGCCGCACTTCATATAAATAGGACTATCAATCAATCAATCAATCAATCAATCAATCAATCAATCAATCAATCAATCAATCAATCAATCAATCAATCAATCAACCAACCAACCAACCAACCAACCAACCAACCTACCTACCTACCTACCTACCTATCTATCTATCTATCTATCCATCTATCTAATCTAATCCAATCTAATCTAATATTTTTATTTTACTTCCACTTTTGGCCAGTTGAGGACGCAATTGCAAGTATCAAACTTTTTTTTTAAGTGGAAAAAGTAACTGTCACTTTAAGACCGGAAGTATAAATTGCATCCTTATAAGGCTTATTTCCTGAGCCCTCTCGTTTACAGTCTGGACTCTGAACGTCATAGAAACTGAAAGTAAGCATGTCGGAGTCCCTGGACGCAATTCCCGATGTGGAGATTGATCAAGAAGGAACCTTCAAGTACATTTTGGTTCGAGTGAAAGTGAAAAACGGCGATGTCAGCAAAAACATTGTTCGCGGTACTAAAAGTGCCGAGTATCACAGTAAGTCATGGAAATGTCATTTAGCACGAGTGCAGAGGTGTCAAACTTGTTCAAGGTTCATTTTTTTCACGCTGCAATGAATGCAAAACAAATTGCTTATCTTTGGCGTAAACAGTGACACGTTTAATGACATTTATAATGAACATCAGCACTTTGCATTTTTAGGAAATAGCTTGCCTTCTTTTTGTTAAATAAAGGAAATTTAAGTAATGCAACAGTTCGAACAGTTTATTTGAGCTATAAAATATATATTTTTGTAAATAATTAATTGAATCACACTTTGTTACACAGTAAACTGGTCAGTTTACAGCTTGAGTAATAAATGTACTGTTGTCTCAAAATAACTAAACACGCTGCTATCAATATCTAAACCAAAGTGAGTTCACCCCTAAGTGAAATGTACAAATAATGCACAATTAGCCATTTTCTCATTATTTTGATGGCTATTTTTTTTAAAACAAGTCAAAGTAAAATTGAATTCTGGCATTCATTAGAGGGTGGTTCTGGATTTTGACACCTGTGCACTCACACAAACTAGTGTGGCCTTTTAGTGGAAAATTAAAAGTTCAGTAAAAAATAGCACCGTGTGTTCAGTAGAATGGGCTATTTCGAGCCGCTATGTTTTCAGAACTACTCACGGTGTGATTTTGCAGATCATATTTTTGAGAAAGTCAAGCCAGCCGTGGAGGCCTTGGGCATGGAGTGTCAGTGCCTCGGTGGAGGGAAGATAGAGCACAAGAGTCAAGAGAAAAAAATTAGGGTTTTCGGAGAGTCCACTGTAAGCCATTTTTTCATATCTATATGGATTTTAGGTGTTTCTTGAGTACATATGGCTTCTTTTGTGTTTCCAGGGTTTTGGTAAAGCAGACCACTCCATTTCAGTAGAGAAGTTGAAGAGCGTCTTCGCTGACTACGAGATCACCTGGAGTGACGATAAAAAATAAACTAATTTCTTCACATTTGCGTTGTTTAAAAAGACAGGGTCAAACTCCGTATTTGTGATTTTTATGTAGTAAATACACCAAAGCACCATTATATGTCAGTGCAAGTTTTACTGTTTTTTTTTAAGGATAGGAGAGATTAGCCAGGTTGACTCAGAAATGGAATTGCCCACACTTTTACTTTTGGTTGACTGTAATCACAATGAGAAGCTGACTGCCAAGGAAGTGTTTCATTTTTTATTCAAAACCCAAAAGGGAAAAAGACGCTTCTTATCGCAGTTAAATTGTTTATATTAGCGAACTGCGTGACATTTAACTGTTAAGGCCACTAGACTGCCAAACTAAATTTAAGCAGGAAAGTGGAGCACTGGGGGGAAAAAAAATACTCAAAGCTGTGTCCATGTACTGTAAAAATGTTTTATTAATGAAGTTGTGGATATTCTGCTGTGTTTGTCTTTTCTTTATCTCAACTGGTTTCCAGAATGATAGGAGTGCATTTGACCATGCGTACTGACTTCTGGTCTCGGGTCGATGTCAACCCGGTGAGAGCAAAATTTTACTCTCTTGAGTCACATGCCATGACATCTCTGCTAGTGAGATGGGCACGTTTGACAAGGTGGAGGAAATTATGAGCAATTCAAAATAGTAGTTTTAGCACAAAATCTTGAGGCTTGTAGCACCCTATAATGTAACAATTTCCTGAAAATGTGATAAAATTTTGCACTTAACTATCAAAAATGTAATAAAACCCAATCATGTAATTATTTCACCAATACTGTAATTAAAAAAAAATCATGATTTACAGTGTTAAAAATACACTTTGCGGGTTGAAATCAACTCTGAAACATTTAACACCACAAATTTGGTTGTGAATGTATATAACAGTCTTAGATTCTCAAAACACAAAATGTAAAACTTTGGATGAACAATTTAAATATTGCATGATCTGTCAAGATTGACATTATCATTAAAAAGAAAAGAAAAGAAGACCTTACTGAAAATGTAATAAATCCCCAATAATGTAACAAGGTACTCAATTTTCAGTAAAAATTGTATTTACAATATCAGTCACAATATTTTTTTATTACGTTTTTGTTAAATGCTAATTTTATTAAATTTTCAGGAAATTATTACATTAAAGGGTGCTACAAGGCTTCTGCTAAAATGAAAAAAAAATGTTAGTAAAAGCCTACTAGAACATCTGGAATTTATGAGTTTAATTTGAGGCACTTAAAAATAATAAATTTTCTGAGTACATGATGAGCACTACATCCTCTTCCTGGTGTTTTCACACTTGAGTTGACTTAAGCACTGGAGCCATTTTTATCATCACCTTCATTGTTTTGTGATGAATCGACCTTGAAGAGGAATAGGAGGCCTCACCTTGAACGGACCCAACATAGCATGCTGGCAACACTGCCAATTACCTGTGACCTTGAAAAGAGAAAAACAAAAAGCTGTCTTCCTTCCAGGTTGCATCCTCCAACCGGAGCCAGTTTCCTGTGAGGCGCTAAACTTTCCGTTAGCCTCAAACAGGCAGCAGCGAGAGAAAGTCTTCAGCTGCGGGACTCGGCCCTCTTCTCGGAAAACTTATCTGCTCCAGTTTAGTATCCGAGGGGGGAAGTGTTGTCATATGGGAAAGCCCATGATAAGAAATTTTAGGTTATTAACGAGTTATCAGTTTCCTTCAAATGGAAACTGATGAGAATGAGGCAGTGATGAGTTTGAATTTCCATTTCTATATTCAGAAACATGACATTATTTCAAATTTACAGAAAATGCACAAACATAAATCAATTAAGTTTCATGGTTTAGTTTTTAACATGTCAAAAGATAGGAAAACATGTTGATTATTGTTTCCCAAAGTAAAAGCAGAAGTCTGCAAATGTTTTATTTTTGTTATGACTGTTTTGGGGGTTGGGTCTTGCGGTCATTGCTTTGATGTTGATGTCAGTTGCTATGACCTTTGTGATATTTGTAGTTGCTATGCAGTTATGTGTCTTTTTATGATCATGTATTAGCCACTCTTAGTTTGTTTAGTCACTCTTCTTTTGTCATATAGGCCTTTATTCTGCCTCACCCTAGCGTACCTCACGTGACAATTTGGATTCAACACAAACAAATTGCGAGGCGCTACAGAAATCAGAGAATATTTACTATTGAGGGGCTGAAATTCTGAGGATTTGGAGAATTTCAAAGAAAGTTAAGTCTTGAAATGAATCATCAATAATCAAAAATATTTAGCGATTCATTTGATAATCGATGACTTTTTCCAGTAATTGTTGCACCACACATCAGTAACATTAATAAAAGGACCCCCCCCCCCCCCAAAAAAAAACAAAAAAAATAAAAATAAAATCTTGACAAAGCAAGAAGCCGTTACAGATGTCACAGAAAAAAAGCAAAAGGCGCTTAAGGATTTCCCAAAATGAATTCCTTCCTGGGCCGTCGGCAGCAGACACCTCCGGCACTCTGCCGGGAAACACAGCGAGGTGAAAGTGCGATTGTTTACTTCACATTTCAACACGTCATAAGAGAAACAATAGCTTTCCCACACACCGAGCCCATCTGCTCCCGCACAGCCAACTCCAGATGAAGATTAGGAATTCCTAAATGGACTCGTCATTGATATGAAGTAGTGGGTCTTACTTAATGACTATTACAATGTTGACAGATAAATCAAAAGGTGTTTCATTCATGTAATAATTCCAAAGTTTTTTTTTTTACAGCACTTTAGGGCAACTCTACATTGATGATGACAAAAAAAGATTGTCAATTGATTGAAGTTTAATTTAAGATCTGATAGCTGGCCATTTTCCTTGATTTTCTTGACAATAACCAAAGTCACTTATTAGCTATAGTATTGTTTGTACTGCCAAAAACAGTGTTTTTGGGCATTACATGTTTTCTTTTCAATCCGTTAGGTGGTCTAAAAATGTTTTCCATGACCGTAATTGTGAAAAATGTATCCTGCAATGTAAACTTGGGTAGTCAGTGTTCCACTCCAGGGTTTTTCATTATGATGATAATGATGATGATGTGTGTGTGTGATACTAAAGCTTTATTAAAAAAAAAAATTACAGTAATAAAAATTATACAAATTGGACATTTTGACGGATATCTTATGAAATACAATGAACACACTGGCCAACACATTTTTTTTTAAACTAAATCTTTAAATCAGAGGTGTAAGTAAACCATTCTTGATAAAAAATAAAAAAAAGTTTTTACTTTGTCGTAAAAAAAGGACAGACTAGATTTTTTTTTGCGTTCATTCAGAATCTGGCCTCATTTTTTCACACACAGGTTTTCATAAAAAATAATAATAATAAATAAAGTAATAATATTTAATATAGTAGAAACATTTAGAAATGAATTAAGGTTGTTCAGCAAAAGGTGGATTTTTTTCCCTGAACATCAAACTTAAAAACCAAGACATTAAAATATCTCAAAAAGCAGATGTGCTTTAAAAAATAAATTTTTGAAACCAGTGTCCAAACATATATTTAGAGAAACATAAAGCCATATTTGATTAAAATGTATTAAATTTTATAAAAATTTGTTATAATTGAATAATTTGTTAGAACAGACTACAGACACATTATTATATATATAAAAAAATCTAATTATTAATTTTAGTAAAGAAAATGAAGATGACGAAAGAAACAAACTGCATTATGCCAAAGAAAAAAAAATACAATGTACGTGACATCACATCCGGTACGAGCTCTGACGCGCGAGACATGAAATTAGCTATCTTGCTACACTTCACAACTTCTACGGTCGAAACGGAATAATTTAAACATGTAATTGTTATATAGTGAGGTGGAACGATTTAACAAGAAAAGTGAAGTGTCTGGTGCCAGACATGAGAATGACGACAGAAGTTCACCACAGAAGTTCGCCATAAGTCTGTAAGTAATAACGACGATGCTATGCTAAGGCGCTACATTAAAAACAGTGGGAATAGCGTTAGCTCAAAATAGCTTAGCCACGTAATCCCCCCCTTTAAAGACATCAGTGAAAGTACACATGTTGTTGTCTGGACTTTACGAGCTGACTCACGACTAAAGTGACTCACTTATTGTTGACTAAGTGTCGTTCGGACAGCGTGTCCGATCTCCTCCGGTAGATTGGCGACATCATGTCTCAGACCAACACTTCTCTCCTGGACGAGGTGATGCAGTGGAGCCAGGAAACCTGCCGCCAGGAGCTCAAGGCTGTCCTGCCCAAACTTACCATATCCTTCTCGGTCCTCTCTTGTCATGTAACTGTCCATACAATTGACATTAAAACAAGGAGATATCCAGCTTCATGACTTTCTGTATGCTTTGAAAGAACTGTA
Organism: Leptonotus elevatus; assembly: GCF_054856555.1. Lineage (NCBI taxonomy): Eukaryota > Metazoa > Chordata > Actinopteri > Syngnathiformes > Syngnathidae > Leptonotus > Leptonotus elevatus. Next base: position 16,639,183 of record NC_141249.1, on the reverse strand, counting down.
CAGTAAACCACCCCCCATTTGAGAAGAGCCTTCACTTATGATACCAAGATAGTTTTTTTAAAATAGATTCCAGTGTGATGAAAGTCGATGTCGCCTAGTCGCTGATGAAGTCATTGATATTTTTTTCAGTACAGTGCTGTAATTAAAATAAACAAACATAGGTGGGGACATTTTTAAAATACTCAATATTCTCTGTCAATGGACAGCTGTGCTCATGGATCACGAGTAAATTAATACTAGCTCATTGTTACCATATACTGTGCTGTGATGTTCTTTAACTGATCACACACTTTCCATCACAAGACTGAGGCCTGGGATGATCATATACGTAAATTAAATTCACTTATTTTCAATAACTAATTATATTTGATCAATTTTATCATTGTGGATTTTTTTCTCCCAACTTCACGCTAGGTGTACTGAAGATAATAACAGACATGTTCCTGCCTCACGTTGCTGTATCAGACCTGGAAAAGGAATGCTTCTCCAAAATCTTACCAAAGGTAAACAGCACACGTTTGCACCCCATAATTCTACTTGCCTGTTTTTCACTGTCTTTACTGTATCTCCAGGCGGTGACCATGTTTGACAGTATGATGAAGGAACTTTCAATCCAAGTTGGAGGCTTGTCCAGTCAAAACACAGAACTGTGTTCCTTACTGAGGAACATTCTCAAGGTAGATTACCACATCTTTATTTTTCAGACACAGTGATTATGTTTTTCTCTATTCTACTTTCGCAATCTATATTGATAAGACTTTATTTTCAGTCACTGATGCAGATCATTGATGCGCTGTCTGCATGTGTGCGTCACGTCTGCACGTACGATGAGGTCCCGGAACTTAGGTCTATCCGCACTTTACCATCATGCATCCTGAAGGTTCTGCGAGACACTTTCCAGCACTGTAAGGTGAGTCTCTTCAGTTCTATGGATAATGGATTCCAGGACTTTCAGTAGTTGTCATGGTAAAACAAAGCTGTGGTCTTGACACAACTTGCAAAAGCCCTCAACTCGCTACAGTTATTTGTATGAAACCATTACATCATTGCGCAGCCGAACTGGAATGATCTAATAATAGAGACGATCTATTGAAATGAAATTTCTTGGCATATTGTCAACAGGAGAGTGAGGTGGTCTACTGCGGCCGTCTATCGCTGGTGGCTGACCTTCTGCAGAGCCTCTTCAAGGAGGCCTACGCCCTCCACAAAGCCCTGTTGGAACTACTGGACAGGCTGTCCCTTGAAAACAGCGCCTCTGAAGAGGAGGTGTCTGACATTGTCATAGGTTGTACCAGTTGAGGAGATGACCTCTGCGCCATTTCCATTATCAAGCTTATTTACCTTTTGAAATTAATGTAATGTTTTGTTTTCATAATCTTCCTTAGTAATTCACAGTCTGCTGGACATTTGCTCGGTCATCTCGAACCTGGACATGGCGCTGAATGCAAACACGTGGAAGTTTCTCATCAAGTCAGTGCCACAAATACTCATCATGTTGACTCAAACTCCGAAATGCATAATTAATAGATGTAAATATTAAACAAGGGATGGAAATGTAATGTTATTTAGAATATCCATTTAAAGTTTTTTATTAAACATTTTAACACATTACATTTAACAAACAACAACTTGTTTTTGTCCAACTCCGGGTGCGGCCATCTTGCCATTTGCTTTGGACTGAAAATGACATCACAGTTGCTCAGGTAATGAGTCAACGACCAATCACAGCTCATTTGTTTTGTGAATTTTGTCATGTGACGTTCACAAGCTGAGCCATGATTGGTCGTTACCTGAACCCCGATCAACTGTGATATAATTTTCAATCGAAAATGTGTCAAAATTGCCGCCCCCGGAGACGGGTAAAAATAGGTGGATTTTTCATATTCCACAAATGTAATATTAATCAGAATACAGTGTTTAGACTAGTGGGCCTGCATAGAACATATTATTATAAATTATTTTTTGGGTTGACGTCCCCAATAATTATTAGTTTTGTGTAAATATTGTGAATATAAATGCGGAATACAAAACATACACTTTAGATTATTTGTTTTATTTGAAATACCCCCAAAATGTTTATGTAATAAATCTGACATTCATTATTGCATTGCTGATGAATTTATTATTTGTGTTTAAAAAAAACATGGGAAGAGGATGATAATTTTTTTTTTTATCACATATTAAATCGCAATAATGAGAGAAAAAAAATGTGAATGAGATTCTTTTTCAAAATGCTCAGACAGAGTCTCAAGTACCAGTCGCTGGTGGAGGAGCATCTGCATCACGGCGACATCAGCGCCAGCCTGTGTGACAACCTGCTGGTTTCCTTCCACGCCGCCGTGGACCTGGCCGAGCAGATACAGCAGGCCGCTCTGCAGGTTGGTGGCTGCATGCTTGGCAATCAGCACAACTGTATCCCACTTATAGAATAATGGCTTCCACTTCCTGCGGTAATCCCCTGGCTTGATGTATTTTTTTATTGTATAAGGCATTTTCAAGTCAAAGGTCTCAAATGCATCTTTATCAACTGTTTTGTCTGTTTTGCTAGGAGGCAACACAGAGCGCAGAACACAAGCTGTTCCAGAAAACTGCCAAGATGTGCAGATTTTTTGCCAACACTTTGGTTCATTACATAAAGGTTCGAAAAAAACAAAACAAAACATCTTGTCATGTAATCCTCTTCAACATTGACGCCCTTGCTCTTTTAACAGGAATTCAAAGCTTTCTTAACAAAGTCTTGCGGACGCTTTCATCAAATGTACCTCCAGATTATCAGGTACATGAAATCTGGTTGACATTACGACAATAGATGTAGTATTTGTCTTGGCACGTTTGAGAACTGTGGAAATGTGTCACTATCTTTCAGTAAATTCCCGCCCAGCTCGTGTGCTCCAGCGTTGCCCCCGACTCTTTCTGAGGAGCTGACCGCGGCGGCCGTTGTTCCCATGGATGCGCTTGTTTTTCAGCTCTTGCCTCTCAGGCCGTTTGCTGAAGTCGTCTTGCATGAAGACCCGCGTAAGTTTGGTGTTTAAATTCGCAAAATTCAGTGATGGCTTCCGTAAAAGTAGTGTCTTTCAACCCCAGTTTACGCCAGAAAAAATCCCATGGCAAAAATGCCAAAAAAGCAGCATGAATACTGAAATAGTTATGATATTGTCTCAATTTAGTCTCTTACTGGAAGCCATTACTTTTTGTTGTATGAATGACAACATGGGGATACACAGGCTTGTTGGATTTCCTTTAGTCTAATGCAAGAGCATTTAATTGTTATGCCTGGCACGATACGTTGCTGGCATAGACAGATGAACCAAGATATATTCGTAATTGGTAAATAATAATTTTCTGACAAATTACGTGATTTCCCAGATGATCCTGTGGCACAATAGTGTGCCAAAACTTACTTTACAGTTTCCAGAAGCATTTTTCATTTGAAATACCAAAGTACAAATGTTAAATATGCTATAAATTAATGAATAGTCTTTATTTTGTTTTATTGTTAATTTAGTACTATTAAAAGCAAATACAGCAGTACATATTTTTTAAATAAAACATACTTTTCCAAATATTTTTGTTGTAAAGGGCGAGATAATACATTGAATGTAAAATACAACATTAAATAACATTTTAAAATAGACATTTTAATACTTTTCTAGTAAGTGTAAGTAATATCTAAAATTAATTTTAAATACAGTATTTGCACATTTCAAAACGATACATGATTTTTATATGATTTGAGCAGTGCATCACAAATGCATTCCACCATGTTGACTGACTAATACATTGAACACCTGTATATTCACATTTGGGCATGTATGAGTTCACCTATTCACAAATTTCCCGTTAGTTGCAGAAAAACTATTACCGGTATTATTATTTTTTACAATTTATTATATATATATATATATTTTGAATTATGTCAAAATACTATCCACTGATGAACACTTGGACTTTTGCACACAGGCTTAAGTCCGCAGCATGAACTTCCTCAGTGCCTTTTGTTGGCAAACGTGCTGGATCAGTTGGCCTCCCAGCCTGAGGAGGTGCTGCAGCTTTGGCACTCTGGCAGTCAGTTTTCAGAGGAAACACCCAGGTAATGTTGCAGCATGCAGCATTTGACATTGTGACCTTTGTAAATTGATGATTATTGAAGTTGCATCTCACACAGAGAGGAGTGTTATGTAAAAAGGAAGGATCGATAAAAATGTTTCTTCCAGGTTTCCTCTGTATCAGGCGGTCTTTTGTAGTTTCCAACGTTGTTATGCCGAGCGGAAGCTGCCCGTGTTGTTGCCGGGGGTGATGACGAAAGGGCAGGCCCAAGTGCAGGTGTCTCTGCACCATCACGTGTGTGTGCGCCTCTGCGCCAGCGTCGCTGTTCTTGCTCCAGTATACTACCCTGTTCTGGTGAGTTTGACCTGGACTCATTTTTTTTTTTTATGCACTCATTTAAGGGCATACTCACTCGTTAGCCAGTGGCTAAATGTGGTTTGTTAGCTAGTCGTGTGTAGAAGTAAACATAATTGCAGCACATTTCAAATGACCTGTGTGAGTAAGTTTCACTTTAAGTTAGGTGTGAAATCTGGTGTTTGTTTTTTACTCTAATCTCATTTCGTCTCCTGGTGGAGGAATTTCCTCTCATTCAATACAAGAAACGCTTCCACTTTCATTTTTTCTGCTTTCACCTCATTTCGTGATAACACTTTCTCCGTTTTCAATGTGTCCAGTTCCCCCCAACCCCTCCCCCCCCTTTTTTCATTGTTATTCTTTTATTTCCCGATCAGGAGCGGTGCTTGTTTGAGGCCACGCTGCAGGCCGACACACAGACTGCTCTGTTGGCCACGGATGTGTGGTGCTTCACTGCGAGGTGAGGAAAACTTCTTGACATTCATTACTCTTTTATGAAGACGTGCAGATGTAAAAAATTAAAAATAAAATAAAATAAAATAAAATACCAATGTGTTTTGCTAAAATGTTTTTTTATTTTCTGAAAACGTTGAAATACGACTTAGTTCTACAATGCTATTGGGCTAAAGGATGCTACCAGTGACATACTGTCAATCACATGACCACATAATAATTTTTTTTTAATTGTTTAATATTTCTACTTTCTATGTATTTGACTGATTTTTTTTAGGTACGGAACAGCAGAACTTTGCCTCCATCATGTCCTCCTCATTGCTCACCTGGTGGGTATTCTACAGGACCCCCTGGCCCAATTTATGGAGTTTGGGGGGGTTGCCCAAGGAAGCAGAAAAACAAACATCAAACAGCAACACACACTTCACACACTGACATAAATCTCATGTGTATGATATACCGTACACTAGCTAACTTAAAGAAACAAGTATTAAGCACCTCTCAGTGTGCTGCAGTTCTTATATGGAGCTAAAATAACTCTAAATCCCATAATATCTCTGCGGGTTATGAATCAGGGTGAGGACCCCGACTGAGGTGACGATTGATGACACCTTTTCCATAATCCCGTCAATTCAGCCATCCGACGCGTTTGCAGCCGATTTTAGAACCCCCCCCTGATTGTTCACACGACATATGAGCACCCTTCTCTTCACTTCTGCCTCCAAAGGTGAAAACCTGCTCGTCTGAGAGCTACCAGAAGTCCCACCTGGGTTTACTACTCAGACGCATGCTTTTCCTCATGACGCCCAACCACCAGGTTAGCAGTATCCGCATACTGTGCATTAATCCCGCCTCATCCTCGTTCTAAAATATATTTTTGAACCTAGATGGATTTCCTGGCACGTTTCCCTCCATCTGAGCCTGAAAATCTCCCGATATGGCGCCACATCCTCCTCAGAGCGCTTTCAAACGATGCCCGTCAACGCGTGGTGGAGGACATCATCGCTTTGGCTCAAAAAGTTGTGACCGACTGGCAGAGCGGAGGCTACAAACTGGGCCAAGTGGGCAAAGTGGTGAGGACAGTAATACAATCATGAGAGTCCAACATTGTAAACATTCATCCCACAATGAGGGTCTACATAGTACTGGTGTCGTTTCCAGAATGCGGTGTTACACTGCCTTCTAGTGGCGGTCCAAGGAAAGTCAACTATTGAGGAACGGTGCCTGTCATCTGCCTCGAGGACAGTCGCACAACTGTGGCAGAGAATGACAGCACATCAGGTGACACACACACACACACACACACACACACACACACACACACACACACACACACACACACACACACACACACACACACACACACACACACACACACACACACACACACACACACACACACAAAAAAGTTTGGAGATGACCTGAATTGAAATTTACCGGCAACGTGTCTCTATTGTGCAGGTGCAGACCCATCACGTGCTGCACATCACGCTGCAGCTCCTTTTGTCAATTACGGCTCTCTTAGTCAAAAACGTGGACCCTTCTATCATCATTCAGGTGCGTGTAGATTTAAGATTTATATTGAGCACTTAGTGGAGAATTTTGTCTTATGTAGTTTCTGTGTGTGTGTGTTGTAGGCCCTGGTGTGTGTAGACGCTGTCGTGTCTCAGAAGTGTGCAGATGAGCTGCAGCTTGCTGCACTGGATTTTCTTTCATCACTGGGGAATATTTTTATCCCACCTGACAACCAGGTCGTGACTCCAACCAATCAAAACACTGGATGTGATTCTAGCCAATCACAGTACTGGATTGAATGATTATTTCAATACAATCGTGTTGAACTTGTTCTTATACTTTTGTGTCTGCCTCCAGAGTGAATTTGTTCCCAGGTTGAGCAGCCTGTTTGGAGCGCTGTTAGCACAAAGTTCCTCCTGGTTGCTGCATCAGCACACCTTGGAGGCTTTTGCTCATTTTGCAGAGGTACAGCAAGAGCTGCATTAATACTATTGGGTTACAAATCACCTATTTTACCAATCACACCTGTTGATGTTTAAGGTCACAAGCCACGAAGATGTCATTTCCTACAGTTTAAGTGTGGAAGAAACCAAAAGCAAAGTGGTGAATTTTCTGAGCAAGGTAAGGAAAGTCAACATTTGCCAGTGACATCTCTAAAATGGCTGGATAGGAATGGGGACCGTGTTATGTTGTAGATTGTTAACACGCCGGAAGAAGTCAAGGAGGCGCGGCTAGAAAGAATCCAGGCGGAGAAGACTGTTTTACAGCAACACAATCAGAGGCTGGGGACCCCAAAACAGATTCCCATGGAACATTCCGCTCCATCTGTGACTCATTCAGAGGTTTGTAACATGTACATTGATCAAGCTCGTTTGTTTATTTATTTTGAAACAAAATATGCTTAATCTACATCAAAATTTGGAAATGAAAATGTTTTTGTATTTTCTTTAAAAACGATGGCTTTTTGCCCCGTTTATCGCTTAGCCGCAAGCCAAGCGAGCCCGGCAAGAGAACGATGCAGACGATGAGTACAGCCGCAACCTGCAGGCGGCCGAAACTGCCCTGAGGGACCTCCATGCGCTCGTGACAGGCAAAGGGGACACACGGGAGCTTCCTCGTCCTCCTCCTTCGCGGCTGCCATCCAGACTACAAGAGCTGCAGGCGCTTCTAAATGACATCAGCTTAGCCATATCCACAAGCAAGCCCACATAACCTTTTTTGTATATTCTTTTTTATTTATCAGTCTTGACTGATGTTGATTAAATGTTTGAAAATAACAAAATACTCATTAGTTGTTTTGTTTTAAAAAAAAGTTATACTAAGGTCTGAGGTAATTATATGCCAGTTTTCTCTCATTTACACAATTGTATTCAGGTGCATCTCAGTACATTAGAATATTATGGAACACTTCAAAAAAAGTGAAACTGGTATAGATTTACTAGTTGCGTGCATGCGTTAGCAAAGCTAAACATTTTGATAGGCCCAAAAAGAGACATTAAATCAGGTTTCTGTACAGTAAACGCTTTATTTCACCAGCAACCTCACCCCCCCCCCAAAAAAGCCGCTAATAAATTAATCTAACGCATACTTCACATTCATCCAAAGTGCAACAAATCTGGGCATCAAACCTGCCACGCGTTCCAGATCCTCACGTGCCCTTAGCGAAGTTGGCACATAACACAGTTTTTCCACCGCATGTTCTGTCAGCATCATCTGTGTCAGTTGGCAAGCAATTAAGAATGGCTTCATTAACATCACCCACCCGTCTGATCAGCATTGATTCCTTCCAGTTGAATAAACAAAAGGCAAGTCGAAAATCAAAGTTGGTACATCTCATGGGATTCTTCCTTTTTTTTCTTCTTTTTTTTTTTATAGGAGTGTTGGTAAAAAAATCATCCCCAACCATTTTCATCCTCCCAGTTGAAGTCGTCCCCATCACTCCAACCGTCTGCTTCGGCCTGCGATACAGAAAAACATTTTCATTGGTGGGCCAGTCATTTGTTTCTATCAAATCATTTTCAGCTCAACATCTAATCTGTCCATTTTGTACACTGTTTATCCTGTAAAATGGAGTACATCCCATCTGATTTATTCACCTACTGACAATTCTTCAATGAACTTAAAAAAATGCATGTTTTTGGAATGTGTACCAAGGGACGCCATGTTGTCCACTCACCTCAGTCACACTGGCAGCAGCAAACTTGGCCGACAGCATTGTTGTGTCGATAGCAGCGTCTTGCGCCATCGGCCTGGCATCGCCGCTGGCGCTCAGTATGAGCAGAGCCGAAGAGGACATCTTGATGTCCGGCACCATGTCGGCAAACAAATCCAGCTCTGGGTCCACTTCTCGCTGCTGCTTCTTCTTCACCTTGATGGTGAACTCCTCCCCGAGGCCTCCCGTACCCTCGCGCTTCTGCGGCCCAGCAGACTTGGGGTCCATTGGGGCTTGATTGGCCGGTCGCACGCCTGAGCTCAATTTGAGCGGTTTGGAAGCTCCCAGTCTTTGTGGCTCAGTGGTTTGTTGTCCAGGAGGCGCAGTGAACACAACCGGAGAGGCCTCGGAGGCGGTTTCCGTGTCCTCAAAGTCATCCCAAGGTTCTTCAGCTTCTACAGTCTGGTGTTTTTTGGCCGCATCCGAGGCTTTGATGAGGATCTGGACCGGCTGGCTCTTCCGCTCCTCGCCATCGTCTGGATCGCTCCAGTCGGGCCAGTCCTCCACGCGGCCTTTGGGTGAGTGCGCTGCCTCCTCGGAGCTGGAAGAGTTAGTGTCACCGTGCTGATGGAAGCCATTTAAGGGGAGAAACGTGGGTTTACTGACACCTGCAATGCAAAGACACCTCCCTGTTAGTCTTCATGCCTGTATCCCACTAAGAGGCGAAGGTTTTTTGAAGGACCTTGAACGAACCCTGACAAGAAATCAACATTCGCTACCATCACCACTTCAGTTGTCATACCCAATGTCGGTTCCAGCGTGTAGTTCCTTGAAATCTCCCTTCTCCCTATGAATCGCCCCGAGTTGTCCTCAGGCGGTCTGGGGAACAAATTCAAAACCTTGGAAGGCTGCTCCATCTGAGGGAACGAACCGCCCATGATGTGCACGGGTGACGCTACAATCACAAAATAAACAATCAGCCTCCAAAACTGGCATCTGAATTTAATCATATTTGTGTTGACCTACTTTCTGGCGTGGCCTCTGCCGACCTGCTGAACTTGGGAGTGGAGAGTTTAAAGACCTTAGTTCTCTCTCCTCCCACCACCACCTGAGCCCCGAGCAAAGGCACCAACACGGCCAGACTCTGCAGCGTCATGGCGACCAAAGCGTCATTGGTGTCTCTCAATCCCAGCAAAACCTACAAAGAAAAAAAAATTACTTGGTATAGACTGCATCAGAAAGGAGATAAAAATGCATGCTCTATTGAGTTCAAGTCTGGCGATGTGCAAAAGGAAGGTCCGCGCATACCTGAGGTAGGATCTGAATCTTCAGCTCCTCGTGGGAGAAGAACTGAGCGTAGATATGGATGTGCGCCAGCAACACCATCCGCACGTGTTCCTCGTTGACTTTGACGAGCTTGAGGAGCTGCGGGATGACGTGCTTGCGGTAAAGGGCCACAGACAGCAGGCATTCTTCACCGCAAGTGATATCTGGCCCGGAACACGACGAGAGAAGATTTTAGGGACCGGGTTTTTCTGGGAGGGAGTGTCACGTCTGCCTCTTTCTTTTGTCGTACCCTTCTTTGGCTTTAGGAGATGCGGCAGAAAACTTTTAACCGCCATCGGCTCGGCAAACACCAGCGAGTTGAGGAGTTTGGGGACGAGACGTGCAGCGGTAAGCTCCTCGGGGAGGCTCTGGACTCTGTCGAGAAGAAACCTGCACAAACATACAGTATCTCATCGGTCGTTTGTGCAGATATTCAAATATATCTTTCTTTGAAGTAATGCAATATACAGCCATTAATAGCTAAACAAAAAAAATAATAAAAGTGAGTACACCCCTAAGTGAAAATGCCATTTCTTCAGCGTTGCCCCATGAAATTATATAATTACATATCTGCACAAATGTGAAGGGTGTGCTCACTTTTGTGAGATACTTTAAACTGTATTTTCTCAGGGCAGCACTGTGCATTAGTGGTTAGCATGTCTGCCTCACAGTTTGAAGACAGTGTCCAACCTGGACTTAGACAAGGGTGGGCACATTTTTTTTGTTCAAGGGCTTCATTTGATTTTTGAAATAATTAGTAGGTATGGTAGAAAAAAAAGTGTGGGGGTGGTAAATATGTGTATCAAAAATACTTAAGATTTTAGACTTTAAATAATAATACTTAAGATTATTTTAATTAAAATAAATTCATGTGCATTTTTTAAATACGATCATGATTATCTGTAATTGATTCAAACTATTTTAATGTACAGCACATGTAAAACAGTTTTAAAACTATATGAATATAGATGACTTGACATATCAAATTTTACTATTCATAATGACTCAATTTACACATTACGTATTTAATTATCAATAAGCACAGCATACCTCCTATTTGTCTATTTTTGCAGAATTTAAAAATAAATAATTCAGTATTTTTTTATTTTTTGGGGGTTAAAAAAAATAATTCAATCAATAATAGTCATCAATTATACACTAAATGGATGTTTGTTATTCACAACAAAAAGTTTAACAAAATCATTCATGCTAATTTATCCATTCATCTTCTTAACCGCTTGTCCTCACAAGGGTCGCGGGGGTCGCTGGAGCCTATCCCAGCTGGCTTCGAGCAGGGGGCGGGGCACACCCTGAACTGGCTGCCAGCCAATCCAGAATGTTAAATTTGAAATTATATTATTTTTAATTAATGTTATCCTAATTTATAAACCAAATATTTAATACAAATAAAAATGATTAAATACATACCGTACGTAAAAGTGTTCAAAACAAAGGAAATTAGTGAATAGAAATAATACATAATTATAATTATAATAAATAAAATCTAGCGCAGGGCCCTTGATCATGTAAATGCCCGACGGCCCAAATTATATAACAGAGTCGACTACAAGTGGCCCGCGGACCGTAGTTTGCCCACCCTGACTTGGCCTATTTAAACCAATGATCAATTTAATCTAAATGAAGCCAATATGCTTGTTTTTGAAATCTCCACACAGGAAGTGCAGAGCTGAGATTCAAACCCCGACCCTCAACCGTGAGGCAGGCGACCTCACCACAAGACTACCAATTTCAAGCCATTGAAATAATCTTTTGCTCCTCACTTGAAGAACTCGTTTTTTTCTTCCTCCGTCTTGAGCGTGAGGCTGTTCAGAAAGTTCATCACTTCCAGAAAGTCGTTCCTGCGCACAAGAAACAAAGCGTGCGGCGTTCAAACGAACATCATCTCGGCAAGCGAACGGCTGCGCAATCGCGAGCCCACCTGAAAAAATCATGAGTCAGCAGGGAGCTGAGGGCGGGCCTACGAGAGGGGTCAGAGTTCAGCGGGCCCACCTGCAGCGTCTTTTTCAGACTGTCGGACAGCTCCTGCGACACTGGATGAAAAGCCGCCTTGACGATAAGACATATGTCGCATTTTTGAATAAAACGGGAGCTGACATTACTCACCGTAACCGTTCAAGAGCGGCAGGAGGGCCTCAAGCATGGAGCCGAAAGAGTAACAGTCCCGAGAGTGTGCGTGTTTATCTGGAAGCATTTTAAAGCCCTCCACCTGAAAACAACAACTTTTTTTTAGCACCCAAAAAATAAAAAAAAGTCTCTTGGTCATTGTGACGGCGAGATGGGCGTTTGATATGCTGACCTGCTCCTCTGGTGGAACGCAGCTGGCGTCTCTCACGCTCTGAATGCTGACAAGAAACTGAAGAAAAGAACATCAACGTTAAATCTGAACGGCTTCCTGTGAGAAATATTTCCTGACGTAGGCAGCTCACAAAAATTCGGAGTTATAAGCAGTCACGGAGTCCGTTTTTTTTTTTGCTTCTAAGATGTCCAATTTAAGCAACGTCACCCTACCTCTGGAGTTGCTTCCGAGAACTTGCAGACCGTCTCCATCCCTCCGAGTTTCCAATGTCCATCTTCACTGACAAACACAGACGAGATGCACACGTTGTTGTGGCTTGATTTCCCCTGGCGGGTTCAGGACGACGGGTTAGCAAACATTCCACGTGTTTTGCAATAAGATTCCTCCGTTTGTGGCCAGCTCACCCTCTCGTGCAGAAAGACGATCGCCTGCAGGAGGTCGTAGATTCCGGCGCAGATCTCTTCAGGGGAGAGCCCGTCCAGCAGCAGCTCCAGGGGCTTGACGCGCTCCGTCACCAGGTGGATGCTGCCGTCCTGCACTGAGCAGGACAGGAAGCGCAGCAGGCACGGGTGCCTCAAGGTCTTCAGGTGCTGCAGCGGACGAGAGTTTCATTGCATTCAAAAAAGGTATGACGAGCGCCATCATCACCGGTTCAACAGCTGAAATGGATTGCTGAACATTATTTTTTAAATAAACATACCTTAGCTGCTTTATTGACCTTATCTTCATTGCCGCGCTTGTGCACAAACACGGACGCGGCCCTTCCGTCCTGGAGCACAGCTGAGAACATGGTGAGACCGAAGGGCAGACTCAGGAGAGGCTCCTCCGGCGTGCAGCTCCGCACGGCGCTGCTCTCGGCGCCCATGGCCGCTCACCTGGACGTGGATGTGAATGGGCTCTTTGCATTTAACGCTGTGACGTCATGACGGTTTCAGATCATATGCAGTGGACAAGCGCTGTTCCGGTTTGGCTAACTTTGACAAAGGCCTCGAGTCGGGCTGAACAATTAATCAAATTCAAATTGACATCACAACGTGGTAGAATGCAATTTTCAATTTACAGTTTAATTTTCGTTGGTAGATAGGCTTTGTTTATTTATTTACTTAATACATCTATGCATGTTATTTACAAGTTTAGTGCTTGAAAAAATCGAAGACAACGTAATTGTGGTCTACTTTGCATGCAACGGCGATGTAACAGATACAGTACGTTCCCAAGTCCTGAAGGGATTATTATTATTATTATTATTTTTATTTTTTTTAAACCTCTGTCTTTGCTTCCTCAAAGGAAACTAAAGAGGAGGGAGACAAAGATCTTAGGTTACGAGTAATTAATAATTTAACAATTAAAACTGAAACTTTCATATTATTTCATTGTTCATTCGCCTTTATTTTTGCGTAAGCCTATTTTATAAGACCAAAACGTTTACGTATAATAAATCTGATACTGTTTATTTTAATACAGGTTCATTTATTGCTTATAAAAAAATACTCAGGAAGAGGACTTTGAAATAATAATCGCATATGTGATCACAATCACAATATTTTTAGTAAATAAATGATAAATGACTTAGATACTCACCAAACACAAGTTTTTAGTACCTAAATTACTAAAATGATCATACTAAAAATAATACCACGCGCATACTGTACCATTATAAATACTGATTTATGTTCCTCCACATTCATGCATGTAATATGTTGTGTTAGTTTTTGCAAGTCCTGTCCACACGGGGTACAGAACAAGGCTTTCAACTTGAAAAGCCCGAGCCGAGACGTAGTTCGGCAACACTGGAGATTGCGTTCAAAGCGCCCGTTGAAAACACCATTAAAGGATGTCACTTGGGCTAGAAAAGCACATGAAACTCTCAACACATTATGACCGTCATTTACCTGCTCGACTCCACTTGTCAACGAGGAAGAGGTTAGCCAACCTCGCTAGTTGCCTTGCCAGTTGGCCATTGCTACGACTCGCCGTAGCCCGAATTTCGTCCAAACCACCATGCGGCGCTTTATGAGATGTGTTAATTCACGCGAGTAATATAAATGATCACGTTGTTGTTTACAAAAATGAAAGTAAGCGAATGGCGTTCATTTCGACTATGCTAACGCGCTGTAAACACGTACATTTCCGGTATTGACGAAACCATGAGATACGGGGGTGAGCAATTCACGTTTAGAAATTAAAATGTTTGCCCAATTTATGTCTAGTTTTGAACGTCTTAATACATTAATTGCAATAATAAAATCTACTAACAAAATTTAATTTGACTGTTAAGTATTTTTTAGGTAATAAAATAAATCTGGACGAAATATAAACCTCCCCGATTTCAGTGATAATGGTCTCGACTCCAGTGGTGTGAGGTATGACGCTTTCGCAAGTGACTTCTGCCATATGGTGGCCAAGAATTTTGTTTAATGTTCAGTTTCAGTTGTTATTGAACTTATTTAAAAAACAAAACAAAAAAACATTGTATTTTACGTTATACTGCACGCTTTAAAAATAGTTGTACTTTAAATCTAAACCTTTTTGCATTGTGGTCTATTAATCTAAACACGGTGTTCTGATTAATATTGTATTCGTTGAATAAGAATTAAGCAGATTAATCCACCCGTTTTCAGCCTGAATTCGAAGTCGAAGTGCCCACGTGCCGTATTGTGAACGTCACGTGACCACCAGATCCACACAACAGGTGATCCATATTTGTTGAGTGTGTTAAGTTGGAACATAAAAGTCATTGGCCTATATAGCGTATTTGCCCAAGTAATTTATTGAAGAAAAACAAAAATAAACCTACAAACAAACAAAAATTTAGAAGAGTCCCGTTAGTTTCCTTAATATAACTTTTTTGGTATACACTTACAAGGTTGACTAAAAATCTTTTCAGACATGGAGAAAAAGAAAAAAAACACTGAATTCATTCGCATTTTATTTTATTTTATTGTGTCAGTCAAAACTGACAGAGGCAGTTATGCTCTTCCGAAAACAAAATATCCGACTGTCCCTTTTTAGTGATAGTATTCACAATATGTGCATATTAGAATGGCTGAGCTTAAGTAAAAAAATTTTTTTAAAAAAAGTCTGTATTCAGCAACATTACAGAAATATCGTCAGAGGAAGTGAAGATATGGCTTGTGGTTGGTTACTTTAGCAACACAGCAGTTGCAGAGAGTGGAAAACAACATCATTCACACAGATTCATTCAGAGAGAAACATGGATGAGCTTGGTAAGGCAACTTTTTCCTACTTATTTCCTGTGATTCTCAAAAAATCAGTTGACTTTGATTCTGAGGCAAATGCTCACATTCGATTGAAATTATTTGTCAGAGGAGTAATAATTTGCATCATCGTTTTTGTTGTTCTTTACAGGATGATTTAACATTCAGCAACACAAGAAAGGCAAAAATATTAGAAGCAGCTCTCCGTATGGTGCAGTGCAGTTATACACCACTCAACTCAAATTAACTTTATTTATAGAGCACTTTAAAAACAAGCACAGCCGCATACAAAGTGCTGTACTAGAAGTAAAAAAAAAAAAAACAGCAAAAAAGAAGACAAACAAAACAATAAATAGCAACATAAAAAATCAGTAAACACAATAACACACTAAAACAATGCAGTCTCATCCTGAGATGAAAGCTAAAGAATAAAAATGGCTTTAAAAGACCAACATTAAAAATGGACAGTGAGAGTGCTTGCACATATTTAGTGGAGGTTATTCCAGAATAATAAACATATTGTTAGATTTTTACCACCATTAAGATCTGTGCAGGTTCACCCAGCCTGAGTTGATTAGACACGTTTGCGTATTTCCCACAAGATTCTTTCAGTAAGTTTTACTTCTGTAAAATATTATGACATCACTTCCTGAGGAAACCTTTTAGCACAAATTCACCTCAAAACAGATAAAACAAACATCTTTGCCCTCTCAGACGAGTGTTACGGCAAACACAATCACATCGACCGGCTCAACTTTTATCACCAAAAGTGCAAAGAATTTTGTTGTTGTTTCAGATCTGCTGTTGGAGGAGCTAGCCCTCAATCCGACTGCTTCGGAAGGCAGTAATGCAACCATTAAAGAGGTCATTGTAAACTAACCACAATATCACGTATAGATCAGGGCTGGGCCACATTTGATTTTATTTTTTAATTAACATCTGGGCTTGATCGAAGAGGAAAAACAAGTGGTACACGTAGCTTGGGTTATTTTAATAATGAAATAATTCATTAGTATTAAAGATGTGGTAAAGTGAATTTGAAATATAAAGCACACAAAGACTGACAACTATGTAGAACTTAATTGTGAAGTTAAATTGTTTTCAACCATTTCAGTTTTCCTATTTTTGGGTGTGTGGCGAACACACATGACTTGCCCCTCCCCCCACGATGTAAGACGTCAGCTCTTCGTTCGCATCAGCTGTTATCCGACATGCTGTTAGCTAGCTAGCTATACTTTTCTTTTTCTTTTTTTAAACTAGCTAGCGAAACATTAGGATTTAAAAGAAACAAGCGAATATATTGTTGATGTATTTTTTTACTTCTTTTTCCACAGGTGTCAGCTGCAGCGAGCACTAGACCTAAAAAGGGATCTAACCTAACGCTTTACAGGTGTTCACTCACTAAATATTGTTTAAACGAAACCTCCACAGTTGAACACAATCCCTTTACTGATGTTGGTACACTCATTTAAATGTATTTCTTTTTTTATTTTGCCCGTTGAGATGAATTGAACTGATTTGTTCTTCGAGGGTTCAACTTTGCCATCATAAAAACCTTTACTTGCCTACAGGCACTTTTCAAGTACTATATTTCTTACAAGTAATTTTATTTCGTGCTACCCTGTGCTGTTACACATCGCCTCTGGGGGTCAGCAGGGATGAAACAGAACTAAACATTTTGATCTCTTGTGGGGTTTTAGTGAGCCACCTCCTCCCGAGGCAGCTTCCCAGGACTCACCCACCATAGAACTGGATTCCATTTTGCAAGATCTGATGAGCCTGGCATCACAGGTGGGTGTTGTATTTTCCCGTGAGCACGCGCAGAAGAAAATGAATGGCTGTCTGATCTGATGAACTTAACCACTCTCATCAAGAGGGGGCAGCATTGTTCCAATATGATGAGACTGATGCTACCTGACGTCATCATCACTCAGCTGACCTTTTGAGCAAACTCATGTCCGGCCTCTTGTCTCCATTTAGGAAGCAGCATCTTCGCCGCTTTTACAGGAACAGTCCGTTGAAAAGAAAACAAAAGACGATCAACGGGATTTCGGCGCAAAGGCTTCAGCCGGGAGCGAAGATACAGACAGCATCGATGATCTTCTCGGTGGACTGACCACTGACTTGGAAAAGATTGGAGTCCACACCGCAGCCAAAGGCCTCTGTGCTGCATGTAAAAAAGTTATTGTGGGGAAGGTAATGGAAGGCTACACAAACCAAAAGCTGCAAAGGCAACTTGTTGCTGTAGACGTGAACTTATGAAGAGCCATCAGGGTCATCATTCATCCTCTCACCTACACTACTGAAACGCCCTTGCACTCACTGCTTAAATCTTTTTCACTCACACACACACACACACACACTACTAAAACGCTGTGTCTTAGAGCATTTCAGTCCTGTGTGCGAACGAAAATAAATCACTACTTTAATGTGAGAGCTTTTATGTAGTATATTTAAACAAAATTACAGCAGCACTGTAAGAGTGTTTCAATAGTGTGTGTGAGAGCACATCAGTAGTGCATGAGTGTTTCATTATTGTGCCCGAGAGTGTTTCAGTACTGTGCATTAGTGTATTGTAGTCATGTATGTAAGCAAAAAATAATAATAATAATTGCGAGAGAATTTTAGTAGGGTGTGAGTGAAAACACTTTCGGTAGTCTGTGTGAGTGTTTCAGTAGTGTGCATTCAAAGATTTCAGTAGTGAGTGTTAGTGTTTTAGAAGCCCGTGAGAGATTTACTTGCATGTGTGAGAGTGTGTACGGGAACATTTCCATATGTGTGAGAGTGTTTCAGTAATATATATATATATATAAATAAAATGTGTTTTTGTGTGAGAGCGTGTTTTATGTGTGAGAGTGTTTCAGAAGTGTGTGTCAGATCGTTCCAGTTTTGTGTGTAAGTGCATTTCCGTTGTGTGTGTGTGTGTGTGTGTGTGAAGTCCCTGCTTCTTTGCTGCTTTGTTCAGATGATCGCCGCATTGGGTGAGATGTGGCACCCGCAGCACTTTGTGTGTGCAGCGTGTAAGACGGAGCTGAGCACCACCGGCTACTTCGAGAGGGACGGCCGGCCGTACTGCAAGCACGACTACGAGCAGCTCTTCGCTCCACGCTGTGCCTACTGCAAAGGGCCCATTGTGCAGGTACGAGTGATCACCAGCCAATCGCAGGCCACATATAAACTCACATTCGCACCAGCGGACAATTCAGAATCCACACGAAGTACTCCATCATTGTGGATTCATGTAATTATACAAAGTCCGACTTCAAGTATGTGTTGGTATTTGTTGTTACAGAACATCCTGACAGCTCTGGACCAGACTTGGCATCCAGATCACTTCTTCTGTGCACACTGCGGAGATTTCTTTGGCGATGACGGTACGATGATGACGAAACCCGCGCAAGGGGTCTTGTGGGGAAAAAAAGGAGCAAATGAAATGAGGACATTGTTGACGTGTGTTCAAAGGTTTCCTGGAGAAGGACGGGAAGCCTTATTGTTCCGGCGACTTCTACCGCCTCTTTGCCCCCAAGTGCGCAGGCTGTGGGGGGGCAGTGACGGAGAACTACCTGACGGCGGCCAACGACACGTGGCATCCCGAGTGCTTCGTCTGCGCGGTGAGCTCCTCATCCTGACACCTACATAGTTACTGTATCTTATCGTCATTTCTCTAAAATCCACGCGGCATCCTTCCATTCCACAGTGGCAGGAAAGTACGATTTGAAAATAAAAAGAGACATAAATAGAGAGAAGTAAAGTCAACCCACTGTTGAGATCTTGATTGATTGAGATCTTGGCATTGGGTCCAACAATGGTTTGTGGCGAATGTATTTTGTGCCACAAGCTTCTGATGTTGGAAAACAAAAAAATCTCCATCTGTGCTACTTTAGCAGTTACAATATACAATATGCATAGTCCATTTACAATGTTAACAAAATGGGAACACATTATTTTGATAGCATGGAAGCCTCAGCTAATGCTAGTTAGCTAAAAAAAAATAGGGAGCAAAGATAAAAAAAAATATATATATTATTATTGTTTGAATTTAGCAAAATTGTATTTACGTTTCAGTCCATTTACAATTAGTTAGCAAACCAATAAGAACACGTTGTTTTGGTAGCGTAAAATATTTAGCTAATGCTAGGTTGCTTCATAAAATAGGGAGCAGAGTTTTTTTTATTGTGTCAAGGTATCAAAATTGTAATTGTATGAAATGACAGTTAAAATTGGCTTGAAACATTTTTTTTCTTCTTTCTTCTCAGTCCATTTACAATTGGTTAGCAAACCTATACAAACACATTGTTTTGATAGCATACAAACTTTAGCTAATGCTAGGTAGCTTTATAAAAGGGAGCAGAGTTTTCTTTTTTCTTCTTTTTTCTTATTATGCGAAGTTATCACAATTTTAATTGTACAGAATTGACAGTTAAAAGTGACTTTTTCTGTTTTCATTCTATTTACAATTAGTTAGCAAACCTATAGGTACACAATGTTTTGATAGCATAAAAGCCTTAGCTAATGCAAGCTAGCTTTGTAAAATAGGGAGCAAAGATTTTTATTTTGTGTGAAATTGTCAAAATTGTAATTGTATATAATTGAGTTAAATTTGGCCTTAATTTTTATTTTTTTCTCTTCATAGCACGCAGCAACATTTAATGCCTTTTACCTATTATGATAGCTCGCCAATGTGAAAAAATGGGTAGAGTAGAGAAGATTTAGTTTTTTTTCCCATTTCTTTTATCAAAACTGTATTGTATAAATTTGACGGTAAAAAATAATTTGTAGCTTTCAGAATTTTTTTTGTTAACCTACATATTCATTAATTCAACCGTTTAATGCCACTGGCATACTGTATATATACGTCAAGTACGTTTTTCAACTGGTAGGCGTGGAAAAGTTATGTTCAACTCATCTGCGAAATTCTATCTTCTACATAACTGTGATTACGAACAGACGCCAGTAGAAAGTAGCGATGATTTGAGATTAGCAGAGCTTTTGAGTTGAAGAAAATTAGGAAGGAGAGAAATGCCAACCAAGCCGTCGGACAAGTTGATGCACCTGGCACTCCAACAGAACATGAGTTATGATATCAACTGAGAATGTGTCGTCGTGGTAGCTTGTAAAAAAAAAAAAAAAGTGTGCGTCTTTCAAGTACAGAATGTGAGCACTTTTGCCACCTGTGACCTTTTCAGGACTGTCTGAAGCCATTCGCTGGCGGCCGCTTCATGGAGCTGGACGGCCGCCCGCTGTGCCAGACGCACTTCCACACGCGCCAGGGCACTTTGTGCGGCAGCTGCCGTCAGCCCATCGTGGGCCGCTGCATCTCGGCTCTGGACGGCAAGTTTCACCCGGAGCACTTTGTGTGCGCCTTCTGTTTGCGGCAGCTCAGCCAGGGAATCTTTCAGGAGCACAAAGGCAGACCGTACTGCTCGGCGTGCTTTAACAAACTCTTGGTGTGATGTTTTAAATGTGTATATATATTTCAAAATGAAAAAGGAATTTAGGTCAAATTTGCCAGAGGATATTTTTAACGTGTCATCGTTTTTGAAGGTGTGCTGTTGACATAAATGTTTCAAAATGAATTTTATTCTTTGTTTTCGGAGTTTCCTTTACGACACGGCTTGACCAATTGGCCAGCAACACATGCACCCTGCAGACTCCCTCTTCATTCCCCACACAGACTCCTTTTGTAGCAGCGCGTGGAAGATTGATGAAGGGGCTCGAGTCAACAAAAGTATTTTTTACTGTCGATGGAGCGCCCAAACATCAATGCAGCGCTCAAACAACTCACTTCGGGTGATGAGAGATGGATCAGCCGCAAAGTGCTCTTGTGTTATTTTTAATTTTTATTTTTTAAGTAAAATTGTACCGCCGATGTGCTTTGCCTGTTGATTGCTATGATTCATTTGTTCCTATGAACTGCAAATAGCATTCTGTTGTATTTCGGCTATTCAGAATAGGCTTCATTAATTGACATGCTTTTCTGTTATTCCATTACAGATTTTATTGATAATTAAAAGATTGTGTACTACAGAGATATCGTGGTTCACCAGCCGCCCCACTTTTTAGCAAATTGTTTTTGTGGAATTAATTGACTTGAATATTACGGAAATCAATATTTTGTTTATGTATTTATTATTATTATTATTAATATTATTAAGTTTCTCATGGAAATCTGCTGTTAAAAGCCATCATTTTAAATTATTCTTTACTTTATTTTTATATGTTAATATAAAAACTGTACAGACACTTAAATATCGAAATGCAATTAAAAAAAGTCAATATGTATACTGATTGGTACTACGTTCGGACACACAGCAAATGATGCAACTCGGCACAACTGAAGGGGACTATCACGAAAAAATTATAATTGGCAGCTGCGACGGAAAAATTGTAACCTTGTAACGGGTTTTGAGGCTTTACGCACACTATACTGAACTGTGATATGTTATTTAAACACAAAAAATGACGACGGGAACTCTTCATGCTTTGCTTTCTAGCCACAGATACATATTAAAATATAGTTAGATATTATTGTATACACATATAAGTAAATATATATGCATGAATATTAATGATATTTGTCTATGTGAAGACTATGTTAGACTTTTTTTTTTTTTTTTGCATCTTCAATTTTCCCAATGTCCTCAAACACACCATTGCGGACATTGGTCAAAACAAGTTTAAATACCTGTCCGGTTCTTTTCCCACCAAGCCAAATATGTTTATACAGAAAGTAGCAAATAAAACGAGTCTGTTAAACTTCAGAAGTGCTAAGTAACATGGAGCCACGGTGCTCGCATTAAACTCGAAAACTTCACTTTTATGAGCGTAACGTCACTTTTGTACAACCTTCTTATAAAGTGACCTCACGGCGCCTTTAAGCTGACTCGCCGAACGAATATCCTGCAGTTGACCCCGCGCAGCGTCGTACCTTTAGCTGCATGGTGCTTCGTTTTTGTTGGACTTATGAGATGCTTTGCTTCAGCTTTCCTCTGGACCACTCGCTCAGACTCGTTTTTTTGTGTGTGAGTGCTTACAGAGGTGGGCATTAATCATGCTGTCGTCGCTCTCCTCTTGTAGTCTGTATGCACCACATGAGCTTTTGCATCATGGAAGAAGTGTCAATGCGTCGTTAAGTCAAGTCCAACAAGCCGACCGCTTGACTTCAGACCACAAAATCGGTTTTCATTTTTGCGCATATACGAGCAAAGGTGAAAACAAACAATAAAAATAACTGCAAAATTAAAAAAATATGTTTAGATTGATAACACTATATAGCCTACAATACAAAATATAAATGCTTGTTTGTGTTATTTATATACAATAAACAGTATTAAATGTACACTCTAAAAACAATTGGGTCAAAAATAACCCAATTATGGGTCAAAAATTCTCTACTTGGGGCAATTTGACCCAACTTTGATTTAAAAAAAAAATGGGTCTTTTAGTGTAAAACAACTCATAAATATTAGTCAATTTCTTGGGTAAAAAAATTGGGTTAAATTGACCCATAAAGTGGATCGGTCCATTTTTTTTTATCCATAATTGGGTTACTTTTGACCCAACTGTTTTTAGAGTGTATGGTTATATTTTATACAATAAATACAAATAAAAATTCTACAACATTTTTGTAGTTTTATGATATGCATAAATTAAATACATATGAAGGCAATTTAATGGAAAATTTACAAACATTTGAAATAAGTGGGTTCAGTTTTGTGCAATTATTTCACATTTACCGGTAAATTCATTTTCTGAAATTATAAAGAAAATTAAAATATACATTAAGAGTAACATGCATCTAATTCATTTTTAATTATTTGATAATGACAATTTCATTTATTAGCTAAATTATTGATTCAATTTCTTTTTTGATGCCTCCATATGTGAATTTTTATATCTTCATAACAAGTATGATAGAAAAAAATATTAAACCCAATGATAAACTATAAAACTGGAATATGATATACAAGCAAAATATCATGTAATAAAATGTAAAGAAAAAAAAGTAATTGTGACTGTTGTTTTACAGCTAAATGAAGCGGTATAAAGAGGACTCGCTTACACGTAGTAAAAGTGAGCAAACATGAAATGTGAGCGCGGGTCCTTTTTAAAAGGCCGCTGAATAAAGGGCCATGTGTGCACAGAGGAGAGAGTGTAACTCAGGTGACATTTACAACAGTGAACCGGAGGAGGAAATGTTGTGGGGGGGGGGGGGCTGCATTGGTCCATGATGGGGGGGTGTGGGGTGGGGTGGTCGAGGGGCGTAATGGACACTGTGGGACGCAGGGTGAGGAGGGCAAGAAGGTGCAGTTGCAACCTTTACTTGAACTGAAATCCAATCCACTTACCCAGACTCCTGTAAAAAGTGTCTGTCCAAGCCGAAATGAGGATGGTCGCCTGACCCACCACCCTCCAAAAAAAACATGATGGGTCACATCCGACTGGTCCCGCGAAACAACATTTTCCTTCAATACAGCCTGTAACTGTCAGAGGGATCTATCCATCTATCTATCTATCTATGTATAGCTAGATTGCTATATAGCTACCTAGCTAGATTGCTACATAGCTACCTAGCTGGTTAGCTATCTATCTATCTATCTATTTATCTTATATAGCTCAACCAATCAGGGGACGGAAAAATGCTCACTCACAGCAAACAGGCCTTATTCAGTGGATTTGAAATCTGATTGGTTTAAAAAAACAACAACAACAACTGGCATTGCTAATAATGTGTAAATGTCATAGGGCAGCACTTAAGCACCCTGGGCAATTCTGACAACAAATAAATAAATCTAATACAAACTAGACTACTGGAAGCTGGGAAGCCCAAAGAATGGCTTTCCAGTGTAACCTTCACATACCGGTACTTTTCTCAAAATGAAGAAGATCAGAAAACATGCCGAAAATCGTTGGCATGTGTGCTGCTGGGCAAAACCTTCAGCGGACCAGAAGTGTTTCTGTGCGACTTCAAACGAGCGTGAGTATGACCACCAATGGGGAGAGAAAAAAAATCAACTTCAACACCTCTGTAATAACTTCCAGCCAGAGCGAGCTCCTCCACTTTAGCCGTGTTTTCTCTGGTGCCGGCGCAGGTATCACACCTGATACCATGACTGCTTCCTCTGTCCAAAAGAAACATCACGCTGTTCTTGGCCGTACACTGAGCAACTCTTAGCCATGGCACGCACTCACACACACATTTGGCCTCCTCTGTACGCCCACTGATCCTGAAAACTGTTTTTTTTTCCTGCTTACGTAGGGTTAAATGGAGTCGGCTCCCGAGGGCCAACACTATGGGAGGTTCTTACGAAAATGACAAAACATTTACTGCAATCCCCTTCAGTTGTTCAGTCTCATCTTGCCAACAGCCCCTGCCAATGTTTCTTGTTGGACCTCCATGTTAAACACATCGTGGTGGTTTTGTGTAAATCAAGTGGTAGGGCACCAAGCATTTAGGAAAACTACAGTATACCAAAACCCACTCCATCGTGGAGGTTATTTTCCAGACCACATCCGCAATAGAGAGAGTAATACCCTATTTTATGGGGTCAGCAACCTTTCCTGTCAAAAGAGCCATTTTTGACCGATGCAATGAAGGCAAAAGTTTGTTTAATATACTGAGGGCCCAAGAGCTTTAATTTTTCATGCAATTTTATGGACATGCCCCCCCCCCTCCCTTCTTCTCTTTTAAATGTTATGGCTATTTTTTTTGCTATCAATTTCTGACATTTTTGGTAATTTTGTGTACTAGTACATTTTATGTAAATTTTTGGAGATTTCTTCTTTTGTTTTGGGATATTTTATGGTTACTTTTTGAACATTTTCTTTCCTTTTCTTTCTTTACTTAAATCAATGTTCTGACTATTTTTGCCAGTTTTATGGACATATAATGAACATTTCTGCCTTTCTTCTTCCATTTTTAAAGACATGTTATGGCTATGTTTTGACATTTGTTTTCTTCAGTTTTTGCTATCAATTTCTGACATTTTTGGAATTTTTAGTGTACTTTTTTGGGGTAATTTTGGGGATTTCTTCTTTTGTTTTTGGATATTTTATGGTTACTTTTTGAACATTTTCTTTCCTGTCTTTCAATTTTCCGTTTTTTTTTGGGCAATTTTGTGGACATTTTTACAGTAACTTTCAGGATTTCTTTTATTGTTACTTTTTTAAATGACATTCTTGGCAATTTCATGGACATTTTATGGTTACTTTCTGCTTTTCCTCTAACATTTTTGGTCACTTTTTGGGGCATTTTTAGGTAATTTTTAAAAACTATTTCATCTACTTTCTAACAACTTAAAATTTTTGACTCAAACTTTTTTTTGAATATATATATATATATATATATATATATATATATATATATATATATATATATATATATATATATATATATATATATATTTTTAAAATCTAAATCATTCATTCATTTAAATAATATTTTATCCAACAAATTAAAATATGTAAAAAAATATTAATTTCATTTTTTTTTTTTATTGAGATCCACATGGGGAGCTACAGGTGAGGGACTAAAGAGCCACATATGACTCCAATTTAAACACTCTATAACCAGAGATTGGAAATCCAGGTCAAGAAAATGAATAATCTGTAAATAACATGCGGATCGAGGCATCTCATATTTACTTCTCGGCCATGCAGACAGGTTTATTCAAAAGGAGACTCATGGTTCACTGCAGCAAAATGGAGCGCTAACAAGCTAACATTTTTTTATTTTTGTCATTTGTAACTGTGTATCCTCGAATTTACAGTGGTTCACCCTTATGGTATTGGCTCGGGCATGCTTGGAACTTAATGTTGCCCACAAAGCAAACTGGTTTGGGTTTCATGGGAAAGGAAGAGACAGTAAGCTGTTTTTTTTCTTCTCTGCAGTCTGTCAGGATGATGGATGGCTTCATAAAGCTGCGTCATTGTGTGGGTGTACAGTACGGCGTGCCAGGGCGCAAAAGGTTCAGGGAAGCCTGGGATTGGTGGCGCTGGTCGAATGGTTTTGAGTGTTGATCTTTCCGGGTGAGTGGTGGGAGTTGGATATCAGACTTCGGGTCAAAGATGTCGCCATGTACACTCATTGATTCAGTAGACGTTTACATGGCAGAAGCCTCTGAACCAGATCAGGTGTCAAGACTGAGGTATGTGTATGTGTGTGGTGGTGTGTGTGTGTGTGTGTGTGGGGGGGGGGGGGGGGGGGGTGTCAATGACCACAACAGTTTAAAGGCTGGTACAAGGCCATTTGTAGATACGCTGCTTATCCAAATCCACTGCTTGTGTGGCCGCCAGACTACACATCATTATGGGATTTTCTTGAAACGGTAATGGTTGCCTATAATAACGGCCAACAGAACTGATCTGCCTCTTGAGGTTTAAACAGCCTTGTGGTTGACTCAAGGCTGCGAAGAAGAAGGCCTGCATGACAAGGACAAGATCACTGCTAACCATTTGATAGATTTCAGTCACACCAGGAGGAGTTAGAAACACCCAAAACAGAAACCAAGAGATGGAGGTCAGGAATAGGTGTTAAGACTTATTCTGTTCTGAAACAGGGTCAGCTCTGTCCTCGGCTGAAAAGAAATATCATGATTTCTTAATTTTAAGGTGCAACCAAGCGGCAGCAAATACAATGAAAAAAGCAGGAACTCTCGAATTGAACTCTGTGGAACACCAGTGGGGCAGAGCGGGACTCAGAGGGCTCAGAGGCGATCACATTAAATTGAGCAGAAAAAATAAAACTTACCGGTAAGCAGAACTTTCCCCCCAAAATTTATACTCTGACCCATTTAGAGCTACAGCAAAATGTAGCGAATTAAATCCCCTTATCAAAAATAAACCCACCCAAATCAGCACTTTTTTTAAGTGCTTTTTGGCAAAATGTTCAATTTCCAAAATAAATCATGTCTTCTAAATATTAAACACAAGTTCTTCCAGTCTTTTGCAATATTATTGTGTCATTTCCAGAAGATATACAATCAACAGATAAAAAGAAAAAATGATTTACAGTAAATTTGGCCAGGAAATTTGTCATTTTGGGCTTAACTGTATATATCGGTATCTGTATGGTAGCCAACAAAGATAAACAAACAGAAATATTGGCATTATTCATTCATTTTTATCTCCTTCACTTTTCCTCCATAATGTCCGTCTGGAAATATTACACAGTCAAATCTCCATTAAGGGATTAAAGCTCAAATTACTGACTCCGTGGCTCATTTATGCTCCCAATCCAAGTTGCTTGTAGACATGTTTAGTGATACGATAATAACATAAAATGTGAAACACATTTCAAAATAAGAAATTCTTCCCAGCATCGATGGGCTGGGGTTTTTATTTTGATGATGTTTGATATTTTAACACATCAAAAATGTCAAGGACAACAGAGGAGGAGAAAGTTGAGATGTGAATTTTCCTTGAATGACAAAACCAAGCATGGGAACATCTGCCATTGATACGGTGTTGTGTACTTTTTTTTTTTTTAAAGGTTAAATGTATTAGCTCGGGGTTCAAATTTTGTTCCAGCTCACCAGTGACCCTAATGAGGAAAAATGCTATAGAAAAGGCATTGATGGAGAAAACGTAATGATCCACCAATTTAGGAAAACCATTATCAAGTCATGCTAGCAATCACTAGCTTAGCCAGCATAGCTACAAAAACATGTCTGAATTTGAGCTAATGTGCCAGCACACAACAACGCCAAAAAGGCAAAGTTCTTAACTTTCTAGGATTAGCGGTTAGTCGTCATCACAGTAACACTCTCGAGGTGGGTGGCAGGGTTGGCTTTGACTTTGAAGCAAACATTTGGGATACGTGCTCGACAGTAGCAGTGAGCTCAACTCAACTCAAGCTCACTTCGCAACACTCCGCAGTTTAGTTAACAATTCTTCAAAAAAAGAGGCTTCAAGTTGCATTTTACTATCAAACTAAACATAAAAGAGTGACAATTACAATTTGTGTATTTAACCAAACCACATAACTTTGTCTTACAAAAGTACGCTAGCTTAATGCTAACAACCAATCAAGCGTTGGTGTCGTCGTGTTATAACCTTTTACTCTAAATGTTTTTAGTTTGCTGTGAATGTGTTTGAATGTTGCCAATGTATGTTATTTGAGTATTTTTTGCAACTTCCGTTTCGCTCATGAATGTTGTTAACTGTTGTGTTTGTTGATGCTTGTTGTTGTGTCTTTGTTCGTGTAAAGCACGTTGAGTTGCCTTGAAATGCGTCACCAGCGTGTGCGTACAATATCATCCAGTGCTATTTTTATTTTTTTTGAGAGCGCTAGAACAGATTAATCACATTCCTATTAATTTCAATAGGGAAAAAATACTTTGAGAATGTTGAGATACTTGTGTTTTGAGTTACAAGCGTAGTCACAGAACAAATTAAAGCCATATCTCAAGGCACCACTGCAATTCATGATCCTTGGGGTATTATGGCTAAAACATGCAACAGACACCTGGGAGTTGCTTTAATTTGTGGAAAAATGGCATAATGAATGAATCTGTGGCTTCGGTGGCGAGGGGAATCTGTGGTTTCCGAGCCTTAGAGAGACTTACGAGGGACAAAATCCCCAAAACACCGCCCTATAAGAACAGTACAGTCTGTATCCTGTATGCTCAGATTACTTCGTAAATGTTACTCTGTCAACTTTGGTGGAGCGCGTGCAATATCAAAACAGGACCAGTCATTTGCGGGTGTGCGCAGCGTGATGAGTGAGGGGTCCGGAGCGCTGGCTTCCAAAGGGACTCTCAATCACAGCGGTGCGCCCTGTACCCGAATACAGTGAAACGGGCTCAGTGCCGGCTCATAAATCAGACGACTGTCTCGCTGTGCCGGCTGAAAAGTGCTGCGCTCCCCAGAGTGTAATGTATAGAGCGACCCTCTCAGTGGTGAGTAAAAATACTTCATTACCAAGATTCTTCAGGTACATGGCAAATCTTTTTTTTTTTTTGCATTGATCGTGTACCTGCTCTTAATATATCTCATTATTCATAATCCATTTCTCAATGCGTGTGCAAAAGATCCAGCCTTCAACAACAAAAGGTTTGGAATAATCAAAGAATAACCACATATTGTGATTCCTCCTACAAAACTGCTTAACAGCAAACAAAATAAAAGCAGGAAAAGCTTTTGTACATTTGTACACTACTTATTCAAAATATTAATATTATTGAGAAATTGCCATTCCAAATCAGAAAAAGTGTAGTATAAGGCCTGTAGGAAAGTGAATAAAGTAATGACGCTGATGATGATAATAAAAAACAGACACCGACGTGAACCGTCATAAAATAGGATTTAATGTTCCACTCCAGTCCTGTAGTTGGCAGTAATAATGCACATTGTAGTCGTTTACGACTGCGAAAAAGCTAAAGAAGACTATTGCTATCTGCTGCGCTCTATAAAAGTTTCATAAATATAATCCGATCCACATGCTCGAAAAAAGCAATTTGTGCATGACACGTTCACAGATTTAACTCCCATTAAAAGGATGTCATCCAATGGAATGTAAACACAGTACGAGCACATAAACCACTTCACGACATATATGTCATGCAAATGCACAGAAGCCCGTTTGTGCATCCAGCTTATAGTAATAAAGTATGTGTCTGCCATTGCTGTTTGCGCAATGGACGTAAGCGGCTCCCAGCGTATTAATGACTTCCCTGGTGGCGAATAAAAGCCGCCCGGTGGCTCTCCACCTGGGCCCGAGCATCGGCGCTCCATCTCAACCACGTAATAATTCATCTCTTCGTCGAGACCCCCCCCCACGTGGGGACTGGAGAATGTCCGCGGCATTATTGTTATTGATGGTCATGTTTTTTTTGCACTTGGTTCAAAGAAAAAACGTTATTTATAGGTGTGCGGGGTTTTATTTGCATAACTGGAAAGATGTGCTGTTATGGTAGTAATTCTCTTTATTTCTAGGATGCAAGGTGGCGGTTAGATCGCATCGATCCTGACATGTTCGGAAGGTGCACGCTCGACATCAACACTAAAGGTAGAACCGCACGCACACGACGCCTACAAGCAGAGCTTGAGGCTAAAACATAAATAAATATACATAAAGTGTATTTTCTTTTGTTGGAGTCTTCAAGTATAGATCACAGCCCAACACATGTTCCGGATCAGCTGAAGAAGCAGAAAATGACCTCACTAGGATCTTTCCTATGAGAGCCCCGTGTGTGCGTGTACGTGTGTGTGCGTGCTCTTTATTGGAGAGCCCTCCAGTCATACAAGGCGTGCTGTTTCATATACACCCCCCCTCCCCCATTCCGCTCTCTGCGCGTTTGTTTTCACGAAGCCATGCTGCTGACTGTTGACGTGTTTCATCTGCGAATCTGTGTTCATGTCGCTGCGTGCGTGTGCGTGTCGCGCGATCGTGCCAGACTGTTTCCTACCAAGCTGCGGGCCCGTTGACAGCCCCTTCTGCTTCCTGTCAAGCACCAGAACAGCTCGATGTGTTGGTGAAGAGGAGATATAAGAAGGATGCTTATGGAGGTAAATTTGGTGCAAAACTAACTTGTGCAAAAAATTTGTACCTGTAGAAAAAAGTCTAAATTTGTATCTGTAAAAGTCGTGATTTGTATCTGTAAAAAAAATGTGTGCCTGTAAAAAAAAAAATTTGTGTCTGTAAAAGAAATTTGTACCTGTAAAAAAAAAATGTGTATGTGTAAAACAAATTTGTATCTGTAAAAACAAATTTGTACCTGTAAAAGTCATGATTTGTATCTGTACAAAAAAAAATTCGTACCTGTACAAAAAGTATAAATTTGTATCTGTAAAAGTTGCGATTTGTACCTGTAGAAATGACAACTTGTAGTCAAAGAAGTCGCCACTAGGAGTCACAAGTGGTTTTTCTGCTGCTGTCCAGTGACGTGAGTTTTGCCCCATTTATCTCGCTACAAAAGGTGCAAAACTGATTTGTACTTGTAGAGCGCCGTGATTTGTACTTGTAAAGAAGGGGGCGGGCTCTGGTGAATGAAGGGTTGTTTTGACCAATCAAGTGAGAAGGATTTGAGCGGATTGGAGCGCAACCTCATTGGTTTAGCGAACGACGGTGGCGGGACTCGCGGAAGGATACAAGCAGGACACATCGTCGCCAACCAACATACATATTAAGAATACTTCTTAATATGTATGTTGAGGAAGAATACTTCAGTATTCTTAATATGTATGTTGAGGAAGAATACTTCAGTCGACTGAAGTATTCTTAATATGTATGTTGGTTGGCGACGATGTGTCCTGCTTGTATCCTTCCGCGAGTCCCGCCACCGTCGTTCGCTAAACCAATGAGGTTGCGCTCCAATCCGCTCAAATCCTTCTCACTTGATTGGTCAAAACAACCCTTCATTCACCAGAGCCCGCCCCCTTCTTTACAAGTACAAATCAGGCGCTCTACAAGTACAAATTAGTTTTGCTCCATTCGTAGCGCGACAAATGGAGCAAAACTCACGTCACTGAACAGCAGCAGAAAAACCACTTGTGACTCCTAGTGGCGACTTCTTTGACTACAAGTTGTCATTTCTACAGGTACAAATCGCAACTTTTACAGATACAAATTTATAGTTTTTGTACAGGTACAAATTTTTTTTTGTACAGATACAAATCATGACTTTTACAGGTACAAATTTGTTTTTACAGATACAAATTTGTTTTACACATACACATTTTTTTTTTACAGGTACAAATTTCTTTTACAGACACAAATTTTTTTTTTACAGGCACACATTTTTTTTACAGATACAAATCACGACTTTTACAGATACAAATTTAGACTTTTTTCTACAGGTACAAATTTTTTGCACAAGTTAGTTTTGCACCAAATTTACCTCCATAGATGCTCATATTGGAGAGAGTGCCTGTGCGCGTGTGTTGATCCGAGTGCACGGCGGGTCGTATTATTAGGAGGCGCGCGCGCGGCTTCAAAAGCTCCTCTGACCACTTCTTACACGCCATCAATTACGGTCACTTGAAAGCAACATTTAAATCAGTGCACTATGTCGGGCAAATCTAATCACGTACATGTCATCAATGGGACTTGCTGTATTTATCTCAATAATATGCAATGGGAAGGAAAGCTAGAGATGGAGAAGACATTCAAAACTAGCCACAATATTAGGTACACCCAGTTTTTTTTTTCAATGTTCCAATAATCTGTAATACATGAATTTTTAAGGGTCATGTGATTTTCATTTTGTTTATTAATATAGGCCAGTGGTTTTTTAACCTGGGTTTGATCAAACCCCAGGGATTCGGTGAGTCCGTGCCAGGGGTTCGGCGGAGGTCAAGACGCACGCCCGACTCAAATAATTTGTGATGATAGGCCCCGCTTCGCAATTGGCTGTCGTGATGGTACCACATATGATTTAGTTATTATTGTGATCCGTTCTATGTCAAAAAAAAAAGAAAGTGGTCAGAGGAATTTGTGCAATATGAATTCACATGTATATCAGAATGTATGGTGTTCCACAGGGTTCAATTCTAGGGCCTCTGCTGTCTGCAGTACCTCCAACAATGTAAAGAACCACTGATATAGGCAATTACAAATTTAGCATTTTTTACCTTTTCACAGAAGGCCTCAGTCACTACTTTGAAAAAAAGGTACCTTACCTTTGTAAATGCAAACAATTTAAAAAAATTGTTTTTAATGCATAATTTTTTTTAAATAGTGGATCTCTTCAGGATTAATCATTAAAGTAAAGTGCAGTATTACTATTGATCTGTTCTGTACCTTATGAAATTATTGTGTAGAAATCATTGACATGATCAGCGTCTTTACATTACAACATCGACACAAGTCACAAAGCCTTTTACATTCTCTTGTCAACTAACAATATTACCAGGCAGCAGATTACCGGCAGAGCTTCCTTTCGGTCCGCCTGTGATGATCTTACATACGTGTGCTAGCTTTGATGCCATGCATTCAGCATACATACGTACAGTATGCTATAAAAGCTCTTTCAATAAGATAATCTTCAAAAGCCCGTCTTCAAAAGAAGTCCAAATCCTGACTTTTGCGTCTCTCGGAGTTCATGTGGAAGTCGCGTGTGTGATTCATGCAACACATGCTGTTCATGCTACGTTCCCCACCCAAAAAGGCAAAGACTGAAATGAGGTTTTTACTGTCTATGTTTCTTATTTCCATATTATTATAAAATAAAAGGCCACTATTGTCCGCTGCTAAGACTTGTTGCAATGACAAGAGGGGAGGACATGATTATTCCCCCGCGTCTTCTTCTTAACAAGCCAAAAGGTAGATTTGCTTAACAGCAGGATGGGCCTCATTCACTCACCTTCATCCGTCCACTTTGCTTCTCTTCAATGAGGCAGAGAGAGGCGAGAGCCTCGATGGTTATGGCATAATACAATTACTCACAATGGCTCGTGATCAGTAGGAGAGAGGATGCATCACGGGGCGCCTTCGCCGGACAGCTTTGATGTCATGCACTCCTGCATGAAGAGAGCCTGTAAGTGTGTGATGAGAAAAAAGCGGAGGGGGGGGGGGGGCGATAATCACAATAGTTGATGACTGAGATCTGGTCAGGCTGTTGGGATAGTGCTTGTAATGGTATGTTTACGTCCCACATAAAAATATATATCCTTTATTTGTAAATGGTATAACGTGCACACAAAAAACAAATTCATGGCCACGAATTAGCATTTTGTGTGTGCATTATACTGAGGCCATGATTAAAAATGACGTTCCCTTTGGCATGCTAGCCAGAGACTTAAATATGTTCATACAAGCGATTAAAAAATATTGAGTATTTGAGTGTTCACAATTGAAAGCAAGACAAATACTACATGTGATCCTTTCCTGATGTCACCCCCAAACTATGAGGGGGGGGGGGGGAATCACAAGCCAACCCCCAGTGTGACCCCTGTCACTTTATCTCTTTCCTGTCCTGCCTTTTGTCATGTTGACCCCTGAGTGATGAAGATAGACAGACAGGCATCCTGTGCGCATGTTGACATGCCCTGAGGGGCAAGACTGCGAAGGGATCGCGGGGAGAACTAAATCTAAATAAGTGAATGGACACAGAGATAGCCAGAGGAAATTAAAATACTTTAAACTGGGTACACAGAACAGTTTTTACAATTTAAATGAACCGATTTTTAATTTTTTTAAAGAACCGCAGACATGATAAGGAAAATATCACCGTGTATGCTCATGACTTTCCTCCTCCAAACCACCAATCCTCACCCGATTTACAACCAATTTGCTGGCATATTTTTGTGACCGTTAAAACGCTGGCTAACAGGAAAGTAGTAATTAATGTCAAGGAAGTATGTTGGAGCATTACATCTCAACTATTTAAGATTTTGCATGTCGTAAACCTGGTTTGTTGGTGGAAGTTATGGAGAGTCTTCCCGTTTTTGTTCTACTGAGCGGCTTTCCACACTGTGACAATGAGGCGCTCTAAAGTGGCCACGCAAGCAGGAAGCCCCTGTCCACACACTGGACTTAAAAAAAAGAAGAAGGAAAAACAGATATTTCACCATTCCCCGCGTGCCATGCACACACTCATGGCCAACAACGAGGCGCTCTAAAGCGGTGCACCAATGGCCTATCTGATGGGGAGATACATTTTGAGGATGTAGGTATACCTAGTTAGCTGACCGGATAACCACGGATGCAAATAAAGGCGCTCAAGTTCCTTTATGGGTGCGTCCCCGAAAAGGCAGGACAAACCGTTCAAAGCTAGATCTCCATAAACACTCAGTGCACATGCATTCAGAAATGAGATCAGTCCCTATTCACCTCCAATAGAGGGGATTAGTAGAAGAAATAGAAGAAAGACAAATGGTCAGCTTTTTCATTTTCATTGTGGTGAATGATTTGTGAGATGTTTAATACAAACACTCAACAACAAGCAACAGTGCAAGTTTCAGGCAGCTTCCTAATTGGCTATCATTCCGTTCAGGGGACTCTCGGATCGTCAGGGATGTACATTCCTCAAAATTGGACCCGCCGTTGGTTTACGTGTAGCCGGCTTGTCTTACACTTGCCTACCTGTCTGCAGACGGCGGACACATAAACTCCCATCCTGACACTGTCCTCCTCCTCCTCTGCCACATCCTAATTCCCGTCTTTTCCCAAGCTATCTGCAAAGGGAAACCACAATAACATTTCACCGGAGACTCGGTCAATATTATTCTTTGACATCTTCAAAGCGGGACAGAGGATATTGGAGCCCAAAGCTGGAGACGGGTGGAGATAGAGAGGGGGAGTGGGTGTGCATGTGTGTCTCCTCTGTGTGTGTGTGTGTGTGTGTGTGTGTGTGTTTTCCAACTGGAAGAAGACAGAGAGGCTGTTCAGTTTGGCCGTCCCGGTCCGTCTTACTTTTCCCTCTCAAGTATGGCTGCCTGAAGCTATGAGCCCCTCCTCGGTATCCATCATCTCCAAGCGTTTCTTTGAAGCTCTATCTTTGCACCCTGGGGTCGACCGCATATCGCCCTCCATCTGCACTGTACGTGATACTCTGCTCTCCACTAGGGGGCCCCGCGTCTTGAACAACCCAGTGAGTGTGTGTCGTCTCATGTGGTGCGATTTTAGAGGGTAACAGAAGAAGCGCCTCTTTCATTACACGCTCATAGACAAGTTATGATTTCTGAGGCGGAGGCGGTGAGTTACAGCCGCATTTTTGAGGCAGGATTCCTGCTCGGTATTAGACAGACAGGCAGCCACGGAGCTGCAAGGGCAAGCCGACATTGGATCTTCACCACTGGGGCCTCGTTGCATCCTTTTTCTGTCCATTTATATAAAAGAGACTCCATGAGTCGGGTGTAATGGATCCGGGAGTCTGATGCAGACCCAACTGCTGCTTACGGGTACACATTCTTACAACCTGAAGAACATCTCTAGAATCTTCTGTCCAAACACGACACAGAAAAGCTGCTTTAAGCATTCATTTTTTGGTAGATTGGACTATTGGAACTGTGACTTTACAATCTGAAAGCTGCAGCAGCTCGAGTTCTTACTGGTACCAGGAAACTGGCCCGAAAATCTCGACTTCCTGTAAATCAAAGAATAGATTTTAAAAACCAACATTTGGTCCAAAAATCCCTGAATGGTTTTGAAACTAAATATACTGCAAGAACTTTGCGTTCCCTATGATACTTCCAGATCCCTCGGGTCATCCGGTGCTGGCTTATTGTTTGTTTCCAGAACTGGAACCAAACAAAGTGAAGCTGCGTTTGGTTTTTATACTTCCAAGTTTTGAAACAAACGTCCTGAAAAAAACTGGGGGAGGCTCAAAATGTCGGCCTGAAAACGTTCATCTTGTCATTTCAACTTGCTTCTTTGCCATGGCAAAGTACTACGGATTTGCCTTTTAATGCTATCTAAATCAACTAAATATTTTTAATAATATTTATGCATTATTGACTGAGTGGAATGTAAAAAAAAAAAAAAGTTCCTGTCATGCAGTGATACCTAAAGTGGGAATACAAATTCAGTACCCGCCCTTTATCTGGAGAGTTTTCCGGAAAATTATTATGTTGTTGCAAAATACAGCTTACTTACAAAGGGCCAAGAAAGGTAATTACTCCCCTTAGGAAAATTCCGTTTACACTCATTGTTCTTCTCAAGGTCTCGAACATGCAATCTCTCCAGCAATCATTTTTTGGGTGTTTTTCTTTTAAAATTAGTCTGAAACTTAATCTTTTGATTTGTAAATATTTAGCCTGCGCTCCCTTCAAAAGCCAGTCCTGGCCCTCAAATGACCCATGGCCAGTAAGTAGGTCTCAAAGCTGCGATCTCTCCAGCTGGCACTCTCGAACCCCAAATATTGGTCCACAGTAGCAGTAGTACTCAAGGCAAGGCCTCGCCCAACGTTGTTGAGAAGTGCTTGGCCAACAGCGGGTCGATCTCAAACTTCTCTCTAGAGGTCAGTCCCAAATTCCTGAATTGAGGTCAACAAATGCATGACCCATAGCAGGTTTCCATCATGCAATCTCTCTAGCAATTGTCTTGACCTTCAGGTCTTGGAACCTCGGATCTCTCAACTTCCAATCTCCAAATAAACAAAGAACAAAAATATTCTGTATATCTTGAACTTGAACTCAAAATGTTCTAAAACGGCTAGGGAACTCAGCTTCTTCTGCTTATTCACAGTTGGGTCACAGGAGCAACAGATTCTCTCTCCCCAGCCACTTCATCCAGAGGGATCCCAAGGCGTTTCTAGACCATCTGGGAGACGTGCTGTAGTCTCTCCAGCATCGTCCTGGTGCCCGCAACACCTCACCAGGGAAGCATACTGAAGGCCTCCGGATCAGATGCCCGAGCCACTTCACCTGGCTCCTCTTGATGTACAGCAGATCTACTCTGAGCCCCTTCCGGAAGACCGAGCTTCTCACCGTATCTCCAAAGGAGTAAACTCATTTCGGATGCTTGTCTCCGCTATCTTTCGGTATCGTTCAGTCACGACCCGCAGCTCGTGACCTTCGGTGCGAGTAGGAACATCGAGCATCGGCCCTTCAGCTCAGCCCCTTCTTCGCCACAACACAGAATCACTTGTGAACTTCTCTACTCGGTTTAGGATCTCATTTGTGACAAGGCTGGCAGTGATTGAGTTAAGTTCCCAGGTACGAGGGCAAGATTACTATATGATTAACTGAGATTAATTTACAGATTCTCACTTGTGACTCCCTGGTACCCGCAGCCAGCCAGTCTTGACGTCCTCATCTTTCCATTGTCCCTGGAAGATTTCTCTCAAAGTGACCTAAGAGCTTCCAAACATTTCAAGTTGGAAAAGCCTACTTCGGTCGCTGGCTGTTGCGCAACATGCCGTCAGGTCCTGGAGCTGGTCCAGGAATCTCCCGCAGCCAGCAGCTGAGAAGCCCACTTTCTAACGGGCCAAGAATGTGCGAGAGCTCCTTCAAAGGAGCGAAAGTGCGGTTAAAGCAGGTATACTCGACTCCACAGGTGCCCCCGCTTTACAACCGCCGCAACTGCGAACTGAAATCTCGCACCTGCAGCAGGACAAGAGCAACAACAACACGCTGGCAAAAGGATAACCAAAAAGGATGTGACCTAAGATGACAGACTTTCAGAAACATCTTGATAAATGCTGAAAGAGACTCAAGAGTCAAAGATCAGCGGGTTTTTTTCCCCTCCAGCGTGAGAATGTGTTAAAAGACAAGACGGTCAAAGGAACGTGCAACGAGTGTCGCGGCGGGTTGCTCCGAGGGTCGAAGAAGACGCGAGGAGAACACGACCCGGGACAAAGAACCGCTTGTACCATGTCCGTCAGCTTTCAGTCCCCTGGGAGGGGGGTCCTGGGGGGGCCGCCAGTGTGAGGGCCTCTCTGTGATAAATGTCCCCGCTACTTGACTCTGTCACCGGGCCCTCGGCTGGGGACAATGGCGAGGGTCAAAGCGGCGCAAAAGGGGCCACGTTCCCCTCTCTCCCTCGTTCTGTTTATTTCAAACGGGGTCTGCTCCGCATCAGGACTCGCTGGACTGGAAAGTAAACAAAACACTTCTCACTGTTGTCTTTACTCAAGCCTGTTTATTTGTGACCATTCATCATCCCCGCGAAGACCCCGCGCTCGCCGCCGCAGGCGCGCTCTCGTGCCGCAGGCGAGTCAAACACAAACGGACTGAGACGAATGCGAGGCTGCCGAGGAGGAAGCACACGACAGCGCTTGATGTATGGTTCGTTTACATTTTGGGGAATGCATCGGAACGACGATGGTCACGCGCGCTACCTGCCCCGTAATCAAATGGTTTCAAAATATACAGTACATTCTTGTACAGTGGATATCAAAAGTCTACACACCCAAATGTAGAAATACATTTCAAAACGTTTGCCAACAATGGAGTTGCACAAGTGTGCACACCCTATGGGTTCTGGCTGTGTTCAGAATGAAACACTCGCATACAAAATACCTTCCACCATTTAAAGTGCCTTCAATTGACCCAAATAAAGTTGAACTGTTCGAAAAGGCTTCTCCTGACTTTTTTCTTTCTTCTAAAGCCCACCAGGTCCATCTGAAGAAAAACAGCCCCGAAGCATGCTCAAGATAAAGCCAAACAATTCTTGACATAATAATAATAATATCATACAAGGGCTTACTTGTTCCACTTAACTCTATCTGCTGGACGTGATTGGTCATTGCCCTAAAGGGCCCCAATGCAAATGGACTGTAAAGGGGTCAAGAGCAAATAAATGATGGCACCATTTTTTTGAGTCTTACAAACTAAAACCACATATTTTAGAGTGGCCTTTTATTGTGGGCAACCAAAGGCACACTTGTGCTATAATCATGCTACAGTATCTAATCTACAAAATGGAAAAAAAATGTCAAGCTTAAGAAAAATGTTGGGGATATATTTTCATTCAGTGCATTTTACAATTTAAATGATGGTTTGTGACATAGTCACTTCCAAAAAACTCACGGTACAAAAAAAAAAACATAAGGATGGGAGAGTACCAGTACTAGGAATTGGTATCGGACCCATACCGACCTTATTTAATGGTATTGGGTACTCGTGACTGCGACCGATACCAATATAGGTTGAAAGAAGCTATACAACCACATATTTTGATTGAGACTCTTTGTGGTCAGGGGATTGTTTAAATGTTTTATTTATTTATTCATTTAAATTGATTTTATCATGTGTCCTATACAAAATATGTATTTTATGAATAAATGGGAAAAAAGATAACAGAAAATTACCATTAATTTCATGCCATTTTAAGAAAAAACGCTATGTTGGTATATGTAGGTCTTTCTTTAAACTTTTCTGTCATTGGTCCAATAGAAATTTTATACTAGTGGTATCTGTACTTGATATCGGTGACTACTTGAGTTGTTCTGCCATCGGTTTAAAAAAAGTGTTCTGAACATCTTCTCAACCAAAATATTTAAATTTGACAATAAGGGGGGGGGGGGGGGGGGTTCTTAAGAAATGTGAAATTAATTAATCATTTAATAGACACAATTATATTTCTCTATCGCCATATGAGCAGAGGTGAATATAAATAAATCAAGATGTCGATGTTTAGGTTGCATTATGTTTGCAGGACGCTTTGTGCGAGGCTCAAAGTACTTTAAATATGCATTCGATTGCATCGAGAGTTTACAGCAAACCTGTCATCCCCCTCTTAACCTGCGCCCAACACACTCCCCCCTCTTTTTAGGGAAGGGGCGAGGGGGAGGGGGTAAGAAGGGGGGGGGGGGTTACCTCCCACTCCTCCAGCGCAGAGACGCTCCAAACTTGTGGAGCGCACCGCGGAAACTTCCCAAGACTTTCTAAACACTGACTTGTGCTCCGCACCGAGAGGAGGAAGAGAGCAGAAGACACACTCCGGGGCACCCGAGAGGCAAAGTGGTGGGGATGGCGAGGAAGCGCGATGGTCCCCCCGCAGCGCGGCTCGCGCGAGGCCACTAAAAACCTGCCGCTTTTCAAGGCGACGAGGACAGAGCAGTGAAACAGAAAGAAAATAGCGAGATAAGGAATTATAAGACAAGCTGCGTCACACCTCGGCACCATGTTGGTGTGTGCGCCGGGGCTCGGCTGGGTGCTCCTGAGCGCGCTCCTGCACCCGGTGGCGCCCTGGGGCGCGCCGGCAGCCGGCAGACCGAGGCAGTGCGACGCGCCAAAGTCGGTGAGTGGAACAAGTCACTTTCGAGTCAAGTGCACATGTGTGATCATTTGAGCCTTTGTGAACGTTGGGAAAAAGCAATTCATAGAATTTAGTGAGTGTTGAGAGTTGTTTTGATAGCATCGGTTAAACAGGGGCATACAAGACAGGACTTTGACTATGATATGGCTGCCCTTGTGGTGGTAACACAAACAAAGCATTATTATTACAAGCAAATCAATCAGGCAATTTTTTTTTTACCAAATCGAAGTCATGATATTAGAATAAAGTTGCAGTACCGTAAGCATGAATAGAAAACACTTGTTCCATTTTGGGGGCGGGTGGGACAACTCAAGTTGAAAATAAAGTGATATCATAAGACATGGGTAGAATACAGTGACTTAATATTACTGAGATTTTTTTATCGACATATTGTGAAAAATAAAGTCTTATATTATAAAAAAGACGGACAATATGTTTTGGATAATGCAGGGACAAAAGTAAACATTTTCTAAGTTGCAATTAAGTGAGAAAAAAGGAGATGTTTATGACTATTCTCACATTTGTTACATCACAAAAATCGATTTCTGAAAAAAAAAAACATTGGCATCCACCCCTCACAAAATTATGACTTTATTCTTGAATCTCTGCTTTTTTAACCAATGACATGTAATATGACTTTAGAAAAGTTCTATGTCTTATCATAGTAAAAAAACAAAAACAAAAAAACAGTAAAAAAAAAATAGGGAAGGTTGAAACTGGTACTCAACTTTTGAGCGATCACCAATACCGATACTACTAGTACTTTCAATACATAAAAAAAAAAAAACAATGACAGATAATTAAAAAAAAAAACACCTCAACATCCCTATATAGCATTTTTCCTGATGATATGAAATGGCAATTTTCTATGATTTTTTTCTCCATGTGTTCATAAAATGCATATTTTGTATAGACGACAGTGAAACGAATTACTGCATAATAAATAATTAAAATGAACTCATAATTTAGTGGCCAGAAACAGTCTTGATCGTAAAACAGCCACAAGAGGGCTAAGAGGGCGACACTATTATCGGCGACTGTCGTAAATACCGATACCTTGAGACAAAGCCTGGTATCGGTACTCGTCCGTAGTAAAAACAAAAATGTCACTCTTACTACTAGAGCTACTACTACTACTAATGTTACTAGTGTTAATAATAATGCATGCAGGTTTTCTTGCGTTCAGTGAGAACATTGAGAACTGCAGGCGACCTCTTGTCAGTTTTAAAAACTGTTTATGTGACAAGTGCTCGTGAAGAACTTGACTGCATTTGGAACATTCTTGCTGATCTTCCAGCAAAGTGGGCACATTCTCGCG
Source organism: Leptonotus elevatus (assembly GCF_054856555.1). NCBI lineage: Eukaryota > Metazoa > Chordata > Actinopteri > Syngnathiformes > Syngnathidae > Leptonotus > Leptonotus elevatus. Next base: position 16,596,841 of record NC_141249.1, on the reverse strand, counting down.
ATGCATGACGTATTTAAAAGAAAAACAATAAAGCACAGATTCATCATATTTAGGCCAATTTTCCCTCGCCAAAAAAAAAGGGTGATGTCCCCCTTAGTTCATTCAACTGCTATGATAAAAAAAGGATGATCAATTTCTCCAAGTGGACACAATTCATCCGAGATTATGAGCTTGAGGAGACGGTGCTTCATAACTTCAACATGACTTCTAACGCCGCACGCCGCACTCTGGTTTGTGTTAAGAGTAATTACCACCATAAAAAAAAGTTTAAAAAAACGGAGCCCAGCGCGTCAAGGCTCGGCGGTGAAGTCCAGCGCATAAACTCACCACTTTTCCATGTCTTAAAGTCTTCACTTGACTGTGCATGATCTCCTCGCTGCATGACATGATGACTAATGGCACGGGATGCTGCACATAGAGAAGAAAAAAAAAAAGAAAAGAAAATGAAAATGCCTTCCACTTTGTCTGAAACTGAAAATTCAATTAAAGTTCTGTTTCTGCGTTTGTGCCACAAAAGCACGACGACGCTCTGGATTAAATAAAGAACCCTGGATTTATTTCGTCTGGGCGGAAACTTTGCCAGACATCGCACTTGTTTTCGATGACAAAAAGCAAGACCCGCAAGACGATTTGACTCCCTGCCGGCCGCTTCCCCCGACGACAAACGCGGCATTGGCAGCGTGATATAATTGGAGCTGAAGGAAAACTTCGTCAGATTTTTCAAGTCAACAATTTCAAAGAATAACCCGAAATCCCGGCAATGGGTTTGATCCCTCAAATGCCTGATTACGCCGTGTCTCCTAAGCCAGATGATTGTTTACAAAAGCCTAAAGTGGCCATCGTGCCAATCGCAGCAGATGCACTTCTGCTGCTGAGCACCGAACAAGAACCATATTCAAAACGCAATGTGGCCTTCTGCTCATTTCATTTGCTGCAGCATAAGAGGCACAAGTCGCAAACAATGCGCTCTTGTCGGCAGCAGGGCCCCCCTATGGCGTCACAAATGTCACCAACCAAAGTCTCTCAGCGGGTTCCCAGTAAGGAACGGCCTCCTTTCAACATTTTTGGGACTTTATGAGCTCCGCTCAGTATATTTGCACTGCAGCCTTCAAATGCTTCCAAAGAGGCTTTGGCGAGTGAGCTACACGAAGCTGGACAATAAACGGAGGCCTGTTTAACAGCCAAGAGGGCCTCCCTATAAACGGACCGTGGGACGCGGCGTCATGTCGACTTTGCATCCCACAAATGATACCTCAGTCTTATGTAAGTTGATGAGCATGACGAGTATGCGGCGCTGTCGTCGGGGCAACATTGGAAGTCCACAAGATCACGTTGTTGGCCCTCGGAACTTTCAAATAGGACATTTATTGCATTGTTGCTGGTTTTATTGTTGCTAATGTACTGACGAATATAGCAGGACACGGTTGTAAACATTCCTTACTGTGTATATTAAATGACATCAGGCTGTCTATTCACATACAATCTTAAGGGACGCAAGTACATCGATACGAGTAATGGCCGATTGGGTATGTCTGCAGGGGCGGAGCTATGTGGGGGTCAATGTTGGCCACTCTCACTGGCCACCATGACATCAGGGGGAAGATTTGGATAAACGTGACTACGTGGCGGAGATAATTAGTTCCACCTTACTTTTGTTTCCACACAGTTGATATACACTGAACGCGTATGCTCCGTCAACATCAAGGACATTATAGTTAACAAAAAAAATAAAATGAAATGCGCTAAAGAAATACAATGAAACAATTTTTTTTTTTAAAAACAAAAAACGTACTGAAACTACATATTACATTTATAAAACTACTAAAATTGACTATAATTAAAGCAAAAATATTAATACCATACTGTACATGCGCTTTTAGGGTTCATTTTTGATGCATTTATCTTGCTGTACATCTGTAGTAAGAAAGGTCAGTTGTTTACTTTATTACAAAATACGTAGCAAATTTTCATTTGCACTCGACAAATACTCCTTATATTAAATACACAAACGAATGCTAAAAATAAATCAAAAACTAAACTAAAACGAAACATTTTCAAAAAAATTTAAACTAACAAACATGCTCTAAAACGACCCAAAAAGTTGGTTAGCTAACGGCGTGCTAGCAACAAACAACAGGAAGTTTGTAAACATGGACAACAGACATGAGATGAACTCGCTTAGCGCTAGCTAGGTTGAGGCTAGTAGCAAAATAGATGGATATAAAATGGGACCAAAGAGGGGAAAAACATACATTTTTTTCTCAAGGTCAAAGTACTGTAAGTGACTTTAAACTAAAAAAGGTCAACCTTTCTGTGTTTCGACTCGCCAGTGTGTGCTAAACGCTCATTCGGTGGCTAACGTCAATACGAATAGCGAACAAGACCGTCTACGGCCATGATGACACCGCAACGTTGTTGTATCTCATCCACGCTCTTTATTTTCCCGCTACTTCCGCAGCAAAGTGACATGAACTCTTTCCTGTGGAAAGTGAAGCGCGCACCCCCACTGCCCCCCTCCTACCTGTACGGCACCATCCACGTGCCGTACACCCGAGTGTGGGACTTCATCCCGGATGTCTCCAAGCGGGCTTTCCGCAGCAGCCACAACGTTTTCTTCGAACTGGACCTGACCGACCCGCTCACCGTCTCCAAGCTGACCAGTTGCCAGCTGCTCCCCCACGGGGAGAACCTCCAAACGCTGCTACCTCGAGACCTGTACCGCCGCCTCAAACGCCACCTGGACTACGTCAAGCACATGATGCCGTACTGGATGACGGCGGACCAGCGCGGCCGCGGCCTCTACGCCGACTACCTGTTCAACGCCATCGCGGGGAACTGGGAAAGGAAGAGGCCTATATGGGTGATGCTGATGGTCAACTCGTTGACTGAGTGGGACGTGAGGTCAAGGGGGACGCCGGTGCTGGACTTGTTTTTGGCACAGGAGGCGGAGAGGATGCGGAAAACCACAGGGGCGGTCGAGCGGGTGGAGGAGCAGTGCCACCCTCTCAACGGCCTCAACTTTTCACAGGTAAGAAGAAGAGCTTTTATTTGACTGAAATAGCCAAAATCTGCATCATTGACGCCCTTTGACAGGTATTGGAATTATCGCCCTCTTGTGGCATCGTAGGACATTACAGGGAGCACAAAAACATAAAGGACATTTGTTTTTAACCAACAGCTGAGGATATGATTCACACACACGCGCACAAAAAAACGGTCTCTCAGATCGCTTGTAATTAGGCCTCTTGAAATGTCACTTTGCAATTCTTAGGCCATTTTGAGGGCTTTCCCAGCCTCAAAAACACACTTTTGTAACAATGTTCATCCTGGTGAACATTTACATTTAAAGGGAAAGTCAACCCCCCCAAAAACTAGTCTAAATACGGTATTCTGGTTAATAGTGCGTAAGTGGAATATGTTAAGCAGCAGAATTCAGCAGTTTTTATCAATATCAGAAGGCGGCCATTTTGCAACTTGCTGTCGAGTGAAAATGAGATCACAGTTGCTCAGGTCTCAGGTAGCCAATCACAGCTCAACTTCAGAAAACAGGTGAGCTTTGATTGCCTGAGCACTGAGCAACTGTGATGTCATCTTTAGTCGACAGCAAGTGGCAAAATGGCCTGACATGGATAAAAAAAAAAAGGGCTGGATTTTGTTGCTTAACTCATATCCAACAAATGTAATATTAATCAGAATGTCATGTTTAGACTTATAACATATTATTGTCATGAAATGTTGAAGGTTGACTTCCCATTTAAACTCCATGAGCCCTAAAAATCACACCCAAGAAATCGTTGAGTATTTCGCCTTTCACTCTTGAAATAAAATTTGGTACGTTGGTTTAACACAAAAAGAGCCACACATTTTTTTATCTGGAACATTTTAGGATCAGTTTGGCACTTTCCAGAACTCCTTTAAAGACAAACTCATCCGATTTCAACATATACTCGACCGGTTAGCCAAACTAAATAGTGAACGATTTTACCTAACACGGAGGTCAGCTTTGCAATGACACGCCCGGCCTTTAGGGGGCATGAGAAGCTACATACAAGCCAAGTAGCATGAGCGCCGCAATCCAAAGCAGAAATTCAGCGCCTGAATGCCTTTCCCAAAGAAACATGGGAGAAGAAAACATTAGGAGGGGAAAAAGTGATTAAAACATCTCTCTCGGTGACATCTTTACGGTTATGGATCTCCCCGCGTGTGTGTCGACAAACCCAGTGTGCAGAGAGTGTCAGGCTGACCAATGTCAGCGCGGGACAGATTGGACAAGGTGAAAAGAGCACAACGCTCACACTTGCGTTAAAGCGGACAGGAGTTGTGATGAACAACCAAAAGACGACTGCAAGCAAACCATGAGCAGAACATCAATCTTCAAGTAATCGTTTTGGGATGAACAAATTAAGGGCGAGTGCTTCAAATTAAATAATGAGCCACGCTAATCCAAAACTATTCCTCTTGTGGGAGGTCCCATAAAAATCAGCAATGATCCTTGACAGCATGAGGAAGACGCTTTGCTTGAATTTATGCTCGCCTTTGCTCTTTGATCTCCAGCGGAGGGGAAATATCTCAGTCACGCAAGAACTCCCCGCTCGACACATGCACGCAAACACAACTGAACATATAGGCGCTCTCGCCTCCACGTGATAGGTCAAAAGGGGGGCCCGCGAGCTAATTTTAGCAACAAATGCGCTCCTAGCATCTTCACTTTCATGAGAAGCTCCTAACGACGCTGTCACAGTGGCACCGTATGTATGTCCCTTACGTTCCAGGAAGCGTTGCGGCTCCCTAAATAAACGGAGCAGAACTCGTCTGCGTGGAAAAAAGATGCAGTTGGGACGGCTTTGCAATTTGTATGGTTTGGAGATGCACCGCTTTAATTTAGAGCTGTATTAATACAAGCATCCTCATACAGTGGAAACAGAGGGCAAATTGAGGGAAGGGCTTGTCTGTTACAGCCAATTGTACTTTTTTTTTTCATGGGCTAAAAATTCCAATGCGGAACCACATTTTTGTAAATAAATATATTTAAACCCCCCCACAAAAAATAGCGGCACCGTACCAGAAATAACATTGAGTAAAAACAAGTCATATGAATAGGTCAATATGAGCGATGAGATTACATTTGAAGGCACCCTCTCACACTGTACTGTATAATATATAATATACACTGCTTTTGATGGGAAAGTCGCCCCTACCAACATGGCCGCCAAGTTGGTGCATATTTTAGCCTGCTCTCGTCTACTGTAAGCATGTTTATCAATGACAAGATGGGAGCACAACTCGACCAATTCTGGAACTAAAAGACTGAGTGGACAGGACACTATTTTCTGTCCGTTGAATCCGGGGTTCTTGTTAAATTAACGTTCCGCTGTATAGAAAATGGATGGAAAGAATAGACTGCAGTAAACGACTTTCAACGGGACTTTCAAGTTCGTAAGACTTCTGTTCTTCCACGCCACTCCCCGAACGGCTGACACCAATTTTAAAGCACACACTTGTCCGAAATGTCTTGAAGAATTACATTTTAGGAGGAACTAGTGCATTGGGCCAAACCCTGATTGTTGAAATAACAGATTAAGAAGCACGTCTCAATACTTTTGTCTATAGACTGTGTCATATGTCATACGTTGAAAGGTTTTTGGCAATTACATCACAGAAACAACAATTTAACTACATTTCAGGCAAGGTTGGAGTTATTACCTGAGCTCAATGTGAACTGTGTAGACACGTGCATGTTGGGATCCAATCGTTTGTAATGTACTCCTTTTGTACACTTGACTTTAGTGTTTGGTACCTTTTTGGGGCCTGGAAAATGGGACTTGATCCCCATTTCTGTCAGACGTTAAAATATTTCATGGCCTTGGGGAATATTATTGATGTCCCCTCAGCTTCCAATCTCATTTCCAAATATGTACGAGCGAGCCCAGCTGACATGGAAACCATTATTGCCAATTATAAAAATTAGCGATTTAATCCGAACACTGTGGCTGATCGGCTCGCTGTACGCTTGACTGTAAAAGCGGCGAGGTCGGACGGATACGTGGACGGTAGATGTGAAGGCGGTGGGCGGGAATCGGAGGGAAGTCAAGTGTGATGGAGACCGACTGCGCTTGTGTGGTCACCGCTCGAGCTAATCTGAAACATGAGCCACGTTAAAAAGGGAAATCCTTGTTGGGAACGCTTCCAAGCCCTGCCGGCCAACATGCTATTTGTTACCAATAAAGGCAGCTTACAATATCCTGTAGCTGACTTTTGCGAGTGGTAATTCATCATCCGTAAGCACCTGGTCTCCGCCGAGGGACTGGTGATCTCAGAGGAAGTCGTTTTCTCCTCGACAGCCCCCGCTCGCTTGTCGAGGCGATAGCGCTAATAGCGGCAAAAACGTTGGCGCATCAAAGCCGCCATTGTGCGCCCGTGACAGCTTCGGTCTGCATGGGACCCTGAGATCACAGCGAGGTGTGGCTGCCTCATCACGCAGGAGCGACCGCATAGAATGTGGAAACAATGGCCGGTCACGGCGCATGCTTCTTGTCTCGTTGCGTTGACGCTGATGTCGCTTGGCAGTCGGGTTCTGCGGTCAGCTGTGAAGCCTGATGCTTAATACGTGTAGCGCACAATGGCGAAAGCGAAAAAGCTTGTTTAAGGGCGCAAGCTGCACAACCGCAAAATGTGATCTTTGAAGCACCGCTTGACGTCGGCTCCATTACGTACACGACAGGGCAGCATAATACGCACAAAAGGAGATTGGCCAGCAAGGAGCGCATGAAGGCAAGTGGAAGCCATACAAGCCAAAATGGACCCTCGCGTACTCGTGGTTCGGCACCCGTGGATTTACCTTTAGGATTTTTTTCTCCCATAATTTTTAACAAAATATTCAATTCAATTTTTGTTTGTTTTGAGGGGCAACCTCTGTTTTTCGTAAAAATGCCCCTGAATAATAATAATATAAAATAATAAATAATATGCTAAAAAATACTTTTTAGCTTAAAATGGCTTACTTTGACCAGGATCACTCTCCGCATTGTGGCCAAAGGCAGAACATAGTCACAGATATTGTATACGCCGGCACGCTGTAGCATCCCGGCATACCTACGTGGCGGCCATGTTGGCAGTGGCAACGTCCTCTCAAAGGCATTGCATGGACATTACAAATGAGTCGTAAACCGCACGTTCTCAACTGATTTTCTTGAGGTCTTGATATTTCTTTGATATTGATATTTTTACCTGTGAACTCCCAGTTCCTTTTGTAGTAATTGTACGGCATTGTATACAACCGTCTGCATCATGTTGTACCAGCATCCTCTAATTTGTCCAGTTGGCGACTGTTAGCTTAGCGTCATCGCAGGATGGAAAGTTGTGATCATCCTCTTATTGATTATGCCAAAACTCCATTTGTGAAATGAGGGTCAGTAAGACTCACTTTGATATGCTGGGTCACATACGTCCACTTGAACCTGTGTTATTGCCTAAAATGAAGAGAATGTTATGGTGACGGCCAAAAGGACAAAATCCAGCTCAGATATCTTCAGTCTGTGGGGCCTCTTCGCAAATAAACACCCTTATTTATTATTTTCACTGGGTCACGTTGCAAGCTGAGCCCACGGGCCTGTGTCGGAGAAAAAAAAAAAAAGGCATCGTATCTGTGGCGCCTGACTCCTGGGCAGAGGGGGTGCAGGGGTCACGTGGGAGGCGGCATGGGAGTCAGAGGGGCAGCAGAGCGCTAAGGAGACTGGCAGTCTGCCGGGGTCAGTCTGGGCAGCGGAGCATAGAGGCCAACCTTTGAGCAAGTTTTTATACACCAGTTGGGGACTTGAAAGATGCGGCTAATTGTTTTCGGTGCACGTACGAGGACTGTGGAGGAGGTGACAGCAGGGGGCGTCGGCCTGCTGGTAAGGCGGAGCTTGGTTTACAGCTTCGGTGGAGCGTTGGCTTCCATCGGGTGTACCTAATGAAATGTCCGATGAACCCACAGAGAAAAAAAACGATCCCGTGTCTGAACGCCTTCTTCTCCTCACTCCATCATTCTGTCTGACATATCCCGAGGCTGCTGTTGTCCCGCTGCGCACCCACTCATCATTTGCAAAGGCGCACACACATCGGAAAATGACTAAGGAGGAGAATAGATTTAAAGCGTGTGCGCTGACGTGTGTCCTCTCTGCAAGCGGGACATCTGAGGGTGTTTCCCATCCGAGCTGTTATTACCTGCGCAAATATGCGGGAAAAAACGGAAAGGCAGCACGGATCAACCCGCTCGCGCCGGCAGGCAGACGGCGGCCCCGCTGCTGCGCTAATGACTTAATAGGCCCCCTTAATGACCAAATAGCCCGCTGCCATCCAGAAGCACTTAGACAATTACATGCTGGCCAGGACCTGGCATGCTGGCTGTGAGATGGAGATGGAGATGCAGAGTAAACGCTAGACATGTTTTGTAGGAAAACATGAGATAAAAGAGGAAAACAACAGTGAAAGCCAGAAAGGTGAAATAGTCCCTTTACAGTGTCATTTATCAAGAGTTCAAAGAGCTAAATAGACCAATTACTACAAAAATCGGGAGAAAATGGATATTTGTTCTCTTATAACAATCCTAAATCTTAGTGAAGCGGCAGCAAAACAGCCCAAAATTCTGATGTCCGGGGGTGTGGCAGAGGAAGAAACTTGTTATTGATTTAATTTTCATTAAAATTACGCAACCCTGAATTCTAATGAGAATCATTTTCTACGCTTGCAGAGGCCTTGGATTTCCCTCAGGATTAATAACATAGCGATCCATCATCGGACGCAGTATTTCTGTTTTTCCCATTAAGGTGACACATCAGCGGCGAGAGGTTGTTTTGGGATGGAAGGCCAGGTAGTTTTCCAGAAGGGCCGGACGAGGTTAATCTCAGGTTGTCTGGAACACAGGCTGATTGATCACAGGCTGGAATGCGACTGACTGATTTCCTCCGAGACCCGCTTGGCCCCTCTGGAATGCTGCTGTCTTCTGGGATGTCACTGCTTTATAACTTTAGTAGTTCATGTTTAGTTTAAGCAGGATAGTAGCTTTGATGTGCGTGCGTATTTGTGATGAGCAGACGCATTTTCACCAGTCAAATGTGTTTTTTTTTTCTTACAATGCTGAAAGAACCTCGGAATTGGAACAGTTTGGTGGTGGAACTGAGTGGAAATACGCCTCAAATAGGTTTATGATGGTAAAAAAAAAAAATAGAATACAAAGTTAGACCCAGTCTATTTTGACTATTTATAATTAAAGGGGAAGTCAACCCCCCAAAAAATATTTTTGACAAAAATATTTTCTATGTAGCTCCACTAGTCTAAATATGGCATTATGGGTAATATTGTAATATTTAAGCAGCAAAGCCCATATATCATTTTGCCACTTGTTGTTGACTGAAGATGACATCAATGTTGTTCAAGTCTCAGGTAACAACCAATCACAGCTCAGCTTTAGAAAACAGGTGAGTTTGTTTTCTTTGGTCCCCTCGGGTCTCCTGACGGCGGTGTTCGGTTTAGGTGAACGGTATGGGATTTTTTTCTAATAGGTTTTTGGTGAGCTAACAAATACAATCACGCACGCACGCACGCACGCACATACACGTACTCACCCACATTCAAAAAAAAAAAAAAAGAGCAATGATGATGACATTACCGAATGAACAATACTGAGCTTTTTAGAAAAAAAAATAAAAAATAAAGAAAGAAAGAAAGAAAACAGGTGAGCTGTGATTGGTCGTTGCCTGAGCCATCTTCAGTCGACAGCAAGTGGCAAAATGGCCGCCACCTGAGATGGATAAAAAAACGGCTGGATTTTGTGTCATAACTCATATTTCACAATATTAATCAGAATGTCATGTTTAGACTAATGAGGTCACATATAACATATTATTGTCAAGAAATGTTTAAGGTTTACTTCCACTTTAATTGAAAATGCAAACAAAACAAACAATGAATAGTGAGTTCAGAGGTCAGCACGCTATTTATTGTGGTGGTTTCACATTGGACGTTGGCCTGCACTCTCCCCAGAAAATGCGTGTGCAGACCAGGTGGAACAAAAAAAAGATTTCCAGTATGCTTAGGCATGCAACTTTCCATGTTGGACACATGTTGCTCCCACATGAACTCGCCGTCCTGGCCCGCGCATATTAACACGGCCCTCCCTTACTCACTCGCACACTGACCAGCAGTCATAAATAGGTGCCAGTAGCGAGTGTGTGTGTGTGTGTGTGTGTGTGTGCGCATGTGAGGCAGGCTTGTCGAGGATTAAGTGGAATTAGCGAAGCCCTCTCACTGAACCCACTTCCAATGTGACCCAAGCATCTCCTGCGCCCCCTTCGCCGCGTCCCCATTATACACAAGCCAGTGGAGCGCTTCGGCAACATGTTGCTCACCTCTCGACATCATTTGCACGCCCATGCACTGGCACCCCTTCTTGCATCACACCTTTTATTTTTAGCTACTTGGAGGAAGGAGTAGGTCAGTAATTAGAGCCAGTTCCCGTATGACTTTAGGATGAAAAGATCGGCATTTTCACTCGATGAAATTATTGGGCCGTTACTTGAAATAGCAAAAAGATTCAAAATGATGGGAAAACTATTTACCTCATTAATAGGTTTTGTAAATGTATCACAATGTTACAGTTGTCATATAGATATACCAAAATTAGAAACTGATAGTAAGATACAAAATAATGAATCCAAAAGGGCTGACTAAAGTAACTGGACTTCTTTCATATCATCTTGAGACCAACATTTTCCTTAATTGGCGATTTGCATAAAGTTTTGAAACTGAAGAGGCATTTTTTATTTTTTTTATATGGTTGACTTTAAGTCAACCATTGTGGTTATTTCATACTTGTTCGGCTATATAGCAGAACATTTATATGTTGTACTTGGCTCATAAAAGCACACAGTGGAACGTTTTATTGGCAATTCATAAATGCTCTATTTTTTTCAGTCTTTCTTGTAAATAATTAAGTAGAGTGACACCAAATTTACCGTTTTAAGTGAAAATGTGATACCCGGTGATGCAAAGTGATGAAATTCATCAGCACAGGTTTTTTGCTATTTTCTATAAACGCTTGCCCTCATTATTCGGAGTCTGAATCAACTCGCTGTATGTTTTTGTAACGTAGCAAACTAGAAACAGAGGCAGTTTTTTGGCAACATTTGCAGCCGGTTTCCTACTGGCGTCATGCCATGTAAGGAAGCTTGGGTCGTCAAAGAAATCCCAAGTCTATAAAAATTTCGATGAGTGTGAATGTTTGTCTGTCTACGTGTGCCCCGAAGAAGATGAGGAGGAAGCAATTGCACCATCACACCTCCGTTGACATCCTGCTGTGTTTCACAAGGGATAGATGACACCTGACGTTGCGTAACCAACGGCGTCTTGGGGGCGGGTACTCCTTTAACACACTGCGGGTTGCTGAGTATTCATTGCAAAAACGGATCCAAAGGCATTGATCGCTCCAAGCGGAGGCGGGTGAGAACGTTCATTAGTCCGCTTCAACCATTGAAATTCCCAGGACTTTCTCTAAGCCTAATTGACTGAATGGAGCGGTTGCTTACGTCGCTGGCCTCCCGATGAACCCCCCCCCCCCCCCTATCCCTTTGGCTCAACCCACAGTAGCCCCCTTAACTCACCCTCCCAAGCAGCTCAACGTGCAACGACACCAACCTGAGCCAATTAGTCTGCGCAGATGACGTTTAATAGGATAAGCAGTTGGGAGAAGATATCAAGCGTGAGATATTTGATGAAGGTTAACCATAACAGGAACAGGAACATGAACAGGAAGTAAATGGCAAACGGTACTCATCATCAGCATCAGGAGCAACCGGGGGTTCAGTAACTTGCTCAAGGGCACTTCGACATGGTCACAATGGCATTGAATCGAACCCAACGCCTCTGGGTCGGGAGACGACCACTCTACCACTGAGCCACGCCGCCTCCTGTTGACTGAATGAACATGGGTAGCCTGCGCTTGACCTGCTCAGTCCTTACCACGGAAGCAAAGGAATCATGAGAAGTTGGGACTACATAGTCCAATAACGTAGTCCAGGTTGGTGGAGGCGACATACTCTAACAGAAATGTCTATAAACTGTCATTTAGAAATAGTATGCGGTGGATAGGCCAGCACCTCTTGGCTGTTGTTAAACCTCAAAACACAGTATGTTGGTACCGTCATAAACCAGGACCCGGTCTATATACAACCAAAGAGATATCACAGTGAGGCCTCATTGCTTTCTCATGTATTCAAAGTTTAATTTAAGACCCTCTGGCCCCGCACTTACATCACGCTCAATTTCACCTGTCAGTTGGCGGGGCGGCTTTTCTACCACTGGAACAGTTTAGACGTAACATCACACACATGGCAGAGTTTAACGGAGCGCAAATGAGACGAGGAATCAAATGTACTTAGTGAGTCGTCTCCGCCTTCCGGGAAGGACGGGGCGAGAGGAACAAGATGAGAAAGATGAGAAAGATGAGACAATGGGGCCGTGAGACTCTCGGTGGGTGGCTCACCTCTCGTCTTTCGTCATCGAGCGAATCTTCCTGGTGGACTACGTCAGTGGCTCCCAACATTTGATGTATTAGGGACCTGTCTCAATAAAAGAAGATTATTGTTTCTTTGTGGCCTGGTCTCTGGAGAGGTAGGTCCATCAGGAAGGCCAATCTCAGATTCAGTAGCAGCAGCGTGGTTTTTGTTTGGGAGTTCACACAACCAGTCTACATGTGTTCTGTGGACTTCAAACATGTCCTCTTTTGGAGTTCAGGATACCGAAACCCTGATACGGGCTGTTTGGTCCCTTTACCACATTTTCAGAGTTTGGTCCGCAGATTTGATTCCAGTGAGGGTTAGACTCCGCCCTTTGTCACCCATTCTGTTTATAACCTTTATTGACACAATTTCTAGGCACAGTTGAGGAGTTGAAGGGATCCTGGTTGGTGGCCTCCGTATTGTATCTGCTTTTTGTAGATAATAATAAGGTACTGTTCCAATCAACAACTCTCACTGGACTCTCTCCACTTGAGTGCAGCGCTACAGTCCACAGCCCAGGGTTTGAAAGCCACCGCACCACGTGACCGAGTGTGTGATTGGCCCGCGGTTGGCGGCAAAGTTGTGCAAACAGATTAGCGGGGAAACATGTCAGCGTACGGGGGCCCCCGCCAGATGAATGCGCGCGCTGTGCTGCTCACACACGTGGGATTGTGCGCTCCTGACGGGGCGTAAGGCACATGAATGACGAGCAGGTGGAGGGGGAGCTTAGATCGTGTGCCGTCTTCGAATAAAGACGTGTCTATTAATACGCAGATTTTAATAGAGGAGAGTAAATCACGTGGCGCTCATATTCCGCAGCGTCTGCGGTTTGCGGCCTTCGGACAGGCAAGAAATCACAAAGTGGAAGGTATGCGCAAAAGGTCTCCGACTGAACGTTAAATTGCGCCCGTGTGCTGCGGAAATGACACTCAGCAGCCATTTTGTTAGGTACACCTGCATAATGTAATGTAATGCCGATCGGCAGCGCCGGGGCCCCGAATTCCTCTTTTTTTATGAAGGGGCTTTTGTTGACGCTGCCAAAAGTGGTAATAATTCTACTTGATGTTCATTAACGAGGGCCGAGTGGGTGGCTGGCCGTATGGAATCGAATTTTATGGAGAGGTGTTTCAAGTATGCTGCCAACCTCCCGTAAGAAAAATAGAAGCCCTGCTCAGGTCACTCCAGACTATACTGCCGCAATAAAAATATGAATTTATATTGACTAATCAACTATCAAAACTGTTCTCAGCTATGTTGGCCCAGACAGATGCTGCATTTGAGACGGCTGGGAAATTCCGACCTCAAAGCGTTCCACTCAACAAAATGGCTGACGACTTCATGAATAGATCGTTTGACTGTTAACAGTGGTTACAAACGAGTCATAATTAATCTTTTTTTTTTTTTTAACATACATTTGACCTAATAACAGCAAGATCATATAGCAATATATCTACACACACATGTCCATGCAAAAAGACTTACTAGGCAATATTTAAACACAGATAATTATAGTTTATGTTGTCTTTTAGGCTTTTGGGGCTTTTGCAGTTTGGTCTGTTCCGGACTAATGCGCTTAAATCACATTTGATACTACAGTACTTTACATTGTACAAAGAAGTATGGAAAATAAATATAAAGTCATAATATAATCATATAGGTACAGAAAAATATATAACTGAGAATACATTTGTATTTTTGAAGAAATTGTAATTTTGCCCCCCCCCCCTCCCCCCAACAAAATTGAAATGAATGTCAATGAAGACGGGTATATCGATTTGCCCAGACTTTGACTCCGAACGGCGTTCTAATACATGACCCCCCCTCAACATGTTCTGACTTCCCAGTTTTGTGGAATGTGGGTGAGATACTTGGCCCTGTGAGGATTCCTGGTGCACAGCTGAGTAGACTGAGAATCCAAGAGCAGCAGATCAATCTAACCATCATTGCGTTGAGTTGAACTTGGCTGCGCACACATGCCTTATTCCTTCTCGATGCATATGTCAAGTCACCGTGCCAGACCACCCGTGCTACGGTCGAGGCAGCGTCCCATTATGAAGCTATATTTTATCCTCCGACTCCTCACTCGACATGATATGCGAATTTCATTGCCAGTGGGTGTCGGGTTTAGGTCGGTGTGTTTTTTGTGGAGATTCACAGCACTGGATATGGCATTTGTTTTGTTTAGTATTTTTTAGGATTGAAACATTTATTAAGTTGTATGTTTCTGACTAAATGGTCATATTTGAGAGAAAATCCTGAGAATTTTTTTTATTTTTCAAGAAAAAAGTTGAAAATGTTGGGAAAATGGGAAAAAATATATTGGAGAAAAAAATAATTTAGAAAAATTTATACATTTTGAGAATGACATCTAATTTCATGAGGCTAAAGTCTTATATTTAAAAAAAATAGTATATTGTCAGGACAAAAAGTTACATGATTTAGATTAAAGTCAAGGTTGTACATTTTCAAGAAAAATGCTTATCTTCAAGATGACAATGTAGAGAATCTTGTCAAGCCTTCCTTTCGTGTTGGTTTGCAAAATAAGGAAATAGTATTTTGTCACATCAACATCTGATTATCTTCGGTATCAGGACTTGGATTTTATATACTGTATTAGCACTAACGTCTTGCCTTTGTGCTGAAGTGTGAATCTGGAACAAATCACAGGTTTTCCATAGAATTCTTTGTGCGCCCTTAGTTGATTGTCAAAGGTAATGGTTTCAACACGTAAGGAGACACAAGGCCTCGGCGAGTGTGCCGCTGTTCTGTTGACAGGCACAAAAAAAAAGAAGAAGAAAAAACTCTTTTTGAAAGTGATTGCATATCGGGGCCAAGTGTTGGAGTGGAAAAACTACAGTTTGTTAACTTGCCAGTAAACAGAAAGGAGTGAAAAAAAAAATGAAGGGCACACACTTAGGTGGACGTCTTTGTCAGAAAAGGAGAGGTTGCATAAAGAAGACGCGCGGAATGTAGTATACAAGGTCTGGCTCGCACACCGAGCCGCTGTCTCAGACTTTCGCTACACATTGAGCCGTCTCCAGACCACAAACACACAGTTACTTGGAACAGGGAGGAACTAAAACAACCTTGGGCAAAGAGCCACTTGCTGCTTCACCAAGTCTGTAAGAAGGATGAGTACATTATTATCTGAGGACATTGTTAATTTCCATTTCAACTGATAACAGCATGCCATGTTTAAGTGGAGAACGTCTGGATGCTCGCTAACAGCTAACAAATTTGTGCTGTGTCTGTCTTTTTAAAAAGATGATGATGATGATGATGATGATGATGATGATGATATTTGGACATATAGGCGTAGTCGATTCTTGTTGTGGGTCAAACTGATCCAATAAATATCTATATTTTTTATATGAAACTACACATTCACAGACTATAAGAAATTGTTAATTTCAACATATGTACAATGAAAATGGTTAACAATAAGCTACAAATCATGTTTATTGGGTTGTTTTGGAATATTAAACATTCCGGGTCGAAATGACTCATTTTAAAGATGAAGAATCACGAATTAGGAGTTTTTTTCTTTCTTTTTTTTTGCAACGAAACCTCATCAAAGCACACTTATAATGATTCATTTTGACATAATTTCTATTAAAATGGTTACTTTTGTTTACCGGAATGCATTTGGAAAATGAAACAAAAGCAAATCAAACCATTCTAAAGTTGAAGAACTACCAATTAGCAGTTTTCCCCGATTAAACTTCTCATTAACAGACAATTAAACGGGTTCCTTTGGACATATTTGCATTGAAAACTGTCATTCATGGGTTATAATTCATTATCGGACATTAAACATAGCCTGGGTCAAAACGACCCATTTCATAGTTAAAGAACGACAAATTAAACTTGCTAAAAATGGTTCATTTGAAATTTTGCAACCTAAGCAGTGAATGTTTGTCGTAATACATTTTCATCATTAAACGTAGCTTGCTGTTGCTGACAAACCTACCTAACAGGAGGGTTAAGACAATTAGTTAGCGTAAATGCATCACCAGCACTGTGTCCAGCGGACAACATTTTCTTTATGACTGCAATTCCATTTTTCTCAAAGCTGAGACATTGGACGACTCACTTATGTGGAAATCACAGCGGTAATTGCCTTCATTGCTCTCTCAACACGCATACAAGTGCAGATTTATAGGCTGTTGAGAAATGAAGTCCGACCAAAAGCTTGAAGTGAAGTATAAGATCAATGACAAAAAATCTGACACATTTGCACTCTTGGTTTGTTATTGCTAGTGTTGGACTGACGCTTCAAAAAGTTTGATGGTCCCCACAGTGAGATGATTTTCATTTTCCGACATCTTTTACATCTGGCGATAGATCGATCACATGGCTTCCATTTTTTTTTACTTTTCTTACCGTGTCCTCGCACTTGGCAAATGACGGGCAACTGTAAACGATGCTGTCTTTACACAAGCGACTGTACATGGGCTAATAATAGATTTAGCAGCATACTGAGTTTGTGATTATTTGGGAGTGTTCCGACACCCACGCTGCACGTCGCTGATTATATTTGTGCTCTGTTGCCAAGGCAGCAAGTTGTGTCAGATTCATTGCAATAACTCCTGGGGGGAAAAAAAGTCTCAAGAGTTGGGAATATTTTCCCTGAAGAAAAATCAGTTGAGCCATGAAGACAGACAAAATGCATTAGAGCAAAAATAATCTTACCCTCAATCTGGCTGCTGTTTGCTTCCAAACGACTTGCTCTGACCCAAACAAATTCTGAACGTTGCCCTTGGAAACCGAGACAAGAGACAAAAAAAGAAAAGAAAAGATGATTAGAAGGGGAAAGAATGAGGGGGGAGAAAGATGGAAGAAAAGATCACATTGGCTAAAGAAAAAAGAGAGAAAAACACAGCCAAGACGTTTATGACTTCAGTGACATCAGTCTGTTAGCAGCAGGATTTGAACTTAACCCAGTGGAGGGACTGAAGACAGCTCAACATATGGGCTGGAACGCACTCCTCTAGGCTAATGCTGATTAGCTGTCATGTTCTCATATTAGCAGGAATTTGTGTGGAAAATTAATGAATGTTATCCATGTTACTAGCTAGCTAGGTAGCAAGACAGCTAGCTAGGTAGCAAGACAGCTACAGGTAATAAAATCTATCATCCATCTATCCAAGTTACTAGCTAGCTGTCTTGCTACCTAGCTAGCTAGTACAGGTAATAAAATCTATCAATCTATCTATCTATCTATCTATACAATAAGTAATAAAAGTTCAGATTTCTATATAAGCAGACTGCAATATGATAAACGCACTCAATCCATGTTCAACAACTGGGATGAGATTCTGATTGCCTTTGCGAAATATTGTGTTTGTTTTAAAGACGTAGATGCCAAAGTAAGAAACCAAAGTTTTCTTAGAGGCAAAAAAAACAACAACCCAAAAAGCGACGCTGGTCTCAAATGGTCGTTGGCTATTGTGGAGGCTTCACTGACTGCGGATGAAATTATTATGATGGATGTCTGTTCGGGTTCGGCTCCTCTGCGGCCTCTCTGCCCACCCAAGAGGACGAGCCGCCAATGTGGCTCTTGTCCTTAAAAAGCAAATCTATTACACTTTTTCCCCTCATGGAGAAACACAAATAAATTCGTTTTAATCAGCCATGATCTCTTCGGGGGCTCATCTGGAAGGAATGTAATTGAAACTGAAGGTATCCTAATATTATTCATACGCAAAAGCGTTCTCTGCAACATCGATATACCCGAGGGCGATCGAGTGGCTCCGATGAAGACGCGGTTGCTCCAAGTGGCACGGAGTCTGGCTCGAAATCCTTAATGTGACTCACAAATCATGCGAGTTATTTCAGCAAATGACTACAATAACGAGAGGCCCTCGGCGCTCCCTTCCTGTCTGTCCTCTTTCCTCCCCGCGTTGGCTCCCGTCGCTCCCTGGAAGTTCCTGATGCGGGAAAAAAGGTCCTCCTCAGAAAGGAGATCCAAACCGCAGGAACGGGAACGCCAAGCCTAACAGGGTCTGACAGCTGATCGCACTGAGAGGGCGCTTATGTGCGTCTTTAAGGGCCGCAGCAGTGGGCCAAATATCTGTTTGCGTTGGTTATGAAAAAAGTAAACATCCCTGGAGGAGCTCATTAACTCACTTCTCGTTTTTTTGGGGGGTTTATTTGCTGGTTTTCCACACGCGCGCATGGAGGAATGCTTCCACACTTTCAAAAAAAAAACAGTCTTACGGTTGTTCATAGAGTCAGAATTTGATAGGAAAGGATAAGTGGCTCCCCTCCTCTATCTCATCCAGCTCCCTCATGGCCGCAACCAGCAGCCTCTCTGCTGATGTGTGATGAGAAACAGATGGGTGGCAGGCGAGTGAAAGTCAGAAACAAAAAGGGGACAGGAAGAGGAATAAAATGGACATAAGTCAAAGGAAGGCACAGGGGTGAGCAGATAAAGGCAAAGCGAGGGGGGGGGGGGGGGGGTCAGGCAGGATGTAAGCGAACGCGCAGCTGCTGAGAAATGACCGTCGCAATTTATGTGCGTCGATCTGCTGCATACTGACACGCATGTGATGATGCAGGCTGACATCTTGTTGGCTGCTTTGGCAGCAGCAAAAGGGGTAAATCTAGAACCGTGAGTGTTTGCTAATACAGACCATCACAAGCTCAACACGAGCGCAGATAGCAACGCGCCACCTCCGCGTTCCACTGCACGGTAGCCGCACGGCCTGTAAACTGTTGCTAGCGCATTCCATTGTCAGAAATTGATACTATGGAGTCCTCCGCTATATTGGTTCGTCATTCACATCCCTGCTACATCAGAGACTTTTGAGCAATCATTTTAATGGGGTTTTACAGTATACAGTACAGGCAAGTGCGAATTAAAATAAGAGCAGAAAATGTCCCCAAACAACATAGACAATATGCCTGTGAGTATTGTTGTATGGTAGCATTAAGCTAGGTGATGAAAATGTATTGTTGGGAATTTCACTTAGGGATGAATAAAATACCTACCTACCTACCTCTCTGTTTGCTGTTAGTAGATGCTAGGGGATTAGCAATTACTGTAACATTCATGCTAACCTCCATTAGCCTGTCTATGGTGTTTCACATTTTATAGTAACATCAAGCTAGCTGACTTTTTATGCGACTTCCTCTTATTGTGACTTGCCCTTATTGATGGGGGAAAAAAAGTGCCTGCCTACCTATCTTTCTGTTTGTTTAAAACAGGTGGGACCGTGGGAGTTTAAGGGTTTATAATTACCGTTACATCTATGCTAATTTCCATTAGCCCGTCTTTTTAAACTAGCGGATTTTTTTCATGTGAATTTCGTTTGTTATAAATTCCCCCCGCCCTGTGGAATGACTAGAAATCTATCTAGTCTGTTCATTTGTTTTAGAGAAGTACACGTTTACGCACCCATGCTTTAGCCTGTCTATGGTGTTTACCATTATAAGGTAGCATTATCCAAGGTGACTTTACATGCATATGTTGTTGTGTTGTCTTCCCATGAGTGATGACTAGAATGTCTACCTACCTATCTCTTTATTTTAAAAAGGCACGAGTTTAATTCTTTATAATTATCCTTACGTCCATGCTAATTTCCATTAGCCCATCTTTTTAAACTACTGGACTTTTCATGTGAATAAATAAAGAATCTGCAGTTCTTTTAAAGAGGTAGATGTTTAGGGACTTATTACTTTAACTTTTATGCTAAGTTCCTTTGGCCCATTTATGGCGTTTTATATTACCGTGCGTTAGCATTAAGCTAGTAGGCTAATTGGTTAGACGAAATAGTACGTTTTTTGTTTTTGTTTTTTAGTATGGACGGTTTAGATCTCTTTTGTTAAATGGGTGCATTTTACAGTGGAAATTCAACTGGGAGTGACAAATACGGTTGAAGCAATCACACTTTGCCCATTGTTTGGAGAAAGAAACCAACGATTGCTTTCAACACAAATGGGTGTTCAACTTTACACTAAAAACTGGTGGTAAAAAGATTTCTTGAAATATGTAATCAGGGCTATCCTTAAAAAAAAAAGTCCAGTCTTAAAACTAGTGCATGTATACTGCCTCTCATATAGACTAATGGCATGTCTTCTTCTTTTTTTTTTTTTTAACAATCTCAATAAGTTATAATACTTACGACTTCCAGCTTTCTAAAGGGAACAAAATGTTGAACATTGAAGTGACAGTATTTAGTAGCTGTTTGTCCACTCACTCTCACTCTCACTCCACCCTGACACAGAGGATGGGAAGCATGTTGACTCATCCACCGTTTTGGAGGGTTGCCATGGCCACACTTTGGTGTACTGACCCAGGTGGGGGTGTTGATGTGGAGGATAAAGACAAGTGGCGGTGAAAGAAAAGACCTAATCAGGAGAAAGGGTTGAGAAAGTGTTGAGAGAGAGAGAGAGAGAGAGAGAGAAAAGGAGAGAGAGAGAAAACAAGAGAGTGCGGGAGTGTTTTGTTTTTTTCTTTCTTCAACTCGCACAGTGCAAACATATTGAATCATTGGTCTAGCATGTGTTTGCATGCGTCTCCTTTTGTTATCTACGCGCCACACCAGAGCGCGTGAGTCACAGTTATCCCCTTTACATTCTTTTGCAATAATCCCGAAGTGTGCAAGGCATCTGTCAGTGTGTATGCGCAGACGCGCGCCGCCCGCGAAACCACGGCCGCTCACCCGTAACCCATCCCAGAGCACATCAACACACCCGCCGTGGAACGCTCCTTGATGTGGCTCCATTTCTGCTCAGTTGACTTTGACAGTTTACAACAACCCTTCGACGATGTTATAGTAGGTGTGTGTCATGCCGTTCTCATTTGAGGTGACACATACGGAAAACCCAATCCAGATACAGATGCCTGAGCTAGTGTTAATTTTGACATTTATAACATTTAGTCTCAGTTTTAGTCCCGTTTCAATGACGCTTGTTAGTTTTTTGTTTTTTTTTATCATAGTCAACCTCATCTCGTTTTTATTTTGTCAAAAAATCTAGCATTTTAGTCTTTATTTCCAAGAAAACATTTTATTAGTCTAGTTTTAGTCAATAAAAACGGTCAATGTTTTAGTCTAGTTTTAGTCCGGACAATCAAATCAGCAGATAATGTTGAACATTTCGGATCAAAAACTATTTCACATAAAATTGTCTTCACACACAATTACATTACATCAACAAGTAGCTACTATGGCTTCATGCTACGAGCTAGTAAGTTAGCCAGCATTAGTTAGCGCTCGGATTGAAATTATTTGTTGGATTAACATTATTGTTGGAACGTTATATTGTTGGAATGTTATAGCCGTTCTAACTATAATTTACTCTTTTTTTTTTTTCATCCTTTCACCATAAATCCACTTCCTTGTCTGTCCCACGTCCACTTCCTGGTGTGTCACAGTAAAAGATTAGCAGAGACAACATTTTACAAAATCATATAATTTTTGTCTTGTCTTTGTTCATGAAATAATATGGCCGTAGATTTTAGTCCATTTTTGTCTTTATTAGTCGACGAAAATGCATATGTCTACTTCTTTAGTCCCAGTTATTGTTTAATAATGAGGGTTTTAGTCGAGTCGAGTTTTTGTCGGGTGAAAAATGTGTTGATGAAAATATTTTTGTTTATTTTTTGTTAATGAAATTAAACAATCAAAAATAGAGTTGTCGGTAATATAAATGAAGAGATCTGTGGAGGTTTTTGAGGAATGTTCCTGTTCTGCAGTATTGCCTGATCATTTTGCTGAAATTAAGAAATATATTTTCATTTTTTGTTTGAAAGCCCTGCAATTCAGTTAAAAGTGCACAGAAGCTTTGGTGTGTTGACTCCGTCTAGCCCAAATTGAACAAACAGTTTGTTTCGTATTTCCCAATTCCCACACAACTTGTAATTTTTTTTCCACAAAAGCCATCATCCGTGTCTATGGCATTCCTCAGCATCGGTGTGGTCCCCCCCTCCGATGATTTGTGGCCCGTTTAAAGGCCACAGCGCTGTGATGTGCTGACGGAGGCACCGCAAAACGCCGAGCATGGCTGCCCAAGTCTGCCCTTTGAGCCCCCGTGGGCCGCATGCACTGGCACTCATACAAGCTTACACGCACATAAACAGATGTGCGAGTGCCCGTGTGTTTAAATTAAACAGCGCAACCCCCTAGTTCAGAAGCCTGTTTAGCTGCGGTTCAGACCCAGTGTTTACCTAAGAAGAGAGCTTGGGCGCTAAGACGATTAAAGACAGCAATTGCACAGTTTGTAATCGTTTTGTATTTCTTTAGAGCGTGCACTTTCCTGGAAGGCCGCAGAGCTGCCATCTCTGGGTGGTTGCATATGCACGTGTGTTTTTTTGTGAGACAAGAAGGAATGTACCAAGGAGCTGGAAAAAGCAACGGTAAAAGTTCAAACCTATTGCTCGCTGTCTGTTGAAATCTGCTTCATCTGTTTCCAAGGCGGCAAGCTTTTGTCAATCCCTTAAATCAGAAAGTCGTACCTGGCAGTACCTGCTTTTATCAAACAGACTTGTGAAGCCCTGTTTTGCAAGGTGGGTATTATTCACACTCACCAAAATGGACTTTAATTGTCCTATTTTCATGCCCAGCGCAGTGCAAGTGCAATTATCTGCAGTATATATGCAATATTCTAAAGTCAAATCTTGTGATTGACATTAAAAGGAAAAAAATAAAAAATCGACCTGGGTCACCATTCGCAGCCATTGGCGGACCATATTTTTTTCCGAGAACCACCCATTTAAGGTCAAAGCAGATGTGAGAACTGTACTTTTGCGTTAGATGCTAAGCTCCGACTATCACACTTGTGATGGCCAAAACACAAGCACACGTTGGCAACACGTACTTTGCATATTTTTCCAAGCCTCTTATCACAGGATTCAACAAAAATTGCACCATTTACTGAGATAAGAGGAGACATTTCACAAATGTTTAGTTTCTTGATAAATATTTATGATAAATTCAACATTCTCCGGCACCATACTGACTGTGTAACCACGAAAGATTGATTACGTTTTTAGGATTTAAGAGCTCACTGACTAAAGTGTTGACAGGACATAATTTAACATATAGTACGGGCATCGGAAGTGATGAGGTCAGTGTTCACAGTCAAGTCCAGGAGAGGAAGGAGAATTTTAATTGAAACCAATAAGTTGTAGACAAACAGAAGCACACACTCTCTCCAAAACATCTCCGGAACCACAGTCTGCATCTCCCCCTTGGTTGGGAAGAGACACTACCAACACTCCTTGTTGTTTTTGTTTTTCTGCAGGGGCAATGCGATTGCATGAAATTGGATATTTCTGCGCTGATTTGCCGCGAAATGGTGTGCTTGTGTGGGATTTTGCTGCCTTAGCTCTAGCGCCAGATTCAAATAAAGACTGCAAAGGAGACGTGGACAACCAATCCTCCTGCTGCCCTCATCACAATTTAGTTAGAAACTGTACAATCCTTTTTTTTTTTAATATAGTGATACATACATATAGCGATACAGACAGAACTAACGCCAATTTTCAGAACACGCTACTAATTGGCATCCAGTCAGTTAGCTTGTCAGTAGCACATTCACTTTAATATAACACATTCACATGACACCTAGCTTCTCTCATTCCAATTCAAACCGAGGGCAGCGGTACCTGCTCTGACAACCAGAAATGTTTCCTAGCTAAAAACAAAAGTAAGCTAACTCCTACCTATGAAACATTCAACTTTCGGGGAGCTAACTAGCGAACCGCTCTGTCGGTCATTATTTTTCCTGTTTCTCTGATGGGTTGTGACTGTGAAGACAAACTTTCAAGGTAAGGAGGAGTACTGTACAGTATTTTTGTCATTAAAATAGCATGTTTCAACCAAGCATATATACTTATAAGTAGTGATACAAATAAGTTAGCAAGTAGTTATACACTTGTCTAGCTTGTTTAAAAAAAAAAATCTCACATTTTAGGCATGCTGGGATTCAATATGTTTGAGGACTACAAACACCTATGGCACAGTAATGGCATGTGGTTGGATAGTCGTCCCCACATAAATCATTTTATATCTTAGGTTTTTTTTTGTGGCTTTTAAGCCCACTCTGCGTGTCGCAATGTCCTAACACGATCAATGTATTCATAGTGGGTGTCGAACATTTTCCCCCCAAAAGGGATTTGATTGGAATCCGTTCGACACGACTCGCATGACATGGTCTGCATAACGCTAGAATGACGTACAAGACGCAGGGACGTTCGCCACCGCCACGACTTCCGTCACCTGGGCCTGTTGCAGGTTGATTATGTGGCGTTATCACATTTCAGCCGCACTTCTGATGTGGACTTTCCGAGGGACAAATCATTCTTTGGGAATGATTGTGTCCAAAGCCGTAAGCCCGGGAAAAGCTGAGGGAGATAAGAGAGGGCGACGATGGAATGTCTTAAACATATGCCGACATTTCTCATCTGGTTTGGATAGTATCAAACACATTGTTGGAGTCAATGTGAAAGAAAGAAGTGTGTGAAATGAGTCGGGATTAGTGGAGGCCACGATGTTCGTGATGGACTACAAACTTTCAAAAAACGATAAAGTTAGGGCGACCTGATCTTGGAAGGCTGCACAAATCCCACCATGAGGCACAAGAATTTTTAGGCTCCATTAAGCATTTCATATGTAAAGTTTTTGTTATTTTTTTCCATCCAGCTGTCCATTCTTATCTAGCGCTTGTCCTCATTAGGGTCACAAATGAACTGGAACTTATCCCAGATAATTATGGGCAAGAGATGGGCTTCACCTTGGACTGTTCCTGTGGATTTTGAGCAGATTGGGTTACTTAATGTTAGTGTTTTGGGTCAAACCTTCAACCTAACGCACTCGGTATACCGGAGTAACCCAGCATTGGCTCAGTCCCTTTCAGACCCAGCGCCAGGTTAGCTTATTTTACCCAATTTGGGTAAGACTAAGACGAAGCAAAGCAAGCGCTGAGAAAAAATACAAAACTCAATTTCCAACCCCGAACTTAGCAATTGTGAGGCAGAAGTCCTCACCATTAGTGCACCATGCCGCCTGATCTATCATAACGGGAGATGATGGATCGCGTTCCGATGAATTGTATACAGTGGCGCCTTGAAAAACGAGTTGAATTCAGTCCGTAACCATGCACTACTTTACTCTTGTAACACCTCATAAACACTCATAAGACACGCTTGATTCCCTCGGCAGCCGTTCTGAAAAGGTCTAACAGAAATCATTTTATACACCAGCGGCCCAAGTGTGGGCTTCACTTTCGACACGTTATAAAAACGTCAGTGAGTTGTGGCAGCTTTGCATTCGCCGGCTCTTTTGGCCAATTGTGGCACTGCAACAAGTTGTAAACACAGATGGTAAAAAAAAGAAAACAAAAAAACGCCGTGGCCATATCACCATAATAAGGACATCAAGAGTTTGATTTGCTACTTGGCTGAGTTTTTGACAGATATCTTCACATGGTTGTAGAAGGGTTGAATTCACGTAAATGAGAATGGATGGAACCGCTAAGGTTAATGATTTAATTAAATTATATATTCCATAATAAATCATGGAAACAGAATTACTGTCAGTTTTATTTTGACCAGAGATATTTGAGGGTTTCCGCTGTTCTGGAATGTACTTGAAAGTAAAGCAAGAACAAATGTGTTTCCAAGTGCTCGGGTTGACAAAAAGTCATTTAAAAACTTGAATTTTGGCAATTTCGGAGCCTCGTGAATATTGCCGGCTCAACATGCAGCTTGAAAACATTCTGATAACTGCACTTGGTTAAAAATGTCACTTAGCCGTTTGTGAAAAGAGAAGCCTGATGGGGGAAGAAAAGCATGTTTAATTTCCAGGACTGGTGTCACAAAAGCTATATTTCAAACCCAAACTACCAACTATAAGTTTCCCCTTCATTGTTAGTGTGTTAAAAATCATGACCCTGCATGGAAGCCAAACCCTCCTTCGGAACTTTACTTTGAAACCCTGAATCCTTTCAAACTCGAGGGCACACATTCTGACAGCAGATTTTTTCAACTCAATGTAATAACTGTTAAAAAAATTGTGACCCTGCAAAGAAGCCAAACCGTCCTTTGAAAACGTACTTTGAATCCCTGACTCCTTTAAAACCCGAGGGCACATTTTCTGACAGCTGAATTTTTCAATTGAATTCTGTAACAATTGTTAAAAATGGTGGCCAAAATCGCTGGCGTCAGGCTGAAACCCTTCAATTTCCAAATTTGAAAAAAGATCATATTTGTTACCACAAATTATGACTAAGTGGTGAATTTTTTATTAATTTTTTGAAAATTATTTTTTGTTTTTGTTTCCTGGAACGTGATGATTTTGGAGATACCGTTCCATGTTTCCACCCAAAGATTCTGTGTCTGATCTTTAAACAATGAGCGGAGTGAAGATGAGATCAATGAAACCAGACTTCCTAGGCAGCCAGACATGAATCTTAGTGGAAGAGAGACCAAACGTCTTCGGTAGAAGAGTCCAATGTCTTCATACTGGAAGAAAGTAAAACATTGTGTAGACCAAAGTCAAAGTGATGCTGAAATTGTTCATTGCGAGTTCTGGCCACAGGACTAGACAATCAACTAGCAACCTCAACAACGAGATCGATTGGAGAGAACCCATTTTGAAGACTTGGATGACGTTAAGTTTTGATTGACGAGAAGTTGGCGAGAGGATCCTGGAAGAAACCATCCAGGATTGCGTGAAGGCGTGGCAGAGAAAGTGCGTTTGATTTACTCCTCGGGGCCACCCAACCTGCCTAAAATTCCATCGGTTCATGTTAATAAAGTGCATCTGCTTAAATTGATCCATTAAAAGTGAAGCGTGTGCCACCACACCAGATGTCGGACTGGGTATCGAAGGAAAACAAAGATTAGCAAGATTTCCTTGTGTCATTTTCACTTCTTCTCCAACACACGCAGACACTGGACTTCCATGTGAGGGAGCAGCTGTGAGCCGTTTCTGTGTGGATCAAGTGAAACTTTATTATGTTCTGTGTTTTCTGGGGGTGGGGAGCAGGAAAGCTGGGATGACTGGCGCAGCGGCGGCCCTGCCAAGTCAAACAGCAGGGTTTATTTGTAGACAAGTTTACAGAGAGCCAGGGCAACCCCCCCCCCTCCCCCACCCACTCTTATTAAGTGGAGAAACAGGAGGCCTAGGAGCACTGGGGCAAAGAGTGCCAATGGGGGGGGCAAACAATTGTAAGGTGCGGGTGGTGAGACAGGAAGGACAAGAGACAAGCCGAGACGGGGATATCGGCCATCATTAGACGCTCGCCCCCTGCCTCGGAAGGGTGGAAGGAAGACGGAAGGGAAATAAAACCAGGCTTTTCTGTGGAAGCTGCCAGCGGCAGGCCTCTGCCACTGGGATTGTCCCCGCGGTAATCCCTGGATTTCCTCCTCTAAGGCGGAAGGTCGAGTAGGCACAGCGGTAGAAAGGCGCAAAAAGGGAGAACTCGTACTTACGCCGGGGTGCGCTTGCGACGGCGTTGGCATCAACGGGATAAAGAACGCGGAAGGGGCCCGGTGACTCAACGCGAGGCTGACGCCAGATGGGATGAGTTGAAAGCGCTGCTTACCTTCAAACAAGCCAGTCGAGTCCACATGCTACGAGGCGCCAAGAGGCTGTAAAAAGTCCTCTGGTCAGGTTCCGACGAAGGGAGACGTTTAAATGTTGCCTCGAAAAAAGCCCCTGACAACTTATATGGATCCCCCGGAGAGTAGAAAGCCAAGATGGTCATGAGGCGCTATCATGCGAGACTGTCCACATGACTTTGATGGGCTCTTGGGTGACACCGTCGCTTCCTCTGCTTAACGTATTCAAGGTGCTTCGGACGACAGCAGGCTTTTGCCAATTCCACATGCACACTGAAGTCATGTGAGACACTACAGGTTCGACGGTATTGGGTACGGCGGCCTTTGGTTTGGTACAATGTGGGACTCCGGTAACGTGACTTGAGTCAGATTTGCGTGGCAAATTTTGGGACTTCCTTGTTCTCCTATAATACGAATTCAAGTTTTCACTCAGAAATAAACACTGGATGCATACGTATTGAAGTCCTTCTCAATCAGTCACCAACTGTGGGCTTCTGTTGATGTGTGGTGGTGATTATGTCATCAACTGCCGGCCCTCCAGTCTGTATTTTGCCATTTTGTTGTGCCCAATTCGGTCTCTATAGATTAGTATAATACATACGTGCATTAAAAAGACGGTCTCAGCTGCTTAGTACACGTTTGACGTGATTATATCCTTCTTTTTTTTTTTTTCGCAAATTTTTTTTTTCAGACTAATTAAGTGAAATTGGATAACTGACGATCACTTACAGCGCCGTGGTTGGAATCTCTGGCCGAGTGCGACTTGAACGGTTTGTTTAGTTTATTTTTCTCCAATCTTACTGCGGTCACGATGGGAATGTACTTCCACACAAGATGTTTTGGAGCTGCTGGGAACCCAGCGCTGATATCTCCTATTCTCGGGCTGCCCTGGATGTTATTTCAACTCCTTACCTAACTCTGGCCCTGCAGGGTGCGGCGAACCCAATCCCCCCCCCTCGCCTTCCGCCCCCAGGGGGACGCAGCGGTGCATGTCTTCGGGGTCAGGGGTCCGGCGAAGCCTTTTCAAGCCGTGAAACACAAGCGGCTTCTCTGGGGAGGCGAGAGCGGCCGAGGGGAACGCACCTCCCTGTTTTTCTTTATCGGCGCCTGATTAAATGACGGCGAGATAAAGACGTTGAATATATCCGTGATTATGATAACAATGAGCGAGTGCAGCAATGTGATTTGAGGGCTCTTGCTTGAAATGAAGACCACATTTGACTTTCACAAAGACAATAGGGAAAATTGTATGTGCTGCGTTTGCTTTTAAGAACAATATCAACAATAAGTAAAAGAACATGTGGTGTGTCCAAATGTGCGAAAAGAGTAAATGATCACAATCCACAGTCTCCTGAATGGGGAGGGTTGACTGTATTCGGCAAATGGGCATGCAAACAGTCAAAAGCAACAAGAGAGAAATAATTAAAGTGGAAGGCTTGTTTGTTGTCATGCACCTGATTTATAATAGCCCGCATGCGTGCAAAAAGCACCAACCCAAAATCTGCGCCACTTGGTAATCCTGCAAGATCATCACTTCCATCTGCGCAGCACATGCTCCTCTCTTCAAAAACAAGCCTTTCATCATATTGTACAATTCGGTCACATTTTACTGTCTCTCTTACTCATTTTGAACGGCCTTTCTTCAGGATTCAAGGAAAGCATTAAGGGGAGCAGACTTATGTGTACGTGTAAATGCAGTAATAAGCGGATTTCTTTTTTTTCTTTTTTTTCCCCCCTCCTTGTTTGACTTCATTTGTGGCCTGTATGGTTTGCCACGTCCTTGTACGAGCTGGCTATCGTTATTCTGAGCCCGCCGCCAAATATTTAATGCCTTCAGGGTCAATCGCTGTGAATGCACGTACACTTTATTTAACATGAATGATTTTTAACTATTTGTTGTGCGCCACTCATAAATTGTTGTAATACTGGTAAAAAACAATTAATAAATAAAATAATAATTGATTGAAATCCTTAGTGAGCACTCTGCTGTCTCCTTTAAAGCTTTTATTTGCTAACAAAAACATTTTGGAATTAAGGAGCTGGTTTGATAAAAGCCAGGCTGGAAAAAAAGATGCTCTGTCATAGAGTCCGACAGATTTCACAACATGAGTAACTAACGCACATATACTGGCCACCATATTAAGTACACCACCAAAAAAATCTAATATTGTGGCTACAGTTTTGGTTTCTATTTTGTTATAGAGCTGCAACTAACGAATATTATAATAATTGATTAAGCTCTGAATTATTTTGTCAATTAACTCATTCACTACCAGGCCAGTTAAAATGGATATTTGACATCTACAGCAGGCAGATAATGAATTTATCTGTGAGTTCGATTACAAATAAAAAAAAAGAAGAAAAAAAATACGTTTCAATTTCTGTCTTCATTCAAAAACAGGACATTATTTCAAATTGACACCGGATAAAATACACAAATCTAAATGAATTAACATTCGCTTACTGGTTTGGTCCAATTTTTCCCAAAGAAAAAGCACACATGTGCAAATGTCTCCGTCAACAGAGAGTATTTATAAATTAAACAATAAAGGACCTAAAATTGAACCTTGAGGCACACCGCATGTTACTTCATAGAATTTCGAGGAGCATGCATCGAACCTTTTATCTCAAGCTTCTCTTAGTGAGGTAGGATAAAAAAATAAAATACAATAAAAACATTTGTGTACAGCACCAGGGAGGCCAGCCAGATATGTTAGTCTATTTAAAAAAAAAAATGGTGTTGTCTACTGAATCAAAGGCAACACTGATGTTCAGATCCGGTCTTAACAAGTGCAACATCTGTGCTGTGGTTTATCCTAAAACTACACGAATACTTATAACAAATATTACAATTGGCTAAAAAGTCATTGATTTGATTAACCTTTCCAAAATGGATGGACATCAGCGCTAACGTTTCTTTTCTCGTATGAGCAAAGCTAGTTTAGCTAAGAAACTGGATGAAAAACTTCTACGATAGGTCTTGTGAGGACAATCTTTTTCAAAAAGTTATGGCCTTCGCTGTAACAGATTGTACGTGAATTGGTTAAATATCTTTTAAAAGTTTGAATATCTGAATTGGTTAAAGCTCTAATATTTAAGGCTGTAAAAGTCCTTCTGTATAAACTCCGTTGCCATGGTTTCGGCTGCAATTACGTTCCGTGCCCCGGAGAAAGACAATATTGATCTTGTACAGCGTTTACATCGTTCTGTCTTTCTTCTAATGTTTGACACTGTCGGCTCTGTCAAGAGAAGGGTTCTAAAGCATTGAGCAGGTGTTCAGACACTTTCATGTCCAGGGCTTTTGTTGGAAAAAAAAGTTTGTGGATTTGGGAGAGTGGAGGCTCGTCGTGACCTGTAAATCGAGCTTCTCGATAAACTTTGTTGGAATTGGCCTCTCTGGACGCAGATCGCAAAAATGTAGTTTTATGTGCGATAGAAATGTCAACTTAAGTATGATGCTGTTATTGCTGAGCCAAAAGAACGAGGGCTGGGAAAGATTAAAATAAAAAAAAATTAAAAAAAACACAAGATACTTACCTCTGCCAAAGAGGTTATATTTTATGTTGCACTTTGTGGTATGTTGATTATATTATTAATAACTAGTGAGAAGAGCGATCACATTAGTCATGCCACATACATTGTCGCATGTGCCTGTTTATAACTGAGTGTGTCCTGGCTTTTTTTTTTTTTTTTACTATATGGAATGTGCAAAATGACGGTTATTATGAATGTAAGTGCCGAGAGTTGCAATTGTGTGAATTAATAGTATTTCTTAATTATGAAAACTAATGAAATACAGTAAAATTGAAAAACATTTTTGTTAATGAAATAAAAACCAGCGCTACATTTCAACTGCAATTATATGTCCTTTGTTTTCATCTTTTTCAATTTTCAGTTCAATTGAGCTTTTGGGGTTTTCTTTCAAATGTATTTATTTTTGGTAGTATGTTCGGCCGTACAGAAGAAAGAAGGTCAAACAGTAATTTTTTACAAAATACTTGGGTGATTTTTTTTTTAAACGTTGCACTTCACTAATACTCCAGATATACATTAAAACAAAAACAACTACAAATACATCTAATAAAAACAAAACAAATAGAAACTAAGTTAAAACAATAAATAAGCAAAGCCAAACAAATTAAGTCAACATTTTGAGTGGGCGCCATATTCATATTCGCGGTCAGGACCCACCTTGCAAATTCACTCAAGATTTACTGTCTCTGTTTCCGAGGGCACAATATTTGATCATGTTTTTGTCCTGGCTCTCATTTCATAGCGCAGCTGTACCTAATGACGTGTCCGGTGGGTATTCAGCACGGTTGTGAAAGCAACATGTGATTGTGTAAATTACGGCTTGAGGCTAAATCAGTTGAGCAGCTGTATCGGACTGTAAGCTGCTATGCGAATCATCTACATCCCCAAAGTTGACTTTCTTGGACGGCTCCAAAGCCAACTGAGATTTGAAGTTATGACGAGATGAGTCATTTGGCGTAATCACGTCACTTTAGGTGCAACGTAGAAGTGTGTGAAAGGGTTTCGCGTGGACCTCCGGTTCCTGGAGGAGAGAGCTCGGCGGCCGTCAACCGCCCCGGCCCACATGTGAGAGCGATCGCATGTGGCACGGCGCTGCAGGGGTCGGTGGGAGGCGGGGACAGTGGGCTTCGATTTGACCCAACCGGCGGAGTCACTGGGCTGAACGCCGGCTGCATGCAGTAAATTCTCTTTAAAGAGGGTTTTCTTTTGCCATTAATGGTCGTTGCAGATTTACGGCGCCCCGGTGACAGAGAGAAAGGTTTCAAAGAACTCTCGCCAAACTTTCTCCACCCGTCACCAGAAACGCAGTGGTGTGCATTTGTGGTGGGTTTTACCTGCAGTTGACCTCAAAAGAAAGTACCTTACAAATTGCTAACGACATTAGCTTCTTTTGCAATCTGCAATATATTCACCTTTATCTGTGACACACAAGCCAAGGCGGAAAAGTGATTTTGGATAAATACACCATAACTTATGTCCCCAAACTGTAAAAGGACAAAACATACCAAAAACAATTACTACTTTCCTATGATCTATTTTATTATGTTTTTGACTCCCCCTCCTAAATACATAAACTACCTCATCTATCTGTGTGCAGGTGCTCTTCGCCTTGAACCAAACTCTGCTCCAGCACGAAGGGGTCCGAGCAGGCAGTCTGCAGGGCTCCTACACCACCGAGGACCTCATCACGCATTACAACTGTGGGGACCTGAGCTCCATCATCTTCAACCATGACAACTCGCAGGTCTGCATGCTCCACTAAGTCGTATTATTTATTCTATATCTGACAATGGATAAAGAATGTCGCTACGGTTGTTTGTTTTTTTTTGACCGAGAAAATCTAAACATGTCCAAACTACATTTTATACAGCGCTGTCTAAACACTGAAAATGGTCTTCAAAGAGTGTTTAGAAGATGCTTTTTTGATAAGACCTGGGTGGCCAAGCAGTTGGTCGCCATGCGGATCGTGTTTCTTTACATGTGCAGGGGATGTACAGCAAGAAGTCTACACACCCAGGTTCAAATGCAAGGTTTTTGCGATGTTAAAATTGAGACGAAGATAAGTTGTTTCAGAAACCTTTTCCATTTTTAATGTGAACTATAACCTTTACCACACAAAAATTATAGAAATAAATCCTTTAAATCAGGAACATTAAAAAAAAAAGAAACTAATGAGTGTGCACACCCTCTAGTAAGTTTGGATATGGCTGCGTTTAGAAATTAAGCAATCAAATTCAAACTTATGTTAAATGAGAATCAGCACACACTTGCCACCATTTAAAGTGCTGCTGATTTACACCCCCCCCCCCAATAAATAAATACATAAATAAATAAATAAATAAAACCACATATAAGCATGTTCATAAATGAAAACCCCCCCAACATGTTTTAAAGCATGATCATGTTTTTGCTAACGGCTATCAGATGGTTAGCATCTAATCCTGGCCATGCCTGGTTGGAGCTAAGGCAATTGGCAATGGTGTGTTAGCTTGTGGGACTAGTTAGCTATTCTATTACTGATGTAAATTGTGTAAATCATCATGCCCTCAGTTTTCCTCAATACAAAAACAAAACAACATGTAGACCGCTACGCAACAATTGCTAACAATGCAAAAATAATGGCTTCGCTAGTCCCTGGCCACCCACACACAAAGTCCTGTAAAAATATCTTCTTCTTTTTTTTCGCTTACTTTAAACGCAAACAGAAGCTAGCCACACACAAAAACAACATGAGCATTTTCTTCCCTACATGGCAAACAGGCTGTCTATGCTCACCACGCATTCACCATCTCTAATTCTAAATAAATGCAAATGTCATGAGATTCCACTCCATCTGTGAAGCATCTTTATGTCAAAATAAACTTTGCGGTCTTTAGCGGAGGTTTCTAAACTTGTATGGCCATCACACTGACATATAAACTAATAATAAAGAACTCAAGGGACACGAATCAGGAAGCCCTTTGCCAAGAAACCGTGTCCTTTTTGACGATGATCAAAATAGCTTACGGCATTTTTCAAGACACAACATAGTAACTTACAGCTTCTAAAACACGCACAAAATGTCAACAGATCTCAACACACTCAAAAACTCACTACAGCACTTAATGTAACCTTAGCCTTAGACATTATTCACACCAGAGACCCGCCGGAAAGTGTGAAAGTTGTAGAAAAAATATATTTTCTCTCTCTGGCCCCCTCGTGTCACTTTTGTGGTCTGTATCCATTCGTCTTTCTAACGCAGTCGGCCCCCAGGAGCTTATTTCAGCGCTCCTTTCGCTTGAGCGGCCCACCGGTGGCCTCCTGCCCTTTAAATCAGAGCAATTGGGCCAGAATGAAATGACATGTAGTGGAGTTTTGCAGCACATGCTAGAACCATCAGACGCCTGGAGCTCTAAACATGTGTGTTGATGTACATGTGTGTGTGTGTGTGTGTGTGTGTGTGAGAAAAGGCACGAGTTAACACAAAGGACTGCAAGTGAGTGCAAGTGATTGGATCCAAATTGGAGACCTCCAACATAGCCACTCGTGTCAAAAACAGGTCAGCGGTGAATTGTCAAGTTGTATTCAACGCAATCGTTTCAACACGTTGCCTGCACAAACTCATGTAACAGCACACCGAAATGCGGAAGTTGCAACTGGACAGAATTAATAAAAGATTTGTTTTCGAGCATTTTTTTTTTTAAATGTGTCAAAACAATGGAAAACGTGGGACAGACCAATAGACCAATAAAACTTAGTAAACATCAATAAACGTTCTTGGCGGCATTCATTTAGATTTTAGTATACGTCATTAAACGTTTTTGGCGGTAAAAGAGTTAAACACATTTCCATCAAAATAGCAAGACTTAATGACTTTACTGGATTTGAAATATTGCAAGGGATTGCTGTACTGTATGTTCTTCAAACGCCTTTTCAAAATACCTCACCAATAAAATACCCGTTACCCATTTGTATTTTCTCTCCCAGTTGCCCCACTTCATCAACAGCTCTCTGCCGGCTCACGAGCGCACCACGGCGCAGCAGATCGACAGCTACTTCCGGCAGGAGCTCATCTACAAGCGCAACGAGCGCATGGCTCGCCGCGTGTCCGTCCTGCTGCAGCGGAATCCCAACCAGACCTACTTTTTCGCTTTCGGCGCAGGTGAGGGGGATTGGCATCAGGGGTTTACGGGCTCAGCACGTTTTGGTTTGCAACGGAATCCTTATGTGCGTGTTATGTTGAACACTGTTTGAAAGCATAACTAAGGATGAGAATAATGGCTCCCAGATCTCTGGCGCGGAAAAGTGTGTCTAAATTCTAAATTCCAACTTCAGCAATGAAGAAACCGCTGTTTGTTTCAATTAGCATTCCTAGCTAATGCTGCTAATGTTTCCAGAATTGCGTTTGTCCTGGGGTGTGTGCGTGTATGTGTGTTTTCTTTTCTACTTACTAGCAAGACAATTCAGTACACAAGTGGAACAGTAGTAGGGCAACTTTTTTACGATACCTTTGGAAATCCCGTCTTATAAAAGCACAGTTTGGAAGTAGCTTTTTTTTTCTACCTTCCTTTAGCTTTTGCTGTCGTTGAAGAAAATTGGGTCGCCATCTGGTGTTGTTTTTTTTAAATGATGTTTCTTGAATGGGTTGAAACTGTTAACAGTAAGGCCACAGAGCGTACCAGCTGATGGACCTTAGTGGCTTTCCATAGTGATGGCAACGTGCGTGGAAATCGGCCATTTTGTTTGATTTACTAAGATCCCAAATGTTGAGCGCTAAAATGTACGACACTATTTAAGGGATACTTTTAGCAATTAAAAAGTTAATATTTCGTCCAGAATTAATTTGATAACTTCATTATTTTTTTAATTTCTATTTTCACATACATTGAATACATTTAAAAACGCATTGTTCCCACTTGCTGTCGACTGAAGATGACATCACCTGTGCTGAGGAAATAGATAATCAATTATGGCTCACCTCTTTTCTTTGGTCGTTTGGTCTGCAAACTGAGACATGATTGGTCGCTACCGGTTTCTTGAGCACAAGTGATGCCATCCGTCAGTCGACGGCACGCGGCAAAATTAGTTTTTAAAGGTATTAATTGTTCATGAAAATAATAAAGTTATCACACTAATTATAGTATAGACAAAATATCACCGTCTTACAGTTAAAAATGGCTTTAATCTCTGCCAGTGTTTACATTTTTAAAAATGATCACTTCTACACCATTCCTAGAAAATCACAATGTCCCACTTTTGGACGCCTCTAGCGCCTAACAAAAGGTTTTAAATGAGCTTTTCTCATGCTCCAATCGTAACACTTCCTGTCTTCTATTTGACTCTTTGAGATGTTGGCTCATCGCTTTACAGTCCAGTAAGAGTCCCCGCTGTTTGTGTCTGTAACTAGCCATGAAGTTTTATCATCCACTCGATGCCACGAAAGTACCAAATGACAACCCGGGTGCTGGAAGTAGTGAAATCCCGTCTGTTCGTACTTAAGTGACTTTATTGCATCAACCGCAACAACTTGGGGTTTTGAAGGGGAATTAAAAGAAGTGTCGTAAGAATTGAGGGCTTAACCAGGCATGCTTAAGAATATAAAAGAGTCACAGGGTACACTGAGACTTCTTTGTTTTTATGGTCACTTTGGGTATCTTGTCGTTTCCTACATCGTGGGAACAGATTTGGGGAAGGCCCTTTACAATCCCAGCGCGACTGTGAGGTGTGCATGGATGACTTCAGTGTAGCCTTCTTCTATGGATAACGGGCAGGTGTCCCAATACTTTTGCTTCATAGCCATTTAGGTGTGAGCAGAGTCCAACATGGAGAAGTAAAGGACTGGAAAGAGTCCAGGCGGCGTTTGGGTCACAGTCTACATTTTCAGCTGTTGTGGTCCCCCATCCAGCAGTTTCTGCACCGTGCGCTTAAATGGTTCAGCCTGGAAATCCATCTTGGACCTGCTTCGGTCTGCACACCTACACCTTCCTGACTGGAAGTGCCTTTGTGTGCAAAGGCCATGCTTGAGAAGTATCTGCACACTTCCTTTACCGACCGGATTCTGAACGGGATTCTCACCTGTTTTCGGGGCTTGCTCACGTGACATCCGCAAGATGAGCTCGTTGATGCCGTAACGTCACTTTCAGTCGACAGGACAAAATGGCAGCCACCTGAGATGGATATACATATTTATTTATATAATATAGTTTTTTTTTTAAAGTATGCTTATTTCTTACTCCACAATTTTTTATCAGAATGTGACAATAATTATTAAAATGTAACCTGAAACATGATTTATATTTTATTTATAACATGATCGATATGTTTCTATATATATATAAATAGGTCACATAAATTATCCAATTTACAGGCAATCCACATTTTAATGAATAAATCGGCATTTATACTGTATGTATTTAATTTTGGCAGCTTTGTCACATTTTATATGTATTAGTTTGACTAAATTGCAAAATACATTCAGTACATATACAGTTGTGTATGTAAATCATCATAAACTTGAACATTTAACGCTAATCTAGATACACAACTTTAAGAACCACCAGGATGCGATCTGACTATCTTTAAAGTGAAGCTTGTCCTTATGTCATCCGAGTCAGTCACTTCCACAATTTGCAAGCAAACTCACACCAAAAAGAATTGAAATGTATTCAATCAAAACAGAAGGATTAGTATTTGATTCAGGTTGCGCAACTACCACTTTGCATATTAAACACTAAGCTCATAACTGACCGTTTTGTAGCATCACACGTCTCTTGAGGCTGCAGTTGGTAGTGCATGATGTTGTTTTCCCTGCTGATTTATTATTTAAGAAAAAAATAAAAAAATATGCGTAGGCGGTGGTTACTCCGCTCGGGCGGCAACAATTTCCCTTTCCTGCCAAGCTCTCACACATGATTTGTGTTGCTGTAATTTTTTTTTATAGATTCTTATGTTTTGCAATATTTGAAAGACTGGTCACTTCATGTAGTCAACAACACTAAAGTGGTACTTTAGTACTTTAGACTTTTCCACTGCACGGTACCAGCTCACCTCGCTAATAGAGGAAACTGAGAAAACCACGCCGCAGTTGGAATGAAACACAAACAAAGAAAAATAATGGAGGGGAATGACAGTTTTCTGCACAGTATAAAAAAAAAGTGAATAGAAGGCCCCTAAAATGTTATATTTATATATGTTTTTATTCCAAACCACTTTGATGCCATTTTAAACTAATCTTACACTTAAAAATAAATAAATAAATAAATGCCTTAAAGATGATTTGATTAAAAACAAAACATTCAGCGGAAGTGCATGCCTTCGCAACGTAAAACTACTCATTGTCAAGCAGCAAGTAGCTATTCATGGTTTGTTAGCTTGAGCTTTTTAATAGCACACTTAGCAGACCAAAAACATACACAGCTAGATTTGAAGCTTTTACTTAGAAACCCGTGTTGAAGTTTACTGTCAAACTAAGCAAAATAAAGAGAACTGCACCTTGTCCATTGAAAACAACCACATACTGTAACTTTGCCATTGGGAAGACGTTTTGTTTGATGCTAACAAACAATGCTAAACGCTATAGACGAGCTAACAAATAGCATCAACACCTTGTACGTTTTGCCATTCATTCATCAATAGCCAGTAGTCCGAGTACAAACCATTAAGTCGAAAAGGAAAGAATTAATCAAGAAAATGATTTGTTTTCTGGCTATTCCTTGCCAACGCAGTATTTCCACCATCTTCATTATTTCATGGTGACCAATGAAATGCATGGAAGGGCAGGAAAGAAGACTTTCCCCATAAACTTCCTGCCTTCTTCCTTTACTCAGTATCTCATGTACGAGTACACCAAGTTGCGTCGGCTAAGCAGCGTCTTGTTCTTTGTGGTGTGCAGCAGGTCCTCATTTGCCAGCTCTCAGGCTGCCGCCTTATTGAAAACATCCCGTGGAATTTCCTGACGCGGCCGCAACCGAGGCGCTGCTTCGCACACTCGTACGCGTATGCCGGCGAGGCCAGTCAAGTGATCTGCGCGTATTGCCAAGAAGAGTTGGCGCTCTCCAAAGTACACATGTAGGTTTGTTTGTTTAAGCCACTTTCATTTCCCTTCCAGAGAGATGAGTTTGGCGGCATAGCTCTGCCAAGCGGGATTTCAGGGGACCATCGCGAGGGCAAACAAGGGTCTATTTATTCATTTCGATTGTTTTCATTACAGTGGACCTCGCATACTTGTGCTTTTGCACCTGTAGACTCACCTATTTGCAGATTTTCTTTTCAATCTTAACTTTTTTTTTACATTGTTATTCAGTTATAACGGGCATCAAATATACATACATTTTTACTATTCGTGATGCACCACGTACCATATTTAGTTTACTAAGGAGATGATCTTTTTTTTTTTTTTACTATTGCTTATTAATTTAATTGATTTCTATTTTAAATTCGCTGGCAGACATTTTAGAGCATTTTGACATTTTTAAGAGAAAACAATTATTTATTTTTTTAGTTTAATAAGGAGATGATCTTTTTTTTAGTTTTACTATTGCTTATTATTTGTAATTGATTTCTATTTTAAATTCGCTGGCAGAGATTTTAGAGCATTTTGACATTTTTAAGAGAAAACAATTATTATGTTTTAAATATAGATATTAGGTCAGAATTTTCAACCAGTAAAGTATTTTCCCATGCGTTTAATATTCTTCTTTTCTTTGATCCTTCCTCTGGTCTCCTGACAACCTCACGACTAGCTGGATTCTGAAGTATTCGGTTTAGGTGAACGGTATGGGATTTTTAATAGGTTTTAGGTGAACTAATGAGTACACACTCACACGCACGCACACATGCACGCGCACACACAAAATAAAAATGTAAAAATAAATAAAAATTAAAGAGAGAACAATGATGATGACATGTCGAATCGGTAAAATTACATTATTAACAATACTGAGCACTCAAAATAAAGAAGGAAAAAAAAGGAAATATTTTAGCCTCACTTTTTTAATTGAACTGCTGAAATAAATTGACTTTTTTCCATATTGCATGATGCACCCGTTTCTTGCAAAAAAAAAAAAAAAAGAGAAGTGTTAGGCTTCCTACCAAAATGTCCCTTTTTTATGTTACTTTCGGTAAAAAAAAAAAATATCATCATGGGAACACACTCATGCGCATCACTTGTCTCTTCTTTGCAGGGCTTTACCCGAGCGTGTTTGCTTTTCTCAGCCTCTCTCCATGCCTGTTTGCCTCTCTTTCTCTGCTGTCAGTTTATCTTTCATTCCACTTCCGCATTTCGCTGCCTCAGCTCTCAGGCTGTGTCCACATCTATGTGACTAAAGAGATGGTAAAGGGGGGAGGAAAAAAAGTCTACAGTCTGGGGCCAACATAAATCTCAGTTGACGTAAAAAGAAAAAAAAAATACTTACACTAGAATACATTTGTAGGCTGCCAAGAGCATATAGTAACAGATGGCACTATACAAACTGACCGTAAGGTTGATTTTTCGTAGTACAGTATTTAGCCCTCTAAAACAGCAACAAAAACATTTAACTAGCTTAAAAAAAAAGCAAACTAACTCATCTTGCCGAACTAAAATTCTATGAAAGTCTCAGAAATGTAGTGTAAATATTCCTGTCAGAAAAAGCGTGCCGACATGACATCAGCGTCACCATGTTGTCTTGTCTTATGCCACTTTTACTAGACTGTTGACATCACTGACTTGTCTGTACTTAAGCAGTGCTATTACTGGTGAAGTTCTTTTTTTTTTTTTTTTTTTTTTTTACTATTTTCTGAGCAACATAACGGTTTGGTCTGCACTTTACTCCTGGCAAATGTTTCTCGAAAGTGTTCTCCTCCCTTTGGCCACTGTTCAAAACCAACAAGCGTAATTTGCGGTTGAATCTTGTCATCGCTTTCATGACTATTAGCGGGCAAGTGTCACATTTTCGCATCAGGAGTTGAACATGTGGAAAAGCACAACATCAAGCCAAATAATGAAGATATTCAAATAAGGCATTCTTTGTGCTCATCATGTGGTCCTGATTCGGCTTTTTATAGCGTCGTATGACTAAGGCTACGGCTAACAACTGACTTTAGCAGTTCAAACGTCCGTGCATGTGATTAGCATCATGTGCTAGCTTGGTCCCACGAACAAATGCTACATTGCGCCGTGCCTGCTTCGAGCCTAGTTGGCCTCAATTTAAACAGAAGAAAATAATTACAAAATACAGACATGAAATCAATGTTCATCGTCAAGTTAAACACACACAAACACGCATGCGCTTATCTCTTCGCGATCTTAGCAGGCTAGCAACAAACACCACACACATGCATCAATCCAAAAACTGCCGTTTAAAAAAACTGAAATAAACTGCTGGGGAGGCTTTAATGAAGGAAAACAAAAGAATCATTTGGAACTTCCATGAATAATAAACTGCAACTTTAATTAGCGAGTGTGTGTGAGTTGATGTGTGTTAGTTGAACTAGCCAAACAGCTGCTCCTCATACTCCTCTCGTCCCAGCAGGGAAATACTGCCGCTGAAATAAAAGCAAACAAAAAGCAAACAATGGGGGCGTGTTTTGTTTTTCTTCTATCCCTGCGCTAAATGTTATCAGCTTTTCCCGAGTGGGAGATGATTACATTCTGCGGCAGTAACAAGTTGGAAGCATTTCAAGGAGACATGTTAAGCGTTTTTTTGTTTTTTTTACAATCTAAAATGCTTCCCAGGTGTCATAATAAAAGGTTAGACTTTTGTCTGTAAAAACACAGAAAGGATAAAAGAATTAAAGCACACGGGGGCGGAGCTATGGCGAATCAAAGGCTACTCAGTTTTGCCAACTTAGCAACTTTGTGATATTTAGCGCACTTCCTCACCAATTCTCAAAAATAAACCTTCATCTAGAGAAGCAGCGATCCATGAACGCAAGTACAGCAACAATTAAACCGAATAGTAAAGTTTGGGCTGTTAACAGAAGTGAAGCTGTTAGTTTAGGCTAATATGCGCTAACGCTGTAGCTCTT
Organism: Leptonotus elevatus; assembly: GCF_054856555.1. Lineage (NCBI taxonomy): Eukaryota > Metazoa > Chordata > Actinopteri > Syngnathiformes > Syngnathidae > Leptonotus > Leptonotus elevatus. The sequence goes on along the minus strand of NC_141249.1, from coordinate 16,554,217 downwards.
CTTACTTTTCCTTAAAGTGTATTACTGCTCGCTCACACACATTTTCAGAAATGGCCCGAAAACATTTACTTGGTGGTTTTAGTTGCCAACTATTTCGTTGCTGTTGTGGGGGGGAAACCACGCATGTCCAAATATGGTCAATTTCCTATTGTCCCATTACTGTCTGTTGTTTGTATGCATTATTAACTCATTTAAAGTGTTACAAAATGCTATTAAGGTACGTGGACGCTGTCATAAAAACTCAGCGAGAGGTGTGTGGCTTAATGTCGCCTGTCCGGAGTAAAAATAGGTTAGCTATATTTGAGTATGCTTGCATTGCTAATGCAGATGGAAGTAGTCAGCCATAGAGGTAAACACATGCAAATTGATTTGCCCTATTATACTGCTAAGTTCATGTTTATTTTATTTTATTATATCATTCATGGCTCTAAGACCTTTGAACAAGCAATTGGGAAGATAATGTAACCACAGTCATTTGCTTTTGTGCTTAAAGATACATGATAGCAATATAAGGTAATACCATCTTGAAAAATGCCGTGTTAGGCAACTCAAGCAAGATGGTAATTTTTTTTTAAATTTCCCTAAAAGTAGTGATTTTGTAGATACGGAGAATCCCCTTACAGCACACGTTCACTTTAAATCCCATGCAGGCCTCTCCCCGTGGCTTTTCAGTGAAGCTTTGCAAGTGACCAGAACATAAAACAGAACTCGAATGTGAGCAGCCGTCACTCACGGGTCCCTTAGCGTCGGTGCAACAGAGACAGTCAGACAGACGTGGCGCTGCATTCATAGGAAGTGAAGTCATTATAGAGATGAGGAATGAGTGTGGGGGCTGAAGAGAAGCCATCCAGATTCTCCGAGCTGGACTGAGAGGTGGAATTCACCATTTTAATCTGGAGCGCCATGGGTAGTTTGGCATCGCTCCATAGAGCTCAAAGTGATTTGTAAAGGTGGTCAGAGGGCGACGGGTTAGATGCACAGCAAGGTGCGCGGATGACGGCGTTATTGAAATCTTGGAGGCACGTGTAAGAGCACATACATCAGCGGGCGACACGGTGAGGGGTGGGGGGGAATAAATGCGTGGAAGGAGGACCCGATGCAGATGCTTCCATTTGAGGTTCACCGACTGTTTTTTCACTCACCGCACATTTCGGATGAATTGAAACATTCTGAGAGGCTTTTGGGATCATTGTGTTCTGCTGCGTGATTAAAAACATGCCTCCAGGGAGATGTGGGGACCTTCGGGGATTCGATGAAAAATAAGTAGTCACACACACAAATATACTCACTGACCACATTACACCTTCATAACCCTTAAAAGGTCCTTTAACTCTTTGACCGCCATAAACGTTATAAAACGTTTAGCATAAACCTAGGGAAGGGCGCCGAGGACGTTAAAAGACGTCCCCTATGTTTTTTTGTTTTTTTTTTGGAAACGGGTGCAGGAAAGCCTTGGGCAGCTGTGCTGAAAGTATCAGGCAGATCTGATTAGTAAAATACTCGTTTTGGCCCCTAGAGGGCAGCGATGACTCTCTTTGCACAAGGTTGGATGGGCCGCCCACCGTGGGCGTCAGTAGAAGACGTGAGGCGGAGCTAGAGTGTTGAGGAGACAATGGCTGATCCAAGCCACAATGGCTAGACCAAGCAACCGGTTACAAGCAGCTCACGCTTGAGCATTTTTTTCAAAGACGGAAAGCATCAATCAATACTAAAAAGCGCATTGATGTCGACGATGATGATGACTCCGAGCTTGACGCCAAAGTTGGAAGCCTTGACGCGACTATTATGATCACGTAGTAAGCCTCACCGGCTAAGCGCGGCTAGCGCGGCTAGCGCTGCTAAGGCCGGAAAACGCGCACAATAGCCGGCCGGGTACTTCTACACAATCGGACATTCGATCGGGCGATGGAGAGTTGGCATCGACCAATGCAGATTGATGATGATGATGATGATGACTCCGAGCTTGACGCCAAAGTTGGAAGCCTTGACGCGACTGTTTATGATCACGTAGTAAGCCTCACCGGCTAAGCGCGGCTACCGCTGCTAACGCCGGAGCTTTCACATGCGGACATCTTGTCGGACAATGAAGAGTACCCCGAGTCCAATGCATATTCATCGGAGGAGCGGGTACAGTCTGATCACGGAGAAGACACTGTTTCTGGACTACGATGCCACCATGAATGGAGTGGATAAAATGGATCAAAACATCTCTTACAACCCGGTGTAGCAACTGAAGGACACGAGGAAGCGAGACGTAACGAAACCGTAGCATGATCCTGATATTAGACTTGATGGCAACACACACTGCAGTATATACTTGCTATTCCCCGGAAAAAACGGCCTGCAAGAAAGTGGAGCACGCGAAGAGGCAATCTGTTGTGCAAATGCTGTTGCGTCTCCTTGCACGCAGGAGAGTGTTACAAAAAGAAAAACTGTCGTTGAAACATCCACATATTTGTAAATAGCACCACAGTTGCACACATTTGTAAATAGTTTGCCAAATTGTTGTCAAATTGTTACACTGTTGAATGTAAATAAACAGTCAATCAAATATCAAAAAACACTTTTTCATTCTTGGTGGTAGTGTTTTATAGAAGTAAAGCACTATTTAGGTGTTTGTGGCATCATTCATGGACAAAAAGAAGTGTAAAATTCACTAGAATGCATGAAATAATATCGTTTCACTAAAAGCTTGATTTCTCCGTATTTTGGTCCAAAACAGGCGAAATTGGGTCAAACTAACCATTTTCTATTGTTGATTACTAAAGAACGGAATAAGGTAGAAACAAACTTTTTTTTCTGATGAAAGATGAAAGTCCAATCTTTCATTTGGTAGTACGTGTGTTTCCATAGTCCAAACAGAACATTTTCTGTGGACCTTGAAAGATCAGTCAAAATGCTTAAATCGGCTGGCACTGACGGCATCCCTTTTCTGAAAACGTCTGGCAGTCAAAGAGTTAAACGTATATATATACCGTTATCCAACAAGTAACATTTCAGCAGCAAACTATTTTAAGTCACTAGACTGCAATCCAATTTAACAATGATCCTATTTCCAGTGTGAAGTTTGGATATTTTGAAGGTATTGTAAAAAACAGAGCTCATGTTTGAGTGTGTGGATGAACAAACTGTTTGGAGAAGTGATGATCTGATTGAGAAGAAGCTTTTATCAGCTAGGGGGCCATATCTGTTGTATGGGTGATGGAATCAATATGACGGGGTGAAGAAAAAGAGGTTGATGGCCGGAGAGACAACAGGTCGAGTGTCAACAACAAAAATAGTTTGGGAGCAGGTTTGCACTTGAAAATGATCAAATCTTCGTCTCACTCTGGGGTAAGAAACACAAATCTAGTATTAAGGTCATGCTATAAAATAAATAATGTTTTTTTATTGAATAAATTGGTGTATTTGAGGAAAATACAAGATGCTATATTTGAGGGGAAACAAGGCAAATGTGCTTGAGAAAAATGTACATTTTAAAGAAAATTAATCTTAGAATTTTTTCCCCCAAAACAAAATATGTCAAATTGTTGGAATTTTTTAAAATATTTTTTACATTTATTTTTAAGAAGAAAAAAAAAGGTAGGTTAGAGGGAAAAAAAAGTAATCTTACATGAATAAAGCATTTCTTTCAAGATTTTTTTTAAGTAAGAGGCATAATTTAAAGACAAATGGTATATTATTGACAAAAAGTCAATCTTATAAGCATAGTTGTGTTTTTTCCAAGATGAAAATAATGTTGTATTTTTTGGAAAGAATAAAGTGATTAATATTTTAGGAAAATATATCAAAAAATAATAATATATTACATTCATATTAATATATTAGAAAAACGGCAATGTTACGTGCAAAAAAAAATCTAAAAAAGTCCTTATGAGAATATAGTCTTTCTTGTTGAGGAAAAATGTTGTCCTAAATTAAAAAAATAATAATAATTAATGATGAAGATGAATAATAATATTTTTCCCAGATGAAAAGTTATATTTTAAGTTTATATATTTTTTTCGATTGTGTGAACAATCTTATGGTACTTTCCAAGCTAAATTGTTGTTTATATGTTGTGGAATACAGGGAAATGTGCTAATTTTGTTTTTCTTGTAGAAAAATCTTCTTCTTTGACAAACTTTGTTCATTCACTCCCAGCCATTTTCACTGAAGCAAGCCCCTTCGCTCCTGGCTATTTTCCTGGATTTTGTCCACAGGATATTCTGTTCTATTGCTACAAAAACAGCAAACCGACCAAAAGAAAGATTAGAGTCTCTTCTTTCATCAAGAAAAAAGTATATTTGTATCTGTTAACGTTTTTTGTTTTTTTTTAGCAATTAGCATTAGAAAATAGCTAAATGTCATCATTATTCACAAACCTGTTGAAAACACTGGGGAAAAGAGCTTGTTGCAACATGGCCCTGTCTGATTTCTTATATTCTGCTGCCACCTGCTGGCTGTTTTTTTGTAATAACTACCATAGCCTTAAGCGACTTTTTCAGGTTAGAACCTGCATAATTTTTTTTTTAATTAAAAAAAAAGGTATAAATACGTCTTTGGGAGCATGGTAATATTTAAATTACAACATATTTATACATTTTGGGGAGCAAATGATTTTTTTCCCCCAGTAGCCCCTAAACTCTTTTGTATGAACCTGACGGCAAATAAAACACAAAAAATGCCTTTCATCGCTTGGCCCTGACTGGCCTGGCTCTACCCGTTTTCAGGTCACTTCCTGGGGAACCGCAGTGTGCTGGACATCCTCAGACAAGACGGCTATTTGATCGATCACGTGACGCCTGTTGACCAGCACCCTATCACACTGTAAGTATGCAGAAAGCTTTCTGCAGGGGAGGGGGCATTAAATGTCAACACATTAAATGTATTGAGAGCCGTGCAAACTGTCCAAATTGAGATTTCAAAACGAAACAAAGCTTGGGAATCCTTGGGTAGTTCAAGTCGGACTCTTCCTTCCCTCTCCTCGAAAGTAGTGAAAAACTTCCACATGCATCCATCCGATCGGGCTGTTACAAACTCCACTGCAAATTCCAACCGTAAACACAACTCCTTGCATCCCATGTGCACGGATGTGGCCTGACAAGTGGGCTGTGTTGACGGCGGTCACGCTCGCACAACCACGCAGCCGGCGTACGCGCAATGCAAGGTGGCATGACGAGTAAACGAGCGTTGTCCTTCCTCGCCGGTGACGGAAGGGATGCCGTGATTGACGGGCCCGGCAGAGCAGCGCCGGCTTCCAGGCTGCGTGGATGCCAGACCACAGACCTGGAGCTATCATCGCCCTGACCGAGCCATCAAAAATGCTGCATGGAGGCCATAAAAGTAGAAAAACAGCTTGTCGAATACATGACAGCGTTATGAATGATAGAGAAGGGCTGCAGGAAATCCCAATATGAGCATCGTGTAAGCTTGAGTGGCTTTTCAGACACAATAGAAACAGCACGAGGAGACATGGCGGCAGATTATTTTGCACTTGTTACTCGATTAGCTTGTCGTTCTCGGTCTGCAATTAAAAGAACAAAAGGATTGCTTTTAAAGGAGCTTCGTGTGCAAATATTGACGGATGGAAACAAGGGGAGAGAAAATATGAGTAATGGCTGGAAGAGAGAGGACTGTGGCAGATTATTTAGTTCTGGGTGGTCCGCTTTGAGCCAGATTCAGTTATGATGTGAAAAAAAGGGGGCCAAATGACTTACAACTTCCTGCGATTCGGAGGAACTTCTAAAAGTTTGAACGCAACCTGTTGCCCATAGGAAATAATGGAAATAATGAAGTTTAATAAACAAACTGTCCTTATAAAGCCTTTATTAACTGCAGATTGTTTTAAATCGATTTATTCCCAACCACGGTGCCGTTATCCAATTCCACTCGTAAGAGACATTTGAGGGAAGACTGGCTAACTACACCCGAAGTGATGACATCATCTTTTACTGTTTTAAGGTGGTGCTGTGCAAGGAAAAAATTATGTGAAAAATTACGAGAAAATTGAAAGTTCCTCTTTTTGTATTTGTATTTATTTTTGCTCTTTCTTCACGTAGAAGTACACGCTCCATAATTAGTTTGTTTAAATTTTCATTTTGGCAATCTTCAACGTGATTGGCTGCAAAACAACTGCCCATGATACAATTTTATTTTTACATGTTATGGAATGGAAAAGGGCAAAACTTTGGCATTTGAAAAGATTTCATAATTTTGAAGGAAGATGGAAATCAGGAAGTATTTCAAGATCAGACTCAATTTTTTTCTGAAGAGATTATAGATTATTAAATAACTCAATCCTTTCTCATCCTACATACTATGCCTACAAAAAAACAACAACGGTTGTGTCATCTTAAAATGTACATCTTGATTAATGATGTCGATTATAATAAATTCAGTTTGTTAGTTGGAAGAAGTTTGTTTACTGTAAACACAGAGGTTTTTATTTTTATTTTTTGTCTTCTCTTGCTCTCACGCATTATTTTAAATAATAATGTTTAAATAATGACCAAATCTAGTCTTTCGATGGGGGGGGGGGGGGGGGGTTGTGTTGCTGTAATAACAAAATGCGAAAAAAGTGAAGCACTGATCAGTTGTGTGTCTACTTCAACAGCGAGCCAATCAGCAGCACGAGCATGGCTCCTCCCACCAGTTGGTCGAACAGTTCGGGCGAGACAGAGCTGGAGCCCATTAACATGCCCGGCATCGACGAGGAGGAGGAAGAGCTGCCTCACATCCTGCAGCCGGACAGCCTGAGCCAGCTGGAGGAGTTCGGACGGCACAAGCGCCCTCGAAAATCTCACCGCGGCCACGGGAGACCCCGCCTCTTCAGTGACCTCTGGGTTCGATTCGGAGACGGGTGAGGATTTTTTGTTGTTGTTTTTTTGTTACAAGGTTCCAGGTGAGCGGTCCTGCTATTTTTTTCCCATTTATTACATCTATTTTGGTTGAAATCTCCTTTATATAGAGTGTAATTCCACTGTCAACCACTAGATGGTGGCACATTTATTTAGTTTGAGAGGCATAGCCTAGTTTTTAAATCAAATGTTTGTTGTAATCCTGCTTTTTACACCTACATAAAGTTTACTTTGGGCAAGATAATTTATGTATTTGTTAGCTTGGAAAAACTGGATTTATTTGTTTACTGTAAACACATTCGGATATCGGTATACTGTCAGCCATTGCTCTTGCTCTCTCACCATATTTCACATGTGTTTAAATGTATTTAAAAATGTGTTTAAAGCCCTTTTTTTAAAAAAAACAAATAAGTGCTGTAAATGCTATAAAATCATGCCTATGACTAAGCCTTTGCGTTTCGCTGTCCTGCAGCACTGGCCCGCCACCGAACGTGAGGATAATCAACGGTTACGTGACTGTGGAGCCCCCACTGACCCGCCCGGAGGACCACATCACGAGCCCGCCCTCTTCCACGCCGCCCGTCCCCACCTCGGCGCATCCGCCTTCGACCATCCGCAGCGCAACGTCACTGACGTGCGTTTTAGCCTGGCTGCTGTCGTACGCGCTGCTCATCTCCTGACCGTGTTTGGAATTCGCCATCACGAGAAAGACGACCGCAATGCGCACGCCAGACAGGCAGGAATGTTTTTGAGTGACGCTGCCAAGTCCTTGAAAAAAGCTGCCAGGCCTTCACATGTGGCTCACACACACTGAGTGGACTACAACGGTCCAAAGGCCTTCACACCACAGGGAAGAAACTCAATGGAGGAGGAGAACTCGCCTTGAGTTTAGTGAGCCACCTAATAATTTGCAATAAATGATGTTTTATCATTTAAAAAAAAGTGCATTTGGGTAGACCAGTGCCAGTAAAACAAACAAAACAGTCCTCCCCATTTAGCTTTTTCTCTAAAAGAGTCAGCTGTTTAATTGCTATGACATTTAGGAGCACACGTGATTATGTTTAATTGGTGTTAAGGTTCGGAGCTGGTCCTTGTGAAATGTTCTCCCTTGCAAAGGATCCTTGGAAACAAAAAACAAAACAAAACAAAAATGCTGAATAGTCATCTTTGATTAACATCAATATCAAGTATAGATCCTAATAACTCTATGAGGTAATACGGTCAAGAAGTGCCATGGCGGGGAGCACTCAGACTTCTTTTTGTGTGCAAATTGTGCATTTTGTCCATAAATAAATATTGTATATTTATTATTGCTGAAAGAAAAAGAGTATATTTTCTTGCTTTTGAAAATACATAGGAAATAAAGTATCGTTGAAAGTTGATCATGACCTGAGTTTTTTTTCCTTTCTAATGATGATCTCTGGATGCTCAACTTTTTACATATTTGCACATATGTACACAACAGACGGTAGAATTTACTGTATGCATTCACCAACTAGCCATGTTAAGTTGAGTGAAGTGAACCCTTATGGAGGTTTATTTATTTATTTTTTTAGCCATTTGGATACTACGACTAAATATAGCTAACATTTGCCAGAGGATATATTTGTCTTTCTTTCTTTTCCTTTTTTTTTTTTTTTGAAAATGCAAAATTATATTTAACCCAGTCCAGTCCAATCAAAATGTCATTTTTATATCCCATTTAGACTTTCAAATTATGTGTCCGCCGGATGGCGCTGCTTTTGCCCATTCAAGGCTTGCCTGTCGCACCTTGTACCATTTTCTGCAAGTGTGCCCTGCTCCTATAATGATAATAGACTGCCATCTGCTGGCTACAATGAGACAAACATTCAAGTGGTCGGTTACTCTTTGGATTGTACACAAAACAAAGAATCGAATAGATGCCATCAAACATATAATCAAAAGTGTCTTAAAACAACAACAACTATGCATTCAAAATTATTTATAAACAAACTTCTCTATTTAAATTCGAGGCATGATTTTGACCGGGTTCAGAGGATGTACTTTCTATATTCAACGCTGAGGGGCGCTATTGTCACACGATTATTTCAGCTCCTCTTGTAGGCAGACTCAAGTCCAACATGTTGTCGTTTTACGACGCCACCACATGGATTGTTTTAAGGTTATGAAGGTTGCCGCCGTTTTATTTGTTTTACAGTTCTGGCCAAGAATTGTTCTCCATAAATATTTAGCTAATGTATCTCCTACTTTATTATTGTGATAGCGTACGTAGGGTACTGATTGACAGCGGCGTGTTATGATTTACGAATGGATTATGAAACTACACCGACGTAAAGGAGCTCCGCCGTAAATCCAGGACTCACGTCGTGGTTCTGCCCAGTAAGGCAATATCATTTTGCTCAAATTAGTCACATTTAGCCCTGGAAATTGTTGGCGAAGCATCAATTTTTAAACATGTATTCATCAACTTTTATTATTATTATTATTATTATTATTATTATTATTATTATTATTATTATTATTATTATTATTATTATTATTATTATTATTATTATTATTATCAACGCGTTTCAGAGTGTGTTGTTCATGATTGTCAGTAGGCCTATTTTGTTTCAGGTGAGATGCAAGTACTGACCAGTATCAGGTGCGCCATCTGAAATCCCCATCAATCATTCAGCCATTAAAAAGATAATGAAGCTCAATTTTTGATTGGAGGTGTTGAGCAGTATATATTTTTTATTGTGGTTGCAATCAGCCAAATATTTCACCCCTCTCGTGTTACCGATTAACACTGAAATATTACAAACAATTCTCGACATTATGCAACTGCAACCTCAATTCACAGCCTAAATCAAAACCCAGCATTATCATATTTTTATTTGATGCAGTACACAAAGTTGTGGCTGCAAAATACAGTACGTTAGTTTAGTTTGTGCCTTATTGTTAGTGTGATTTAAAAAATCGCAGTTTATATGACTGTTCTTGATTATGGGGCAATTATGACCTGAACCCTTTGAAATCTGCCGAGCAACAGGTTCATCTCAGCAAGAAATGAGAACTTAAATTAGGTATATTCGTTTGTATAATAATTACACATAGCCTATAAACATATACAAACTTGATTATTATATTTAACAAACTAGAACTGCACCTAATGTAAGGTGAATTATATAAAGCCTATATACGCTTTATATTTCTGTCATGTAAATACTATGCGTTGAAGCTTGAAAATAAATAAAATAATAATAATAATCTACATTTTAAGCATGCTATGTCATGATTACGTTCTGAAATTATTTGCATTCATTCATCAACATTTAAAAAAAAACGTTTTGACGTCTGCAATTGAGACACAAAAAAAATTGTTCACTTTGAAATTCCTCCTAGTTCAAAATGGTCAAATGTCAAAAGATGATGAAATTGAAAGAATCGTTATTAAAGCACTTTAAAGACTGTGAGACAAAAAGGTGTCGGTAAGAGCAAGAGCTCTCTCCCGGCTGTTTTTTTCTTTTCTTTTCTTTTTTTCAGAAGAATAAGACATCTGGTGAAACGGCCTTTTGCCCTTTTAAAGGCAAGACAATTTGGAAAATATGATATAATCATAAAATTATTATTTTTTAATTAAATTAAACGATTACACAAAATATAAACAAACTGTGGACCTCAAGGAATTCAACGGGCCACTATTGCACTTTCCATTTGATCAAATGAATAGTGCACCATTAATATTAAATTGATGGTGAGAGTAAGCAGAGTGGGTTAAAAAAAATAATTGAATTAATCTGCACCTCGCCGATGGCGGAAGTGCAAGGCTGAGTTTTTTTCTTTTTTTCTTTCTCTCGAACAAACAGCCTTTCCGCCCCTTAAGCCGAGACAGGACAATATTTGCCTTCGCTACAATACCATTTTCCCTGAGCTTTGGAGCTGTTGTTTGAGCGGCTGGAGGCCTTGACAGGCTGCTCTCGCGCTTTGACCCTCACTCTGCTGGGGACGCGCCGCCTGCCGCATATAAATAAAAGATTACAGTGGAAAAATCAATTTCTGGCCAAACTCATTAAGAATGCCCCACACCTTAAATGATTCTCATTTCCTTCCATTCAACCTGTTCGAGCACCTCCCCCAAGGCCTACATAGTCTTCGTTCGCCCTCCCTGCTTGGTAATTACTTGCGCGGGTCCTTTTTCGCCCTTTGATTTGCAGCGTTTCACAAATGAAGGTTAAGTTTGTTTAACCGTGCTGGATTTGCCAGTCATGTTAAAGCATATAATGTGGCAGGGCCCAGCTTTCTCCTCACACCTCCTCCTCTGTTGCATCTGGGAATTAGGGTGAAATGGGGGGTGGTGGTGGGGGAGGGGGGGGTGCAGGGTCCAAGGTGAAGGCTTATTTGGATGGAGCTGCACAGCCATTGATTCCAATGAGAAGGGGACGAGGAAGTTGTAAAAATTTAAAAAAAAAATTAAAAATCACCTCTGCTCAACGGATTCAATCTTTGCCCTGATTGGATGATTGTTCCTCTTGTCAAAGGTATTGGTCAGCCAAATAAGTATAAATACAAGTGATAAAGGGAGGTCAAGTCAAAAATGTGCTTTTGCTTTGTATGTTCTATGTGCCCCCACTAGCGTAAACACAGTATTCTGATTAATATGCCTTTCTGGTGTGCTCGTCTTGGCCACCGGGGGCGGTATAATACAACAGTCATGTATAGACACGACACGAAGAAGAATAGTACTTCTAAGTGAGATGCTGTAATGTCTGTTCTTTGCAGAGGATAAAGAACAGTTCACATGCCCTAAATCACGAGCAAGTGTTACATAATGTATTTTAATGCCTCCTTTCAGACATGTAAATAATAAAAAAAATGACAAATTGATTGAAAGCCAAATGCTAACAACCATTAGCGTCCCTCTGCTATAGGGACACCAATGTAAACCTAACGTGATTGTTCAAGACGGAGTTCATTCATCTATTAAGCACAGTTAGTTGTGATTTTTTTAACAGTTGTTTTAAAGTAACAACATGATAAAAAGAAATAAAGACATGACGTATGCGTAATACGCTCTTGTGTGTTCGTCACTTTTTAAGTTGGAGGACATGTTGGTATTGTCACATTATCTGTTTACACACAAAACCACAACTATCAATGCTAAACATTAGCATGTCAAAGGCATTTTGCACTGTTTATATGATTATTAATAATATTAATTTATATATTTACTTTTAATAACTTATTTTTAAAGTTATTATTCAATGGCTTTTGACCACAATAGCCTCCCCCAAGGCCACCGGGCTCGACACAATCTCTTCGAGCCGCCCGTCTTGAAGGGAGTCTAGTGACAATGGAGTGGAATATTGTCTCATCCAGCACAAACACACGAGAGCTTTGAGTTGGAAGCGCTCTCCAAACAGTGTGGCTTTGCGCTCGCTATCAGCGGGATTATCTAAAGAGAGAGCGCGGGCGGCTCGGTCCGCCTGGGCTGCGAACGCACTTCAGTTGTCCCAAAGCTTTTTACGGCCCGAAGCGGAGAACCAAAGATGGAGTATACTACTTGGAACGTAACTCATAATTCATGAAAAAAAGCAAGACGTCGTAAACAGCAACAAAGTGACGAGAACACTGCATGGTTGCCAACGTTGGAGGTCGTCTCTCGTTGGCTCTTGTGCTATTCCTGAGATCAGTTCTGCTCGGGCACGTTTGAAAGGCTCTGAATGCCGTCGTTTGGATCGATGAAGCTTCACCTTGACTCGGGTGACTTTTTTGGGGGGGGGGGGATCAATCAACCTTGCGCATCGAGAAAGCACGGCCTCCCTTTTACTGTTGTGCCTTTTTCCCCTACAAGGAAAAGCATTGTGTTTAGGTGATTATATGTACAAGAATCTCCTGTTTATTCACAACACACTATTCACTAAATCATCTTTTTTTCCCCTGTGGAACCCGTCTCTTGCTATGTGTTCTTTAACTCATTCACTGCCATTGACGGCTATAAACGTCAAAAATTCATTTGAAATATTTCTATTAGTTTAACATTTTTTCCCCCACTTTTGTTAACAAGAGTATGAAAACCTAGAACAAATTTTTTATTGTACATTTTGAACAGATATAAAATTAATTTTTCAGGGTAATCTTGCTAAATGAGTCTATAAGGATATCAAAGATATACAGTACACAGCAAATCGGTCAGTGTTAAATTTCCAGTGTTTGATCAAATATGCAGTAAGCGGTGTTACTTTAACATTGTTAGGATAAAAAGTTACACTGTCATAGAGTACATTTCCTTGAGTGTTGGGGATGGATGTTGGATGTAACCTGAATAGCACTACCTTGAGTGTTAAATTGACCACGCCCTCATTTCCAATGAAGGAGAAACGTTCCAATTTTCTAGTGTGCTGTCAACATTTCAATAGCGATACATCCAGTTGATGTTGCGGGTCAGCGTGACTCAGTGGTAGAATGGTCGTCTCCCGACCTTGAGAGCGTGGGTCCGATCCCGGGCCAGTGTAACTACGTCGAAGACCCCCAAGCTGCTCCCGATCATACCGATATGTGGTATATTTATGGTTTAAGCCAGGGATAGACAACTTAAATGAAGGAGGGGGCCATTTTTTTTTTTTGATCTGTGCTACTGGGGGACCACAAAGCACCATTCACTTCCAAGCCAGAATTATGACAATTATGCTATTTTAGATCGGGACACAACCCCCACCCCAAAAAAAAATCAACTTACTCAGAATGGAAATGTTATTGAGGTACTATGTTTGTCCTGCAAATCATTCTAAATCCACAATTATTTTTTTTAGGCCTACTCACGTAATATAGGGCAGAATAAGGTCCGAGTTGGCCATCTAGTGGTGAATGGAGATATTACAATTTACAACAGACGATGCACAATCGCATTTCAGCAATCGCAGATTCAAATATTTCGATTATTATTATTATTTTTAAATATTTAATGTTTTTTCCCCCGTTTTTCAGGATTTGTTTCACCTGTTACCCCTGTATTTCGTGAAAAACAAATGCTTATCAGTGTTTTGGAGAAAAAATGTTTTTTCAAACAATCACCCCAAAAAAAAGTTTTAGGCGATTTGAAAGTTGCATTCTACTTGTGTTATGCCAATTTCAATTGAATCAATTGTTCACACCTACTTGATGCACCCTTAGCTGCATATGTTTGCTTTTGTGTCGTGGTACATATAGTAAACAAAAGTAATCATGTTTTCACCAAGAAGCACAAAGGCGACAAGAATAGCGCGTTGGAGTACGCGTTGCTATGCACACAAATGCTAGCGTGTGCATTAAAGGCGGGTGCTGAGAGTGTTGCATTTGGCAGTTTTTTTGCCATGATATACTTCTTTATTATTCCGCACAAGGGGGCACTTCACATGCGGAATGGGTTCTCTTTGATATCGACAGCAGCTTGAGGGAGAGAGTGCACTCAAACACAGGGACAGGCGAATTTATTCTGGGGAGGGGGAAAACAGATAGTTGTGTACTTCGCTGGCAGCGCTTGGCGCGCATGGGCCACAAACAGAGCGCTTTGATGCCACGCCGGTGACACTCCACGCGCTAATGAAATATGGTAATTACCGCCACATGAAAGCCCTCCCGCACGCAACTGGACAAAAAGGCATTAAAAAACAAGAGGAAATATGACTTACCCTCTGTGATTATTACTCCTTTTAATAAACACATTTCATGGTGTTCACTTGATGCAAAACAGTGGGCCCATTGGTTAACCCAAGAACATGTCAGAGGGAGGGGCAAAGGTTCTCTGATCAGGAACCCAATTGTTCAAGACCTGGTCCGAGTGGGAGAGGGACTTGAAAAGAAAATTGGCACGTCTTCATTTATGTGTCACGGCAAGTCTAGTTTAGCGTATTTGTGAGTTTTGGTAAATCCGTGCTACGCCTCGCTGGGAGTTCCGAAGGACAGAGCCGCCTGGCCTTTTGGTGACAAAAAGTAGGCTCGATTTTAGACTCGCAAAAAGCAGGTCTAAGTGGAGGTGCAGGTAGTTCCACACCATATAGACACCAACTGCTGAGTTGGTCCTTGCCAAGTTTAGTTGCGCTGTTGACACCAGGGTTATAATAGCTTTGGATTTTTGGTTGATAGTTTATTTATTTATTTAGTCAGTAATTTTTTTAATTAGTTTTTAGAATGGGTTTGTTAGTTCTTTAAAAAAAAAAAATAGTATTAGTTTTTCTTTTTTCTTTTTACACATACATGGAGTGAGTATAGGTTGAGTGCAGGATAAAAAAAAAGGTCAAAATAAGTATTGTGTAATAACTTAAACTATAATTCCGAAACGAGTGTTCGACCTTCCTTCTTCTGTACAGATGAACAGTAATACCAAAATAAACACATTTAGAATAAACCCAGAAAGCTCATGTATGAAATGAATTGACAAACATGGAAACAAACATTTTCACTATAATTACAATTCATTTTATTCATTTTATAAATGTAAAAATTTTAGTTTTATTCAGTTACCATAAAAAAAATAGTTTTTCTTAATTTAAGGTTGTTCACTACCACTTTTTTTTTTAAACCAATATCAGTACAAGTCTTCACCGAGTACCGATACCTACAGTACTTCCGATATATAAAATTAAATTTAACAGAATGACAAAAAAATTGTGAACAAAGACCTTTCTTTCTGTCGCAGCTAATGACTCGCAAACTGCTATAGCGCCACCTACTGTTGAGGAGGACTTACTTGATGTCAGATTTGCCTGAAGTATTGTGGCTGCTATCGACCGCCTCCCCAATACAGATACCTGATATCGGTACTCACCCATCCCTAATTGCAATGCCTCTGGTTGACACCTGATCAAACAACGCACCGCATCAAACTCGTGCGAAAGCGTGCTTTCGCGAGATTCACACTGCGCTTCAAAGTTCCCAATTCCTGATTTAGTGTCAAAGCCATCAACTCGCTGGGAACAAAGAGAGCAAACTATATTCATGAGCAGATCCCTAAAACGCAGAAAAAGAATGGCACATTTGGCGTCTCCCTGACACGTAATTAGCTGGAGTAACACAATGCACTTAATGTCAAGGGGGAGAGCGAGGCGGGAGGGGGGGAGGAGGGGTGAGCAATGTGTTTGACCATCAGTGTTTGCACTCGACCAGACGGCAGAACACCCCCACCCGTCCAAGGCGCACGCACACACACACATTCACCTTGCTGACCATTCCTCCCAAGAGATGAGGCGCTGGAGGTCAGCAAGAAGGTGGAGGTCAAATGGGCCCCGATAGGTTCGACTAATAGGACGCTGTGTGTCCAGCTAACTGAGGCTAAAAGCTATGTGAACAAACACACAATGCACTTCACACACACACACACACACACACACACACACACACACACCCCCACACACACACACACACACACACACACACACACACACACACACACACACACACACACACACACACACACACACACACACACACACACACACACGCACACACACCACTCATGAAGGATGTATGCATGCGTGTGCGCTCTTTAAGGTCAGAGCACGGGGTGAGAATGTTAAATGGCCGAGCTGGGGAGGCGCGTGGGCGGGACATCAAATATTTTCCTAGCCATCACTTTGAGCAAACGTCCTGGCCGAGATGTACCGGCGGAGACGTGAAATGAGCACAGAGACATTTGTGGCGCCCTTCGCACGATAACCTGAGCATGTCGTTTTCGGGTTTGACAAAATATCTTTAGTTTGCCGTTTTGTCTGTGATTGACTAATTTCATGCCATTTAGCACGCAGCTCGCATTTGACAGACGGACGGCCGGACAGGCGGCGTTGGCGGGCGCCAGCAGGACTCGCGTCTCATTTCTATCCCGTGCAGCGAACACTCCCAGCTCCTGTTATCGCTCTCCCTCAGGTGTATCCAGGTAACTCCAAGGCCAAGCTGCTCTTAAAAGCGCGACAGTCAAGGTAACGGCTAATTGCGGAATGGTCCTCGTAAAACGGCGTGTTTGCCTTACGACTGGGCTCCACCCCCCACTTTAAGATGACAAACTCATGAGGCTGGGAGCGAAAGCTTTTCGGATGATTTGAAACATTCACAGTTCACAGTTTTTAGGTCTTGGATGCAGGGTTGTTACACTCTAAAACGAGTTGGGTCCAAAGTAACCCAATTATGGATCTAAAATGGACCGATTCACTTCATGGGTCAATTTGACCCAACTTTCTGGGTTGTTTTATACAAAATGACCCAATTTTTTGACCCGAGTAAAGGATCTGACAAATAATTATGAGTTGTTTTACACTAAAAGACACATTTCTTGACTCAAAGTAAAGGATCAGTCCATTTTTGACCCGTGTTATTTTTGACCCAACTGCTTTTAGAGTGTATAGTTTGGGAATTTTCATTTTAGTTAGTTTTTATTTAATTTTGTTTTTTAAATTTAGTTTGTTTTAATTAGTTTTCTGGGTGGTTCTATTAGTTTTAGTTTTTCTTTTTAAATGCTTAGTTTTAGTTAGTTACAGTACAAGTTTTTTTATTTTATTTTTTAAGTGTATTACTTGAGCGCAATGTTTAATAAACACCATG
Organism: Leptonotus elevatus; assembly: GCF_054856555.1. NCBI lineage: Eukaryota > Metazoa > Chordata > Actinopteri > Syngnathiformes > Syngnathidae > Leptonotus > Leptonotus elevatus. The sequence continues at coordinate 16,536,842 of NC_141249.1, read as the reverse complement.
GTAAAATGAAAAAAGTAACATTTCTTACCGAGCGGGCTGCTGCTAGATGACGTCACTTCTGTGTGACACACTTTCAAACGTCTTTATTCCAGTTAATATCGAAAAAAATATACCTAAAATCACAATCAAAAATCATTCCCAAAGGCTCATGCATTAAATTAAGAACAATACCAAAGACTAAAACGAAGGACGTTTTAGTTAGTTTTGTAAACATAAAATGTAGTTTCACTTAGTTTTCGTTTTTTTAAAAAGCACTTTATTTTTTATTTTTTTATTTTTTCCTTAGATTCGTTAACTCAAATAACCTTGCTTGGATGGTAGACTTACATTTGTCCACAATTAACTAAATTATAGCATTGTAGCACATTTCTAATTAAATTAAGAAAGTGGTAGAAAAGCTGTTTTACTAAAACTCATATTTCATCTCCTAACAAATAAACTTAAAGTGTGATTGGTTTCTTCAGCCATCTTCCTTCATTCCCTCCACTTTTCTTACATTTAACTCTTCTTTTATCACCCCTTCCGTGTCCACATTTCTCAGACTTTTACGAGCAAACTCTGGCTCCCTCCCTCTTTTAATGTTTGATTCGGGTGATAAGAGACGACCGAGGGATGAGTCTGACGGCGGCGGTTAATGTGGTCAAAGGGCAGAGGGCTGAGCGCGACGGGAATGAGGATGGGCGGCTCCGGCCGGACCGCGTTCAGCCTCAAGAATTGTAAATTGTGGCTGCCGGCGCACACGCGGCCAAGAAAACGCTCGTATCGCGGCGAGTGCGCGTATCTGCCGCTTGAGTCATCATCCAGCAGCCCATCAAGATACGGATGAGGAGTTTGTATGCATCGACTGCCACATGTACTGCTTTACCTTCTGAACAGCGATAAGGTGACTGTTAACTTCTGTTTATTGCAGGGGATACGTTGCAGGTCCACGTGCAATAAGTGCAAATAAGCAATAGAGAGAGAAAAAAAATCCACATTTGCTCTTTGTATTGATTAGCCACCAAATGACTGAATCGAATGAGTGACTTCATGTGCTTCGACTGAAAAACACGGCATATTCCAAAAAAAATGAGAACAACAATTTGATCAAAAATGGTAAATGAAGTGCACTTATATATCATGATTACAGCATATGTTTATATTTACAAAGCCATAATCACTTATCCGACTCAAACATATCGGAGTGTAGCATACACTGGCACAATGACGCACTGTATCAACATACAGAAAGGTTCAAAAGGAAGTCAATTTCGTTTGTGTGACCTCACTAGTCTAAACATGACATTTTGATTAATATTACATTTGTGGAATATGAGTTGTGAAGCAAAATCGCAGTTGCTCAGGGCTCAGGCGACGACCAATCACAGCTCACCTGTTTTCTGAACATGAGCTGTGATTGGTTGTTAACTGAGACCCGATCAACTATGATGTCATTTTCACTCAACAACTGACAAAATGGCCGTCTTCTGATATTGATCAAAACTGCTGGATTTTACTGCCTAACTCATATTCCACTAACGCAATATTAACAAGAATGCCATATTTAGACTAGTAGAGCATAGAGCATATTATTGTCAAAAATTTGGGGGGTTGGACCTCCTGGATCCTGTGCCATAACCTGGCCAGTAGCAGTAACAAAGGTCCCATTTGAAATCTATCTACGTTGCTACTAGCCTCACCCTAGCTAGCGCTAGGCTAGTTCGTTTCTCATTCCCATAACTATTGTACTTCCGGGGGTCCGCTACAATGAACTGCTAACGTAGCTTTCACACATTTTTACTCCCTGAGGATATACGGCAGACAGGGAGACGTAACGTGCCAGGGCAAGGGCATTATAGTAAATAAATAAATGTAGTATAAAAATGGGACCCAAATTGATTTATTGATTTTTTTTATGTCAAAGCTGATTTTGATATTTGACAGGATAAAATTCAGATTAATTGGCCGGTTAATTACAAAATATATAATAAAATAGGTAACCTATTAAAAAATATTTTTTACTTGCTTTGAACCACTGCTGCGCTATATTTTGCGCAATATAAAACGCCAGCATGGTGGGGAAAAAAATTAAGACCGTTTATATGCATTTCCGGCGTATCGGATCGTTTAGTTTTTGGCACTTACTCAACATAAAATAGCTTCATATTCTGACTCGAGGGACAAAATATGATCGTGACCTCCATGAAATGATGCTAAATTGTTCTCGCTGGGAATGCGTGATGATACCCTGAGCCAATCAGAACCCAGGAGAATGAAAACACCGCAAGACTGCTTAAATGTTCCTTATTTTGTATACATGTTGCCTTCCTACCTTTTACTGTATTCACTATGCAATATATCTTAAAAAAACTGTAAAACACTTTAAATTGGTCAATAGTATAAACCACAGATATAGTCCCCCAAAAAGTGCAATATAGCAAGGTAGGCCAACCTCTTGAAATGCACAACACGAGCTCATGAATGGACGTAGAAACTCGGCCATCAACAAACAAACAAACACACTCACACACACACACACGTATGCGCAAGCAGCAGCTGGCTTCGCCCTCGCGTGTCCTCCATAACCCCGTCTGATTCGGGCATTACAAATTCATCGTATGCGGCCGCGGCTGATTGAAGTGATTGGCTGATTCCTCAGAGCTTCCCGCCTGATGGAGGGTGCTATAGCAAATAGCCCAATGGGTCTGTTTAGATAACACTGACCTCTCGCAAAACGCTGCTACGTCTTCAGCCCGAGCTTCGGAGGGACACGATGTCATCTTCGGACAAAAACACAAGGTTCAATATCGGTTCAAGAGAATAAGGCAATTTATGTCATTCCAAAGGGGAAAAAAGTTAGTCATACCCGATAACTGCATTAAATGTGAGAAAATGTGTTTTTGGCTATGTAATAAAAATAATGGTAAGAAGTAAAGCACAGTTCTGGTCCCAAAGTCGGGGTGCTGAAAGGTGACCCACCAGGCTTCCAGTTCTGTTTGGTCAGTAAAATAATCCATGTGCAATCTACAAAATAATCCTACTTTCGCTGTTCAGTAGGTGGAAGTAGACATGACATTATTTTGTGTGAACTCAGCCAAGTTTTGTATTTGTAGTATTTTTTTTAATTTTTCAATTTTTTTTTACAATTCTATTATTCTTCATTTAAAAAATAATTTAAAAAAAAATACTAAATACGGCAAAGCAACGGCAAAACAATCCGAAGCACTCAGTGACTGCCCTTTACGTGAACAAAAGTGTTTGTCGTCATCAGGATGAATTGTAAGGAGGTGGGGGTGAGACAAGAGGCCAGAACCCCTGATCTCTGCATTCTGCCCCCGTGAGGTTACCAGGGTAACGAGTACAGTACGTCGCGGGGCGAGGAGGGCCAGGGGAGGGGCACGGGGAGGGCACTCACCCCTTTTCCTTAGAAATTGATATTCATGCTTTTGTGGAGCAGGGGTTACAATCATCTTGATTTGGAGGGAACGTTTCAAAGGCCCCTCCCCTCCCCGAGTCCCCCCATCGGATTTCCTCAAAGGCCGACAGCAGACCAGAGAAGAAACAGTTGGATTACACGGGCTAAATACACATCATCTCATTTAGTAGGAAATGAAGCAGCCACGCACAGTAAATGAGGGTCATCCTATGTAAATGAAATTAGCTTCTAGATTTTATTAGACACTGGCTTCAAATTATGCTCAAACTCTTATTATGCTCACTGGAAAGTCAAGTTTTTGGGCCAGTAAAAAAGCTGGGGGGAAAAAGGAACTGTGTGATGTTTTATATGTGATGAGTTGTATTTTTGTATTTTGACTTTCCTGTTCCTTTTTCTTTTCCCACTCCACTGTGATGTGGATGGGTTTTGGTTTTCTTTGCTGTATTTTTGACCATGTTTAATAGGCTTCGTGTATGCTCAAATGTATAAAAACATTAGAAACACAACAAACAAAAAACCCAGCAACACACAAACTGTCATTAAAATGCTATATTTAATCTTTTGATGGGGTTTAGTGAAGTGCATATAGTCATTTGAATTTCTTTTTATTACGTATTGTATTTGTCATTTTATTTTTATTTTTTTGAAGAAAAAAGGGACAACCATCACATACACTATACATATTCTATATAATTGATTTTTGTATTATTTAGGGATGGAAAAGTACTGATATCGGGCAGCTACCCGGCCTTATTTCAAGGTATCACTGCTTGTGTATTGGACACTGTTGCGAGTACCAATACCTTTTTAGGAACTAGAAATTAGATGAATGGAAAATTGCCATTCATTTCATGCAATTTTTTTCTGAAAAAAAGTGGTAATGAACAGCCCCCAAAAAAATTATAATTTAAATAATAGCCTATCACACTAATTCAGTTTTGTACCAACCCAATTTTTTTTATATAAAATGATTAATACACTAAATTAATTTATGATTTGTGTATTAACAATAAAGTCGACTGAAAGGGGCAGTCAATATTTAATAATAATAATAATAATGATATTAAAAAAAAATATATATATATATATATATATATATATATATATATATATATATATATATATATATATATATATATATATAAAATAATAATTAAAAAAAATTAATAAAAATATGAATAAAAATAAAAATGAATGATTGACATTAGCCAATAAGTTAATGTGGTTAACGTGTATATTGCTGGCGTTTTTTTTCACAAATTGCTCAATGGATTTGTTATTTTTCCAAAATGACCAAATGAAAGATTTCAAATGACTGAATGAGTGCGATACGACACACGTGCGCTCGTGTTCTCATGGCCTTGTCTTTTAGTACCCACTTTATGGTCTACAACAAAACACACACTTAAAGTGTGCATTTGAAAATAATGGTCTTTGGCGTTATGCAACCCTTTGCACACACCAGGGTTACTTTCAAAGTTACAGGGGGCAATGCTATGGTTCATCTTTGAAAGCTGTGGGCTGTAAAACAACACCCTGACTCCCTTATGAGTCAAGGTGTTTTACAAACACACCAGTAAAAAAAGCTATTGAGGGAGAATGAGCCAAAGGGGCATAAAGAAAAGATTCCAACCCGACACACACACACACACGTAGCATTCCTCACTGCTCGTGGCCCTAAGATAATGTTGTTCTTTAATTAAACTATCTCTGCCGTGCAGTGTAAAGTAGCGGGGGAGACAATCAATTCTGCGTGAACTGTAAGAGCGGTTATTAGCACTGGTGAGTTGAGAGCGTTTGGAAAAACTCCTGCAGCGACGCCACATATGCACACGTGTGTACACTATGTGTGTGTGTGTGTGTGTGTGTCCTCTTTCCGGACTGATTGCCAGTTAAAACAGGCTGAGTGGAGACATGAAACATGAATCGAGCTTCAAACCCGACGGAAGTTAGGAATGAGGTGAGCAGATTCCACAAAAAAAGGTTTAACGGACATCTAAATACAGATGGGGGATATATCGATTTGATCAGAGGTGGCTAAAGTACTCTTAAAGGGGAAGTTGACCATAAACCTTTCTTGACAATAATATATAAGACTTCACTACATGACATTCTGATTAACCCATTAACGCCGGGAGCGCGGATATGTCATTTTGTTTTGTGTTGACCAATTCTTGGGTCTCTTAGCCGATTAAATGAATCAGAATATACATGAGAGGGTGACGTGGGCCTCGTAGCATGTCCCGGAATTTTATGAGAGCGTTTATGGTTGATGCAGATTCGCGGGAGCTATGAAATAAATGACGCGATTGGCGACGACGCGGGAGGAATTCGAATCAGTGTAACAAGTCGACAGTGACGTGTTGTTAAGAAATATGTTTGTAGACAATGAGGATGTCGAAAATTTGGACGGTTTAGTAACAGAATGGACGGCGAATAATTACCACTACGCTCCAGTGTTGAAGGTAAATATATTTGGAGTTATATACCCGCAGATGCGACATTTGTTTGTTGATTAAAAAAAATAAATGTATTGAAGGTTTATAATGATAAACTTATGTTTGTGTGAACTCTGAAATGTTTTTGGAATTATGTTTCTATCTGCTTCAGGAGCTGAGATTTCAATTATTTTTAATATTGGATTTTCCGAGAAAACTTAAAGTCACCCTTAGGTTTTAGAGGCATGTTTTGCCAGGCGCTTTAGGACTTAATGGGATAATATTACATTTGTGGAATATGAGTTAAAGAGCAAAATCCAGCCGCTTTTATCCATCTCAGCGGGAGGCCATTTTGCCACATAATAGTTGCTCAGATCTCAAGTAACAACCAATCACAGCTCAGCTTCAGAAAACAGGTGAGCTGTGATTGGTCGTTGCCTTAGCCCTGAGCAACAGATGTCATCTTCAGTCGACAGCAAGTGGCAAAATGGCCGCATTGTGATATTGATAAAAACTGTTGGATTTTGCTGCTTAACTCATATTCCACAAATGCAATATTAACCAAAATACCATATTTAAGCTACTGGGGCTGCATAGAACATATTATCAAGATTTTTATTTTTTTTTAGTTGACTTACCCTTTAACTCTTTGACTGCCATAAACGTTATAAAACGTTTAGCATAAACCTAGGGAAGGGCGCCGAGGACGTTAAAAGACGTCCCCTATGTTTTTTTTTTTTTTTTTTCAAAAACGGGTGCAGGAAAGCCTTGGGCAGCTGTGCTGAAAGTATCAGGCAGATCTGATTAGTCAAAGACTCGTTTTGGCCCCTAGAGGGCAGCGATGACTCTCTTTGCACAAGGTTGGATGGGCCGCCCACCGTGGGCGTCAGTAGAAGACGTGAGGCGGAGCTAGAGTGTTGAGGAGACAATGGCTGATCCAAGCCACAATGGCTTGACCAAGCAACCGGTTACAAGCAGCTCAGCTTGAGCATTTTTTTCAAAGACGGAAAGCATCAATCAATACTAAAAAGCGCATTGATGTCAACGATGATGATGACAACGAGCTCTACGCCAAAGTTGGAAGCTTTGGCGTGACTGTTATGAACACGTAGTAAGCCTCACGGCTAAGCGCGGCTAGCGCTGCTAAGGCCGGAAAACGCGCACAATAGCCGGCCGGGTACTTCTACACAATCGGACATTCGATCGGGCGATGGAGAGTTGGCATCGACCAATGCAGATTGATGATGATGATGAAGATGACTCCGAGCTCTACGCCAAAGTTGGAAGCTTTGGCGTGACTGTTATGAACAAGTAGTAAGCCTCACCGGCAAAGCGCGGCTAGCGCGGCTAGCGCTGCTAAGGCCGGAAAACGCGGAGCTGCACAAGCGGACATTCGATCGGACAATGAAGAGTACCCCGAGTCCAATGCATATTCATCGGAGGAGCGGGTACAGTCTGGTCACGGAGAAGACACTGTTTCTGGACTACGATGCCACCATGAATGGAGTGGATAAAATGGATCAGAACATCTCCTACCACCCGGTATAGCAACTGAAGGACACGGGGAAGCGAGACGTAACACCACCGTAACGTAACCGTAGCATGATCCTGATATTAGACTTGATGACACACTGCAGTATATACTTGCTATTCCCCGGAAAAAAACGGCCGGCAAGAAAGTGGCGCACGCGAAGAGGCAATCTGTTGTGCAAATGCTGTTGCGTCTCTTTGCACGCAGGAGAGTGTTACAAAAAGAAAAACTGTCGTTGAAACATCCACATATTTGTAAATAGCACCACAGTTGCACACATTTGTAAATAGTTTGCCAAATTGTTGTCAAATTGTTACACTGTTGAATGTAAATAAACGTATTTTGCTATCAAAAAACACTTTTTCATTCTTGGTGGTAGTGTTTTATAGAAGTAAAGCACTATTTAGGTGTTTGTGGCATCATTCATGGACAAAAAGAAGTGTCAAATTCACTAGAATGCATGAAATAATATCGTTTCACTAAAAGCTTGATTTCTCCGTATTTTGGTCCAACACAGGCGAAATTGGGTCAAACTAACCATTTTCTATTGTTGATTACTAAAGAACGGAATAAGGTAGAAACAAACTCTTTTTTTCTGATGAAAGATGAAAGTCCAATCTTTCATTTGGTAGTACGTGTGTTTCCATAGTCCAAACAGAACATTTTCTGTGGACCTTGAAAATCAGTCAAAATGCTTAAATCGGCTGGCACTGGCGGCATCCCTTTTCTGAAAACGTCTGGCAGTCAAAGAGTTAAGTAGAAGTAAAGATACCAGAGGAAATAAAACACAGAATCACAAATTCCCCAACAAAGAGCACTGCAAGGTTGTGGCGAGTACTTTGGTACAGTAAGTTTAAGCATACACTTCAAAATTGTCTTTGTGTGGGCTTTGTCTCACTGTCAATTTGGGAAAAAAACACTATCCGCCTCTTCCTGAAACTGCTTTGACCTGAGTGTCAATTTAATGTCTGAAATTCACTTTTTCGGGGAGGTTGGTTTGTGTGTGATTGGCTGACACGGTGCAGCAGCAAACTGAGCTTACACAGCCAGTCTGCACTTCCTCTCAGCTCAAGTGCTGGTGGGGCAGATCGACTACTGCTGAGAGTTGAGTGGAATCATTCCGCTATCGCGGTGCTGATCCCTGTCCTGCGGTTTTGTCGGCCCGGGCCCCCGGGCCGCTGCTGCGTGAACAGAAAGTTGGCCGGCGCTGGTGACGCCGACAATTGCGCTTCTATTCGTTCAGACAGGGGGTTGACCTGCTGCCGCTGCTGATGTAGTTGACACATGACGGCTGTAATTTGGGGAGTGAGCTTCCTTGTACTTCCCGCTGCGGTCACTAGGAGGAGGTATAAATGAGGGCTGGGAGCAGTGGAATATACCGGGACCACACACACTTCATTCGGTCAAATTATAACAGCTGCATCAAAAATGTTGGCTTAGTTTTGTATTAATCTAATGTTTATTCTTGAGGTTAAAGTTGTTTTCATTGAACTGAAATGCGATTAAATGGTTCCTAACGCACCAAAACACACTATTTGTTTTTATGCTCAAAATAAAGAAGCACAATTTGACTTGATTTGAGATAAGTTAATTTTGGTCCCAGTGTAGCTGGCATCACGTGCTTCTTGAGCGCCTCTGCTGGTTGCAGCCAATGGAGGATACTTGTGGTATATATATATATATATATATATATATATATACACACACACACGAAAGGTGAGCCCATGGGTGCCGTACCACAAGTATTGTTTAAAATATTTTTTAAACAAACAAAATATATATATATATATAATTTTTTTTTGTTTGTTTTTGTTTTGTTTGTTTAAAAAATATTTTATTTTATTTTTTATTTTATATTTATATTTTTTCATTTGTTTTGATTTTACTGCACGAAGACAGCAGGGGCAGGCTCCTCCAGTAACCCCTTCATCCTGTGAGTGGTTCAGAAAATGGATGGAGGGATGGATTTTTAAAAGTAACCCCCATTTGTTATGGAAAATACATATACATACACATGTACATATACACGTATACATATATATTAGGGGTGTAAAAACAAAATCCAAACCATAGAATCAACAATTTCAGTGTAAAGGTTGGAGTGCACAGGCTAACAAAAAATGTGACCAAAACGTTATAAATCAGGATAAATTGCTTTGATGTTGATTCTTTTCATTTAAATGTATATTTAATAATTAGCATTTTAATAAAAAGGAAAAAGCTACACTTATTTGCCTTTGATAAATCTCTTTGAAGGAAATAGGTTAGTAAAATTAGAGTTACTTCATATTGTAAAATGGTTGTCAACTTCCAACAACAACAACAACGACGAACGCACCATGCCCTCTCAAATTGAGCCGTGCCATATCGAATCAAATTTTAATCCCACTGAATTGAACAAAATCGAATCCTTCCACCTTGAATCGCAACTCCTATATCAAGACATCAATTCTACACAGATTTTCGCTATACACGTTCAAACCCGGGCCACTGTAGTCTCATTTCGGATTCAAGATTACCATCAAGGCCTGCCTGAAAGCGACTTCTCACCCATTGTCCTGCTGGTCATCTCACTTGATGGAATGCAAATGTGGAGGTCTATAGGGTGCGTGGCGGCAAAGCCATTGATTGGAGATGAATACAGTGGCTACTCTCACGCTCTTCACGGTTATTAGGACTAATAGAGAAACCTCAAATAGTGGAGGAGGAGGTACAGATCGGCACAAATAACTCTTAATGCGGCTGGCTACTCCGCGGGCCTCTCACAGAGTTTGGCTTGCGATTTGCATTCCTTTGTGTGACAACTTGTAATCCTCCCACTCAGCATGCCAAGAATCACACAACAGATTTATTGTGCCAGTCAACAAATCGTTTAGGTCAGGGATTGGAAAACTTTTGGGAGCAATTTTTTAAAAGAACCCCCCAAAGAAACAATTAAACATAGCTAACATGTGTACGTACGTATGTTAGCCTGCCTCCTGTGCTGGCGAGCCAAAGACAATTTTCCATATCGGTGGACAATAAAGGATTATTGTATACTATTCTAAACACAAATTTGCACACGTTGACGTTTTTTGAAGAACAGTTGGCTAACTGCGAAACTGCACATAAGGAAGGACAGAATAGTATAGTACGCATAACATGTTGGTGTCGCAGTATCAGAGTGTTTTTATCACTGCAAGTTCAAGTTAAGATGTATATTATCAGCATACCGATACGCTCTTTAAAATGTTTGGTCAGAAATAACCTAATTTGGTCAAATAAAATAAAAATCACAACTTGGGGCAAATTTGACCCAACTTTCTGGGTTGTCCCCATTATTGAGTTGTTTTGGTGTTTTGTATCAAAACAACCCAAAATTTAGACAGATTTTTTTCTTTTGATGCACCAATATGGTACATCCTTGAAAATACTGAGCCACAAATTTGGGTCCAAAAATGGACCGACCCACTACTTTTGAGCTGTTTTGTACCCCCCCCCCCCCAAAAAAAACCCCCATAAGGGTTACAAAACAATCCAAAGTTGTACCAAAATTACAATAGTAATGGGCCGGTCCCTTTTTTTTTTTTCCTCTTTATTTATTTATTTATTTATTTATTTATTTATTCACGTTTTTAACCAGTGGTTTTATTGGCGTACAGTATCAATGCATCTGGATGAAAAAAAAAATCTGTCTGGTTTAGCAGTTGCATTTTTCCTTGATAGCTGTAATAGGATATCACTACATAAAAATAAAAATGACTTTTCCTATGCTCTACTAAAAAAAATATATCCAGAAGTAAAAGTAAAATAAGTAATAAAAAAAAAAAGGGACAACTATTTAGCAGAGATTTTAATTGGCCCAAGCTAAGGTAATGCTAAAAGAAGCTAAAAGCTAAAACAAACTAATTGGTTTGTGTGTTTGTTTGTTTTATTGTCACATCCTCAAATATAGGTAAGCACTTTTAAAAATGATACAAAGTATTGCAAATCATTTTTTGAGGACCTCCAAACTATGAATCGCAGCTTGAGAACAACTAATTTAGCTCGCCCCCTCCTCACCCACTGGAGGCTCAATGCAGGTCTACCGAACCCTGGCGGAGCGGCAGGCCCATCTCCCGCCGCCTGGGAGTGCAGAAAAACGCGATGTGGAGCCCATACGGCGCGGAGCCGAGCGGACATGCGGTTTTCGCGCCGCAGGCCCACACAGGCTGCGAAACAGAGACGCCGCGCGGCTCTAAGTGCACGTTTGCGGGAGGCGCAAAGGGCCTACTTGCTGCGGTAGAATAACTGCAAATTAGCTACACAACCCACACCGCGCCTTTTGGAAACTATTCAACACGCATCTAAGTGAAAAGGAGGCGGGGAAACGTGTCGCGGCTTTCTTGTCGTCCTAAAATAGCCGCTTCTCATCTCTCCCTTCCTTTTATAGCGCCCGCTCAGATCCTCTTTCTCTTTTTGCTCTTCACGCTACGATAGCAGCCGAAAGCACGGGTGGCATGTTGAGCAAATCTTGAGCGCTCGCTCCGCATTGTTTTTGCACAACACGGCCAGAGCGTGACAGCTCGGGCCTGTTATTGTGTTTGATGGCTTGCAACCACATCCTCACGTGTCTGCCGGGGGGAAAAAGCCGAACAACACTTTATTTTTTGCTCGTCTGGGACAGGCGTGGACTGACTGACCGATTTGCAGTTTGTTTGTTGCTTGTCGGAAGAAAAAGGAAGTGGGGGAGAACAGACACTTTTTTTTTTTTTTTTCGTAAAGGCTTATGGATATATTTTACTCTTGGTACAAACGATATAGGGCCGCACATCTCAGTCAACCACGTAAAAGTGATGCCTCAAAACAGTTGGAATTTTTAAATCATATTTACAAATGGCTGGAACTAATGTTTGGCCCTTTTCTTTCCGCACGGACAGTTTTTGCTGACGGACACTTCCGGCGACATGACGATACTAATTCACAGGGTTTGGGGTCTCAACAACAACAACAAAAGACAAATAAATAAATCCATATAAACATATACGGACTAACCAGTGAACGGGTACGCTACTACCGCACTACGATGGAATTTTTTATTTATTTTTTACTCATAATCCAACGTAATATATCCTACCATCGCAAATTAGAAGGTGCGATTACCCGAGTAATCGATACAAACTAAAACATGTAATTTGTGAAAAAGTACTATATTTATTTGAAAATCAGAACACAATTAAAATACAACACTAAAAATGAGTATGCATTGTATTGTTACCTTAAATTAAAGCCCTTAAAAGACGGTAATATAATCAACATTTGGTTCAGTTTTTCATTTTCTGGAAAAAAATATGAAATAATGACTTCAGCCATTATTTTAAGAAGGTGACGATATTATAGAAGAGCATCATTTTAGAAGCGTTGCAATATTACAGAAGAGCTTATTATATAAAGTCTTTAAAGATCTGTAAAGACAGACAGTGGTTGGTGGTTTGCTAAAAATGACGACTTGTCGTAAAAAAAAAAAACCATGCTCCTCTGAAAAAAAAGCTACTTCACTCTGGTATGACTTAAAAAGCCAACCATTGAACTAACATTACGACATTTTTGAAGCGGGTGCTTCACTACGGTGCCTCAGAGAGACCACACTTCGTAATCCTACCATCAATTACTACGATTGTTAACTTTTCCTTCGTGTATCCGAGGCAGAAAGATGGCTGGCGAAACATGTCAGCACTAAGGTGTGGTGCAACCTATGTAGTATAATTAACGGTTACATGTACGATTAAAACATTTTATTTAAAAAAAATGTACCGTGATGTGATGGAACATTTGTTTTGCATATTATATATATATATATATATATATATATATATATATATATATATATATATATATATATATATATATATATATATATATATATATATATATATATATATATATATATATATATATATATATATATATATATATATATATATATATATATATAAATAATAGTTCTTTGATCCTTCCTTAGGTCTCCTGACAACCTCACGACTCTGAAGTATTTGGTTTAGGTGAACGGTATGGGATTTTTAATAGGTTTTAGGTGAATTAATGAGCACACACTCACACGCACGCACATATGAGAAAAAAAGAAATTAATAGTGCGTTTTTTTTTAAATGAATCATCATTGAAAAATGTAAAGATTTTGCATACTGTCTCTTTAAGTGCATTTTTTTTTACATTTTCATATATTTAACCCAAATTATGTTTTAAATTTACTTCGGGATTAATACAGGATCATTGTTTAATATTTATCCATTTATTTTCTGCTTTACAAAAACACTGATAAGAAATAGTCATTTAGACTCCATTTTCATTGGGAGCGCCACCTCCAGGAGCCAGAAAGAACTGACCCATGATGAAATCATGGCATGGAATATCATTTGCATATCTCCATATTGAAAAATGTGGACGTCACCTCATCCAAGTGTATAAAATTGATAGTGATACGATCATTAGCGCTATCATTATTTTCCCAGCCCCTAAAAACAGAGAAGAGCAGTGAAGTGGAAAACCATTGAGGTGAATGAAAGTGAACTGGATTCACGGGAGTTGAACTGGGACTAACAGATAATGAAAGCGAGGTGAGGGGAGGGGGCGAGCGGCCCATCTGCACGTCTCGGGCCGGCGCGGCAGGACTCAAACGCGGGGTCAGCTCACAGAGAGAAGCGGCGCTCTCTCTCCCGTCGCCCACCAATCCTCTTCCCACAAACACAACAGGCCCTTTGACTCGTTTGTTTGGACACACACATTCATGTCTAATTGTTGTTTTTCTTTTTCAGTCCGCCCCACAAGGCGCGCAGGCGGCACATATGGGGACCCAAAAAGTGGGGCCGAAACCACACTAAACGTTTTTTTTGTTTGTTTTTTCCCATCGCATGCCGAGGAGCCGGCGAGTGGAGCGTCTTGCTTGCTCAGACAGACATCAGCGCCGCCATAATTATAACGGAAGTGCGGTGTCCCTTTCAGCATCAAATACGAGCTTTGCGTCGAAACAAGTCACGCAGCACTTGCAGGAAAATATATATTTTTCAAATGCTCATCTAATCGTCTGTGGGCTGTGTGGGGAATGACGGTAATGTTCTCAATGTGTCTTCAAAAAACAGTCAGGATTAGTTCATGTGTTACGCAATTTTAGTAGGCTATTAATGTGTGAAAAACAAACTTTTATATTTATTATTATTATTACTAATATTATTATTATTATTTTAGTAATTAGCAAGATGTCAGATTGCTTGAAAATTTTACAAATGGTCTCTTTTTTCTTTTAAATTAAACTAAATAAGTCCACTTACAAAGAGCTTGAAAATTGTGTTAAAAAAAAGCCAAGCTCCTGATGTCACTCAATAGGCCCCGCCCCCTTAAAGAAGTCAACACAACACATTTACTTTACAAGAATATATTCTATGCAGCCGCACTAATTTAAACACGACATTCTGATTAATATGGTGTTTGTGGAATATGAGTTAAGCAGCAAAATCCAGCGCCATTTTGTCATTGACTGAAGATGACATCACAGTTGCTCAAGGCTCAGGAAAGGACCAATCACGGTGCACCCGTTTTCTGAAACTGAGCGGTTATGTCTTGAAAGGAACTAGTAGCAGATTATTTTTTGTTGTTGTTGTTTCTGAAGAACTGTTGGCTATCTGCTATCAAAAAATAAAAATAAAAATAAAATAATGACACTTTATAAAAGCATTTTTTCGACATCTACCTCATTGTATTGCATTATGCTTTTATAAGTCCGAAATGGAACTGTTGTCAATTTATGGTGTCAAGTTCAATTCCCAGTTTAATAAGCATGTCAATGACAAAAAAAAAGAGGCAGTTTTGACATGACACCTTAAATGGACTTTTTTTTTTGTGCTGTGTATTTACTAGGAATGTATCAAGGCACAATAACTGTAAACAGCGGCCTATTAGCAATGCAGCGTAAACAGCCGATAGATGCTTAAGCATCTTTTAAATGTGTTTGCCTGCAGGCAATCGTGACCTAATCGACATGCGTTGAGCGTGAATACTTTGTGCACACATGTGGCCGGTTTGTCTTCTGAGACGCTTCCAACAGATTCCGCACGCAGCTCAATGTGTGGACAATCGATACGCTGGGCCAGCCCGTTGGATACATGCATTATTCAATTATCGGGATGAGGGCAATGCAGTGACGGGGAGATTAAGCAGCAAAGAGGACATTTATTGCTGAGGATAAAATAACGCGAGACTTGAAGCGTTTGAGTCGTTTTGTAGCGTTTGGTTCACCTCTTGGCTCTCATGGTAAGAAATCCCCCCCCCCCCCACTCCCCCGTGCCCCCCCTTTTTTTTGGGCCTTCGATCAAAGCTGGCCTTTCTGCCACGGCAGCCCATCAGGGGAGATCCTCGCCCTCACCTACAACAACACCGCATGCTGACACTTGCTCTCTCATGCGCACAACATGCAGGAAAACACACACACAGCATATTCACACACTCTCTCACACAAACACAGTATCACTCTCTCACGCACAAATGGACTCACTGACACTCACAGGCTACCACCATACACATGCACACCCGACACATTCACTCAAATTTGCCCACACACAAACAAAAATCACTCTCACGCAAACATTCATACTCACACAGGCAGATTAACACTCCTCTCATGCACTCTCACAGGGACACAAACGAACGTACAAACAGGACCACTCACACAAACCAACTGACACACAACCCTCACACACTCACACCTACAGAACATTCATCCACTCTCACACCCATGCAAACTCACTCACACGTACACAAACAGTATCACTACACTCACACGCACACACACTACCATTTACACACTAACTCTCTCACACAACACATTTATACAGAACATTCACTCACTCCCTCTCTCAAACACAAACAGTACCACTCTCACACAAACGGACTGGCAATCACTCCTCTCATTCACACACTGGCAGAACATTCACTAAACACTCACAGCCAAACACTATCACTCCCAATGGTCTCTCACTCTTGCTCTCTCACTCTGTCAGCACATTCACACACAAAGACGTACACCGTACAAACACACTGTATCACTCTCACACATTCATACACACCCAAAGGGACTCTCTCATAAATACTCAAATTCACTTAAACGCGCACACAAACTATCACCGTCACACAAATTCAAACCCACGCTAGCAAGCCTGCGCGCAAACACTCACAGTCGATACATTCACTCACTCACTCACTCAAATGTACTAACACACCCAAACATGTTCACCCTCTGAAACTCGCACTCTCACACGCACCCACACAGATCCTGTTTCTCCAAGGTGAGTTAGAACTACACGAGCGAGGTCTCCAAGCCTCATTCGGCACAGCCCAACAATCTGATGAGACCGGCGAATGGTCGTCCCGAGTACACAGCCCGCTCGGACTGCGCAAACACACACGCACACACACACACACACACGATGCTTTTTCCCGCGTGCAAACAGACAGCAGAACAAACAAGCGCCACAGCTTGCATGCATATGTAAGAGCGCGCTGGCGCGCACCTGTAAGCTTTTATCTGAAGGCCCGCCGCCTCAGCTACTTCCTCCTCTGTTGCTGACCTCAAACACTCCTCTCATTTGGCTCGCGTCGCCCCAATTAGAGAGCCGAGAAACACTTTGGTCTGCCCTCCAGAGACAGCGCGGCCCTTCAACGTTTTACAAGCCCTGATGCGCTACTAATCGCGGCGGCAAATGTTTGTTGACTGCTTTTCTTTGTCTCCGTGTTGGGTTCCCGTTGAAAAAGTGCACAGTTCTTCCTCAGAACTGGAAGTCATCCTGTCCAAACATCTGGTGATGACTCAGCCCGGCGGATCCCAAACCCATCACATGCGATTCATTATCCTGAGGTTGGCCCGTAGCGGGCAAATTGGACTTTGTATATTTGAAGGCGGTCCCATACATATACATGGGAGCCGGCTGCGATGACACATCGGGCCCATGAAAGTGTTTCCAGTGTTTGTGTCTGGCTTCAAAGGGGCGGACGGCGACCTCCGCTGCTCATGTGACACAGGAAGCACTCCAACCTCACCTGCACCCCCAAAAGCCTCCGGTTACATCTGAACCCTGGGCCCCTTTTTGAACAACAGTGGGGGTCAATTAACTCATTACATGCCAATTAAAGCATTAAGTACGTCCCAGAGGTTGCACTATGGATCCTTTTTGTCACTATAATCACAAGTGCGATGCAAACTGCACGATGCAACAACTGTTTAATACATACGAGAACTCGACTATCAGATGAAATTGATTCCACAATTACTATAGGCTTCTTTTCATAAAAGCCTCGGCTGGATTATAGTCATGACTTTATTTTGGAGTTGGACAGCCTTCCCTCAAGTGTCTTTAGTTAAGCCCCCTCTGTCCATTTTTAAAACTCGTCTTAAAACACAATTTTATTCTTTGCCTTTCAACTCAGCATGAGACTCAGCTCCGTTTTCGTGTTTTATGATGTTTCCTCTTTTTATTGTATCAACTGTTTTTGTATTTCAAATTTTTGACTCCGTGTACAGCACTTTGTGTACAGCAATGTGCTCTTCAGTTGAGATGAGTTTCTTCTTGATGATCAGTTTAAAGTGGACGTGATGGAAATTTTTATCGGCTTTTACCAAATAAATCTTTTATTATCTGCCTTTTTCCAAAATTGTGTGTGTGAGCGAGCTGTTGAATGTTGATGTCACAATTTGGCAAATTTATATCATCCCTACAACTCAGTCTCTCAGCTGAAGATTTGTGAAGATCCAGCCATTTTCAAGTGATAACGTAAAGAGGTAAGCAGAGCTGCGATGAGTTTTGTTAGACGCGCAGATGAGTATCTGTGTTGCATAGTATACACATTAATTGTGTGAAGTGGTGCATCTACCGGTGAAAATTATTTCCATAGCTTTATGGGTGCCCGCTTTTTTCCTCCCCCACCATTTCTGCTGCCGCAAGTAGAAGTCGCTTCCCTTGTGAAAGCAACCTCATGGTGATAAGTTGCCCATTTTGTATATGTAAAAATTATGCTCTGACTGCTGATTGGTGGATTAACATGGGACCAAAATAGACTAAGTTAACTGCAATAAAAAAAGTTCATGAATTAAGATAAAGTAAGATTGAGTAGGTGGGGAAATTCAGTCGAGTCATCATTCTTAACTATCATATATGACAGAATTCGCTCACGATACCAAACAATTGTTTTCATTTCCAATTATACGCATCATCCAGCGAACAATTCATAGATGTTGCAAAATATACATTTTCCCTTTTTAAAACCCAGTGCATTGCGTTAGCATCTTCACATATGGATAAAAAGTCAAACAAATCTCAACATGTGTGTTTTTGAGTCGAGCCTGCTTATCTTTCCGATCAGGGTTATTCTACACCCCCCTGGTTGTGAGAGAGATGCAACGATAGTTATTTCTTCATAATATTTAAGCCAAGTTGGGTCCAGTCGCCCCCTCACGCAGACACAACTACTTTTTTTTAACACATCTAAGCTCTGCTGAAAACAGACTTCTCTCTGTGAGGGATTTTGTTTTTCTTCTCGCGGACCCCTGCGGCTACCTTAAGCCGCCGCTGGTCAAAGTTGAAGGCGAACAAGAGAGTCAAAGAGGTAGAAGACGTGAGCTTCAAGTGGATTTGTGGGCCTGCAATCATGTACAGTAGCTTAGGTGTGAGGTCTCTTTCATTTTAGATTGAAGTGGAATTTAAAACTTCAGTGCGCAAAGCCTCAAATGCTTTCCTTATGGCAATATTACCGCCTTACCGCAAATAGCGAAAACATGAGAGTAATTAGCATCTCCAAAATGTTTTATGATTACCTATATTGATATTGATATATACTTGAATTTACCCCAAACTATGATCCCAAAACACTTTAAAATCATTTTAAACTCATAACTTTACCCTTTAAAAAAAAGAAGAAAAAAAAAGGCTTATATAAATGCACGGAAATCCCAATTATATTGTCTTGGCAATCCTTAAAATTAACAATTGTGGAGCAATAATGAGATTGCTGTTGTTTTTTAATTTGAGCTTTTCAACAAAAACGATCTTATAGTATACTCAACTCTTGAATAGTCACCGATACCAATACCAAGGACCAATACCACAGTATTTTTTGATACATAAAATAAAAAAACTAAAAAAACAATGACAGATCATTTTAAAGAGGAATCTGTATATAATTCCTTAAAATTGCATTGAATTAATGGGAATTTTATATTCTTCTCATTTCTACTTATAGTTCTTGATCGTAAATATCAGCAGTTGTCGCGAGTACTGATACCTTGAACTAAGGCCAGGTATTAGCATGATACTGTAACCTGGTATCGGTACTGGCCCATCCCTATTCTCTACCCTAAAAAGGTTTACAATTGCCTATAGCAAAATCTTAGATTGTAAATATACCACAAGCTATGATTTGGGGGGGGATCAATGGGGCGCTATTCTCTGTTATTCTGGGGTGGGGGGGGATGCTTTCTGAAATTCTAGTCTTGGTGGTTAGACTGGGTAAAGTCTGACTAATTTTATTTTAGGCACAACAGGTTAAAGGGAAAGTCAAGTCAAAGATGTTCTTTACAATAATATGTTCTATATAGCCCCACTTGTCTAAACACGGCATTCTGATTAATATTGTGTTTGTGGAATATGAATTAAGCAGCAAAATCCACCCGTTTTTTTTTTTATCCACCTCAGGGGGCGGCCATTTTGCCACTTGCCGAACACATTTTAAAGAATGTTTTTGACTTGACTTCCACTTTAAAGAAAACATTTTATGGGCGAATATGAGCCGCGTATTAGTGAGGGAACACGTACTTTACTTTTTCATCTGTTTTTTTTTTCCCCTTCTCTCAGCAAAAAACGCATGTCAAAATGTGGTCTGTTACCTACACGCCTCCTTGCCGAGCAGCTGTGATCCAACTTCCCATCTCTGTCTACTCTCAGCGTAAGGGTGAGCTTTGGCGCTGCTCGCTCCCAACAGGCTTATTGGACGCTTTTCCTCCGCACTTAACCGAACCGCGTCCCGACAACCCCCACCCCCCCCCCCCCCCCCTCCCGCCTCTTCACTTGTGTGTTTACCCGGGCCAGACGCCGACTTCAGCAGGTTCACGTAAAGTTCTGGGGTTTTAAATGGCCGTGTGGCGGCGGCGACGTCAAGAGATCACAACATTGCGACATGGCAGAGCGGCCGGGCGGGGAAGAGCGAGGAGCGCGCTGGCCTGGCAGCGGATAAAACGACTCCCGCCGTGGTAACTAAGTGATGTAATCCTTGCTGAGTGAGTGGCTGAAGCGTGACGATGTAATTGTGTCACCTTTTAGGCGCAGCGGCGCTATTACATGTAGAGGAAGTGAAAATGGATGCAAATTGCTGTTGGACTTGTGCACACAACAACTTCCTCTCTTCTTCTGGAAAGACTTTCTTCGAGGAGGATGTTTGCAGGATGAGTATTTTATGAGTCAGGGGTAAAATGAATCCTTCCATTTGTATAGCGATGTTCCTTTTAGCTTCTCCATTTACGTTGGAAAACCACTTTAATCAGAGAGATAAATGCCAAGATGGAAGTTGACAAGGTTAGGAAACTCATACTCCAACTGAATAAGATGTGCAGTTCATGGAGCGAAAAAAAAAAAAGCCTGACATTCAACTCGAGCCATGCCAGTGCGTTTCTTAGTTGTGTATATGTAACTATATTAGGGGTGTCAAAATGAGTGTGTTAATTTCAAGTTCATTTAACGGCACTCATTTTTTTAACACGCGACTAATGACCACCCCTTGCTTGGAAAGCCTGTACTGGGGGAATTCCAGTCGCAACGCAGCAGACACGTCCATGTCAACATTTTGCAGTAATACATTTAATAATAATGTATAGATTTGTGGAGACTGGGGTCAAGTTGTATTTTACAATTTTATAAATGTGCAGAATTTCACAAGTTGCTTTATGTTAAAGATAGATAAAGATAGCTCTTAATATGAAAAGAAAAATGCACTGAGCTGTCACCAACGTCTTACGAATACAATGACGCCATCTAGTGGCAGAAAAATGACCTCAACACAAATCAATATCACGCTCGTTTTTCACAGTACAGTACAGCTTTTTAATTGTAACTAAGTTTTATGAATTATTATAAAATTACTGTATCAATGACTATAATATGCAGTCATATTTCTTTTAGTTAACATTTTTCAAGACAGCAGTCAAAGTGTGCCAAAACGGTTGACAAGATGGTGAATTGTGTTGAAAACGAGTCAATTATGAGAGCTTTAGTCTTCACTTTTATATTCAATTGTGGATGCGCTTCTACCCAACACTCTGCTTTTGCATTTCTTTCCAGTAAACCCTACACCTATATCACTATTTCTTTTTTTTATATATATATATATATATATATATATATATATATATATATATATATATATATATATATATATATATATATATATATATATAGAAGGGTTTGGTGCTTTGGTGAATGTGCATAGGAAACTGTTGGGGTTCAGTACCTCCAACAAGACTGCCCTTAATGGAAGCTGCATTGCTTCCATGGTAGTGAAAACCACCGTTAAGGGGATGTCCCACGCCCCTTAACATTTACCACAAGAAAAAAGCAACACACAAGACGAGGAGTGTAACGTGAGACAACAACTGTGGCGTGCCATCGTCATTCTCTCACAGTGTCTGCAAGCATAAACTGACACACGCAAACGGACAATCCGAGGAATGCCGCCAACTGCTGCTCACAAGCCTTCCGTGGCGAGCGGAGGGAATCGAGGGAGCGCTACCACCAGGAATTCCATATATCCCCAGCAATCGCTCACTTTCCTCCAGGCGGAGGAATTTAAGCCCTTTCTGAAACATCTGAGACTCATCCGTCAACCAACACGGCCTGCGCTCGCCGCACTTGAATAAAAAGGTGCCAGCTAAAACAAATGCTTCGCTTCTATGGGCAGGTCGCAGGTTAACACTTAAACCAGCAGCCATTTTATAAAATATTAGCCTCCGTGCTCCCGCTCCACTCTCTCTGCGTCTCTTTATCTCCGGCCTCTCCTCGACCGCATGTTTCTTCTGGCACCGAGCGGTCCTGTCTGCATGCGTCAACAAACACAAGAAGAGGAACCGGCAACTGTATTAACAGATGGCCAGAGTCAATAAAACACGCACAAATCACGCGTCGGACACATCTGTCATAGGCGGAGGCCTCGGATAATCTTTCTGTGTGGCTCCGCCGCAGTGATGGAATCACAGCAGGATGGGGAGATTAGGGGACGGGGCCCATCGCCCAGGGGACATGGAGCAGAGCTTTGTGATGGATCGTAGCGTGGGGAAGAAGGCCAGAAGAGAGGCCAGAGGGGACGGGTTCCAGGCCAATTACCAATTGAGAAAAGAGGACTACTCCATTAATGATTACTCATATTTTTCTCAATGGCTCTCAATTAAAGGGCTTGAGCGATTAATCGTAACCTATATTAAAAAAAACACACACACATGAACCCATTACACCAGAAGACAAATAAATTAATGCCATTCAAACATTTCCACCGCTAAATAAATAAACAAAGAAAGAAAGAAGACATTTAAAAACATTTACACCGGCCCCCCCCCACAAAGATATATAAATGTAAAAATTAAAAAAAATGGCCGATAATTTTTTTTACACATTAACACATTACAACATTTGACACAGATAATGAAATTTAACCCCAGCCCCCCCCCCCCCCACCCCTAAAAAAATCTGGGGAAAAAACGTATTTTTAACACATTGACCCATTACAAAATAAGACACACATTTCCTGGGGAATTTTCTTTTCTTTTTTAAATCGGCAAAAAAGACAGCCGATATTTGCTGTTATAAAGTTTAACTAAACGCATGTTTAAATTTAAATCATTGTAAATCAGTGAATTGTATAATTTATCCATTGTATATTTTGTGATTATTCAGCCAATTAATCGATTCAGACGCTAATAACTGTTTTGAATAGTGTGGAAGTGAGTGCTATGAATTTTGTCTTGCAGCAACTGAGGCAATTTCGAATAGTAGCATAAAGCAGCTTTTTTGCGCCACAGACCAATTTCATGTGAAGCAATATTATATTTGTCAGAATGGGAAAAAAACAAAAAACAAATTCTTGACAATACTACTCCCCATTATGCTGAATCTGCTTATAATTTTAATAGTAATTTTAGTTAATAGTAATAGTAGTAATTTAGTTGTGATAGCAGAAATCCCTGCTTCAAAAATTTTTGTTGGAGGTTGTAGGAAATTCTTTTGTCTCATAATTTGGCCTTTTCCCCCTTCTGTTTATTTCCTAATATGTTACATGCTCCCCCAATAGTATAAAGGCAGCATTTTTGATAAATATTGCGTTTGTGGAATATGAATTAGGGAGCAAAAATCCACCGGTTCTTATCCATCCATTGCCACTTGGGACTGAAAATGACATCATAATTGCTTAGGGCTCAGATAACGAATCAATCACGGCTCACCTGTTTTTCTGCGCTTGGTCACGTGACATTCGCAAGCTGAACCGAGGTGTCAGACAAGCTCTTCTCTTTGTCCAAACTGAAAGTGACAGAATAAACAGAAGCATTTAGCCTTCGCGGTGGATCTAAATATTTAAGGAAACTAACTCAGTATGTGTGCATAACAGTGAGCGAGATCAAATTGTGAGGCATTAGTAAAAAGATGAACTGGAGTAAAAGTAGAAGTCAATATTTGAGTAACCCGTGAGAGGCTGCGGAGCCGTGTGATTCGCTTCAAATCGGCGCTGGTCTAAATCATTTTCGGAAACAACAACAGAAGAACGTGGGTGAGCTGGCTGCAGAATAAATGAACGGCGGGGAAAGGGGGGCCAAAAAGAGCGGCAAAGTTCAAACAGATGTAATCAGATGAGCTGGATAAGCATTCGGGGCTCACTTAATTCCCAACAAATTATCTAATCCAGATGTTGCACTCTCCGTGTAAACACGGTGTCCTGCAGAATCACAAAACAAATAAGCATGAAAAAGGTTTAAAGTTTCAAACGGGGCCTAACCTCGGACCGAGACCTTCCCACTTACAAAAAAAAAAATCCACACTGCACACTCCCCCCTGTGCTGCCTTTTTGAAACAAGAAAATGTAAATATGGTAATATTTAGCACGTGTTTTAAAACAGATCCTTTTCCTCAAGCAAGGGAGAATACGAGAAAGAGAGAGAGAGAGAGAAAAGTGGCCCACACGCGAGAAGCCTCCCCCGTTTGTGTGTGTGTGTGTGTGTGCGCGCGCGACCCGGGCAGGTTTCAGCTTCCTAAGTTTGCTCACAAACCAACACCCGGCCAGTCTAACGGGACCAACCAAGAAAACAGCAGCACCGAGCCGAGGCCCACATTGTTCTGCTAACATTTGTCACGGACCAAAACTGAGAGGAAGTCAGAGAGGAGAGCGAGCGAGAGAGAGAGACAGAGAGAGAGAGAGGAGCAGAAATGGAAACATGCGAGACATATGGATGTGTTTAAGGACCACCAGGGTAGGGAAACTTGCGCATTTTCGTATAAACCCCGATAAACTCCAAAGATGTCATTACACGGGGGTTTAGGGCTCGCCTGTTGCCGATTCATTCAGGAATTCCCGCTTACGTCTCACCCAGCGCCGGCCGGGCTCTTTATCCTTCTCGAGTGGCCCCTGGACCCCGTTCAGCGTCAGAGTGCCATTGTACCCCTTTTTAACAAGACGCTGTGTGAAAGAAGAAAGCGCTTAAAAGAAAAAAAGGGAAAGGAGTGGAAGCCTTGTAAAATACCTGCAGCCCATTTTTACATTTCAACACCGCCGTGCTCGTATTTATAGCGCTTCGATTCCTTGTCACCGTGTTTGTAGGCAATTTGTTGCGCTCCAATAAATAGGCCGGACTATTTATCAGCGGGGCACATGGCAGCCATTTATGGCACCTAACAAGAGGCAGATGTGTTTTTTTCCCGCAAGCAGGTTTGACGCGACGACAGGCCCAGACAGACGGCGGCCATGTTGGAGCACGGTGCTGACTTCAAGTACGGCTTGTAAATAGCAGCTTTGATTTGACCAGGATGTCACGATTACAGTACGGGGCCTCTGCAAATACACATTTTACTTTACAAAACCATACAGTAACTCGACTAAGTGCAATTTGTGCAGAAATTGCGTGTAAATGGTGAAAGCTGAATGCTAATAGCTGAATGCTAATAGTTGAATGCTAATAGCTGAATAGTTTAAATTGAAAGATAAATAATGTGAAAATTACAAAGTGTTAATTGTAGTACACCTGAACTGCAATCTGTCAAAGGTGGGGTTCGAACCATCGCCTCCTGGGTTGTCCAAGCGGGGGTTTGAACCGAGGTCTGGCAGGCAATTGCTCAAACCACTGACCTATCTTGTCTTGTTGTGTCGTTCATATTGACATACAATGCATTTCCTGATATGATAGTCCGTTGGTTAGCATTTAGCATAATTGCCATGGATACATTTGCAATGTACAGTCGGAGGTGGGTTTCGAACCCGAGACCTCCTGGTTGCTGGACAAGGCCATTGACCAAATGCGCCACTGATAATGATGATCAGCTGTATGCATGGAAGTGGGCGTGAAAAGTGGGACGTGTACTTGAGTACTGTAAGTAATGTGATAAAGAATATGTTTTGAAGTATTGTTCTATAGTCTGTGTATATCGCTGGCGTCAAAAACCTCGTGCCGCCAAATTCATTACTTCTCGTGAGACCCCATTAACATTGCATCATCAAAGAGCGCACGGCATTTTCAACACTCTAGATCGATCAATAATTCGGAAAAAATGTGGGGACGGACCAAAAGCATGGATTTTTGAAAAAAAAAATGAAATTTGCCAAATTGTGACATATGAGGTTACGCTATTCAAAGGGGTAAAATACCACAATACAAATGCTATTCATTAGCCTGCCTATGGCGTTTCCCATTATGTATTAGCATTAAAATGGCAGATTTTAAGGTAGTTTTAACGACAACACATGTTTCTCGATTTTATTTTTAAAGTAAATTTCAGCTGGGAGTGTCAATAAACACATTGAAGAGACTTTTTTTTTTGTTAACAATTATTCACTATCTGGCAAACTGCTGCTTGAGGTCAAGTGAGTTGAGTTGAATTCAATGGCATCAGTGGTCGTATTGCAAATTTGTGCTCGCAAGTGCACAAAAATAAATTAATTATGATTCATAGTTACTGGTTTGGTCTGTAAGGCCTTCATGAAGGACTACAGAAATTGGAGAATGTTTACAGTTAGATCATGTTAATATAAAAAAGATTCATTAATTAAAAATAATTATTGATTAATTTGATTGTCAATTAGTTGTCGATTAACCAATTAATCATTGCAGCGCTACGATAATGAATATACTTTGGGAATAAAACCTTCTCTATTTTAACTCATTTACTGCCATTGACGGCTATAGACGTCAAAAAAATCATTTGAACTATTTCTATTAGTTTAACATTTTTTCAACTTTTTTTAACAAGAGTATGAAAACCTATTTTTTATTGTACATTCAGAACAGATATAAAATTTGTGATTAATTGTGAATTAACTATTGAAGTCATGCGATTAATTACAAATTGTAATCGCCTGACGATTAATTTTTTTAAATTGTAATTAATCGCATGACTTCAATAGTTAATTCACGATTAATCACACATTTTATATCTGTATTTCTAAAAAAAATATATATAGGTTTTTATACTCTTGTTAACAAAAGTGGATTTTTTTTAAATAGAAATAGTTCAAATTATTATTTTTTTTTTACGTCTATAGCCGTCAATGGCAGTGAATGAGTTAAAAATTAAGGGCATCAGGCGCTGAAAATTTGAAATCGTAATTAATCGCATGACTTCACTAGTTAACTCATGCTTAATCACAAATTTTATATCTGTTCTAAATGTACAAAAAAAAGCTAGGCTTTCATACTCGTGTTAACAAAAGTGGGAAAAAATGGAAAACTAACAGAAATATTGCTGTCAATGGCAGTTAATGAGTTAATGTTGGTCCTTATGGTGGAAGTATTTCTTTTTAAGGTCTTTATGGAGTAAATGTAAAGTAAATGTTTACTTACAAACAATGTCAAATTGGCCCTTTGTTCCCCCCCCCCTTTTTGTTTTGTTTTGTTAGTCGCAAACACGCCTCCATATTTCTTTGCCTTCCCATCCCAACACTTTGATTCACACGCGTTCCCCGTGCACCTTTTCCTACTTCCTGTGAGGCCTGTCTATGTGACGTCTAAACACAAACTGTGCCTCCAGTGTGTTCTTTGGAGTGTCTATTTATTGTGAGTGTGTGTTATGTGTGTCTGAGTGTTGCCAATTACCCCAGCTATAAATACAAGATCCCCATCCGTCACCGAGTTTCTGGGTGGCTGCAGCGCCGCCATAATTGGTTGCAGATGGTCACCCAGATCTTTTCTCCGCATGGCTCTGCTGCTGCAGCGCCCGCGCGAGAGGAAGAAGCCGCCGGAGGGAGCGCAAAGTGGAGAGAAAGGTGGGGGGGGGGGGGGGTAAGATGAGTGACAGGAGTGAATAAATACAGAGCGAGCGGAGGAGTAAACAAGTGGACGCTAAATGTTGCTTTTGCCCTCAAATTCCTCCCGAGTGTGCCAGGAGAGCAAAACGGGAGAATTTATCTTCTGAACTTGATACGCGCTTTCGGTTTTGCCAACCGCAGTTTCCTATCGGATGTAATTGATCACAATCAGATGAGGTTCCGGATATGGGGGACAGCTGGGAGATAAATGCAGGTTTGTTTTTCATCGGGAAACTATTAACAATTTAGCTAATTAGGGATTAGGTGTTGAGAATAGCAGATGGAGATTTTTGAAAGAATCCTTAATAATGGAAAACATGTCTCAATTTCAAACCTGAATGTTACAGCTCGTCAAATAAGTAAATTAGTAGCTAATAAATCAACAAATGATACCACAAATCAATTCGGGGTGTGTGTGTGTGCGTGCAGGCATGAAGACCCTCTGTAACTTCCCCTAAATACCTACGCTAAATTTAGCTCCCCAATCTGACATAAAAAAAGTCAAGATGTACAGTATCTCTTCAACATGCACTAATTACTACTTTCCTATTTAGGCAGACATTGGCGTCTTGTGTCATCTTATTTTAGAACATGGGTAAGCTATCGATGATTCCACTAATTACAGAATGGAATAATGATGTGTGTATTACAAAACCATTTTTTCCCTGATTACTTTTAATTGATGCAATGTTTATCTGGTATTGTTTAGTTAAATAAAAAACAACAACTCAACAACAACAACAAAACAAACAAGCAATATCAAACAAAAGGGATTGAATCGTTTTGAAAAAATGATTCAGTTACTGGTTCGTTCATTGATTCCAAAGTAAAAGCAGATGTTTGCAAATGTCATATTTTGATGAAAACAAAAGATCCGAAAATTACTGTTGAAAGACTGAAATCAAAACACTCTGACAATTTTAAGATAAACAATGTCTCGAAACGATTACCCGATTATTAAAGTACGTATCCATTACTTTGATAATCGATTAGTACCAAGTAATCAATTAGTTTAACACCTCTAGTATCAAACCACAATGAATAAAAATATTAAACATATTCCCTCAGTTATTGACATCTTAACCCTATAAAGCAGAACGTATATTAAATGCAAGACCTTTCAAGCCCTCTATTTCATGAA
This sequence comes from Leptonotus elevatus, assembly GCF_054856555.1. Lineage (NCBI taxonomy): Eukaryota > Metazoa > Chordata > Actinopteri > Syngnathiformes > Syngnathidae > Leptonotus > Leptonotus elevatus. The sequence continues at coordinate 16,507,751 of NC_141249.1, read as the reverse complement.
TAAAACCCTGACGTATATGATCTGACACATGCATTGCACGGATAATCCATAAGAGGGCAGTATCACCCAGCGGATGGCTTTTCAGCGACCTTGCAAGATGGCCCCAATTGAGAAAGGAGAGACACCTATACTTATTAATAGTGGGAAATATTCTTTCTGATTTTTGAAAATACTAACGTTTGATACGTCTGTTTAGGATAACATTTTTGACAGTTATAAATGTATGAATTTACACCATTGTGACCGAATGTATCAAATATGACACAAATCAAAAGTCATATGTGGAAGTTGGTTTTCAAAAAAATACAATGTTCAAAAAGACCAATAAATACTCTATTAACAAAGAATCACAATTTTCTCTCGTATATTTCACGGTTCAGGCTTTATAGGGTTAAAGACGTGGTCATTCGACTTTATGATGCGACGTTGCAAAAGGATTGAAGTTGGACTAGCGCCATTTGCCACTCATCTCCCAGAGGACACTTGATCAATAGACACATTAACAATAAATTAGCAGCCCGGGTCTATTGATCAGCACAGCGGGGGGCGGGGGCTAATATGTGACTCAGGGACAGCTGGTAAGTAGCCTGGCCTGAAAGGAGGAACTCCAGGCAGTCGAAAACCAGGAATTGTGCGCTAACATGCTAGCATACCATTGTAGCCACGAAACATACAAAAGCGGTCCTATTCCACAAAATCTTTGACACAGCGTCAACTTTGCGACCTGCTCTCCTCAAGCAGACCTTCCTCTCCTTCACATGGAGGCGGCTCAGCAGTTCTTACAGATTGTTCGTAGCATGCCGGGAGCCTGCGGGTGCTCAGGACTCCACCGCTGCTGTAAATCTATTAAATCCCTCTCATTAGAGCGCGGGCCTCGTTGCTGTGAGGCGGGACGGCCGAGCAGCGGCACGTGCTGCCGCTGCTGGCTGTCAGCGTGGGCCTCGCATGCCGATTATGCGCCGTGCTCATCGTTGCACTCGGCCGCATCGCTAATTGCCTCCATTTTTTTTGTCAACCGCTAATTGTACAATTGCAGGATCGCTTGGGACTGATATGTAGCAACGTGTCATCGGATCCTCGTACTAATTCATCCATGTACTGCAGTGCTTATGCTCATTTGGGTGGTGGTTAAGATGGAGACAATCCCAGATGACTTTTGAGAGAGAGGCATGGACTGGTTGCTAGTCAAAATCCAAGGGCACATTGACAACATGTCATACTCATTATGATCATTCTCTTACATGTAAAGTCCGATCCTCGTGTAGGCCAATAGAAGCCCTACACAAAAACAATCTGCTGTTAACTGAAATTGTTGCCATTGTAAAACCTTTAACTCATTCACTCCCAGCCATTTTCACTGACGCAACCCCTTTCGCTCACAGTTGTTTTACGGGATTTTGACTGATTTTGAAAGGCCCACAAAAATGTTGTGTTTTATTGCTATAAAATCATGGAACCTACCAAAAGAAAGATTAGAGTCTCTTCTTTCTATCTGTTTCCGTTGTGCAGCAATTAGCATTAGAATATAGCTAAGTTTCATCATGATTCATATTCCTGGTGAAAACACTGACAAAAAGAGCTTGTTGCAACATGGCCTTCCTGGCTGATCTCTTATACGCTGCTGCCACCTGCTGGCCGTTTTTTTTTTTTAATAACTGCCATTGCTTTAAGCCACGTCTTCATGTCAGAAGCTACATCAAAGCTTTCTGTATGATGCTCTTGCATAAAAAAAAAAAAAACTTTTGGGAGTGAAGGACAAATTGTTAAAAACTTTTTTACACGTTTTTGGGACTGAATTAGTTAAATACATTGCAATGTTTTAAGTAGGGATGGGTGACTACCGATACCAGGCTTATTTCAATGTATTTACTAGTTATCAGTTGATAGAAGTTGTACAATCACATATTTTGATTGAGACTTTTTTTCTGGACAAGGCCATTCAATGCCAAATCAAATTTAGATTTTAATGAAACTTGCTGTACTTGTTTATAGTGATGGTGCAACGCTAAATCTAAAATTGTAACTTAATAGGAGTAGGGGTTGAGCTACAGTCTGAGAAATGTTAATATTCTTGTGGAAAAGGGGGCGTGGTCAACTTCCTCTGAACCCTGAAATCTCAGGAACTGCTGGGTCGGTCGTCACAAAATACAAAAATTGTCCAATTGACCTAAAATGTTAGATTTTGTGTCGCGCCAGCACTATCAAGTACAACAGGTTTCATTAAAGTCAAAATCCGCTTGGTTCAAATTCTAAGATTTTTTGGGCATATAATTAACCATCACTGGATTTCTTTATTTCTTTATTCCTTATTTTCTTATTTATTTAAATTAATTGTGTGTGTCCTCTCAAAAATATGCACTATATGAATAAATGTGTGTGTGTGGAGGGGGGGGGGGTGTATTTGTATAGATAGGTCTTTCTTTAAAATTGCAGTATTTCATTGGTTTAATAGAAATGTTATGAATGAAAAGTACCAGTAGTATCAATATCGGTGACTACTCAAGAGTTGAGTATTCGTACTGGTATCGGTCTGGGAGAAAAAGTGGTATTGAGCATTTTAACATTTGTAACTGTCATAGAAGTAGTCTGAGAAGTTAAAATCTGCACCTTGACTTACGAGTAGGGATGGGTCATTCCATTCCTAGGAATTGATTATCTATACTTGTCTGACAATTTTATTTATTGATTTGTGTTAGAAAGCAAAAAAAAAATAGAACCAATGCTAAAAGATTCTCAAAAACAACGTGTCAAAAGATTTTCTCGGAGTTCAGTCGGAATGGAAGGTGTCCAATTTGAAAGAGAAGCTGTGTTGAATATAAGCCGCCCTGTTGAAACTTGCCCTCCCGTGCAAACACTGTCAAGTGTGTACCTGTGGATGCCAGAACGCTGGAGGTGAGAGGCACATGTGTCCGTCAAGTGGCTAACACACACAGATAGATGAAATTCAAAATAAACTCGGGTCAATACTGCAGCTATCCAAAGTGAGGGCCACACGGGGGACCTACACGTGAAGGTATTTCTTTACAAGCACTTTTTTTTTTTTTAACAATATTATTCTATTTCCTTATTATATAGTATCACACCGGCTTGTTTTTATGGTCGAGCTGGGGAGCAAGTGAAAGAGGAAGCTAAAATAACAAAGGCCGTATTTTCTCCCCAGCTAATTTATTGCAATTCAAAATATCCAACAGGATCTTTACTGTGGATAGGAAAACCAAGTCAGTTGGGTGCACGCTGCCCCTGACACCCACTCCCCTCGGCCACAACTTGATTTACACATCAGCTCATAAATCAGCGTGACATTTTCAGCTGAATCCTGTTTTTCACGGTGTACTCGACACTGTCTCTCAACAAGCCATACGTCAGCGTCAGGGCGGATTAAGACACTGCTGAAGGATTTTATATATTTTTTTTATTGTATTTTTTTTTTCCTCCAGTGTAGTTAACAAGTGAATGAGTCGCGAACGGGAGACAGCGCGAGTTCACGTGGAGGAGAGATCCACGGCGAGGAGGAAGACGGGGAGGTGAAGGAGAGGACACTCATCAGGAGGACGGACCGGGAGGGGAGCGGAGGCCACGGGGTGGAGAGCGGGCCCTTGTGTAAATGGAGATGTACTAAACCTCTGCTAACCTGGATCACCCGTGATCAAATATTTATATATGCTATTGTGTGACGGCGCGCGCTGCCGAGTGGAGCTGTAATTTGTTTTTCCCCGCGCTAAATTAATTCCCTCCCCGTCATCAGCGAGGTGAACCCGCGGTGATTACTGCCCCTTCTCGCGCTGGCCCCTGCCGCTACAAACACTCCAAAGATTTTAATGGCGCAAGTCCCCACTTCATCTGTGACATACATTTCCATAGATTGAAGAAAAAGAAACAAAAAAGTTGAAACACTCCAGAGGAACTAAATGCTGATGCCTACAGGGGGAACCTCAATCCTCTCGTCTAGATTGGCGATTTAAATGATTGGCCGGGGGGCGGGGCACAATTTGTCATCAGCGCTATTTACCAGATATATAACAAATATGCCTTATGAATAAAAATAGATGTGTCAAAATTCATTGACAAGTAACTATTTTAATTATAGAGTAATCGTTTTGAGCCATTGTTTTAAATTAAAATGGCCCAAATTATTTGATTTCTGCTTCTCAACAGTAATTATTCATGAATTTTTGGAATCCTTCATGAAAACAGGCTGATTACCTTTTGTGTTTAATCAAACTAAGACATTTGCAAACATCCCCTTTTACTTTGGAAAACAATGTCCAAACCAGTAACTGAGTCCGTTTCGAAAATGTTGTGAGTGCATCAACCCCTCTCTGTGATATTGTTCAATTATTTAGTTGTTGTTGTTTTTTTTATCACTAAACAATATCAAATAAACAACAGTAATTTCATACAAAATAAAATTGGAATAATCGATGGAATTATCTATTCTAAAAATATTAGACATAGACAGCCCTAGATAAAATGTGCATCAATCGGTGACTAGTGACAATATGCATACAATTGACACCCGTTGCAATGTGTTGGGATTTTTTCATTTTTTTTGTAAACCCCCCAAAAATCTTCAAAAAAATGCTGATAAATCTCCAATATGTGTTTTCCATGAAAAATGGGTGTTGCCACTCCCGCATAAAAATAACTCAATATGGACGGACTTGTATGTGGGGTCCACTGCAGTCGAGCAAAAATGTTGATAATGTTCTTAAAATCTAGCGTTTGGTCAATTTTCTGGGAAAAATAGGCCCTCAAAAGGAGAGGAAACATAATAAAATTACTTTTTAATATTTGTATACAAGTTAGTTGGGTCTCTGGAGCACTTGACAAACCAAGAATGAAGTACATTTTTAGTTGCCTAACTATGATGTGGTTGAACAAATGAATTCACTAGTTGACGAATCAATTAAATGAGTTTTGGGGCTCTCATTTTCCAATTGGCCAATTTGCAGAGAATTTCGACTTGCCTTTTCGAGTGAAACAGATGTGCTGAATTTTTTGGACACTGCCTCTCCTATTGAGCTGAAAAGCATCGACAACATAGCAACAACTACGTTTTAATCCTTTTATTTTTTTCTATGCCTGTAAGTTTGGGGGCCGCTGTCTTAAAAATATCAATGATCTCATGGTTAATCGACTTTGACTCGACTTTCATCACATTAGTAGACTATACCCAAAAAAAAAGTTTGTCGTTTAACCCCGAGTCCTGTGCAAGTTTGGATTAGCCCCACTGTTACAAGTAAACAGTGCGGCTAAGCATGCTAACTTTGGGTTATAGCACATCTGCCTCATATCTGAAGCCATTAAGTTTGTATGTTCTTCAAGTGTTTGTGTGAGTTTTGTTTTGTCTTGGTTAGAGATGGCAAAACTAGCTCCAGAAAGTAAAAACCCTGCCACAGTTTGGCTTTAGCCCCTCGTGCTAGCAGGTAAACAAGTACCCGGGGAGCTAGCTAAGGAGCTGGCTAGCTAGCACCTGGGGCTAACGTCAAACTGTGGCAGGGTTTTTTACTTTCTAGACCTGGATTTGCCACCTCTGGTTACTCCAGCCTCCATCTTGCTGTGCTGTGACCCTAACAAGGACGAGTGCTCCAGTTAATGGATGGATTGTGTTTGATTTTGGAGGCTGTATTGTCTTCAATTTCATGACTCTTCTCCTATGATCCCGGCAAATGCTCACCAGTCCAAGTAATGCGGCAAGTGCTATACAATCAACTGTTTATTCAGAGGGAGGTACAATATAGCATCAAGAGGATGTTTATGCGTGATGTATGTATACACATACAGACGATCGTCTCATACGTTGATTCAAAGTCTAAACAAAGTCAGCAGAGAGAAGACGGCGGCAACATGTGAATCATATCATATCGTATGATAAGCATATGTAAAACACAGTCAAAGGGGCACACGGTGTGAACAATATTTGGATCCCGGCGCAGATTGACACTGATTGCCGCGCTATTACAGGCAAATAACATCACTTGCTTGCCAGTCGGCAGGGCATAATCATTTGTGACTAACAGCGATGGCGAGAGCGCTACAAAGAGAAGGCAAGGCGGCGGAGGTGCGGGCTCTTTGTCTCCGCCGCCTGCCATCTTCCTCATCTCTGAGTAGCTTGGAGGGCCAACAGAACACGATAAAAAGATGGAAGCCACTCAAAGTTCAGGGCAGAGATGCCCCTTTCATCTATCGGGAGACAATCACGTTGGCGTCGACATGTGACATGACTACAAAGTACCAATCTCGACTTCCCGAAGAATGGAGGAGAAGGCAGGGACGACTTTAAGAGCTGGTGGCGCAAGAAACAGCCACATAATGACTTGACTTTTTTTTTTCTCATCATCTTTATGTTGCCTTGCCGCATCGTCGGGAAAGAACTAAATGAATCAGAAAACTAGAACTATTTGATCGACTCACCAGATTATTCAGTAGTTCCACGTGCACATTTGAAGGCAATTCAATACATGATCTGCCTCAAGAATCTTGACAAACAACATAAAACTAATGACAATGAATCTCAAAGCGCTTTTAACACATTTGGCCTTGACATAAAATGGCCGATGGATGATTTTATGAATTGTGGTCATGAACAAGACTAATTATGGCCGCTAAACAAACTAGCATATCTTCATTAATGCTAATTTGTGAACCTTGAGGTGAGCTAAACCTGACAAAACAAATATGAAAAGGTAATCCAGCCCCATGGCTTAGTTTTTGACCTTATGGTTTATGTGCTAACATATATGCTAACACTTCCTGTGTAGCTGTTGTATTATGTCGTCTTGATAAAGTTTACCTGCTAATTAGCTCTTCCTAGTTGTTTACTATCCGCTGTAACACAGTACCAGACACATTTTTGTTCAAAGTCTACAGTGCCACACGTTAGGTACTTTTCTGGATTTCCGTGACTCTGCGTTTCACGATAGCTTAGCGGTTAGCATGACTTCTCCGTCTTCTCCAGTCCTCGCTTGAGCTCATCGTCCTCCTTTTGTGATAATAGTTGTCAGAAGTGTAGCTTACTCGCGATTAGTGATTTAGGACAGTGCTAGCTATTGAGCCGCAGCTCATAGCTAGCTGGTGCTAGCGCAAGATAGATGCTGACCAGTTAGCTGCCCTAACTGGATACAATTACATATATAGTTTGTCCAAGCAGATTTTTTTTTTTTATATATATACCTTTAGTAATTCAGTTGTGGACTTTCAAGAAGAAATAGACCGTTTTTAGGGTGACGTTTAAGATTTCCTTCAGGAAAGGTAAATGTGTCACCGCATGGCAAGTGATTCGATTCCTTTGATAGGAGCAATATGGAGTCGACAGAACGCCTGCAGGCAAACCACCAGTCAGAGAGCACACACCGCAATATAGTCACTGTCCTTTAACATTTCCAGTGTATTTCCTTAGCGGCAGCGGGCCAACACAGCAGGAAATTTGCCAGCGCTAAGCCCAATTTCCTCTCGTAATGCAAGTAAGTGGAGGGCCAAAGTCATGAGCTGTTTTGATGGTGCTACATGTGCCAGAACCAAAATTGGAACTGAGGGACATTTGGGCTTAACTGTAATTAACCCCAGCCGGCGCTGCTGTTCCTGCCGGGTTGTCAGTGGAATAGGACCGTTGTTTCCGAGGAACCGTTTCATTTGGTTGACAGTTAAGAGTGTTTTAGCTTCCAAAAAAAAATAAAAAAATTTTTGACTCATCAGAAAGTGTCAAACTATACTGCAGAAGAGAACAATGAGAATCATCCATAATGTCGGCTTTCTCTATCAGTTTTGATTTGATAATCTTGTCGAATTTAAAACTACACAGTTAATCTATAAAGCTAGATATAATTTGTTACAAAGTCAAGGTCATATGCGGATGTATTTATCGATTCATTTTAATTTTCTGAAACTTGCGTAACAAAAAATACTCAAGAACAACTATGAAATGTTTTTGTTTCCATATGGAGTGAAAATTAAAAACAGACATGGGGAACTTCAATGTCCAACCATAAATCATTTCAAAAATAAATGGAGTGTTTAGGGAAGGGGGCGGACTGTGTTAAACTGTGTTTGGAATTATCTGTAACGTGATTACTATAATTTTGATGTTATAGATAAGATAAGGGTATAATATTGCTCATTTTAAATATATAATTAGTTGACTGTTATGGGAAATTAAGGGTTCAAGGTGTTTTAAATATGTGTAGGAACTATTATACTGTTAATTCCATATTACATTGAAAATGAATGAAATATTAGGGATAAATACATACTAGTAGTTAAACATGGTATTGTGACAAGGTTTATTGTAAATTGTGTTAATATGAGTTTTAGTATGCAATGTCATTTTTGTATAGAAAAATGTGATTAGAGAGCTATGAACATTCTTTAAACACTAGGGATGGGCGAGCAGCGATTATCGGTATCGAGTACTCGTGGGGTCAGCTGACACCACTATCGGGTTGAGGATCCCATTCAACCACATGCCGTATTTTGATTGGGACTTTTCTTATTTTTCATATTTGTTGTTTTATTTTTTTTCACAGGTTACGGTATTATACCGTACTTTTATTTTTATGCATGTTCAAAATATGTTGTTTAAAGAAAAAAAGAAAAGAACAACTTGCCAAACAATGGGCTTGGCCAGGGTGTCCAAGTCCAAAAGGCTGGCCGTCAGCTATTTGGATAAGGAACTTATTTAAATACTTGGGTGTAACAGAAGCTCAGGCTTTAATGAACACATCCAGGAATCCTTTTGGAAAAAAAAAAAACTCAGCAAATCTATGAAGGAGAAAAAAAAAAAAGGCTCGATGTCACCTCATTTCATGTCTGATTAAAATCATTTGGCTGTGCAGAACAAGCCAGACCCGATGGCCGCTTTCCATCTCTTTAATCTTCCAGATATAGTTATTACGCGTATGTTCATAAGGAAACATTAGAAGTTGCTGTTGATGGGCTTTGGCTGTTGTGAGCGTGTGGATAAAAGCACTAATAGATTCATCATGACACTGAAACGGAAGCAGGCCGTCTGACGGAAGATAACAGATAAACGATAGGAACGGTTGGATTTTATGCCTGCCTGGCTGCGGAGCAGTAAGCAAAAGGAAGTGTGGCAAAAAAATAAAAGATGGATCGGTTATTTTCTGACCCTAACAATTTTTGATTACAGACAGAATCGACATAGAAATGTATGGGAACAATGTTCAGTAATAAATAAAATGGAGGAGCTTTTTAAAGCTGTGGTGCATTATTTATACCATGACCATGTTCTTTATTCAAAACCCTTGTATCTAAAAATCACCCTATTTTCACATGTCAAATCGGTAAAATTACCGAATGAACTGAGCTCTCCGGAGAAAAAAATCAATAAAAAAATCACCCTATTTTCTATTGAAATGAATAAACACGCTATTAATTTGCACGCCTTAGACACCTGGGGGTAGTATAAGAGACAGGCTAGTCGTTCTTCACAGAGGATAAGGAATATATGACTGATTACTGTTATATAGTTGGTCAACATGTTATTCCACCTCTTTTGCCCAACCCTTCACTAAAAGGGGTATAGCGATGCAACACAGATGCTATTTTGCGTTAGCATTGAGCTAGCAAACTGAAAAGCTAAGTTATGAGGTTGTTTCAAATACACAAAGTGTAATTTTCAATGTTTAATGTTACGCCTGTTTTTTGGGTGGGGAAGAATTGCTCACAATTTGCTTTTTTTGTTTGAAGTAGGCTTTACAAGATCAGGATGTTTTGGCAGATTACTGATCAGTGAGTTTGAAAAAAAAATAAAAAATAATGAGTACCCCCCCTCCCCACCATGTTTAAAAACAAAACAAAAATACACTGATAAACATTTAATATACTTGTAACATATGTCTCATTTCGTGGATTCGATCAATGACATCATTAAAATCAAAACAAAATATCCGATCACCAATTTTGCATAAAAAGTAAAATATCGTCCGATACTGATCCAGCCAAACAGATCAGTGCAGTCTTTTGTGAAATGAGTTCAGTTCAGCACTTGTACCTTAAGTCTGTGCTCGCAACTCAGAGCAAAACATTTTTTTTTTAATTGGTATAGCAACAGCTCATATGTCGAAAAATGTGTCACTTGCGTCACTCATATCTCAAGGCACTGCTGTGCTTCCTTGTGCCATATGAAAAACTGTCAAATGCTTTGCCCGTTTTCAAACCAAATATGTTCCCGTGAAGTCTCACCAGAACCTGTTGTGCACATTTAACTATTGATCTATTATCCCTCATGGTTGACAGAGGAAATGGAGGATTGGGATTTGTGCAGACCTTGTCCTCCCCTTTTCCCCTCCATCCTCGCACCGCAGCTGCCCATCAAAAACCAATATCCTCCAATTTGACGCTGGTGTTGTCCTTTGAAATTGGAAAGAATCTGTGTCTAATGCAGTAAGCCAAACGTGGCTGCCGTCAGCTCAAACCTCGCTTTCCCCTGATCGCCATCTCCTCCGTCTACGCGGGAATTCTCGGAGAGCAGGAGGGACACCCTGGATTAAAGATCTACAACCCCCATCTTTCACGTCGCGCGCCATCAACCCCCCCCCCCCCTCCCTTCTAAACTCCAGCCATTTTTTTTTTAAGTACAGTAACACAATCTTGAGGAAAGCTGATATAATCTTTTCTAAACGATAAAAGTCAGTCACCCACAGAAACATCTGCATGGTCAAATTTAAAACAAACTGTCGGGGAGTCTGGTGTCCCCATAAAGACAGGGGTGAGCGGGGTGAGATATGGGGGTGGGGGGTGGGGGGGGGCTTTTGGAAGGAGTGAGAGATGCATTTCCAGGAGGAATTTTTAGTGCTTTCGACTTGGCCTCAACTTAAACATCCACAGTCCTTGAAACACACGAGCTACAACAACAATGGTGTCAGTCCTCATTTGTGGCCATCAACTTTTTAACTGCCTGCTGACAAGTGAGGCGGCCGCAAACGTGGAAGCTTTGTCTGCGCAATGGTGGATCAACTTGACTGTACGGTGTATTTACAAATGGCTGTCCAAACGGAACAAAGACATCCTCTGAGGTGAAACGTACATACATTACAGACGTTTAGACGTCGACTGAACCTACTTTCATGTGTGCCTAATGAAATGGCCATACTGCAAAAAAAAATAAAAAATGGTCGCAAATCGAGGGGTTGGGTTGGGCTATTATGCAGGGGCTTAATAAGAAATGACAATTTTTCACTTTGTGCAGAGGAGCAACGATTAATTGAATAATCGACAATTAATCGAATCGCAAATTATTTTTTATCATTGATAAATGTTTAGAGACCTACAACTGCCAAAATCCTCAGAATTTCAGCCCCTCAATAGTAAATACTCTGATTTATTTAGTCCTCTATGAAAGCAAACTATCACCGTGGAATGATCAATATTTTAGCTGATGATCATGAAAATAAAAATTCATGTTAGTCAAGTCAATTTGAAAAATATTTCAGTTTATTTTTTATTTTTTAAGAAAGGCGTGAAAATTAAAACATTTTTAAAACTCCGATTCGTCGATTAGTGGACAAAAGAATCAACAGATTGATGGATTACTGAAATCATCGTTAGTCATGAAATATAAAATAGCTTACGAAAATTACTAAAAGAGCGTAGAAGATCTTCGAAATTACTTTGAAAGACTTTAAACATAGATAAGCATTTAAGAGTGATTTTTGCATATTATAAATGCGTGAGTGTTATTGATGGGCTTTTACGCAAATTATCCAACGCTCACTTGATTTTATTGCACATAAAAGATTTTTATCAAAAAACGGAACAAAATCATTATTCATCTTAACTCTTTGACTGCCATAAACGTTATAAAACGTTTAGCATAAACCTAGGGAAGGGCGCCGAGGACGTTAAAAGACGTCCCCTATGTTTTTTTTTTTTTTTTTCAAAAACGGGTGCAGGAAAGCCTTGGGCAGCTGTGCTGAAAGTATCAGGCAGATCTGATTAGTCAAAGACTCGTTTTGGCCCCTAGAGGGCAGCGATGACTCTCTTTGCACAAGGTTGGATGGGCCGCCCACCGTGGGCGTCAGTAGAAGACGTGAGGCGGAGCTAGAGTGTTGAGGAGACATGGCTGAATAAGCCCACAATGGCTGCCCAAGCAACCGGTTGCAAGCAGCTCACGCTTGAGCATTTTTTTCAAAGACGGAAAGCATCAATCAATACTAAAAAGCGCATTGATGTCAACGATGATGATGACAACGGGCTCTACGCCAAAGTTGGAAGTTTTGGCGTGACTGTTATGAACACGTAGTAAGCCTCACCGGTAAGCGCGGCTAGCGCGGCTAGCGCGGCTAGCGCGGCTAGCGCGGCTAGCGCTGCTAAGGCCGGAAAACGCGCACAATAGCCGGCCGGGTACTTCTACACAATCGGACATTCGATCGGGCGATGGAGAGTTGGCATCGACCAATGCAGATTGATGATGATGATGAGGAGGACTCCGAGCTCTACGCCAAAGTTGGAAGCTTTGGCGTGACTGTTATGAACACGTAGTAAGCCTCACCGGCTTAGCGCGGCTAGCTCTGCTAAGGCCGGAAAACGCGGAGCTGCACAAGCGGACATTCGATCGGACAATGAAGAGTACCCCGAGTCCAATGCATATTCATCGGAGGAGCGGGTACAGTCTGATCACGGAGAAGACACTGTTTCTGGACTACGATGCCACCATGAATGGAGTGGATAAAATGGATCAGAACATCTCCTACCACCCGGTATAGCAACTGAAGGACACGGGGAAGCGAGACGTAACGAAACCGTAACGTAACCGTAGCATGATCCTGATATTAGACTTGATGACACACTGCAGTATATACTTGCTATTCCCCGGAAAAAAACGGCCGGCAAGAAAGTGGCGCACGCGAAGAGGCAATCTGTTGTGCAAATGCTGTTGCGTCTCTTTGCACGCAGGAGAGTGTTACAAAAAGAAAAACTGTCGTTGAAACATCCACATATTTGTAAATAGCACCACAGTTGCACACATTTGTAAATAGTTTGCCAAATTGTTGTCAAATTGTTACACTGTTGAATGTAAATAAACGTATTTTGCTATCAAAAAACACTTTTTCATTCTTGGTGGTAGTGTTTTATAGAAGTAAAGCACTATTTAGGTGTTTGTGGCATCATTCATGGACAAAAAGAAGTGTCAAATTCACTAGAATGCATGAAATAATATCGTTTCACTAAAAGCTTGATTTCTCCGTATTTTGGTCCAACACAGGCGAAATTGGGTCAAACTAACCATTTTCTATTGTTGATTACTAAAGAACGGAATAAGGTAGAAACAAACTCTTTTTTTCTGATGATAGTCCAAACAGAACATTTTCTGTGGACCTTGAAAATCAGTCAAAATGCTTAAATCGGCTGGCACTGGCGGCATCCCTTTTCTGAAAACGTCTGGCAGTCAAAGAGTTAAAGCAGTGGTTCTTAACCTGGGTTCGATGAGTCAGTCTCAGGTGTACAATTGTGTGATTTATTTATTATTGTAATCCCTTCATGCTAACTATGTTGAACAAAAAAAAACAAAAAAGAAGTGGACGGGCAAATATATGCAATATGAATTCACATGTACAACGGAATGTATGGTGTTCAACAGGGTTCATTACTAGGGCCTCTGCTGTTTTCAATGTACCCGCTGCCCCTGGCTTCCATCAAACGTAAACGATACTCTGCAAAATATATTTTTCCAAAAACAAGTATACCGGAACAATCCAACACTCTCCGGTCCAATTCCCATGGGTGTTAGGTTAGAATGCCACTGAAGTACACGTTGAACAAGAGGGCACAGCGCCTGCTCTCCCCTGCCCCGCCGTCTGTTTCCAGCTGAGTGTCGGATTGGTCTAATTGATTTAATGTGGGGGGGGGGGGGGGGGCACGGAGTCACAGCGGGAGACGGGAAACACTGGATGCTTTGGCGAAGTCAAGTGTGTTGCGCTACCTCAATTCCATCTTGGATGGCCCGTGTCAGTAGCGAGAAACCGGCAATCGCGCTGATATTAGACAGAAAAGCCCGACGCTCGGAACGGCGTGTTCCCTTTTAACGCTTCGACTAACACCCAGAGTGGCGTGATAAAACCTTTGCCGCGTGTGTGCGGCTGCAGCCGGTGCTAATGCCGCGCTGAATGGGCCGTCTAATTACTTGGCCCAGAGATAGCTTTTAGCTAAATCACCCCACCTTTTCAAGAGCCTGTATCAACAGTGACAAGGGCTCGCACAATTACATTAGCCCTCGAGCCATCCAGCGGGTCCAGCACCAACAATCAGTGTGATTTGCAGCCGCTTCATTATTGTCATCCCTCTCTCCATGACAATGATGTTTTCCCTGCCAGAGGGACGGCGAGAAGGGGATGATGGAGAGTCCGATATTGACAAAGAACAAGGGAGAGATTGCAAAAGTGAGAGGCCTAGAAAGGCGTATTATGAGAAGAGAGAGAAATATCGAGGGAGGGAGTTGTCGGTAGAGGTCTTACTTATGCTAATGTTTGGCCTGCTGGTGTGTTGGATGTTGCGGAGAGACAGGCAGCAAGTGGCGGGAGCTGGTGACTCTAATTGCTCGTGAAGAGGGGTCGGATGCTCAACGAGACGGTGCTTAACAGACCTGCACATCCGGAACGGGCCGCAACAAAAGTTGCTAAATGAAATCGCCGTATGCTGCACAATAATGTTATACATATTTCTAGCCGTGCAACAAAAAACAAAAAATAATTAACTCATTCACTCCCAGCCATTTTCACTGAAGCAACCCACTTCGCTCTTGGCTGTTTTACTGGCTTTTGACTGATTTTGCAAGGCCCACAGAATATTGTGTTCTATTGCTAAAAAAACATACTACAACATAAGATGAAGTTAATGAGATTCAAATAGCCAACCACCCCACCCGAAAAATCTGCCAATTAATTATTAATTAATTTATTTATTTTAAATATGCAGATTTTTGCCAATGTTTCTCTTTGTTGTACAAAAGCAAGTATTATTAAATGGTCAAATGTCCTGCCTGTAATTCATATCTTTATTATGTAAGCGTAAAGGGACCCAAAAAAGTGTTTATTTATTACATGTTTTTTAATTAATTGGCTGATTAATATGTTATCTGAATTCTATACCAAATATCTGAATTGGCATTAGCCAGAAAAAAAAACGAATTATACTGTTTGGGCTGTTTATTAACCAATTTAAAGTGTTGAAAACAGCTTAAGAAAAAGTCTCTCTTGGACTCTTCAGGAGCCGTGCAGCATTACTTTCCCTCAATATTTAACGACGGGATTTTTTTAGACAGTAAGCAAAAAGGCTTATTGTAAATTAGATACATTTGAATAAGCCTGTTTTGTTCAAAATTGACCTATATAATTTTGTATGCAGATTCATTTGTGTCTTTAAAACATTTACCCTGCTTAGTGAGGATATTGTTGTATTTATTACATTATGCATGGCTCTAAGACCTTTGGAAAAAAGATCATGTAACTACAGTCATGCTTTTGCGACGTGTGAAAGGCTTTTTATCTTGTAGAATGGTGATTTAACATATTTTATTAGCGATTGAACATGATTTGGGTAAATGATAGCCATGTAAGGTGTTTGGTAACGCAAGCAAGATGGCCTTTTTGGAGATTATGCGAGGATGACCGCAATGCAAGTTGGGCACTGGGAAGGAGCCAAATTTCAAATGTCAGCCTTCAGCAGGAAAAGTTTATACAACTCTATATTAGTCGATAGTATATAAAGCTCCCAAAGTGGTGCTTTGTCTCCAGTTGCTGCACATTCCACTTTTTCATGATCCATTTTCTGGCTTTGCGGACATACGAGGCGCACACAAACACATAAAAATCAAGTGAACAGTAGTCGCCTGGGAGAAACTTCACAGTCCCTGAAAAAGCAGGAGCGATGGAGCAATGGGGAGACGGAGTTCGAGGATTCCGGGTCAGCGGGTGACCTCTGAACTCCGAGCCACGTCAAAACTACCAAGAGTTGTGGGTGAGCAGAGAGTTGCGGGGGAATGCCGCAATACCTCGGAGAGACACTAAACATCGGTAGGAAGCTTCAAGGGCAGGAAAACTGACACGGAAGAGAGAAAACCAAAGAGAAGTGATTGGGAAACAGACACGGCGAGGATGAGAGTGGTGGCCAAGTGGGGTTGGATCACTCCACAACACTCTGTCCGACCCCATTCGCCTCTGATCATCCCCCAACTCCAACTTCGCCAAGCCCCCCCCCATCCCCCCCACCCTCCCTTGCAGTAGGAGCCCCATCTTTAAAGGATGGTGGGCAGCGCATGTTTTATGTCGGTTCTATCACTACTACACACTTCTGGTGTATGGGAACTACTAATTGAATTACGCTTTGGGGCCCAGATCAGTGATAAAATGTGTTAACACAATCATGCACTGAACTTTGGAAGCGTTTCCCGAAAAGGCGTCTTTATTTGACGGACGTCGCGCCAGCAGCATGACGAGCTGGCAGAAAGCCCAACCAAAGAGCAGAGCAGGATGTAAAAACAAGTCATAAACTATTACCTTTAAAACGGTGATGTTTTTCCGTTAACACTCTCCATCGAGCACTTCCAAATAGAATCGTTCATCTGACTTGTGATGGCGAGACGATTATTAATCAACAACTATTTCACTGCCATTGACGTCAAAAATCCATTTGAACCATTTCAATTAGTTTAACATTTTTTCCACTTTTGTTAACAAGAGTATGAAAATCTAGAATTTTTTATTGTACATTTAGAACAGATATAATATTGTGATTAATTGTGAGTTAACTCGTGAAGTCATGCAATTAATTACAATTAAAAAATGTAATCGCCTGACGCTCCTAATTTTTAATAATCTTAAAATAAATTTGAGTTAACACACGATTCATCACAAATTTTGTTAAACTAATAGAAATAGTTAAAAGGAATATTTGAAGTCTCGAACCGTCAATGGCAGTGAATGAGTTAATAATCGTGTAAACGTTTAGAACTATTGTTTAAAATTGTCCAGACTGATTATCTTGTTTTAATCAAAATAAAACATCACCAAACAATACCAAACAAATAATAAGTAGTAAATAAACAAATAAAATAACAAACAAACAAACAAGTAATAAAATAAATAAAAAACTATGATGAAAAAATGCTTTTGTAATACACTTTAATGCAAAATAAAATTGTATCCAATTATTTGATTAATCAATGGACTAATCCATTGATTTATTGATTTTAAAAATATTTAAATCGTAATGGCCCTGAATCTTACCAAAGTTGTTGTAACAGTCATTTGTGATGCTTCAACGCAAAACGGATCACTTGGGTCAATTTAAAGATCAGGAATTAAGAAGATGGAGAGAATCGCATTCAAGGCTGGCAGGGTTCGACATCAACAGTGGCTCGATGTCCCGGGGACACCCGAAGTTCACTAATGCTGCCACGATCAGTACACATTTTATAAATAAATACGATGAAATCAAAATATTGTTGCTTTATTAATTAGAATTGTCCTGAACCATAATCATAATAATCATAATCTGAAATTAGGCCCGATATCACATGATTTTAAAGATCGGATGGTTAATTATTTTTAATTAAAAAAATTAAGAATAACTTTTTACCGTATTTCTTTACCTGATTTGGACCACTGCTGATTACAGCCGTATGAAATGGCATCATTTTAAGATTACCTTCATTTAAATAATAAAAACATATATATTTATATATTTATATATTTATTTATTTATTTATTTTACAATTTTATGATCAAAATGTGAAAAAAGGCCATTTTTCCTTCTTCATGGTACTGCATTGCGTACAAGGTTAGACCTTGCTTTGGAAGAATGAAAAGCTTTTGCTTCTGCCTGCACCCTTTCGGTTGTATATTTATGTATGGAATTTGTTTGTTTGTTTGTTTTGTTTTTGACCATATTGAATTTTTAATTTGCCAATGAAGCGAATAAATGTTTTCATTCATTCATTGCAATGACTCAATACTCAAAATCAAAACGTGACTTGGACTCAGATTGTCAAATAAAGAAATAAAGAAATAAAGCGATCACGACATCCCTAGTCTTATTATTTATTTATTTTGTTTCATCCATTTTAAAAGGCTCAATTATTTTTGTTATTCTTTTATTGCGCTGCTCACCATTTTTTTGCACGCCAGGTTAAATCCTTCCAT
This sequence comes from Leptonotus elevatus, assembly GCF_054856555.1. Classification (NCBI taxonomy): domain Eukaryota; kingdom Metazoa; phylum Chordata; class Actinopteri; order Syngnathiformes; family Syngnathidae; genus Leptonotus; species Leptonotus elevatus. The sequence goes on along the minus strand of NC_141249.1, from coordinate 16,489,596 downwards.
AAAAGGAATGGATTGAAGAAGATTATTTATTTATTATTTTTTAAACAGGTCCTAAGAACTCAGCACAGGGATGGGGTTAGCTAGTGCGGGGTCAGAGCAGGGCTAAGAGGAGTGAAAAGTGGAGCACTTGGAGCCTCCTGGTGTTAAGGAGGTGCTCGCAGAGGTCCAAAACAATGGTGCTCGTCAACAACAGGGGCAGAACTGCCTCTCCTGTTCTCTCTCTCTCTCTCTCTCAACGTCTCTCCTCTACCGCACAAAGGATTTTGGGGGCGTTAGTAAAGGGAGACGGGGTCATACGACATTTTAATCATAGTGGAGAAAGGAGAGGTGGTGGGGCTGGGCAGCATCGAGGAAAAGAAAGCACCCCAAACATCTTGTACCACGCACACAAATAGAAGAAAACATGAACACACACATACACACACACACACACACACACACACACACACACACACACGACGGGGGCAGCATCATTGTAGAGGGCTTTTTACCGGAATGATTGCCCTCAATTAGATCCATGCTCAGAGTGGTTGAGAACACGTCAGATATTCGGAGAGCAGAGGGCCGGGGGTCGAAGCAGGCGGAAAGATACAAGGGAGGTGAGCTACTCCTGCCACTTTAGAGTGGGGGGTGCAGAAGAGAGGAGGGAAATCACTCAAGGGGTGCTGCTGTTAATGAGCTCATGTATACAAAACTAGTAGAAAATGCATACAAAAAAACTGTAAAGTGACTTGATTCATTCCAGGCTCGCATAGTCGCCCATCTGTTTCAACATTCCTAACGGTCAAGGAATTAATTATTGTATCATTTTTGCCGATTTTCTTTTTGGAAGCAAATTTTCGTTATTCACTGAAAAACTCACTTATTCACTAAAGGCCAAAACTTTGCCTAATCTAAACGTTTTCTTTAGTGCCAAAGAACTGTTGTCTTTTTTCCCCGTTTTGTTTTTCCTGATTTTTTTTCTCTTTTTTTGGGGTGGGGGGGCGCGTTATTATTCATTCATCAGCCCTCCCAAGTAAACATGTCATCATCGCTCTCTTTTTTTTCCGTGCGAGTTTGTGCTCTTTAATTCAACCGGATACTTCAGAGCCCCGCCAGCCGTGAAGTTGTCAGCAGACCAGAGTAAGGATCAAAGGAAAGAAAGATGAAACAAAGTGAAATCCAACCAGACACCACCTACCACCCACAGAGTTACAAAACCAGAATATTTCACCATCCCCAGAAACATCTAAATTCCAACAGATTGGGGAGACCTTAAGAGACCAGAGGAAAGACTCGAGGAAGTAAGGAAGGATAGATGAAGCAGAGTGAGATCCACTAAAGAACTATGTTGAAGTAAGCAGAGGAGTTTCATTTAGTCAGGCCATAGCCTTGTCTAGTAGGAATGACATGGGTTGGCGCCATCTTGGGGCACCAATTTAACAGTTTTTGTGTGGTTTTTTTTTTGTTATCCAGTTGCATACATTTCTTTCTTTTTTCAATAAATTTGTTAGCTTTAACATTTTTTTTACATTTAAATTGATTTTTTTCTATTAATTATTCATTCCTTTTTTTTTATTCTTTGCAGCCCGTCTAAAAACAGTATTCTGATATAATATTACGTTTGTGGAATATGAATTTAACAGCAAAACCCACTCATTTTTTCCATCTCAGGGGGCGGCCATTTTGTCGCTTGCTGTCATCTTAGCTGAAAATGGCATCACATTAACTAAGGGCTCAGGTAAACGACCAATCACAGCTTGCGAATATCACATGATCAGACTCTGAAAATAGTTAAGGCATGATTCGTTGTTACTTGAGCCCTTAGCAACTGTGATGCTATGTTAAGTTGACAGCAAGTGACAAAAAAAAAACCAAGAATCTGAATTAATCAGTACTTGTTTTTAAGTACAATTTTTACGTTATCTTTCATGTGAGAACCATTTGATTTGTGTTAGTATTGAAATACAGTTTTTGTTTCACAAATTTAAGCACAGTGTTCAGACTGCACACAGTAAAGAATAAAACCTTTGCCTTGACTTTGATCACTTCGACATACCATGCTACAAAATTGTAATGTTGGTAATCAAGACAGCCAAGTATTTTTGAGGTGGTACTTGGTGTAAAAAAGTTTGCAAACCTCTGTGTCCATTGTCTCGGTTGGAGGCCATCGACTTGAGATTGTTGTTTACTCATTGTGTGTAAATGTTTGAGGTTGACTGAGCAGAATGATATATGCGCATTATTTCTCTCGCTCTCTCTGGAATGTTTACACATTCACTTGCTCAAGGGGTATAAAAAAAAAAATATGACACCGAGCCATCGATAATGCTCAGATTTATAGTTTTACGGGATTTCAAGTAAAAAATGCTGACTGCAGCAATGGTGTTTAAAACAAACACACACAAAATGGCTAAAATAGGTTATTATTGTACTTCAAAAAGGGAAAATGATAAATAATACACGAGAAGACGCTGGATCCACATTTGGGAAATAAATTGCAACTTTTATGTTTAGCCAAGAAAGACGAAATCATTCAGGGTGGTCTTGTCTCAATTGGTGGAAGTTAAAAGTCCGAAATCAAGTCGAAAATTGTTTATAACAATAATAATCCGCTGAAAGAGCCGTGACAGTTTGCCGCTTTTGCAGATGAGTAGACTTCTCATGGAAGGTTTGTGTTCGCTGCAGTCACAAGCATCTCACACGCACACATATGGACACCCACCATTCAAACCGCTGCCTACTAAAACCCACAGTTTACTCTCTTTTGTTTTTAATCAAAGCAAGCCCAAACTCTCGACGTATCCCCCCCCCCTCCCCCCGCCTTCTGCATGCACCAAAACACAAACACAGACACGTAGAAAGATACACTTACACACTAGTGCGTACAGTACGCCACACTCAGGGCTACAATTACCCCTCAATTAAAGATAATAACATGACCACTTCCTGACCAATCACCTACAGTCTTACCATGACTCACAGGGTGTGTAATCGCTCTTTTACAGACACACACGGTTCAGACAGTTTATAAAGATAGTGCTGCATTGTAAAAATAAATAAATAAACACACAACTTTTTAATGGCTATTTTCTAGTCTTCTAATTTCTAGTTCTACCAGTATTTTTAAATAGAATATTGTGTTTTATTGCTATAAAAACATGAAACCTACCAAAATAAAGATTAGAGTCTCTTCTTTCATCAGGGAAAAAAAGTATATTTCTATCCGTTTCCGTTTTGCAGCAATTAGCTTTAGAATATAGCTAAATGTCATCATTATTCACAAATATGTTTAAAACTGTGGGGAAAACAGCTTTTTCCAACATGGCCCTGGTTGATCTCTTATACTCCGCTGCCACCTGCTGGCCGTTTTTGTAATAACAACCATTGCTTCAAACGTTCTGTGCAGTTGAGAAACTGCATTAAAGCCTTCTGTATGCTCTAGCATAAAAAAAAATAAAGAAATAAAAACGTATAACTACGTCTTTGGGACACCTAAAACATTTGAAATAAAATGTATTTATACATTTTTGGGAGCAAATGAGTTAATATCTTTAATTTGGGGTAAACTCTTTTTTTGTGAAATGCAGGAAAACCAATTTTCACAACAACAAAACATAAAACATTTTGTTGAATGAACTTAAAATGTTCTCGAACGTTGCCTTGAAATTTTGAGTTCACCCAGTCTGGTCACAAAAATCACGGGTTATTTTCTCCGAGTGCCGTGCTTTGTGATTTTCGAGGCAGGTGGAGCAAAACTTCCTCTCTTTTTATGGGAGTAAATGTTAGCTTTCTGTGGTTTTCCTGTATATACCAACCGCTGTCAAGGCGCTCTCACACGCACACACTAGTGTACAATACGTACACATTTTCTGGCACAACAGAAATAACTTTGTCTCTCCCTCTCATGGTTGAGTGAGAAACAGCAACTTTCCAGCAGCCGTTACATGCGCTCAAGTCCTTTCTTGTGTTGGCCTTCCCTCGCCGTCACGGGATTTTCTCCCAGCCGTTGGACATCAGGGCTGCTATAGTTAGCAAAGCCCTACCCTCAAATGACAGAGTGCGGAGGCTCTTAGCTCAAGTAGAGGGCTTATTATTTAATAACTGGACTTAGTCAATCATTTCCGAGTAAAGTCATACCCCATCTGGGAAACCTGGCAAAGTACAACCAGCGTTTAGAACTGAAATTTTTATATACTGTACTGTAATGTATTTCCTCCAAGAGTTTACTCCAGTACAACATTTATTCAATTGTAAATGCAATTGTTACTTGGGTGACAAATTTTTGGAATGGAACATGTAATCTCGTCACATTTGCTGTTTCTATTTTTGTGTCATTTTTTTTATCTGCGCCCATCAAACACATTTGGAGAGGAAAATAAAAGTTCCCAACTTGTCGGTTTGTGTGCCTCTAATATATATATATATATATATATATATATATATATATATATATATATATATATATATATATATATATATATATATATATATATATATATATATATATATATATATATATATATATATATATATATATTCCAAAACATGTTATCGGTTTGTGAAATCTCTAGTTTAAACCGCAGTATAGCACATACTAGAACACCTTAACAATTCCGGTGGCACTAATGTACTACTTTCCTTTTTAGACATAGCTTAGTCACTATAATTTTACGTCTTAGTGTTTTTTAAAAAGAGCATAAAAATGCAAATATGTCAGAAAGTTCATTCAGTAATACAGCGTATTGCACTTTCATACTTATACGCAAGTAATAAAACCTCTTTTTTGAAAAAGAGGTTTTTAATCTCAATGGGACCAACCTGGTTAAAAATAAAAATAAAGTAATAGGCATAACTATGAAGGACTATGTTTCCCAATGATTACATTTATTTTTTCAGTCAAAAAGTAAAGCATTTTTTTTCAAATAATAGTCGTTCAAGTGTCACAAAGGGCATAACATAATTTCATCCATGAGTCTATTTGTTCTTTTCACCAACTTTCTCTCACAAAACTAAAGAGTGAGATATACTACATTTGCAAATACAGAACTTGTTTTTAAATGCCAACTAAGAAGGCAGTGCGAGGATACAAACATGCTAGCTCGCGGTCCTGTAGCGCTAAACAAACAATTACATTTTTGGCTGTCACTGCCAAATTCACCAGAAAAACTGCTGTGGAATAACTTAGATAACTCCTCCTTATTGGGTAAACACTGAAGAAAAATCCACTAAGCAAGCACGCTTGCTTGTGCAGGCTATCCACACACCCCAAAAAAAAAAAAAAAAAAAACATTATCAGATTGACACTATCACACTGAGACACTTACACACATAATCACAGGCTGTCATTTCCCCAGCGTGGGGAACAGGTGCAGGAGGAGAAGGCGAATACTTCAGGCTTACTGTCTCCTTGGGCTTAGGGCCTTTTCCTGGCTCGGAGAGATCTGCACTGAAACAGAGGGGGGATGCCAAGTCCAATAAATCACTATGAACATGTAAATGCCACCAAACCGCATTCCGCTCAAGAGCAGGAGGCCAAGTGGCTACAAAGTTCCTTTCTCTTTCTTTTTCTGTTGTTTTAAGACGAGACCCCTCCTTCGACCCCAACACATACGATCCAGGCCTGTTTTTGTTTCCCCTCTTCCTCCATCTTTCTCTCCACCCCCCCTTCCCCCCAAAAAATCAGCTAATAGCATAATTTGAGGAAGAATGTTCTTGGGAGTTTCCTGCGAATTTGACCGTTTGTCACCCGAGTGACCTCTCTGCTCCTATCTTTTTCCCTTCCATGACACTAAAGCGGCGCTGCTTGGGCGCAATGGCTGTCTGGGGAAAAGAGAGGAAAATGGGAACCAGGGGTGGACTCTGTGTGTGTGTGTGTGTGTGTGTGTGTGTGTGTGTGTGTGTGTGTGTGTGTGTGTGTGTGTGTGTGTGTGTGTGTGTGTGTGTGTGTGTGTGTGTGTGTGTGTGTGTGTGTGTGTGTGTGTGTGGGTGGGGGTGGGGGTGGTGGTGTGTGTGTGTGTGCGTGTGTGTGTGGTAGCGGTGGCAAAAGTCCTCCCACTGTGTACTTAAGTAGAAGTGCAGATTTGTGTTTTGTTTTTGTTTTTAAAAAAAGAAGGAAAAAGAAAAAAGAAAAGCAAGTCTGGTAATTGTATGAGTAGGTACTTAAGTACAAAAGTAACAAAGTACAAATTAGATACAATAACTGGTGGCAGTAAAAGCGCTGGAATATGTTGTTTAAGACAGCTAAGCGCTAGCTAACGTTAGCTCAGGCTTTCAGGCAGGCTATCAAAACTTCTTAAATACAGACTCTGAAATGTACTTAAGGACAATAGTAAGTAAGTATAAATGATATAAAATAACTGTTTGGTGGCAGTGAAAGCACTGAAAAGTAAAGTTGCATGTCGCATGTACAGATGTTGTTAAAGAGCTAAGCGCTAGCTAGCGTTAGCTTCATGCTATCAAAACAACCTGAACCCAAACTTTTTTGCCAATGTTATAACAACAAAAAACGAAAATAGATAATGAGAATAAAAAAAAATACTTTACTTGAATGTGTTTTAGTTAAATATAGATCATTTATTTGTTTGTCAGTTTGTTTGTTTGCTTGAACTTCAGAAGCTCTTGTTTTTTAGGCTAACACAAGAACGGATTCGCTGTTAATCATTTTTGGCACCAAAAACAAACAATTGTCTTTTGATCATAAATATATGTTTCATGATTGTTGTTAATATACCCTTGTTCACATTCCTCCATGTCGCTGCTATGCATGTGTTTGCAACTAAGTCCCCAAGCTCTCAATCAATCTCAACCACAGTTGACTCTCTCTGTCTCTCTCCATTCACATCTTTTGACATTGTCATCGGCAGAGGTTGGAAAAAGTAACAAGCTTGTTTTGACAAAGACACGATGAGAAAGTACTGATGTCGTTTTTCAGTGGGAGTAAATGTAAAAAAAAAAATAAAAAAAAATACATGCTCTACAGATAAATGAAACACAGAAGAGTAACAAAAGACTTCTACTTCCCAACAATAATAGTTATGTCCCTGCTTTCTATGTGCACTCCCACATTTACATCCATGTCTTTGACACATTTTATTATGCATATAAATACACAAGCAGAAATGCAGGCTGGCACTCGTGTGCGGTGGAAACTGCTCCACTCAGGGTGCAGAGGTAAGGCCCCTGTACTTACTCTCTGACACTGAGCTAACGGAAGAGTGGAAAAGGAGATGTGCAGGCTAAAGTGGGTTGGAGATGTGTGAAACTTTGTATTACCGCTCTACTCATGGTTGAGACTGACATTTAAATTGATTTGAAGCTAAGTTGTTTTTGTTGTTGTATTAGCTTCAAGAGGGAGAGGTGCATTCAAAACACACATACAAATACACGCCCCTGGACTAGATGATGCAACATTTGCTGGATGGAGAACTGGATATGGGAATATGAGACCCATTATTTACAAAAGGAGATTTGGAGAGATTAAGAGGTAGCTTTCTAACAGATGTTTTTGTAACTTTTGATTGACTCTGTACAGAATTATTATTAGCAGCCCAGCTCAGGTTTATCCGTCAAAATCCCCTGCGGAACAGGTATTTGGCAAAACTCCTTCCAGTATTTCGCTCCGCATACAGAATCAGGCTAGCTTAACTTGGCAGGCTACATTTAGTCAACCTGGACGATGCATGTACCGAATACAGACCACGGACGATGAGGGTCTGTGTTGCAGTGTCAATTGGTATTACAGTTCAGAGACTTTAGCTTGCATACATTAGAATGTACCAGACTCTTAAGCTGCACTGAGAAAGGTGAAAAAAAAGAGAAAAAAAAGACAGTCATTTATTTTTAAGCTTATTTGGGGCAATGTCAACGCGTTAGTTTTATTTTGTAGTTTGCTGCATGGGTCTGCACTGCTTTATGTTGATTTGTGTGTTGTAAATTGTGTTACATGGCTAATCGTATTTACTTGGATAATACTGTACTTTTTAATGATTGACATGTAAAGTGGTAAGAGGAGGAGCTATCATTTGGAAAACCCACCTACATAATAATGTGTTTTCATTATAATGTTAGGCAGAATTTATGGGTGGGAGATATGACCCTAACGGAGAGAAACAACTTCTTCTTACATTTCCGCAAAAAAATAAAAATAAAAATATTAAAAATGGACAAATAAAAAAATAATAATCTAACTTGCAGGGATGCCATTGGCAACTTTACACATCACATTAGACTGCCCCCGAGTTGCCATACACTAGGCCTTCTCCTATCCATATACACGCCCCCCCCCCTTCACACACACACACATCAAAGGCCATCAATCTCCCATAGTACAGGGAGAAAGGCAAATATTTAGAGAAGGCCTGAGCCCCCATAAATCTGTAGTAGGAAAGAGAGAGCGAACATGATACCCACCCGTACACCTCCAAACATCCAGCGCCACTCCTCCACCTCCACCTCCACCCCACCCACCCACCACTTCACCGTCATCGCAGTCCCTCAGCAGTCTTATGTCTTGACAGCTAAAGGAAGGCCTGGGAGGCCACAGGAACCAGAGAGGAAGAGAGAATGAGGTCTGTGGCAACACGGTTGAGGAAAAGGACCGGCCAGTGTGGATGGTGAGAAAAAGAGAGCAAGCCCACCCTCCCACATTGAGTTGAGAGTAACGCACTGGGTCAGTCAAACAGAAACACACTCTCCTACACTAATAGAGAGCTCACACACACGGCATCGGCACAGGGGTGGGACTCTTCCATACGCTCGGCTTTTGATTTACTGCGACTCTTGGTTCCACTCCAATGAGTCTTGGAATATTAGTCAGTATTTATGTCCTTTTTTCACTTGACAACAATATGGCTTTCAGTGTAGAAAGGAACGCTGCACTGACAGTCAGGGTTGCGAGGTCACCGAGAGAGTAAATTCAGGGCAGATGGATTCCGACTTAAAGCAAGAGCACCTTTAAAAGAATAATAATAATAAATTACAAACATTCCCAAAGGAGAATGAAGGTAGATGGTTGGGATCAGGGGGAAAAAAGTAGGCGAGTGGACTCACAAACATTTGAACACAAGCCGTCCCATGATTTATTGTCAACTTGTAATTTGTTTGGATTTAAAAACTACTTTTGCAAAATGACATAATGGAAACAGAAGTCACTTAGTCTTGGGTCACCATCACCATCCTAAAATATTTATAAACTGCACGGGCAAAAATGTGATGATGGTGCAACCAATTAATCGACCAATATGATAGAATAAAAATTGGATGATTCTTTTTGGTGGATTGTTATTTTATTTTTTTACACATTAATATGACAACAGAAGAAAAAGACGACATAAGAATTGTGGCATTATAAGAATCTATTCATTCACTAGGAGCGTGAAGACGTCAACTTTTGACCGCGATACTAAAGACAAAGTATCGTAAAAAAATACTTAAATGTTCTGCTTTGTTTTGTTTTTATTGTTTTAAGTGTTAAAAAAAAAAAGTTATTTTGTATATACATTTTTTATGAATCAGCTAATTGACCAGTTATTGGATTTTATTCTGCCAAATACCGGAAACGGTATTTAAAAAAAAAAAAAACATATGGTCCTCTTTGTTCTTTAATCTGGGCATTTGAGAATTCACATTATCAAGAGTACTGTAATATTTGTTTGATTTAATTTAGCCATTCCCTCCCCCCCCAAAAAAAATCTGTTTATTAAAGTTATTTGTATTCATTTATCACATGATATAATTGTTGATTTATTGCAAATAAAACAAAATATTTGTCAAATAAATGTATGAATGCAGTTAGGACTTTATATTTTTTCCTTCACTGATTTAAAAAAAAATTATGCAATTGAAGAAATTAAAAATGACAATATATTCAAATAAATTACACTACCATTTTTTTTAAACCTCAACAAATGACATCGCCCATCTTAACTCATTCACTGCCATTGACGACTATAGACGTCAAAAATTAATGTGAACTATTTCTATTAGTTTAACATTGTTTTCATTTCATTAAATTTTTCATGAAAACCTAGATTTTTTTATTGTACATTTATAACAGATGTAAAATTATCATGCGATTAATTACGATTAAACGCCACTTATTTGTTTTTTGTTTTTTAATTAGGCCCATCAAGCAATTAAAATTTGTAATTGTAATGAATCACGACTTCCAACTTGTTAACTAACGATTAATCACAAATTGTATATCTGTTCTAAATTTACAATAATTATCTGTTTAGGTTTTCATACTCTTGTTAGCAAAAGTGGAGAAAATTTTTTAAACTAATAGAAATAGTTTAAATTAATTTTTGACGTCTATAGCCGTTAATGGCAGTGAATGAGTTCAAAATCAAATGTGGCCAACTTCTGAGTCACATCAACTTGGACTAGCACTGGCTAGTGATTAAGCTGTACATTGAAATAGTGTTTGATTGTAAGAGGAACACTTGCTGCAAACGAGCATTATGGCCTGTAAGACCACACCCAAAGACACACTAGCCACACAAAAAAACTGTACCCTTCAGTCAGCTGTCAATGCAATACAAGGGATTTAAACAGCTTTGCATGGCTCTGGATGTCCCCCAGCAGCTAAGCAAGAGTCCCGGGAGGGGCAGCCAAGGGCATTGATCCCTGCGCAGAGAGCGTGTCGGGCTCCCCTGACAGACTTGTTGATTGACTTTTTGGCCCCGCTGGGATCCAGCCAAACGCAGATAGAGACATCAAATGCCTTAACACCGGCAGGCGTTTCTCGAGTAATGCATGCACATGCAATTGAGTGAGCTGACATGTGAGGACATGCATACATTGCCTATAGAGGTCTTGTGGGCACACATACAAACAAAGCTGGATAGATATGCAGGCCCACTGACACTTTTACGGCTGTCACCAGCAATGCTGCCGTATTCATGAGTGTGAGCTGCATTATCATGGAATAGATCCGGCCTTTGTCCTGCCCTTTGTTGGCTTTACTATCTCGCCGTGTCTCTGTCAAATGTCACGTCTCTGCGGAGCCTGTATTTTGAGTAACAGTGTCAATAATAAGACATTATGGAAGCTCTCCGTCTCGATGCACGAGGCATACACAGAATTTGCCATCGAAGGAATGTTGCTATCTAGTGCTTTTTTCCCATCACTGGTGATTAGAACAAATGTGATTAGACCTATTACAGGTGTGCGTGTGTGTGTGTGTGTGTGTGTGTGTGTGTGTGTGTGTGTGTGTGTGTGTGTGTGTGTGTGTGTGTGTGTGTGTGTGTGTGTGTGTGTGTGTGTGTGTGTGTGTGTGTGTGTGTGTGTGTGTGTGTGTGTGTGCGTGTGTGTGTGCGTGTGGGGGGGGGGTGCGCGTGCTCGTGCGTGTGCGTGTGTGTGAGACCTTTCCACAGAGGAAAGTCATTAAAACACAAGACTGGAGCAAAAATGACAGCATGGTACATTTCTTGGTTTTAAGTGCACGGATCGGTTCACATCGAGTACAGTGAGGCAACAAAATGGAGAGCAAACCTTTTCTCTCTTTTTTGGGGGCCAAATAGGAGCAAATTTAAGACTTTTAAAAAATAATCAAAAACATAAATCAGGGGTTTCAAACTCGTGTTAAATCAGGAGCCACTGTCACCCAAATTTGATTTAAAGTGAGCCGGATCAATATGTCCGTGGTCAAAAATCTATCAAAAATATTTCCTCTTTTTTGTGCAAATAATAATTCTGAAAATACTCCCATTCATTATTATTTTTCCACCGAGTAATCTCACATTTCTTGAGAGCAAGATTTTGGCATCAAATCCTGAGTAACAGCCAAATTTCAGAACGTCATTTAAGTGGTCGTCAGTGCGCCCACTAGTGGACATAATTAGCAACAACAGTTTACATACTGTCCTCATGGGCCAGATTGGACCCCCCTATGGGCCGCTTCTGGCCCATGGGTCGTTTGTTGGACACCCTTGGCCTAAATCTTTTCTCTCTCGCGAAAGTGCATCAGTAGTTTGGCTTATTTTTAAGAATGAAGGGCACAGATAAGTGCAACATTAATGTGATTTATACCAACTAAAGACACGAGAGTTAGACCTCATTCTTATACCAATGTTCATGTTCCCGTGTGTACCGTTTTAAATGAGATGTACGTACATTCTGCCATTAGCATAGCACTAGCCATCATGCCCGCTAGCCAGAAGCTGAGCTTCACAGTGTTTGTTTACAGAGCAGGTGTGTGGCTCCAGAAAAGCCGCATAAGTCTGGACAGCGACAAGCGCTGGTGCCATCTTCATCACTATTCAACGCAACCTCAATGCAAATAACTTTTTCCCAAATTTAATGGCCAGTTAGTCGACTATAAAGACACAAATCGAGCTTTTGTCACTTCTCTAATCGCACAGTCACCAAAAGCAATGTGAGTAAATTCTTCACATAAACGAAGGCCTTTTGAACACTGATTTCAGTTTTAAATGCATGACCGTGTCACTGCAACACCCCCCCCCCCCACCACCCCACGCAGTACATGTGCCTGGGGGAGGAGGAAGATCGGGGATGTGCTGGGAATGGGCACCTAATTGCTTCTTACTGATCCAAATAGCACATCAGAGGCAATGGCACTCGAGAGGGACCTCCGAAGAGGTCCGCTGGTTGGGGCCTGTTCATTACCCTGCTGACCCCCCAGCTCGACCCCTCATGCGCACAGATATTACCCGCACACCTCCACCCCTTCACCTACCCCAGCTCATTGTCTCGGGGGTTTAATTGGAGCGATGTTCCCCATTGTGAGCAAGCTCAATGGCAGTGGAGGACTCCATTGTGGCTGTGAATGAGGGCAGGAGTGTTCATTAGGTGAGTCTCTGAATACGGCCCTCTGGAGGTACGCTACAGAGAGACCGGGGCCTGCCGGGGACAGCAGAGGTGAGTGAAACTGCCTGCTCTTCTACGCTCTTCTCACTCTTTGCTTCCCTGCTCCTCTTATGTGGTCTTCCTTCCTCAACAGCCTGACGCTTGGCCCTGAAAAGCAGCTGCATTTTTTGGGGTGGTGGCGATGGGGGGGGGGGGGCTTTGTATACACCAGGAGGATGAATCATAGCGGAGAGGAGAGAGGTGGATCAAAGACGGCCATCAGTAAAAGCGAGGACCACCTCCTCCGACAGAGGGAGGGAGAAAGGGGAACTGATGAGCCTTGGCCTGAGAGAAATTTCATCACGGCCACAGCATTGAGCCACAGTGAAGTACTTCATAAAACGAGACTGTAAAAGTGAGAGGTCATTGATGCTGGTTGAGATTTTTTTTTTCTTTTCTGCACCTGCACAGAGGCACTTTCAACAAGCTGAAATGGTGACAAAGGTCTGAAAGAAAATTGGAAGTGTGGGGGGAGGAATGTTGGAATGACTGGTGGTACAAATATAGACAAGTGAGGGCTTGTAGGGAACAATAACGGTGGTCAATATTAATAAATATCAGTGTAAAAGAAGATGGAAGTGTAGTTTGACTCAACCTTCAAAGTTGGACAAAATCCGTTCCGATCCATTTCCATTGAGATGAGCTACATTTGGGCTAACTAGAATGTCACAAATTTCAAACTGCTGTCATTATAAAAGCTTTATTTAAACGGCAAGTCAACCCAAAAATTTCCTTTACAAGAGTGGTTTGCAAAATCCACCCGGGGGCGGCCATTTTGCCACTTGCTATCCACTGAAAATGACATCCCAGTTGCTCAAGGCTCCCTTAACAACCAATCACCGCACAGCTTGCGAATGTCACATGATCAAAATAAAGAAGCAGGTGAACCGGTATTTCTCGTTACCTGAGCAACTGTGATGTCATTTTCAGTAGACAGCTAGTGGTAAAATGGCTACTAGGTACCGTTTTTGGGCCAATGCCATGTACTTCTATATAAATGGACTGTAAATAGGACCCTGGTGACTAAAGCCAGAGGGCAGCCATCTTACGTTGCCACTTTTACTGACAAGTTATTTTATGTCTGAAAACAGTTTGAGTGTTACGCTAGGATCCTTGTATGGAGTCATGAGAACTTTACTTTTTGCATCGACCATTCAGAGTATATTATCTCATTATGATGAATTGTGACTCATAGGAGGTTAGGTTTACATTTCGCAGCACATTTTTCCTGATGGGCTTCACGTTCCCTTGATGGTTGTTGGTTCTGGCAACGTGATGCAGACCAATCTTTGAGTAGCAGGCGGAGATATGCACGTTATGTGAGTGGCAACGCAAGATGGCCGCCGGTTGGTTCACTTCTCTCAATGGCGAGTAATCGGTCCATTCGTATGCAAGTCTGTGGCTGATAGCCGCCCTTATTTCAAGGTGTTGGTACTTGTGATAGCAGCCGATGCCAGCATCAGCCACCCTTTAGTGGCCATTTTACAATCGGGAACTAGAAATGACAAATTAGAAGAAGAGAAAATTGCTATCTAATGAATGCAATTTTAAGGACTTGTTAGACTGGGATAAAATGATTAGATTTGTCATTGTTTTTAGGTAACAAGCTAATTTTAAGCAAATTAATGGTATGTATTTTTATTTATGCATTACCCCCTTTCCCTAAATTAATCGTTCATTGCCGTTTCTGTACATGACACCTAAAATGAAAATAATCTTCCAGTTACGGGTTAAAGTGCCACCTGTTCCAGTCTGCAAATGTGTTTTTATATGCCGAGACATTTTTTTTTCTTCTAAATAAAGACCATTGGACTTGGATTTAATTTCTTTTTTCTTTTTCCTTTTATGAAAGGCGAGCGGAAAACCTTTTTAAGTGTAATGTGAAATCCAACGCCAGCATCAACTGCGATTGCGACTTTGCGCCTCCCAGGCTGCAGAGCTTAAACGTTTAAGCTGCCACGGAGCTGACAGCTCTTGGCAGACCACCATCAGCCAGCCGGCCGGCCGGCGCTCGGTCCCCTGCCAGTGGCGCAGTCTGAGTGCTCTATTGTGAGTCTGGCGCGCGCGCAGCGGGCCGACGTTTGTGTGACAGGCTCGACTTCACACTGACCAGAGCCATTTCACTCATTGCCTGCTCCGCCGCCAATGTCGTCATCTCCTTCGCCACACAAACATACGCATGCATGGAACGTCTCTGCTCTTTGATTCTCCCTCGGCCGCTACCTTCCGCTGTTTACATTTCTGTTGGTCCCCCGAAGAAAAAAAACAATAGTAGACATCACATTTGCTCCACGCACACGGCTCGCGTTTAATGCTAATCTGACATCATCGGGGTGGTGTGTAGGGTTACACTGGCTGATGTGTACACACAGAGCCAAGTTCTGGAACTGTGTTATTGCTGCCACACACAAACACATATTACCGTTTCTTAACAAGGGCGCGTTCAGGTTTCTGTCTCCAAAGTCCTCTCTGCAGCTCTCTGACTTCAAACAGACTCGCTTTCCTCTCCTCTACCGCTGGCATTATTTATTTTGCTGTCTGACGTGCTTGCATAAAGGCCAGCATGCATGGACAGTGTACATCTCCTTTCTGCCCGGGTTCTGCGGTCACGGAAACGGGAATGCCAAATGCGCACATGCTGCGGAGTGTGTGCGCAAATTCATTTACAGGTCCGTACTGACAGATATTTACCACCTACGTGATGTCATTTTGAGGCGTTTGGGCGACGGACACATTTGCGATGTTCGTTCAAATGAGCAATGGCTAACTTGATCCATGTTGAGAGGGCCCGTAGAAGTGGGTCTCCATTCGGAGTCCCCAGTGACGGTCTCTTGTCCCTTCCTGTTTAGCCTGGGCGTCTGCCGCACATAAACACTCCGGGGCCTCCTTAGCTCCATGTGGACATAAGGGGTGGAGGGCAAGAGTCATGCTTTCAATCCGGGCCAAAGGCCTGAACATTACTGTTGTGACTGGTCTTGGTCTCGAGAGAACCTTTTCAAGGTCTTGGTCTCGTCTCAACTCGACTCCCAAAGTCTTGGTCTTGTCCCGGTCTCGGCTTGGCCGGACCAGTCAAGATCAGCATTGATCTGCTATTCTTCAGCATAATTAAAGGAGAGAGAAAAAGGCAACCCAGTTCTTTTTAAAAGTTAGGGTTACAATAATTTAATCTTATTATAAGATTAAAATAAAGAGAGAATGCTCTATAGCTGTTCAATCTTGCTATTGTTTTTAAAAGGGATGTTCGATACCACTTTTTTTCAGACCGATACCAGTACGAGAACTTTTGAGTAAGCACCAATACCACTAGTACTTTTGATACATAACATTTCCCAAAATAACCAATAACTGATCATTTTAAAGACAGACCCCATATGACATTTTCTATTCTTCTCATTTCTACTTCCTGCTCGTACAACGACCACAAGAAGTGGTAACAAAGTGAAAGAATATAACAAAAAAGCTATATTTATTTAAAAGCAGGGAAAGTTTGTGTGCACCCTGCACATCCATGATGCCAATTACTAGTTTCCTATTACTTAGCCAGGGCTTTGGCACCATCTAGCGCTTTATAGAATGTAGTGATAGGAAAATGAAGCTTCATGAAACATTTGCCCAAACATTTTTTTTACTCCTCAAGATGATGTTCTTGGTTTAAATGTGTAGTGGAAGTTGTATTTCCATTGCACCTAGCCTTCATTAAACCAAGAGCACAAACTAGAGGAGTAAAAAGTATCGCAAGTGGTTCATAAAGCTTCATTTTCCTATCACTAATGGAAAGAGTACAGAAACCGTGAACTATGAGTTTTTCTCAAATAGATGAGCTGAGGTTAGGTTCCACAGGGGAAAGAGAAAAAAATGGGTCAATTCATGAAAAGCTAACCACGAATAAACAAAGGTTTACAGTACTATAAAATCAAATAAAAATATATTGGTGGCCTTTTTTTGTGTAAAATTACAAGAAAAAATTAATTTAAAATTTAGAAAAAATATGTCATACTTGCCCATGTTGACATACAGCAGAACTGTTGCAAATAAACCAAAAGTGAATGTTTAAAAAAAAATCAAATAAAAAAAAACAAGACTGCATGAATGCATTAGCATGTATCTAATCAACCCAGACTGCATGTTTAATAGATGAGCAGGAAGAGCGGCGTTGCTGTCCCGACGGCGTTCTCTGATCACAGGGACGGATCTGGTCAGGCGAAATGTATTCAAGAGCACAGAGCCAATGTCGCCGCGCCCAGCTCGCTTTCATCTCAGACATGGACGGGAACCATTATGACACCATATGCAAGAGCCACAAGAGGGACCACACACAGGAGGCCCCAACCATTCTTCAGCGTGAACATCTACTTATGGTCTGACAATGATAAGATGTTGCGGCACACGGCAGTCTGTCCTCGCTGTGATGACAATAAGAATCCCACGACGGCCATGTGTGAGACTGTAACGAGGACAGTTTCTTTGAACCGTATTGTTCTCCTTGGAGTTTGCGGCAAAGTGTCCGGCCACAAAGAAATACGCCCCAGTCATCTGTGTTTTGCTCTTTGTGAACTGAGCGTTGACATGATCTCACATGACATGCCACACAGTCACAGGGGTGTCCAAACCTTTTGTTGAAGGGGCCACAGAAGGATGCAAAAAGTCACTTTGTTCGACTTGAACACACTAAAATCAGCCAAGCAAACAATAAGGTTAATTTGATGAACTGTTTCATAACAGCTTTTGTTAAAGATGATAAGGCAAAAAGTTGTTCAAGATTTTGGGGTGGGCCATGGCCCTGTATTGCACCAGACTAGATCCACCCCTGCCGATTCCCATCTCAACATTCAGAACCAAAACAAGAGCAACTTGTTGTTAGCTGAACTTTTTTTTTTTTTTTTTTTTTAAACAGTTATGATATGTTAAAAAATCTGACCTTGACATAGCAGTAAGTGGAAGAATCTACTTTTTGGGGCTGGATATCGATACAAATTTCCTGAATCAATTCAATTTTCATTCACAGAATGAAAATCGATTTAGATTCGTTTTAAATTATTAAATTCAACCCAATGTTTTATCATCACGTAAATGTTGCACGAGCATTGACAATAGCGATGAGATGAAATTACTATTTTCATAATTAGAATTTGATCATTATGACTATAAATTAAAAAGATTCTGAATTGTTTTAAAGTGCAATAATCTTTCGGAAATGTAAGAAATACTTTGTGAACAGTACATAAAAAAAACATTAAAGCTTTCAGAATTCTATTTTCTCATCAAATCAAGGGAAAAATATTAAAATAATCAATTTATGGTGTTCTGAATCGCTATTGGGCTAAGCAAAGGAAAAATCTATTTGATATTGATTAATCGATTTTTTTTTTAACTTAACCTTATTATTTTTGCTTCTAAAATTGAACTGCATTTATTCACCACGGTGTTTTGAAGTGTAATTGTGTTATTTTAGTCGTAAATATTTTATTTGTATCTTCGCATATTTAGAAAAGCTCAAAAGTATATTAGCCAATTTATTAGCAGTAGATGTAGTTATTTTTTGACACCCTTCCTTCTTATCTCCACCCTTTTTTTTGGGGGTCGGACAAGCCTTGAAATCCGTGTAAAATTTCATTTTTACTATATTGTATGTCCCAGGCCGTTGCAAAATGGATGGCGCGCCGCTAATGGCCCCCGTGCCATAGTTTGTGAACCCCTGCTGTAAGCTTTCATGCCTTTGTGCTGGACATAAGCGGTAACCTTCGTCCCCTTGCCGCACTGTGAGAACGTTCCATAAGCAAGCGCATGAAATTCTCCAGTTTGTTTGTTTGCTTGCTTTGCTTTGTGTACCATAAACGCTCGGGGACGGCCCATTGGCACCGCCCTGTTTACATGCCGATTGTGTGACTCCGGAGAGATGAAGGAGCGCACGTCTGGGGAGCAAATGTTTCCCCACGCTACCTCACCACAGAGGGGGCACACATGAAGGCAGCCGGGGGAAGCCTGATGTGTGAACAACTCACTGTGGTCGGAATGGACTAACCGGGGAGGAAAGAACCGATCTGCATGAAAAAATAAAATAAAATAAAAAATAAAAAATTCCCAAGCAATCCCACTCCTGAAGCGCAACTTCAGACAACCGCCACATGGGGAGTAAGAAAAAAGAAAGGAAGAGGAAGGCAAAAATAAAAGGATGCTAAACATCCCCCGGTGGTGAATACGCAGCCTGAAGGAGTGCCATCTGTGGCGGAGGATTGAAAGGGAGAACACAGAGAGTAGCGCCCGAGTCGGGGTCCACAAGGTGGGAGTCCAGCTGGGTCCCATTAGGACCGGACCACATGTGCCTGTGAGGGGGGTGACGGACAGAGGGGGCAACAGAGAGCAAGAGAGGGCAGCGGGGAGGAAGTGCTGAGAGCGATGGGCCTAGACCCTGTGAAGCTTTATTAGTCTTGTCGTCTGCTTTCCTCAACGAGGCCGCACCGAACCCCCGCCGCCCTCCACCGACCCTCGGGCACTGCCGCCGCACAACAGTATAAAACTATTAGGGGGAGGGAGGGAGGGAGGGAGATGGGGCAGGACCACCCAGACGCACATACACACACCCGTAATAGCTACCAGGAGAAGGCCCCGGCAGGAGAGCTACAGCTGGAAAGTGAGAGTCGGGCACATGTGCGAGCAAAGTGTTCCGTCTTTCAATCATGTCACCAACATCTGTGTCACTTCTTTGTTGTGATGAGCTCATATTTGGACACTGGGGGGGACTAACTCGAAAATGGTGACATATCGCGTTGACTGCTTGCGTGTGATAACCATCTGGAGGTCTCTTACCAGCACCCCTTTGGTGGGGGCATCCATTTCAGAGCGCTGGCATACCTGACGTGCCTGCAGGCTCATCTGCCCGCCGCCCCCCTCCCCTCCAAAAGAGTGAGAAAAATCAGGGCTGGAATCTGAGCCCTTCCTGAAATGCTGACCAGCAGCGCGGGCGGACGTGGCAACCTTGCTCAGGCAATGATTGTGATTGTTTGACAAGGTGGTAGACGGATAATCAGCCTTATGATGCCAGTCAACATTAGCATATTGACTTCAAACAGCCTGAGTTTCAAAGGAGGGGAAAAAAGGCTCGAGGAAACCGAGGTTGGATTCAGATCAGATTTGTATCCATATTCAATCCTCTTTGCATTTATTCAGCACCTGAAACTAGATTTATACGACAAAGTCCATGAGGCAATCTGTTTTTTTGTCTCCCAGGTAGCCCCCCTGCAGTTTGAAAATGCTCCTTGACAGTATAAGTAGCAGGGTAGGGGGCGACAATGCGTGGAATTGGAGCACCGTAGAACTAAAACAGCCTTTGTCCATAACGTGGATTTAAAAAAATCTAAAATGGATTTGATTCCTATTCAACTCATTTGTATTGATTTGATTCAGATAAGGATTTCATGTAGCATACATTTTTGTTATATAATTTAATTTATTTATTTATATTTTATATTATTTATAAATATGTTTTAAAATATATTTTTTTATTTTATTTAAATAATTGTAAGAATCGTCTTGAAGTGCAGTAAGTCATGTCTTTCATAAATATAAACAAATGCTTTTAAAACCCTGTGAACAATAAATTTCAAGAAAATGGCAAGAAACAAAAAAGAAAAAAAATAATTTTGGCCTCTCACTAAGATTCTATTTTCACATCAATTTATAGAAAAAAAGATGAATTAAATGGATGAATCGATATCGAAAAATGAATTTAAATCGATTTTTTTAAACACAGCCCTAGCATGCCTATATTAGCATATCGTTTGTCCGCATGTGTTGCTGCCATTTATTTTCAGGTATCAGGGTACCAAATACTAATATAAATGCTCATTTCATTGTTTCTTTGCACTCTATATGTGTTCAAATTAAGCTCGCGAACTTCCCTTTGTTTTATGTTTAGTTCGACTGTAAATTTCAACAAAGTGGCAATAAACAGCTTGAAGCAAGAAATGAGCTTCTTTTTTTTTTTGAGTGTTCAACATCTGCTGTTAAATTCCCTGCCACTATTTTACTGTAAGCACTCAATTAAATGTTCATAGGAATGCTTATGAGCTGGAAAAATATTGGTCATAAAAAAGGAAACTAAAAACATGTTTTTGTTTTTACGTACAAAAAAAGACAAAGGGCAACTTAAAGCGCAACAGAAACTGAAATGCATGCAATCAAAAAAAATAATCCCCTGCCTTCTTCTAAACACAGCTTGTTGTGTTTGAAGGTTTAAGAGTTTTTTATTTAGAAGTACTGATTAAACTGCAATTTCCACTCCAATGTAAAGATTTACTAAGGCAATTGCTCTGCCAAGGTAAGTTTATAGCATCTAATGCATAACTTTATTTACTCGTGTGTGTACACCCCAGTTAATTGCCACTCTGACAGCACTCACCTGCGGCTCTCACCCTACCTCCACGCGGTACAAAATCCCACAGTCAAAGTTACGAGCTTTAATACTTCAGCCATTCAATCATTTAGGCTTTTATTTTTTTCTCTTTCGCCGCTCGTCTCCGGACTTCTCCCGCTCGTAAAAAAAATAATATTTGTCTTTCCAACTGCACTGCGGACCACAAAGTCCTCATGTTTTATTTGAGTCCGAGCAGTAAAAGTGTGTTCTCCTCCACCGTAAGCTGTTGTTCTTCTCTAAAACTTTGCAAGGGCGTAGTATGTCTGTCAATCCACTGGAGGAAAGTGCAAACATCCAAAGTGGAGGTCATGGCCAACTGCCATTTTAGATACAGTAACAGTATGTCATTTATTTAAATGCAAATAAATGCTTATAGGGTGAAGAGTTGTATTCTTTATTCAACAAGACGCAAAATTGTAACGTGTGTGTTTTCGTGACCATTTCTGGATGATCATTGACACAACCCCTAAAAATTGCCCCTGTAATAGCTTCAATAATTATCCCACAACTATGATCCAAACAGTTGATTATTTCAAAAAAATCTTACATTACGTTAAAAAATAAATGTTCCACTTCAGTGGATTTTATGAATTACGACAGAAGAATAGCGACAATCCTTCCCTACGCAATTCCTTAACATAGCAGATCAGTGACTAAATAAATATTCCACAAAGTAAAAGACTAACAAGCTGTCCTCAGAGTATTTATGTATGAAACAGACCAATTTGTCACAAGGACAGGTGCCACGCTGCCTCATTAGCTAATCAAAGCAGAGAATCAGACACGACGAGCGACGACTCATTAAGCAGGAGAGGAGATAAGTGGTGGAGAAGAGGCATCTTGGGAATTATTTTAAACAGTTGTGTCTTTCTGTCCGTGCCGCAGCATAAACTTGAGATTAATGAACGCTCAGGAAGATGATTTTTTTTTTTTTTTTTAAATGCCTGAGGTCAAAGTTGTGATTTACAAATTATTCATCGAAGCACTCACTGCCTACATCTGTAAATTTGCATTAATAGTTTCGAAACACTTTACAAAGTAAACTGTTGATCCTGTTTGTTATTGATTAGACTTTGACTAGGGTATAACCAATTAATCAGCTGACCGATTTAAATCGGCTAATATTAACCGTTTTAAAATTTACATTTAAAAGTCGGCAATTTTTTTGCCATATCTTTTTTCTTTCTTTTTTTTTTTTTACACATCAACACATTACATTACATTAAAATAAATATAATTTCATAATTTAGGGATGTTCAATACCACTTTTTTAAAGCCAATAACAGTATTACTTACCTGAGACCTGGTTTTGGTACTCGTCCATCCACTGACGTTCAAACATTCACCCTCCTTTTTTTTTGTTAAATGATTTTTCTCTCTGATATAAAGCTAAAAAATATATTAAAGGACAAAGTAATGTAAAACAGTCAAATTTTCTGCTTGCAATCCATGTTTGTGGTAGGTGTTAAGGGACCAAAAAAAGTTACTTTATAGTTTATACATGATACTGCCAAATATAATAATCCGTATCGGCCTTTAAAAAAAAAAAAAAAAAAATCTGTCATCCGAATTTTATTTTGCCAAATATTAAAAATTTACAATTAAAATTACCTATCAATCAGGCCCTAATTTTGACAAAAATAGAGGGCTTGCAAATCTTTGGTGAAAGAAGTAGTGCAGTATGTGTTTCACGAAGTCAGTGTCGCTTGCGCCAATAAATTTAAAAGGCAGATGTCGAAGCATGCAAGGACAGCTCGCTGTAATGTGTCAGGGAATGCATTCAAAAAGGGACAATGCACATTAGTGACTTACAATATTATAGGTAGAATCACATAATAACGGTGTGTTAGAAATTTTCGATGCAGGGTCATTTATGGCAAGGGGAAAAAAGGTCAAGTATATCAAGGGAGCCCATTTGCATTGCCACTAAAGTAATGTTATGCTGGATAATTTTACTGTGTCTGGTCGTTTCATTGTCCAGAATATAAAAGACACAGGTCGTCTTATTTTGATAAAACATTAACTTGTGTTTTTTTATGTAGCTTTTTCTCCATTTATTATCTTTTCACTCCTGACACAAACACACACATCAAGTGTTATATTTCACACCTTATCAGTTAGAGATACAGTGAAGGACAACAATCTGCAGCTACTGCACAGTGCCATGCCGAGTTATATCTATTTACAGTCACGGTTAACATCATGACCCCCCCCCCCCCCTTCATCCCCCACCAGCCACCCACGCACCCATCCCCATCATCATTTTTGCCTTCGCACCTTTTAACAGCATCGCATTCCCAATGACAAAACCCTGCAGGTGGGGTGAGCTAAGTGGAGCGTCGGTGACAGAACGGCGCCCACTACAGTATGTCGTAAGCACTGTAAAGTGCATTCAAGCTGAGGGTTTCAGATGGCAAATACATGAGCCGGCCTTACTATGTGTTCAAAGCACAGACTTGTGGCTGTCATAGCCATGTGTCAACCAGACTGACTAAGAGGGACAACAAGCATGTGTGGGCAAGCTCCAGGAGCATCTTGAGTGTGTGTGTGGAGTCGGTTTTCCCTTTCCAGTAACACTACTATCTAATGTTCATCTGTCAGTAACATAATTCTGTCAACATAATCAACACCAAGGACCTTCGCATGCTTGCCAAAGAGTTTAAATGATGACAAAATATAGTCCCCGCCCCAGTAGTTACACAACATTTGCTGTCGGAGCAAAAACTGACAAGTCGAGCTGGGAGACGCCCAAAAAAAGAAGAGGGCAGTTGAGGACAGACCTCTGCCAAGGAGCAATGAAGCTGACCGCCCTCCCTCCTGCCCTGTAGGTGGCAGTAATGCTCAGTAAGGTTACTTGTAAATATGCATACAGTGGTGATAAAAATGCTTATGTCTAGAAAGACTGTCTTTATTTGTCATAAAAACAAGTAGTGTATTTATATTAAGTAAAATCATGAAAAACTGCCATTATTTGTTTTTACAAAAGGGGAAGTCAACCCCCAAATTTTCCTTACAATAATATGTCCTATACAGCCCTACTAGTCTAAACACGGTATTCTAATAAATATTGCATAGGTGGAAAATTAATTACGCAGCAAAAACCACCAGTTGTATTCATCCAATTACAGCTCACCTGTTTTCTGAAGCTGAGCCGTGATTGGTCGTTAACTGAACCACGATGTCGTTTTCAGTCGACAGCAGGTGACAAAATGGCCGTCCCCTAAAATAGATTTTGCTATATAATAATTTGAATTCCATGTTTTGACTCGTGGGGACACTAACAACATATTATTGTATTTAAGTCCTAATTCTATTTTTCATAAAACCTTCATTATCAAACATTACTGTTAAAAATGTACTTCCAATTAAATATTGGCAGAACTGGTTGACATTTTTATCTTCAGGTGATGTCGCCAGCTGATGAATGTAACAACAGCATATATTACAAGTAGGGGTGTTAAAATTAGTGCGTTAATTTAAACTTCCGCCACAACATTTTTTTTTACGCGCGATTAATGACCGCCCTTTACTTGTAAAGCCTGTACTGGGGGAATTTCAGTCGCAACACAGCAGACAAATTTATCAGTAAGAAATTTAATAATAATGCATAGATTTGTGGAGACTGGGATCAAGTTGTATTTTATCATTTAAAAAATGTGCAAAATTTCACAAGTTACTTCATGTTAAAAAATAGCTCTTAATGTGAAAAGAAAAATGCACTGAGCAGTCACCAACGTTTTACAAATGCAATTATGCCATCTAGTGGGAGAAAAATTACCTCAACACAAATCAATATTGCACTCATTTTTTACAGTATATGTATATATATATATATATATATATATATATATATATATATGCATTACCTTTTTTTTCTTCAGAAAAAAAACCCCAACTGTGCATTACCACCACCTATAGAATTTAAGTGGAACAGCACAAGCCTGTACATAGAGTGTAGAGTGCACTTCAAGCAGTCGATTAACTTGTGCAGTGTGAGGTTGAATTTAAAAACAACACTCCTGAAACCGAACCGCGAATGCCCAGCGTAAGAGGAAAATGAAAGTCAGAAAGTCAGAAGTGGTAAATCACATAAGTATTGAGTGTCAGAGGTTGGGTAAAACATTTTCTGTGTTGTCAAAGCTATCCATTTTTCTCCCGGCCGTGCGTTTGCGCTCGGGAACAGGAGCTGGCATCGGCCCTGTGCCCAATCCTGCACCGAGTTTCAAACATATGGAAGCTGTGAACGTGACAACGATGCTCGCTGGGGAAACGGCATGCGGGACCAATTGTGTCACTCCCGGGCCATCTGAAAAGAATGTTCTTGCCTCAGATCGCTTGATCATGTCCTAAGTGATCTGCTTGGATCAATATTCAGTGTGCAACGCTTCAACTTTTGACTGCGTGCGTTTGACAGCGATACCCCCGGCAAGATCAAAGATGGGTGTGAATATGGACAGTATCAAAACCAAAAGGGGCGAAAAAGATCTTTAAAAAAAAAAAAAAAAAAATTGGGGGGAGGCTCACACCGAATGAGCAAGAACATGTGCGCGTGGTTAACGTTGGTTTGGGAAGTCGATACGAGTGTAGTCACAGGGAAAGAGGGAATACGCTTTGTGGCCGCCAGTGTTTAGATTTCGCAGCATCTGATGACAGAAGGCAGTCGTTGACTGCGGCTGCTAAGCTGCCCGCGCTGATCTTACAATTTCAATACAACTTCAGCCAATCGCAAGGTCGCATGCAAACCCGACAGTTACACTTTGACAAAACAAGACATGGTGAACATTAAAAAACCAGAGGGGTTGGGAAGGTAATTAATCAGACTTGAGTGGGGGACAAATTACATTTTTTTTTTTTCCCAATTCAAAACAGGCAGGCTGTTGAACATTGGACTACTTCTGGCAGGAGATGAGCATGGCAAGAAAAACAATGTGACAATGATGTCATCACACGGCCTCAAAGCACTTCCGAAGCTGCCATTCTGATTTTAATATCGTTCCTATGCTGCTCACAGCATCAAGGGGGAATATTTGCATGCGATCTGAGGATTGCTGTGATATGCTGTAATGTTATAACCCAACTTTAACACATTGACTGCTAGCCATTTTCAAAGCAGAGTTCTGTGGTTTTTAGAGCATTTTGACTGATCTTTTAAGAGTTACAGAATACAGAAACAAGATTTTTACAAGCTTTTTTCTGTTTGTTTCAGGATTTAACAATTGTTAAAAAAAAAAAAAAGGGCTGGCTTCAAAAAACAAAACAGTGTTTCTCACCAGAAATAGAGAAAAGAGAACTGTGATATTGATGGTAATATTTTTTGCTTTTGTGACACCTAAAATAAAATAAAAATCCTGAAAAAGGGCTTTTGATGGCAAAATATTCTATTTACCAATATACCATTATGCAAAACCAGTGGTTTAAGTTGAATGTCAGTTTTTGTTTTTTGTTTTTTTACATGGATTTTGTCTTCCACGCCGCCCCGTTAAAAAGCAAATATAATTCTTGGACTGAACCATTTTGTGAAATGATCTAATGGGGTATATGCCACGGAGGAGGCGGGACTTCAGACTTTTTCACACACCAGCTTTGTTTCCCCTCGACGGGTGCGAGAGTGTAGTGTGCCTGTTTCAGTTGTCCGCAGCATTTCAGAGAGCTGAGACGCCCTGCGGCGGGCAGGAGAGCGCGGTTGGGGGAGGGGGCGCAGGATAGGGGTTACAAGTGTTGGAACGCGGCCAGCAGTGGCTGGAAACGGCGCTGATGTGTGAAACCCGGAAGTCGGAAGTCGGAAGTCCGTGGCATTTACCCAATTATTTGGGATGGGCGTTTGTTTTTCGCAGCATTGGCCATTTGAAAATTGCTTTCTACTACATTGCAATGTCGATTTGAATTCGATTAATAGTTGGGCCCTAATTCTAGTCTGCAGCAGTGAATGAGTAAAAATTCTGAATCTGTTATCTTTGGATCATACATAACAAAAAATGATGGACGTAAATACTGGCAAATAATCTAATGTAAAATTTGAGCCCTTCCTCGGTGTTCCTTGCCAAGCCAACCAAATTACGATAACAACTTCCAACTGTAAGTTGTTTTTCCACCAAAATGCGAAGCTTTTGCATTTATGTCATCATCCAAAATCCTTGAACTGACTCTTCTATAAAAGCTCCGTGTTGGGTGTTTTTCTTACGAAGAGGCTGCATGAATTTCGCCACTTCGACTTTCATTGCCTGATGCCCTTTTTTATTAGGCCTGGGTAGTTTATGAGCAAAAGGAATGAGTTATGTTGGCTAAACGCTGCGTGTTGTTTTAGGACCCGTGCGGGTTCTCGATTAGGGTAGTCATTTTGGTCTACACCTCATTCTGCAGCCCATAAAGAGCGAAACCTCAGAGAATGTGCATGGCTAAGCTAAGCGTGGAATAACAATGACACAAGAATAGAAGCCGCAGTCTGAGGGTGAGAAAAGTGATCGAAAAACAAGAATAGAGAGGAAAAGGGGGCGGGGGTTGGGGCAAAGCATCAAACGGCGGTGAGAAGGAAATATGAGAGGCATTTGATTATTCCCATGGCTGGATACTTAGCATAGAGAGCCCCTTTCTCTTTCTGACTTTCAAGCACATACAGCCATTAACACGCACATAAACACACACACACGCTGTCCCGATCATGTTGACCACCCACAGCCAGTGCCCCCTGGCCCCCCACCTCTCACCTTGCTCAGGGGCGCGAGAGCCGAGAAAAACTACACCATTCACTTCCTATGCCTCCCTCCCCGTCTCCCGTTCGGTCGCTCTGTGCTCCCATTCATGTTGTAACAACTCATAAAGGAAGGAGACTTTGACCCACCTCAGTCAAAGTTGCCAATCTACTTCGATCCTCTTGCGCGGGAGGTGGGCTCGGCAAATTCTCTCGCCCAGACATGACGCTTGTCCACACCGACTTCCTGTACAAAAGTTTCACTGTTAATAATGAGCTTAATTGAAGCATCGGTTTGTATTCAAAAACTCAATGATTCAACAGTATACCGACATAAGAAGAGACAAGTTGTTTGATTTGTTCGTTGAGTCAGAAGGATTTTAACGCGCATATAAAAAGGCTAGATTGCTGCAAAGTCCTGATGACGTTGGTTTCACGATTGCATAATGCACACAATGAGGTGATAAACCGAAAGCATTCATTGTCAAACACACAAGGAAACACGAAGACACAATGGAGCACATCCAATGTAATGTTGTGACTGACGGGAAATATTCAAACTTCAAACTGCTGTGATTCATCAGAGCTTATATGAAAGTGAAGCGGCAACAGTCTTGCGAAAGCTAGATTTGAGTTTTAGGTCATAATTGTTATCAGGGGGACGATGCGACTGGCGTGTGGCACCTGTGACATCACCGACAGATAAACTTCATTTCAGACTACAAAGTCTGCCTTGACTTCTACTTCTTATCTTTTTGTTGAATATCTTTCGTTGTGCTTAAAGTGAAGATAACCCAAAAGTGTTCTTGACAATAATATGTTCTATGCACTTCCACTAGTCTAAAACACAGCATTCTGATTAACTCATTCACTGCCATTGACGGCTATAGAAGTCAAAAATTCATTTGAACCATTTTTTTTTTAAATCCCTTTTGTTAACGAGAGTATGAAAACTTAGGAAAAAAATTATTGTACATTTAGAACAGATATAAAAATGTGTGATTAATTGTGAGTTAACTATTGAAGTCATGCAGTCAATTATAATCAAAAGTTTAAATCGCCTGACACGATTTAAAAAAAGAAAAGAAAAGATTATTAAAAATTAGGGGCGTCAGGCGATTACATTTTTTAATCGTAATTAATCGCATGACTTCACTAGCTAATTCATGATTAATCACTAATTTTCTATGTTCTAAATGTACAATTAAAAAAATTACATGTTTTCATACTCTTGTTAACAAAAGTGGAAAAAAAATAGAAATAGTTCAAATGAATTTTTGACGTCTATAACCGTCAATGGCAGTGAATGAGTTAATGATGTATTTTTATGGAATATGAATTAAGCAGAAAAATCCACCCGTTTTGATTCATTTTAAGAGGCGGCCATTTTGTCATTTGCTGTCAACTGAAAATGACATCACAGGTGCTCAGTGCTCAGGTAAGCAATCACGCCTCAACTATTTGAGTTTGGTCATGTGATGTTTGAAAGATGAGCCGTGATTGGTCGTTACTTGAGCAACTGTGATGTACGACAGTAATGGCCGACCTCTGAGTGGACTTTGCTGCTTAATTCATATTCCACAAATACAATATTAATCAAAATGGCGTGTTTAGACAAGAGGGGATGCATTGAACATAATGCAAAGAAAACGTTTGGGTCGACTTCCCCATCAAGCCACTTTCACACCTGCTGCTCCTGCTGTGCGCATTTTGACCTCATGGGGCAGTGTGGTGCGGAAGCATGCATGGAAATACATATTTACTGTTCATAATGAAACTCGGTTTTTACAGATTAGGAAGCTTAAATGTCTGTGATTATTGTTATATCGCCTGTCTGTATGTGTTAACACAGCGTTTGTGTGTGTGAATATTAAAGAAATATCACTCCCAAAACGTAATGCTAATTTTCTATTAGGATTTGCCATTGACTGCTAGCATTAGCCCTGGTGATGTTTCTAAAACAAAGTATGTGTTGTCTTTCAATATACAAAGTGTATAATTATTTTTCTAATTTTCTATTAGGATTTGCCATTGACTGCTAGCATTAGCCCTGGTGATGTTTCTAAAACAAAGTATGTGTTGTCTTTCAATATACAAAGTGTATAATTATTTTTGGTTGTGTGTTTAGTTTTACATTCCATTCCAACTGGGGTGTCATTAAATAGAAACAGAGAAGGCATAATAATAATAAGTCACACACTTGTTTTCAAAATGCAGCAATTTGCACCGTTCAGCACATAAATTGATTTTCAATTATGTTTTAATGATCATGAGAAGCTAAAATCAAAATCACAGATAAAATTGAATCGCTCAATTTTGATTAAGTGGTCTTTTTTTTATTTTTCTGCCAACAAAAAAAGAAAAAAACATGCTTGCATGTTATGTTAGAAATGCTTCAAATTACCAGAGACTTTTATAAGCACTAAATTGACTGGGCATTGTGGTTCAAATGTTGAACTTATTCAGGCAGATTAGTATGTGAAAATGTACTTAATAGCGCATGTTTGTCTTCAGCCTTGAGCTCAATTGGTGCCGCTAATTGCTGATAATGCAGTTGATTGAAAGCAAATAAACAAGCTGTTGAAGAGAGACAATCAGTCAGAGGCTGGCAGGCAAACAGACAGTCGGGTCAGTCACATGGACCCGCACACAAAAGAGACAGTGATAAACATGAAGAGAGTTCAAGGCAGTCATTTAGAGCCACATGTGGGAGCAGTAGCAGAGAAACCAAACTGAGGTTAGAGGTCACGCAGGATTTGGGTTTCCTGCTTCGACCTCAACCAGATCTTCTTTTTTTATACACACAAGTCATTCAAGCTTGGGACTACTCATCTGTTCTCCAGCCACACACCTGCTCTGCCTGACGTTCCGATTACTATTACATTTGTGGAATAAGAGTTATGAAGCAAAATCCATCTCAGGGGGCGGCCATCTTGCCACTTTTATCGACTGAAGATGACATCAATGTTGCTCAGGCAACGACTAATCACAGCTCACCTGTTTTCTGAAGCTGAGCTGTGATTGGTTGTTACCTGAGACCTGAGCAACATTGATGTCATCTTCAGTCGACTGCAAGTGGCTCAATGGCCGCCCCAAGATGGATAAAAACTTAACTTAACTCATATTCCATTTACACAATATTAACCAGAATACCATATTTAGGGCTGCATGTAACATATCATTGTCACCCCAAAAAAATTGGGTTGACTTCCCATTTAAGGAGACATATTTTGCCGTTTTTCCCACAAACTAAAACAGAACTCAATTCTGACGTGTCTTAAATGGCATGCTTGGATCAAAGTACAACAAAGATTCTGAATTACATGACGTTTGTCACTCTCTCTAATTAGCTCCGTTCAAAGCAGCGGGGCTGTCTCATGCAATTTTTTTGTACCCGATTCCTTAAGGGGAAAGAAAAGAAAGATTTTTATAATTTTTTTAAAATCATGGCGAGCGCCAATTGTTCACAGATTTACGTAATAGGCCAGGTACATTCCACGCGAATATGTTTACAAAATTTGATATATGACATTAATTTATTTATTTAAAAAAATAATAATTTGAATTTAATGTGTATCCAAAATTAAGATACAAATCAAATCTTAACTTTGACGTACCATTAAATCTCTAATGTTTGTGCAGTTGTCAGACTTTAAAAAACATTGCTAGTTAACACTGCATCTCTGCTTAGGTTTGGTTTTGACATGACAGAGGTACCGGTTTGGCTATAAACTCATTCACTCGCAGCCATTTTCCACCCCCTTCGCTCTCGGCTGTTATACTGGATTTTGACTGATTTTGCTTGGCCCACAGAATATTGTGTTCTGTTGCTATAAAAACATGAAACCTACCAAAACAAAGATTAGAGTTTCTTCTTTCGTCAGGAAAAAAAAGTATTAGCATTAGAATATAGCTAAGTCTCATCATTATTCACAAACCTGTTGAAAACACTGGGGAAAAGAGCTTGTTGCAACATGGTCCTGGTTGATCTCTTATACTCCGATGACACCTGCTGGCCATTTTTTGCAATAACTACCACTGCCTTAAGCGACCTCTTCATGTGAGAAGCTGTATCAAAGCCTACTGTATGCTCTAGCATAAAAAAAAACAACATATTTATGCATTTTGGGGTTTGAATGAGTTAATTGCAGAGAGAGGGTCATATTAATTAAAGGAGGCATATTATATGTATATTTTGACACCCCCCCCCCCCCCCCCGCAATTTCAAACAGTTCTCGGGTCAACTTATCTGTGACATGCTTTTGTCAAAAAGGATCAAACAATAAAAAGTCAATTTTCCACAATATATCACTTTCAAAATTGGCCCTAAAATGTGTGTATACAAGCAATTAAAGTCACTTTTCCATGCTACAAATATGTCCCCTTAAATTAAAAACGCATACTCGTTGCAACAAGTCGCGTCGTGTCATCTTTATGTTGTAGCACAGCTTGACACAAAAACCTTCCCTGCTATATACGTACATCTGTGCATTTATTTTGTCTTGACGCACATGTGTTTTGTGTGTCCAGCTCCCGCTGCCACGCTCTTTATAAACACATCAGTTGGGCTGACAGTGCACAGCGGGAGGGAGGCTGAACCCAGAGACGGCCAGGGACACAAGTCTCATAAAAAAAAATAAAAAAAAACCTTAATTTATTTCCCTCCAAATTGGAAAATGCACGCCCACACCTGACTAAATCATCACGCGTCAAAACTGGAGACGGCCCCCCACCGCACACGGACGAAACTCGATCCCACTTGTGCTGCGCGCACCCTAGCCGACGCTGGCAGTGAAAACACGTCACACACGTCTTCGTACACGCTTCTTAATGGATTCGGCAGATGTGCCGTCCCTTCCAAATCCTTGTACCCATGTCTCCCTCCCATGACGCCACCGATCCCCATGAGTACACTTTTGCTTCTCGCTCCAAACTTGCCCTTTTTTTAAACACTACCATGGTTTATTTTGTACGTATACGTAGATAAATCTGAATTATTATTTTTTTTCAACAAATCCCCTCGAACTGTTCTTTTTTCTTTTTTTTTTACTGCCATTTTGTCATGTTTGAATGCAATCATGTTTCTCATGATTACACTAGATTCCAATAAAAATTAGGGATGTTTGATACAACTTTTTTTAAACGATACAAGTACGGGTATTTAGTACGAGTACTCACCGATACGGAGTATGAATACCTGTTGCACTTTTGGTATAACTCAGTGACAAAAAAATGGGAATCGGCCGATGTGGCAAAATGCCACAGTATAGCGGCAAATGCTGTCGAGAAGGACTTGTCAGATTTGAGGGGTTTTGACTTTAGTATTGGTGACTGGTATCAGCAGCCTCCACAAGTACCCGATATCCATAAAATAAGTAATAGTATTCATATTCGACCGTCCCTAGAAAAAATATTCCACTAATGTCCAATTCTTAGCAGGAATTTTATTGTCTTTTAAAATCACGAGTTACTTGATAGTCACAACCCAAAGTAAAAAATAAAATAAAATTCATATATTTTGAAACAGGCGTCGTACATAGACAAATTATAGCAGCAAATCATGTGGACTCGTTACAGGAGAGATTCAGGCATCTTGTCGTGCCTCACTCACTGCTCCGTTTTAAGATAGTTTCAAACTAGAGCAGTTATTAGCCAACATGCTAGTTTGGGGCAACTTGTCTCAGTCATTTTGGGGTTTGTTGTCACATATGCAAAGTATGGGCCAATTAAAAAAAATGCACTTCTGACAACTCTGTTTACATATGCCAGAATTGTTCTTCAGATGATGAGTCTGAAGAGTGAGGAAATTACTTTGCCAGGTGTTGTTTCATTGTTTAAAAATTGATTTTTTTAGTTGTTGGAACTACAGTATGCCCACATATCGGGACTGGTTTAAGTTTCATGATGAACCGTCCATCCATTAACCGGAATGCTTTATTTTTAGAAATTCAATTTAATCTCAAATGTTCTGTTTAAGGGAAGCAAAACAGGCATTTGAGAACCTATATATAATATTTTATGTTAAAGTTTGCTCAATGACTGGTAGATTTTCAAGATCAATGATAAACAATTTATCTGGCTGGAAAAACAAACAAACAACAGGTGAACAAGGATAATTGTGTCCTTGTTTTATTAATTGCAAAATCCAATGTGACATTTTACCCTATATATGTGACAACTTACCCATTGGTGGGGCAACATGTCACATGTTCACTCCCTCTATTTGATGGCTTATAGCTCTGCACTGATACAAAGTATGAATATGACATAAATACAAAATATATACCTAAGACTTTGGTCTTTCATCTGGTATACATTTTGTTTATATATAATGTATTGATTCCAAGAAATATATGAAAGTATAAAAAGTGATAAAACTAGCTCCGGTCTCCCCTACATTTAAAAAAAAGTATTACAAACGATATTGTAATTGCTAGTATAAGATCTTTCCAATTGCAGCAAGTTATGCTACACGGCAGGAAAAAGACAAAAACAGAGCAATACCCACTTCACCCAAACAGGTGTTTTCATTTACTTTGATTAGCCCTGCCCGCTTTACGTCTTGTTCCCAGCACCCACCGCTGGGCTCCCACGGACGGCGGGGGCTGCGGTGCAGGACCTGCATCTAATTTGAATGCGTTTCGGGAGTAAAAATAATGAGCTGCAAATTGCCTTTATTTAGAGTTCACGCCAAATGTCAGGCGTAATTGGCTCTCGTGTCATGATTTCCACATCCAGGTGACAGTTGATTTGTTTCAACTTTGCCCTCTGTTCCTTCAGGAAATGCACAAATCCCGTCGGAGCCAAAGAGGTGTCATTAAAAGCATTAGCATGCTTTTGAAATATTGAAGTTTTGTGTGACTAACATTTCACACATTGCGCAGGTGAATAGGATTTAATGATTTGATTGATTGATTGATTGACAGCTGCTAGGTTGCTACCACAGTAGCAAGATTACACTTAAGATGATAATTGCCGAATTTTTAGAATAACATTTACTGTAGGACAAAAACGAAAATTATTGACGATGAAAAGCTGCGGTTTAAAAAACACACAGTATTGGGACTAAACAAACATTTGTCTATGTTCTTTTTATGGGTGTTTCAAAGCAGATGCATTATGGGAGTTGGTGAAAGCAATGGTGAAAGGGGTGACAAGGGTCTTTCCAAATGCAATCTGTTATTCTTCATAATGTGTGTACGATCTAAGCGTAGACTCTGAAAGGGGCTAGTAATTAGTCTTCTGTAGACGAAAACGCGCTTTTCCTCTTGGATGTTCATATAGTGTGTGTGTGTGTGGGGGGTGGGGGAGGGCATTTATTTTGGACAGACAGTGGATATAAATAGTCTCCGCACACTTTTCGGGAGATAAAATGAGACATAAAAATAATAATTTCAAAGGTTTTTCCACTATTAATGTGACCAATAACCTGTCAAATTGAATTGAAAAAACGTTTTTTTTTATAGAGGGGTAGTAAAAATAAATAACGTGGTTGCGTAAGTGTGCATACCTTCTTATAAATGGGATGGATGTGGCAGTTTTCAGAGTTAGTACCTCACATTCACACACATTAAAAGTCAAAACTCTGTTATACTGTATTTTAAATATGCAAAACTTATTTATCGGATGCTCATTATTTAACATCTAGTAATCATTTTATTCTAAAAAGTACATTTAAAACATTGTATTGACTCCCCTCAGGGGCCACCATTTTTTTTACACTTTTTTTTTTATACGAGTGCGCACATTCTCAAGAGGGTAACATGTATCAGCACTTCCTGTCGGCTTTATTTACTGACAACACCAAGACAGGCAACATCAACGGCAAGCTACACAAGGGTTAGCTCACACTTGTTGTCCGCCTGCATGATTGGGCATAATATTTTGACAATGAGGATGGTGCTTCCCATAATGCCACTTCCCTCGTTCCTCGCCACCATTCTTGCTGGCAGGAATATTTTAAGACTAGCGGCGTTTGGAATAGCAGAAGCTAGTGAGGCTAATCGCTAGTCTCATCCACAACCAACCATTTTCTGTGGTCTCGGACCCGCACGAATGTTTGAAGGCTGTGATGCTTTGTTGGCCGGATTTTACTGCTCCACAGAATAGTCCGGAAACGGCAGCTGAAAGGCGGGTCGAAAAGTATTTTTTTTAAATTGTCCGACTGGAAGAAGAAATGCCAAAAACATGTGATTAGCGATTAGTCAATTTCAAGCTTTACACACTGATGTGGCGTAGTAACGTTGATTCCATGAATTGGTTCAAGCCCCAACCAATACTACGGTGGAACACAATGAATAATTAAAATAGAATGGTCATGGCCACCCATTTTTAACTATCTCAGGGGCGGCCATTTTGCTACTTGCTGTCGGGTGAAAATGACATCACAGCTGCTCAGGGCCCAAATACCCTAGCCTGGAAATCCAGACTCACTCGCGGCTTTGCCGGAGAATGAGTCTGGTCAACCGTCCTATCAGTCGCATTTCTGAGGCGGGGCGAACCTGAGCTAACAGGCAGTGGAATGAACCAATGAGCGAAGAGCGGATGTGACGTCAGAAAAGCGACTCTTTAAAGTCTTCTTTTCTTCTTTTTTTTTGCGAAGACGGAGTAAAAATCCAACATCCAGCCGAAGAGAAACAGTAGTGAATGACTTATGTCGTTGTTTGACATTGCTCGAATTTCATTGGCCCGGCCTGTTTTTGGCCGGCGCCGAATCGCTGTCTATGGACGCCTGTAAAAAGAAAGTTGGTGTGGCTTGCCAGGCTACAAACAACCAATAACGGTTCAGTTGCAAAAGTCACATGACCAAACTCGAAAGGGATGAGTCACTATTGGTCAATACTTGAGCAACTGTGATGTCATTTTCAGTTGATAGCAAATGGCAAAATGGCCGCCCCCTGAGATGGGTAAAAACAAGTGGATTTTGCTGCTTAATTCATATTCCACAACCCCAACACAACCCATTTGTTGACTTTAATCCTCCTTTCATGACAAAGGCATAATAGAACGACGTTGCTTTTTTTTCACATTCTGATCAAAGTGTAAAAAGTAACAAAAACTAAAAATTGTAGTATTACCAAAAAGTACTTCATAAACCTTTTTTTTATTTTTATTTTTTAATAATTTTTAATTCCGACCGACTCAACTTTGGCAAGCTACACTCCGTGTACCCTAGCGACGAAAACCCATTTTCGAAGGTGAGTCCCAGCAGCGCATTACATAAGAGAGGAAGCCATCAGTCAGTGTTGCCATGCGGAACGACATTCAACAGATTTTTGGTGCCCTCTCAGGGTTGCAGCCTCCGTTCAAAGAGGGCGACAGCACCGTGAGCCTGATGTGTTTGCGCAAGGCTAAATCAGTTTGAGAGGGGTGCTAATAGGTATGCGTGTGTACTGGGGCGGGGGCACTCCACCCCCCCCCCCCCCACCAGTGATACATGGAGGCAAATGATCAGCCGCGAACAAACAACAAGCAAGCCACCCGTCTGCCTGCACAAACAAGCAAACAAACAAAGACGACACACAAACAAGGCGTCAAGCGGTGCGACGGCAGACTTTGGGGACGATCAATCACGTCCAGACGAAGGAAAGCGCTCGGGGCAGACATTTTGCCACAAGGTTATGTATCTATCTATAATAACTGGCTGAGTGCTTTTAAAGAGCTGTTTGTGTCAGCGCTCGCATGCACATTCATCTATCCATCGCGTGAACACATGTAGTTTGGACTGTCTTTTTTGTGTTTTTCTTATGTGTGGTTGCTATTGTGAGCGAGTGTGTGTGTGTGTGTGCGTGTGGGATGTAACCCAAGCCGGAGCGGCACAACACAGCAGCCTGTTCAAAGGCCTGTTTGTATTATTACAGCTTGTCCAGCTGCTCAGGACAGACAAACAAGACTTAGTGCTCTGGGCTGCAAAACAGACCTCCCACCCTTATTGTGGAAGCCCCCGTGGCCCGGCCCGGCCCAGCATTTTGCTTCAGAAATGAACAAACAGACGCCTACAGAAATGTATATACTGTATGTTGCCATACAAGATGGCAGCTTTGGTCGAAAACACGATTTTATAGTTAATTGATGGGAGTGTCCTTTTTTGTTAAAGCTTTGTTTTATAAAAAATAAAATAAAAAATAGCTAAAACGGGTACACCAGTGTTTTCTCTCTCTGCCCTTTTCGCTCCCTAACAGTTTGAAACGTGCGCATACATTTTTTCAGCGCACTGTAATGAGTAACACTAGCTCCTGTCAAAATAGTGAGTCTCCATTCCACATTTGCTTTTGGAATCCCACATACTTCCCTGAGCAATGATCCCGAAAACAAAATATTGCTTTATATACACAGTGATCTACTCGGAGAGCTGATGGAAATGAATGCCTGTATTTTTAGCGCAGACGTTTTTGTCGACAATATTTCTTTCAGAGTGCACTCGGTTGGCCTCCGAGCGGCTCCCTCCTCTGGAGATCTGCCAAATGGATCTGATCGAGGTGATTAAGATCAGGGTAAGGCAACACTCTCGCTCCCTCACACCTCCGTCTCCATGCCCCCCTTTTTATCCTTTTCACCTCAATTTGTGCCACTCTTGCTCACTTTCCACCCACTCGCGCTCCATTCGGCATCTGTCCTCCTCCTCGTCTCCTCCATCGCCTCCTTCACCCTCTCTGACTCAGGGTCCCTGTGTGCCTGTATGTAACATCAGTAAAGCTGTCAGGCAGCCAGGCCAAGGTAAACAGCCCAGCGCTAGGTTCAGGGGTGACGGGGGCCTGAGATGTTTTTCCTCGGGAACCAAGGGACCCCCGGGGGCTTCTGGCTGGGGCCGGGGGAGGAGGAGGGAAGATGATCCCCTCGGCTGCCCCCCCCCACACACACACACACGCCGACAATCTTCACCTTTTTTTTGTCTCTTTCCTCCTCATCGTGCATCTGTGTACACAAAGCTCTTGGGCAGCAGCCTCATCACACATTTACATCATCCATCAGCACACTTTTTATACCTACACTCTTTCTGGCATAACTCATTTACAGAGGCGCTTCTGAAACCTGAAATTTGGTGCAAAATTTTTGTGTGGGGGGGTGGGGGAGTGCAGTGCTACCTTGACGTACAAGTGCACCAACTTGAATCAAATCACACGCCATGTTTAGAGATATGAATCGAATCATTTTCTAGGAGAAATGCACATCCATAATGCATAAATATATACACATACTATACATATATATTAGTGCCCAAACGATAATTTTTTGGGGGGCCGATGCCGATACCGATTTTTGTCAGGCAAAAAAACACTGATTATCGATTAACTTAAAAAACTTTTTTCCCTCAAAATGCGTTTCATTAGGTGTCAATTTTACACGGATTTTTGCCCTATTTGACGCGAATAGTGGGGGTAAACTGTTTAAAAAAAATTACTTTCCTTTTCCAATGTAATTAATTAATGAAGTTCTAAGGACGTTAATCTTTCTCATGTGTGATTGTGTTAGTAGTATTTGAATGTGGGTCATATTTAACACGTTCATGTTTAAGTTATATTACACTCTAAAAACAGTTGGGTCAAAAATAACCCAACTATGGGTCAAAAATGGACCGATCCTCTACTCGGGTCAATTTGACCCAACTTTGAGTCAAGAAATGGGTCTTTCTGTGTAAAACAACTCATAAAAAATTCAAAAATGTGGGTCATTTTGTATAAAACAACCCAAAAAGTTGGGTCAATTTGACC
Source organism: Leptonotus elevatus (assembly GCF_054856555.1). Classification (NCBI taxonomy): domain Eukaryota; kingdom Metazoa; phylum Chordata; class Actinopteri; order Syngnathiformes; family Syngnathidae; genus Leptonotus; species Leptonotus elevatus. The sequence goes on along the minus strand of NC_141249.1, from coordinate 16,449,935 downwards.
CATAAAGTGGATCGGTCCATTTTTTATCCATAATTGTGACTTTTGACCCAACTGTTTTTAGAGTGTACACTGAGTTTAAGATGTGTGTAAAATTGTGACACAAGGGGATCTGGCTGAGGTCCCTAGAATTAACTTATGAACAAATGTCATTACCGTGTATATAATATTACCTCTACTGACCTACACTCGAAAAACAGTTGGGTCAAAAATAACCCAACTATGGGTCAAAAAATGACCGATCCTCTACCTTTGAGTCAAGAAATGGGTCTTTTAGTGTAAAACAACTCGTAAATATTTGTCAGATCCCCATTCATTTCTTTTACTTTACTTTGAATTTCAACATTTCAACACACACACAGTTTGAGCATAGCGACAAACATCATCACAATGCTTATCTATCCTGGCCACTAAGTACAATATATTTAGAAATATTCACATATATAATGTAGGAAGTAAACTGCCTTTTAGCCAACCTCCCTCTCCAATTCCCTAAACATCTGCAGCATCAGACAAACTCAGTAAATTAACATTATTTTCATTTTATTACACAAAGGTTAACTCGTTTTATTCTGACTGCGCACTTAAATCATTACCATTTCCATTTGGTTTTCTACGGGAAAATTTTGATTCTAAAAGCAAACAAATGCGTCCCAACCATTTTCAACCTTGGAGGTTCCACCGTAGTTGATGAATTATGGCATTTAAAAATAATAATAATTTTAAGCCTGGGGTATGCTGAGGAGACAGGAGGAAAAAAGACGACCATGGAGAAGAGTTTGTGAGTTGAGTGGCGACCGAGGACAGAATAGAAGACGATGGAGGGAAGCGATACCCCTAACCTGTACATGACCCTTCCCATTCCCAGTAAGCTGCTCCCTCTGACGGTGGCAGATGGCCTGAGATGACGAGCGAGACGGTCTCGGAACAAACCAGAGGTAGCAAATCAGACAAGGCAGTAAAAGCAGACCAAGTGGGACAAAGGAGACAGAGAGTAAGGAAAGAAATAGAAGTTTTTGGAAGCAAAACTATGGTGAAAAAAAAAAAGCGTGAAGAGTGATTTAATGGGGGAAAACAAGAGAGGGAAACTTTAGAAAGAGGCTGGCCCGGCCAAGAAAAGCATGTAGAATTGAATTAGGGCACAGGGAACACAACCAAGCAAGCACAAGTAGAGAGGAGCAGGGGTGCGTAGAGAAAGAGGAGGACCATTACCTTTCTTACATTAGCCGTTACATCCCTTGGCGACTGTTTGAGGGGTAAAAAGGGAGGAAACATCACAAGGTCGGAGGAAGGATTAGGATAATTGGAGAGGACTGTGAATGGGAGAGCAGCTTCACTATATTTGCAAATACTATTGCTTTTTTAGACAATATGGAGCAGCAGGTGGGGCCTCTTTGAAACATGCGACTGAATATAGTTTTGTTTATGTGCCAAAAAGAAAGTGGTTAGCCTGACAAGTAGTAATAGACACACGTGGTTGGAGGTGACCAACATCAAAACCAAGTATTCTTACTGATTAGCATGAATAATTTGATTTAAAAAATATATATTTTACAATATAATACAACAAGCCTGGCCTGCTGGGTGGTATTAGCTTAGATAAACAGCTAGCTGTAAACAAGCTAACGTTAGCCTGCATGCTAAGTGACTAAGCATCAGTTGTGGGCCCTAGAAATTCATGTACGAGTGTCATTATGTGTTTATTTTGTTCCATAAAGTAATGGAAAGTGTTTGTTTGTTTTTTTAACAAGAATTGGTGAGCGAACTTGTGTCACATAATAGATTGTGTTTAACATTGGAGCTTGATAACTAACTAGCACATAGTCTGGAACACTTTGGTGAGAAGAACACTAACTGGGAAAGATTTTGTGTTATTTTATCACTTCATCAATGACATCTAGGGCTCTCTAAAGGCTCCCAAAAAATGTATGCCGTGTTATTTTACCTAACAACGTCTACGCGCAACTACTGTTCACCTCCTTGTTTTCCCCATTGCGCTGCCTTTTGCTATCATTCTTCCTGTTCTGTCGCCGCTCCGCATCCATCACAAACTGCCACAATGGTCTGTGACGGCGCAACGACAGGTCTGACACATGCCTCGCAACCCGGAGAGCCCGTCTCAACCAGCCGGCAGGCGATACACAAGAGGGCAAAACACATATTGAGTGCCCTTCGGCACATTCCTGTCTACGTCATGGTTATTCTTATTACTTCTATGCAAAATATTAGTCAGCCATGTAATGTATTGTTCAAAAGTTTATTTGAAAGCAATACTTGTGTGCCTGCATGCATGGTGATAGCTTGGTTGAAATTAAAAGTTACATTCCAATATGGATTAGTTATATGCCGACTTCTTCCATGTGTCACATCCTGTAATTATGTGAAAAACCATCAAATACATCACATAAAATAACTTTGTGCTAATGTGGTTGTATTGTTGTAATGTGATGCTAACCACACAAAAAAATGTTGCTGTAAAAATCAGTTTATATCATTAAAGAAACCACAGCATAATAATGGGGATCTGTTATGTTATTTTGCAACAAATTCTATACACTGTAAAATGTATAGGCCCTACAGAGCTTCCCCTTTGCCACATTCTGTTCCTTGTTTCAAAATGTATTATTCAAAATAGCTACATATGTGCATGTCGTTTCTTTGTTTTGTTTTTTAAGTTGCCATTACGGGGTGTTGTAAAATGTCACATTATGTGTGTGTTGGAGGAATTCAGTGAAAGGGTGCACTATAGATGTTGAACGACATCAGTGATGACTGCCTGACTGAATTTCGTTGATAATTCAGCCTTAAATATTGTGCTGCTCGCAGCCATTTTACAGAGCGAGTATCTACCCCAAACAATTGCGAGTAATCAAATGAATTGTTGTTATTAACAGATGACGTACTGGCGTCATCATCAATTTAAAAAAAAAAAAACGCGACACTGCGTTTTGACAAACATGACATGACGCGAATAATCAGCAACACTTACGTAAAGCAAGTTAACTCACCGGAGTGATGAACAGAGGAGGAGAAACGGCGCTTTTCCAAGCCCCCACCTCTTTCTTTGTGTTGTCGTCGTAGTTGTGGATTTAATTCCGTTTTATCACCTTTTAAATTGCGGCTTGTACATTTGGATTTTCTGCCGTTTGTCACATGACGCCTAGTGCAGCTGGACACGAATCAAAAGAAACAGGTGCGTCGACGTCACAGTAACCGAAGGAAGGACTTCCGGAAAAGTGAAAAAGAAAAATCACATTTATTTAAATATATTAATGTTTTCAATCAGGGGGAAAAAACAAATATTACACAGTGTTGCTATATAATAATAATAATTTCAATTGTGAAGTTAAAATAGTGTCAAATTTCGTTTTTTGTCCACCATAAACAAAATAAATCAAGGACGCATCTGTCGAGGAAGGACGCAAGTCTGGGATTGATAACAATATGAATCGATGACTATCATAATCAATGTACATGACTGATGCGTATAGTAATAATCAATGGGGGCGGGTTCTTAATAAGCCGTGGCTTCTACCCGTCAGCCCTTCTTTCGGATGTCAATGTTGCAAATGATATTATGTGATCGATGTAACCTGTAATAATGTGTCTGAGGAAGGAAAAAATGAATAAAACAAACAAACAAACAAAACATAATGGTTTGAGGTCGAAAGAAATTACAAATACAACAGGTTGATGCATAATTAATTATATGTACTTAGCCATCTAATAGAAGAGCAACTACTAGTATTCTGATAGATATTGACTTTGCCAATTTGTGTCGATGTTTTAAACTTGATGACAACTAATCGAAATTAGACATGCAGAAAAAATAATAATTTTGTTTGTTTGTTTGTTTTAGCCTGGCTATAATGTCCCGCTACACAAAGGAACACCAAATGAGACCAGCCAGTTCATGTGAAGGCATGTGAAGGACTGCCACTCGTTTCAACAGCTATATTCAGCTATATTTTTTATATTTTTTTCTATAACAACCTATTGAAGTCTGTTTTTATCTGAAACCATCCCATAGCGTACAAAAAAGGTTGGGGCTCGCTGTACTGTGCTGGAAAAAAATCTCAATGACGTCACTTAATCGATCTTAGACTACATAAATATCTTTAGTTGTTCAGCCCATTATTTGTCATTAATAAATAATATTTTGGAGGCAAATGAAGGGAAATTTGGTCACTAGGGGGCCATGGTTGCGAATCACTGCTTGTCTCGTGGATGATGTAATTATGAGTGCGAATTGAGATGCAGTACAGCTATTTGGCAACATGGGTCAACGTGTGACTCAAACCTTCCTCACTCGGAGGCCACCATGGTTACATTTAAATTTATAGAGATGTTTTGCGCCAAACCGTTAATAGGCCATGAATTGGTAGTTTTAAGCTGCCCACACTCATTACGTTGATCTACAGTCTGACTTTTCCAAGTCCATTTCTCATCTAAACTTAATCAGAACTTATGTTGCTTCTCTTCAACAAACGAATGGACTTCTTCTAACTAATATTGCTCGTTAACCATCAGACTGTGTGGTTTTGGCAAACCAACCAACACCGTCAAGCTGTAATATGGCACATTTTTAAAAAACGAAAATGTGCCACAAATACATCCCGGCCGCAGAAGTCGAGCAAGTGCTTACATGTGTAGGCTCACTTTTAACTCTCTTTTGCTCACACACACTTGATCTACTTAGATCTCCCACATCTAACTGCCACTTAACCTCACTTTCTCTACTCACCCATCTGCTAGCCCCCACCCCCCCCTTCAGCTCTCGATCCATCATCCAGCTGCGCTCTGCGTAATGACTCTATAGTCATGAACAACATTAACCCACACCCTGTCCAAATGCTGATCAGATACTCCTTTACCTTTGTTGAGAGTCCAATCTTGGCCTCCTTCGCCGGCTACATCTGCCTCTCAAATTGTTCTTTCGCTCCTCCGCTGTCCCTTTTTCACGTGTGACATTTCTCGTCTTGAGTGGCCTTATCATCTTCGGCCTTTTATTTGCCGCAAGCTTTGAACTTGTGTCCTCTTCATGCTCCATGTGAGAAAAGAGTCTTGCGGGGACGCACACTTATGAATAGGGACACATTTTGTCAATATGCTGCAGCAAAAAAAAAGAAAAAAAGAGGCACGTCAAACCCGAGCTGACACGAGGATGGTTTATGAATCTAAAACCTTATGACATACATATTTTCTGCATCTGTTACAGGAGAAAGGAGGCGAGGGTGTGTACATGTTGTAAAAAGATGAATGTGCATGCGTGGGACCTCCCTTGTAGAAGTCCAAAGACGCCTGCTAGAAAACGATAAATCCACTAGCATGTTTTCAGCCTAATTTTCCACTGGCCCCGTGACTCTACTTGTATACGTGTTGCCGCTCCTGTTGTTTGGGATCCTCGGGTCTCTTGTGTGCTGAAGAACCACATAGGCCTATATTGTGCACAAGTAGTTTGCGTTGATGACTTGCACCGAATAAGAGGTTTCCATCATTGGAGACTGGGCAGCAGGTTGTCTTAGTTTATACGCCCCAATGCTAGCTTGATTTATATACACAACCCTAACCCTAAACCCTAACCCTAACCTAACCCTAACTCTAACCCTAACCCTAACCCTAACCTAACCCTAAACCTAACCCTAAATCCTAACCCTAACCCTAACCTCTAACCCTAACCCTAACCTAACCTAACCTAACCCTAACCCTAACCTAACACTAACCCTAACCTAACCCTAACCCCCAACCCCTAACCCCTAACCCCTAACCCCTAACCCTAAACCCTAACCCTAAACCCTAAACCCTAACCCTAAACCCTAACCCTAACCCTAAACCCTAACCCTAAATCCTAACCCTAACCCTGTTTTTCATTAATTTTGGAATGGCGCATTCTCAGATAACTTGATGACTTTCTTGAGTTTAATAAGGGAGGAGAAACAAATCTTCTTCTCCGCCAGGAACTGTCAGATGCTCAGGGCATTGTAAAGAAGCCATGAGCTGTCCTGACAAAAGGATTTCCTTTTCTCACACACTGAATGTCAAAAACAGTCCAGAATCTCTTTGTGACATGACGAATAATCGTTTGGCCCACATTGAAGAGGAAAATTGCATTTTAGTTTTCAATGTATCTTTTGTGACATTAGTCCTGGAACTTTTCTGACACATCTTGGAAATACTCGCACAATTTCTCAACACCCATTGCTAAAGCCAAAAATGCCATAAAAAGAGCCCAAAACGTTGACAAAATGCTGTATGACTTTCGCCAAATCGTAATTTTTGCACCACCTCGGGGACTTTCGACTTTAGAGGTTCCACATGACCCGTTACGCATCCCCTTCTAACTATTGCGAAATGCACTTCTCCGCTTAAATTGATGGCTCTCAAAATGTATTGTATATTCCTGGCCAGGCATGCTTAACTCCCAGCAAGGTTTTGGTAAACAACTTTTGTTTAATTCTGCCATCAAGCTCAGCTGCATGCACGAACAAAGAAACAAAGCCTTAAGTGAAAAACACAATCTCCCCGGGGAAGTAATTAAAGTGTCCTATGTGATTAGCTCTGTCACGTCAAAAAGGGTGGCGTGAGTCGTTTGTCGACGTATACTGCGGCTTGGTACTGCACTGCGCATGCCTGTGGTGCTGCAGCCTGGGCCTCAGATCAACGTTGGTGGCGAAGGAGAGGTGTTGGGAGAGCCTGGTGTAAGGAGGGGGGGGGGGGTGCTCGGCTAGAAGTGGACACAATGTGTAATGGCAGATCCAGCTGAGAAAACACAAGCACCCGAGGAACACTAAAACCTGAGGGGTGAAAAATATGCGAAGCCTGGCGATAGGTCAGATTCCCTCACCGTATCTAATTCGATTTTACAAACTGTAAGAAAACACGCTGCTGCTGCTCCTCGCCGAGCACTAGTGCAAATATTTCAATTTTTTACACTTTTTTTTTTTCAATGACTCAAAAACCTGGATGGCCTTTTCCCAAAGCACATCTGCTTTTTGCTTAGTGTATGTCCACAAATACTGGCTGGGGGAGATTATTTACTCAAATGCAGATGGGGGAGGTGTCTATTAGGAAAGTGTTTCCCAGCCATTGTTGAGCCAAGGCTCATATTTGCATGATTATGAAATCTTTCATAAATCCAAACTAATATCACTGAAATATGAACTTAAATTTCTCTCATGTGTCGTGAAACAGCGGCTTGGAATCACTGGCATTGTGTGGGTTGAAAAACTTCAGGTTTTTGTAGTCGTGATGATAGTCGTGTCCACTTCGATTAATCGAATACATCAATGATATTTTTTCAGTTCTTTTTTTTTCTGATTTTCTCTGTAAAGTTAAACAAAATACTATAATGCGTAGAAATGCAAAACAGTCAAATGTTAGGCTTGCAATTCATATCTTTATTGAAAAAAAGTTATTTGTTATTTTTTTAATTAATTAGCCAATGTAATTGGTTATCGGAATTAGCCTATACTCTTTAAAAAATATATATTAGGGGGTGGAGGGGTTAATATCAGTCAGGTCCTCTAGTATTCAATTTGTTTTTATTTAGTCGGATAATTTTATAAGATCCGATGTAAGTTTTTGTGAAGAGGATTCCGAGCATGTATGTCTGCGGCTTCGAGGCTGACAATACAAGTTGGATGATTTTTTTTTTCACGATAAAAAGGTTATTGATTGAACACCATTACGTATGTCTTTTTTTCCAGCGTTACATACAGAAGCATTTGATGAATTTGCTCAAGGCCGACGTAAATAGTGAAGGCTTTCTTTATAAGTATCTGTTATTGAAAATGAAGAATGGAAATTTACTAGAACTGGCTATGACGTGATCAGATATTATGTTTGTGTTTAGACCCACTGAAGCAGCATGTGGCTCATATACACCCCTATTGCCAAAAGCCCTCTCATGCTGCATTCCGTGCATCTGCTCTATACAATATTTCCCCCTTCTCGCAAGGAATAAAGATTAATCTTGGGACTCCCCAGTGAAAAATAATATAATAATTTCCTCTCTAAAAGATTTCGTTTGCCTCTCAGGAAAGGCTCTTTTTTTTCTTTTCTTTTTTACTAAATTGCACCCAATGCGACAGGAGAGTTAAAATGTTTGATATTGCACTTAAAAAGAGGCAGAGATCAAGCAGAAATCATTTTTGAAAATCCCTTTTGCAGCTCCTTCATGCAGAGCAAATCAGGTGGCTCGTTCTGACCAGTGGTTAATATTCATCCAGTGGGGTTTCACGCACGCACGCACGCACGCACGCACGCAGGCGGTCAGGCAAGCTGCAGCCGGGCTTCGTGCGTGCCTGGTGGTCCACGCAGTCAGGTCTGGCAAAGACATTAGAACGGGGAGTCCCATAGACAGCGCTCACTTCTCTAAATAAACATTAGTCTTAAAAAGTTTGGCCCCGCGACCTCGGCGTGATCGCGTTTCACTCTGGATACAGTCCATTTTTATCGCGAGGTTTGCCTCCTCTTTCACACACACACAACACAACGCATGCACTTTCACCCTGGGAAAAAAAAAAGAAGAAGAAAAAGATTGGATGTCAATTTAAACAAAGTTTCGTTTTCACGAGTCTAACAATAACAAATGTTTTTTATTGATGTGCGATGTATTATGACACACTGGATAAACATCGTTTTGATTCGCAACTAATTAGGTCATAAATATTATGTAAGTTCTCAATTTGATTTCTAAATTGCTGTTTTAACTCCAAAGGCCTCATCGCGGTGCACTTTCTTCAGCGCTCGTTTTTTAGAGAAAATAAAAAGTCTCTCTTTTTCTTTTCCTTTTTCTTTTTTCTTTTTTAACATTGCAACGTGGTCCTGCCGTCCCCGAAAAAGGTCAACGAGAAACTGCAGTTGAATACACGATTGTGTGTCTCTCTCTCTCAGACGCGCGCGCGCGCACACACACACACAGCATGTAGCAGCTGCACCTCCCTATATCAAAAGTGATGAGGAGTCCAAAAACATGTCAGTGATCCGAATTTAATTCGTTACAAATGGCGTTCATGTTGACTAATTATGCTCTTGCTAACAGCTTAATAAGAAGCTCAGCGTTCTAAAATAGACCAACTTTGACAATTTTTAAATAATCAAATGACTGTTGATATTGCATGCTGATGTGCAACTCTTATTGTTTTAGATTTCCAAATGAATCCGTTTCGTCATGAATAGTCACATGTTTAAAGCTTACATTTTTGTAAATTCCTTGATGGCCTAACATTAAATGTGATAATAATATTTTCTTAATGTCAAAAAGGCAAAATCCTGCCTCCCAGAATGAATCACCTGCTATTGGCCAATAGTGTCCTCCTCGTCTATTATTTCTCCAACTGCAGGTGTTCTCTTCACTCGGCGTGTCTTCCAAAGTTCATATTATGTTCTGGCACATGGGGGAGTTGACTGTCCGGCCATTTATTTACACATTCTAAATTAATTAAGCGCGGCATTCCTTTGTGTGGTGCAAAAACACGAAAGGGAGGAGAGCGTTGCATGGCGGTGCAAGTGGGGAGAGGCCAGGGGGGTGCATGGCGTGATTTATCGAGGAGGGTCTCTTGGCTCGCTTCTCCTCCCCGGCCAAGGAGACACTCGGACCCGGCCAACATTCCTCCGGGTCGCTGTGCACTTTTGCATCATATTATTTAAAATGTGTTTTTAAATTCTATATTTATTGGTGGAGATAATCAAATGTGCAGTTCTGGTCTTCGGTCATACGTATATATCTCTAACGAAACGTTGGTTGCAAAAAAAAAAAAAAAGGGGTTTCCCTTAACAGCAATAATGATGCTCAGTTTTGACAGACGCGTGAAAATAGAGGTATCGATTTAATAATGCGGTGATTGCGGCTTGCCTCTCTTGCGGAGCCAATTAGGGGACCCAAAATATTAGGAACAGCTTTCAGTATACATCTCAGTGCTTCAAAGGCACATTGGGGTGCCTAATAAATTGGGCGGTATAGGCAAAAGATGTTATATGACATTGTTTTATGTTTTATGATTTAGACTGAAAATGGTTCAATTTGTTTAAAAAAATAAAAAACAAACAAACAAAAAACAATGAAGCAATATATCGACATCTTCACACACGCAATTCCTTGTTGTGGTGTCAGCACACGCACTGCCCTTGTGTCCTTCAAGTCTAAGGAAGATGTATCGATCCAGTATCCAAGTGTATTGACAAGGTGGTGAAAGAATTGGGTGTAATGATTTTAGTTAAGTTCCTCCTGTCACTCACCATTTATCCTATCGTGATAAATCTTTACAAATATTTACGTAACGAATAAATAACAATGCATTTTCTTCCCGCAGCGCACATGGAAGCGGTTATAAAAAAAAAAAAAGGATAAATGCACTTTTGGAGTCATTTGGCTGTCACGTCACGCATCACTCGTGACTATTCTTTGAGACAACGTCACGCAAACTGACGAAATGACGACAAGCTCTCAGGCTGTCGCTGGTGTGGGTGGTCCGGGTTGTCAAACACGAGCGTGCAGTTGAAGGCAAGACAGAATCTAAATAAAAAAATTCAAGGGAAGATGGTCGCAGGGTGTGCGACTTGTTTGTTGTGGTGTCTTTTTTTTTTTTTTTTTAGGTCTATTTCTGCTCGCCGTAGCCTGTAATCTTGTCTCCTGCAAGTCTAAATGAGACTCATTCGATTGTGCATGCTCTCCTGCGTGCTTCCATTGACGCTCTTTCGAACCTGGAAATGTTTCATGCAGAGATTGTAATGGTCTGGTGAAGATGCGTCTGCATCGCAGCCATGCGGAAGCTTCTTTGAGTCTTGCATAAGCATTTTAGGCATGCACGGGGTCATCAAATTTGGGGGTTGGGGGGGGGGGGCAAAATGTAGGTCAGTTTTTATTGGGATTGTGCAAGCTATTCACGAACGTAATTAGGGAAATGTAATGTATTTTGATGTAAATGAATGTATAGGCCTATATGTTGATGATATGGCAATAGATATTTTTATATTACATTTCTATTTATGGGCCTTCATGGGCAAAAATGGCCCATGAAGGAAATAAACATAGGCCTATAGTTATAGTGCTGTTATTTTTTTTTTAATGCTCATAATAACTCTGCTCTAAAAAATTATTATTATTATTTTTTAAAGTCGTGCTGCTTCAGAGTCTGTAGCCTACACGACGAAAGTTCTTTAGAGGTTCGTTGGGTTTTTAGAAAGGTGGAAGTTTGAAATAACACCTGTACAGCACCATGGAGGTTAAATTCTCGTTTGGTGGTCTATTGGACAATAGGTTGTTTTATTAATTGCAAAACTGAATGCCAAATACCTAGGGGTGGGGGGGGGGGCATATACATATATATGTAGTGCCTTTATTACTATTTATTTATTTATTTATTTTAACCAGTAATACATTTGTATTTTGGGGCTTATAGCATATGAGATAAATAAAAAATAAAATAAAATAAAGTTCAGTTCATAATAAAAATATCTGCTAACGATAACAATGATAATGATCATAAATTAGTATTCGCCTTTAGTGATGAAAAATGCCTCCAACCTATATCAGCATGTTTTCTTTTCTCTTATTCTCTCTCTCTCTCTCTCTCTCTCTTTTAATTTATTTTATTTTTTGTATGCAGGAGTTGTTCCTATAAATGTCCGACTCAAGATGAGCAGAATAGGAAGAGGATACCACAGCGACGCACACACTAAAAAAAAAAACACTTGTATTTTAAATACACAGTTATAGTTTAAACATAAATGATTTATATTTAGAGCAACAATGTTAGCACAACAAAGCAAGCAAGTAGGCTATAATTTTCTGAGTTGTTTTTCTTTACTTATCCCTAATTAACAAAATATAGGCTAATTAAATGTATTAAAATATTTAGTTGAATTGACCAACTGTATATGCTATCTAAGTTTGTTGCCTTAAAATTTGAAGTCCACCCAAACTTAACAGTGCACCAACAAAGCCATATCTTGCTAAATTGACATATCGATGAAAAAGAGCGTTTGTTTGCAGGGAAAGAGGATGCAAATTAAAAGGCCTTTCATTGGTCCATTTTGCTCCATTCAACTGCTGCAGGACTAAAGAATGAAGCATGTGTTGGTTTTGCTTTCCAAGCCTTTCCAAATCACCGATGTTGCGCCACGGGATAGACCAGAGCATCATCCCCTCCCATGCACGCCTTTCATCCTCAATAATCACGTGTCAAAACAGCGCGCAAACTAATTTGTCCGCACATTTGCGCACAAAGACAAATCCTCGCATGCAGTCTCCTTTCTGTCCACAAACATGCTCCGCTCCAAAAAAAAAAAAAAAAAAAGACCACTGGGCCTGTTTGGGGGTCCCCCGCCGCTTCTTTTCAGACAACGCCGATGACATGAAAGCGGCCCCTGCAAACGCGAGGGCCCTTTGAGAAGAACATTTCAGCTTTTCAGGCTTCCAAATGCGTGTGGCTGCACCGGGCCCCGCCGAAGGGGGGACCCCTCGCTGTGCGCGCATTGAGTCCCCCCGGGCCGGGGGTCCACGCTGACAACGTCAACAAACGCTGGATTAGCTGCCCCAATGAAAATGCTGCAACAAATTAGCAGCGAAAGCCCCTTTAATTCTCTCCACAAAATCTAAAGAGCTTATCGGGATATTGTCCACTTTCAATTACAAACCAGCAAGTTTTGCTCAGTGTGTATAGTTTAAGGCCCTTTAGAAAAAGGCTCTTTTTTTTGTAAGGTGCCACACACACACACACACACACACACACACACACACACACACACACACACACACACACTGATATCTAGCGTCGTGTTTTTGACATATTTAAATAAAACGTGTCTGAATGAAAGCCCCTTCCTCACAATCCCAATTCATCATCAAATTACATTTAACTGAATGAAAAGATGTACATTCTTTTTCTTTTAAAATCCACAAACATTTATTTTTGTCATTACAACCAAAAAAAATGACCTATAATGAACACTTGTCTTTTTCTATTGGCAACACATGACATAAAACTGTATGTGAAATACAACAAGTTTGAATGGAGGTAATGTGCTTTTTTTTTCTCCTTTTGAAAAAAAACAACAACAAAGGTTTTTTTCAATCACCTTGGACAGGAGATTTTGGGGTAATGCTTTTTTTTTTAAGTTAAAAACCTGAGTTGCCTGTCTCATCTGTGTCTATTAAAAACACACAATCTCATGTAAAAATGGTAAACCCTACTCATTTAACTTAACGGTGTTATTTTGTTTACGACACAAAATGGAGGCCGTGTTAAGGCCTGTTTAAATGGATCATAATGCACCTATTTACAAAGCATATAAATAAACCCTCTCGTGGAGCCAAAACATTTTTTTAACCAATAATTTTTTAGCCATCTTCACTTAGGACGACACCACATTTTGGCTTTTTATTAATAAAAATAAGTTCAGTTCAAGGCAGTTTTTTTTTTTTTTTTTTTTGTTCTTCAGAAGGGGCAAGTGTTCAAGTTTTTGCTGGCAAAAGTCTGCCCGTGCGACCCAGGTTGTAACAAGTCTTGCGACAGGCTCAAGTGGTTGGAAGCGGACGCCAAAGCCGGGCTGAGCATGGCCAGGATGTGCGCCTGCCCCCCCGGCTGCGCGCCGTACGACGACACGGTGGAGTTGGCTGCGCCGATGATGTTGTCGATGGAGAAGGAGGGCCGGTTCGGGGCACTCGAGTCCGTCTTGAGGGGCGCCAGGGACGGGTAGAAGGGCTTCCTCAGGTCGGGTAAGGGAGGGGGCGCGGCGGCGGCGGGGAAGATGGGCGAGGGCAAGGTGCACGGCATGTTGGGGAAGGGGAAGGAGCCCCCCGCGTGAGGGTGGGCGTGAGGGTGATACGGGCTGTGAGCCGCGTGGAAGTTCTGCAGCTGAAGTCCGTAGCTGTATCCGTACGGGTTGTATCCGAAGCCGGGCAGGAAGCCCCCGGCGTCCCGCAGGATCTCGTTGCCCTGGTTCCTCTTGAAGCGCTTCCTCCTGCGCAAGAAGCTGCCGTTGTCGAACATGTCCGCCGAATCCGGGTCCAGCGTCCAGTAGTTGCCCTTGCCGGGGTTGCCGGGCTCGCGTGGGATTTTCACGAAGCAGTCGTTGAGGGACAAGTTGTGTCGGATGGAGTTCTGCCAGGCGGGGAACTTCTCTCGGTAGTAGGGGAACCTGCTGCTGATGAACTCGCAGATCTCGCTGAGGGTCAGCCTCTTCTTGGGGCTCTGCAGGATGGCCATGGTGATGAGCGCGATGTAGGAGTAAGGGGGCTTGACCAGGGCGCTTTTCCGCGCTTTGTCGCCCACCAACACCGCCCCGGGATCCGCGCCGAGCCCCATCTGCTCGGCCGGGCAGTCGGAGCTGCTCAGGCCCGGCGACGACGGCCCTTCCTCGGCGTTCTGGGAGTAATTATCATCGGAGTCCAGGTTGAAATCGTGCTGCATGTACTTCCCGTCCTTCCCGACGGACATGTCCCCCCCGACCACGTCAATGTCCACATCATCGGACAATGCAGAGCTGTCGGACATATCCGTCCCTAAAGTCATCCTTCTCGTCCACCCCTCCCGAGATGGTCTCCTCCTTGAGAGCCCACCGACACTCTAGAACCGCGCAAGAACTTCGCTGCGAGCAGCCAACGCGCGCATGTTTCTAGAATGGAAAAGCGAGAGGATAAAAACAAGTTTGACCTGCAGCCTTTGGCGTCTCCCGGAGCTCTGAGTGCGCGAGTGTCATCCAGCAGGAAACTTCTGCTCCCCTTCTCGCTCGCTCCCTCCCTCCCTCCCAGGCTCTCTCTTTCCAGGCGTACAAGTCAATCACAGATCATCGAGCCCTCCTTCAGCACTTCACGTCATGCTTTAAAAGTTACGCATGAATATTACAAATTTCAAGAAGGTTTTTGAAAGGGATCCAACCAAAGAGCCACACTAACCTCCTCTGCGTCCTTTAAGCATTTATAGGAGCGCCCTGGTCACGTGATCTGTGACGCGCCCACAGGAATCGCATGAGCCAAATTTACATAGCATAACTTAACATTGATATTTTTTTATTTTCAATTAAAAACGCGTCACCCGCACGAACGAAGAACCGGATATGGAGTGATTTCGTTTCTGATCAATCCAAATGCATTTGATTGTAAATTTTTGTTCATGTTTTCCAACGTAAATGTAAGTTAATTGAATATTAAGACATTAAAATAAAAAATGCTTGCTGTTTTGCTAACAAGCATTTTTTTCTCAGTGTATTTTTTTTGTATTTGGAAGTATGTTATTGAGATTCTCGCAATTTATCCAATTATTATTATTATTATTATTATTATTATTAGTATTATTATTATTATTATTATTATTATTATTATTATTATTATTATTATTATTATCATCACTATTATTCTTATTATAATTATTATTGCTGTCAATAACCAAAGCAGCTTAAGCATCTGTATCTTGAATGTGTCTTCCAATACTGACAACATATTTGAGACATTTTATATTTTAAATGTTATTCTTGTTTGTTTTATTTTAATTTCTCTTTATACGTATGACTATTGTATTAAGTCATGCAGCTCATCCAAGGCCTATAATTTCCCATTGATTTGGTTATTGCTTTTGTCACAATTTTCGTAGTTTTTTCAATTTTTTATTTAGTGCTGAAGTGATACAACAGTAAAGGACTGGTTGACGCCAATTTGTTGTATTTATTTATTATTTATTATTTTTTTAAATATAATTTTATTTAGAAATATATATATATATATTGGGGAGGCACATACTGCCTATATATACTCAACTATAATTAACATTGTTGACATATTATAAAATTTCACACCTTCACATAATCGAGATAATATTTAATATAACATGTTTATTTATTCAACCGACGGACAGTTCATGGCTTCTTATTGTGCACATGAACACATACAAATAAATGCAGGGTATATACTTTAAAAAAGAAAGAAAGAAAGAAAGAAAGTTAGAAAGAAAGAAAGAAAGAAAGAAAGAAAGAAAGAAAGTTAGAAAGAAAGAAAGAAAGAAAGAAAGAAAGAAGCCAAGTTCAGGGTACAAATGTCAAAGATTAAGTGACAGACGCCATCTAGCGGCCAGTATTGCTAGTAAAAAAAAAAAACAATCAGAGAAAAATACATCTGATGAAAAAGGCCTATAGTGGGGGGAAAAATAATTTCATCCCAGGCCCAGACTCCAAAACATAATACTATTTAAAATGCATGTAAATTTTTCAATTGAAAACGTAACTGTGGTCTTATAGGGTTCAAATAGGTATCCCTCAATAAATTGCACAACACTGTAGAAATGTCATAGTCTTTTTAACGCGTGCATTTTCGACTGATAATTTGTACTGATAATTAACCATAAAATCAGACAACTTAATTTCTATTAATGAAAAAAACTATCAATTCGATTAATATTTATTGACTACCTGCACGTCATACAGCTGCTTTATTTGGAAGTACGGTGCTGTACTTTGTTTGATTTTTGTGAATCTAATAATAAACTACAATTACATGTGTTTTGTTTGTTTGTTTGTTTGTTTGTTTGTTTTGACTATTTGCTTTAATTTCTCATTTTCTTCATATGCATATTCGACACAGGGCCGTCGTACACATTTGTCCATTGTTGTTTAAACCATGATTTGTGAGGTTAGGGCGCCCTCTGCTGCTCATAGATAATATACAAAAAAAGTGTTGATACTCTGGCACTGTGCTGCCTCTCAGAGGTCAGTGTTGGTACTATACGTCACATTTTGACGTGACTTGGTCATCTGGAGTGCGTCACACCAACACCAGAGACTTCATGCAGCAGGGCAGGTAAGGCAAGCCAGGCAGTTGATATAAGGTCCTGAGCAGAAAAGGTCTCCGGGAAACGGCAGATATTTTGGCGAGATCTCTAACATATATATATATATATTTTTTTTTTAATCAAATGCTAAAATTTATTATTCTGCTGTCAGTTTGGAGTTTGTATTTTGAATCAAAAGACATTATCTCCTTGAATTTTCTGGTGGAAACAAAATGATGCACAAAATTTAAACAAATAATTAAGGTTATTATTGAAAATATCTGCTCACTATTTTCATACAGATCTCAATTGTTGAAAGTTTCTTTACTTGAATAAATCTTAAAGCAAAAACTAAACTGAAATACTTGCTGGAGTACTTTGTCGAAGGTTTATTTTTTATGTTTTAGAAAAGCAACCCTCTCAAATAAATGTATTGATTAAGACTCTATCACTGTTTCCCCCTTTGGTTGTGGATTTAAATAAATGAAACAATTATATTCGGACTTAATTAAAAATATTTCGATGTAGAGTTAGGACAAATTACATGTATTGATTAAGTCTTCATCGCAGTTTTTCCCTTTGGTTGTGGATTTAAATTAATGAAACAATTATATTTGGACTTAATTAAAAATATTTCAATTTGATTAGAGTTAGGACATCAGAAATTAATATAAGAATCAGTTTGTGATGATGTAAAGTTGCCATAACCATTCTTATCTTATCTCCCTTTTTAGTCCCCCCCCCCCCCCCAGTAAATGTATTTCCCCTAACCAGACTATTATTATTATTATTATTATTATTATTATTATTATTATTATTATTATTATTTCTTGCCGATTGTGAAAATGACATTGAATTTATGATTACTTCTGTTTGTAAAACTCATCCAGATCATTGCTGCAAAAGTCACCTCAAATTCCAGTATAACAATTGTTGACATTTATTTTATAGACATTTTTTTAGTTTGAGAGATTCTACGTTTTAAATGTATGCATGTGACATGGCATATTTTAGATTTTGCAGGGGGCAAATTATATTTTAATTGTGTTTTGTATTTCATTATTATCAACCTAATCCCTCAAGAGGAAATTTAACTTGCACTCAGCTGTATATTGCAGATCTAGCGAATTAAAACGAAATGAATCGACTCCATATAACAATTTGTGTGACCATAAAATAAAACTGCCAAAGGTTGAGAGCCCATTTAGTTAAAAATGCATTTATTCCAGACTACTGCACCGATAAAACGTTTTAAAAATAGAAACATATTTACATTACATTACAAAACGTAATGAAAACACAATTTTTAAAGTTTGTAAAACACTGAAACCTCTGAGAAGATGTCATGGAATGTGTCAAAATATGAATGGCTTGGGGAAAAAAATATTTTATCACAAGGCTTGATCCTTTGCTATCAAATTATTTATGCTAAAATATTAACGACAATATTTGATGAATCCTTATAAAATGTCCGAGCCTTCACATGTATCGTTCCAACCCCGATGCAAAGTTGGCCTGTCTCATGTAAGAATTGTTGTAAGTGTTCATGGGGCCCGAGAGGCCCAGCAGCTGCTCCGTGTGCTCCGCGCAGGAGCTCGCGCGCATAGCCGGCAAAGAGAGTCTGTTGCCCTGGCAGTACACCTGAGAGCTCCCGGGGGAGAAACCAGACTGGGCCATGCCGCTCAGGTTGGGAGGCGAGGCCGGGGATGAGTAAGGGTACGCCGGCGTCAGGTTGGAGGACATATTGGAGGAGATGTTCCCGCTGTTTCTGCTCAACATGTTGGCCGACTGGTTGACGGTTTGCGTCTGGAAACAGGCCGAAGGGTCCCCCGAGCAGCTGGAGGTCATGGCGGCCAGGTCGCCGACGCCGACGCCGAGCCCCTGCAGAGCTTGGGGGTTGAGTTCCCCGACAGCCTGGGGGCTGATAATGTTGTCGATGCTGAACATGCGCGGCTGCGCTTGGCACACGCCGGCAGACGTCTGGTAGTGCAGCATGGCCGGGTGCGGGGAGGAGGCCGCGTACCCGGACCCGATCCCGGCGTACAGGGTGTTCGGATAAGAAGGCCTTCCCATTGGGGTAGGTGTGAAGGCGCTGGAGCTCTGGATGTAGCCCGGGTAGGTGCTCACATCTGTGCGCTTGAACCGCTTCCGCCTCCTCAGGAAGCTCCCGTTGTCGAACATGTCCTCGGCGGCGGGGTCCAGGGTCCAGTAGTTGCCCTTACCGGGTCTGCCGGGCTCGCGCGGGATCTTGACAAAACAGTCGTTGAGGGTCAAATTGTGGCGGATGGAGTTCTGCCACTTCTTGGAGTTCTCCCTGTAGAACGGAAAGCGCTCCATGATGAACTTGTAGATGCCCCCCAGGGTGAGCTTCCTCTCGGGGGAGTTGGCGATGGCCATGGCGATGAGAGCGATGTAGCTGTAGGGGGGCTTGCCCCGCTGCACCGGCCTCTTCCTGCGGCGGCTGCCGGTGGGCAAGTGCTCCTGATCCGTCTGGCCCAGCGCGACCACGTCCTCGGCGTCGGGGCTGTTCCCGCGCGGCTCCGACTTGATCAAGACGCCGTCCTTGGAGCGGGCTTGCAGCATTAACGGGGGCAGCGGCGAGTCCAGGCTGACGTTGGGGGACAAGACCACCGGGCTGACCTCTGCGGGTGAGTGTTGCGTCTCTGCGGTCATGTTGCACATGCCAGAGTAGTACGAGTAGTTTGCCAGATTCATAGAAGACAACGAAGTAAACAGTCTATATATTCGAATGTGTTTTCGGGAAATAGCTTGCGTTGGGTCCTCCCGTGTTGGGTGCAGGGTGTCTTTCCAGGTGAGATGTAGAAGCGCTGACAGTTTTATAAGGGTGGGGGGGAGCAATGACGCAACTCGCTCCCTGATGACGAAGCTGCAGCTGCACCAAAACTTTTTGGGGTCTGCTATAGTCCTATATATATATATATAATGCTTATATGTTGTTTAACGTGTATGCATAATCTGGTCATATATGGAGATAATTAAAATAGAAGAGAACCTGATGGCCTACTGTTGACAACTATATACTTGAATGAAGTATATGAAAATGGCTGTTAAACACTCTTAACAGTTGGGTAAAAAGTTAAATTAACTAACTAAATTGGATCAAGAATGGACCAACATGGATGGGTCAAATTAAATTAGGAACCAAAAATATAAAAAAAAAAAAATGTATGTAACTGTTAAAATGTTCAATATTTCTCAATAATAAAATAATAATAACTTCTCACAGCCTTACAGTCAATATACCTATATACAAAAATAAAGAAAGAAATTATCCTAAAATTTTGCCCAGGATTTGAACCCTTTCAACCTTAACTGTACATCATGCGTATCGCATAAAAGACGCGACCTGATGAATGTTTATTTGGAGAACTCTTCTTCTCCTCTCCTCTATTTTCTTCATGTCTCGGCTTCAATTAAACAAATAACTTAAGGTTATAATGTGAAGGAGAAAGTACAAAATCTGCCTGTGGAAAGTGCTGGAACGGGAGCATAAAGTAAAGCGGCACTTCTACTTCGGAGTCCTTGCCGCTGTGCTATTCTCCCAACATGGCGGCTGTATACTCAGAGCAGAAACAACACTCACAGAGCTGCTCCGTGCTACTGCAAACCCGACGGACAATACGGCAATTGAAAAATAATAACACGCCACTGAAAACAAGCAATTGAGCTATCAAAGCTTTTGGGGAAGAAAAGTAAATATCTCTCCATTTCATTTTCATTTTCCGAAAGCGATCATCAAACAGTGTCCTGGTCGGAGACAAGACGTGTTGTCTTTCGGATTTTCGAGTGAAAACACGGTTCTACACACAACTGATATGCAGACAACAGCCTTTAAATGTGGCAGTGCAACAACGGTTGTAATTGATTACTTAAGCAGATACTGCGATGGAGATAATTACAGGGGTCAGAAAAACATGCAGGGCCGTCTGAAATTGATGTCAATGTTTCACTTATGAGGGAGAATAACAACAACAATTAAAAACCTTCAAATAACCGTTTTTCTTAGTTATGAA
Source organism: Leptonotus elevatus (assembly GCF_054856555.1). Taxonomy (NCBI): domain Eukaryota; kingdom Metazoa; phylum Chordata; class Actinopteri; order Syngnathiformes; family Syngnathidae; genus Leptonotus; species Leptonotus elevatus. The sequence goes on along the minus strand of NC_141249.1, from coordinate 16,429,141 downwards.
GCGATGTTTTACATATCAAACATTTAGCATTGCGACATAAACAAACCCATATTAAATGGTGCTCTCAGAAAGTAACCATCATTGAGTAGAGATAATTTCGTCAAGTGCCATTTATTTATTAACGGTAACAAGCGACAACAAAACATGATACGTTTAATTTTATTAGTCATTCAACTCCACCAACACAAATAATTCTGAAACAGCTTCCATCAAGTGCAACTAGTGAAATATGAGTCAGACAGCCGTCACTGAGGTGGCTATCGTTAACCAGCTAGCTGTTGAACTAGCTAGCTGCTTGTGACTAGAGGATAACTTACTTAATTGTGTATTTTTGTGCTTCATTTTAATTCTTGCCATCTTTACTTGTGTCTACAAATATTACCACTCTATGCTGTTTCAACATTAAGTACATTTCAACTGTAGCTGGTGTCATGTTTGCTTGAGAAGGACTGAATGTTAAGCTTGCCATACCGACAGCACAAATGAGTTAGCATTGGTTATTGTTTACTGTCTTTTGATTTCATCGACACCATCCAGCAAATCTTACAATCAGAGCTATCATCCTTCCACATGTTGCAGCATGTTTACAAATCATTAAATCCTAAAGTTTTTGTTTGTTTGTTTTTTTATGCTAAGTAGCTAGCTAATCTATGGTCAAAGTTGACCATCCAAGCTGACCAACAGCGGTTGTTTTTCACTGTAATAGACCAAAGACCTGCAAAAATGCTGGCTGTGTCGAAAGAAGTTGACGTGTTTTCATTTCAGACGCAAGTTATTGTGATATTACTTGTTCATTTCTTTGCATGCTTGTGGCAAAGTTAACAAAATCCTTTGGTGTAACCCACGCAGATGACGACTCATGTACGCCAAATCTTGTACAAGTACATTGTTTGGCGTGAACTAATTGTTGTGTAATGGTCAGTAGAGATAAAGCGGGAGTGCAGAGGTGCAGTCGAGGTATAGTGAGGCACTGGAGTGGCCGCTATGGGAGGGGGGATTAACAAGAGGCTTCGGGCCCCGAGGCAGAGGGCCCGTTTCCTGGTCTGAGCCCCTGTTTGTCCTGGCTGACCTGGCAGCTCTGGGGGCAGATCCTGCTTGGATACGGTCCTGCTCCCACGCCTGTCTGAAGCTGTTAGCCACTGGCTGTGAGTAGCTAGCTGGGCTTAGTGTTGTCTGACTGAGCGAGCAGCGGTTCAGTCGGGAGGGGGTCCAGTCATCACTGGGGAGGGGGGTTACTGTGTGTTGGCGGACTGCGGTGACGGGAAGCGGGCACCTATAGTAGAGCAACGGCGATGATTAATGGCTTTGAAAATCATATTCGGAATATACAGTGTGGTATCATATACACAAAATCTCCCTTATCTGAGTTTGAACCCCTGAATCCTCCCTTTGTTTTGTAGCCATCTATACACAAGCCATAACATTGCTGCCATGATGTGGTATACTTTGGATGATGAGCTTTTCGTTTGTATTCTGCTACATGTTGACTTACAGTCCCCATAGCGTACTCATTTCCCAGCGGAACAATTTGAGTTTGATATATTTCATATTGCGAATTCATCCAAAAAAAGGATTCTGACATGTGATGCCAACTAGAGGATGAGAGAGAGGTGAACAAAAGTTGCTGAGCTGACACTTGGAAGCCAGTCATTCGCAAAAGTGGCTCCAGGGGCCGAGGACAGGCGGGGAGGGGGCTGTGCATGCGAAAAAGAGGCTGAATGAGAGACGGGGAAAAGAGTGACATGGGGAGAAACGCAACCTTTTTCTTGCTCAAGCCCATCAAGTACGGGCCAGGGCTCCTGAAAACGCGGGGATTACCAGGGGAGCCGAGCTCGCCTGGGCCGCTTGTGCTGGCTCCTGCGCTGCACGCTAGACTGCCCTGCACATGGTTCTCACACATACGCAGGCATGCTTGCTTGTATGATGTGCGTCTGTGATGTGTAAACTTTCACACAGCTGATCGGGAACCAGCACGAGCGGCTCAAAAATGTCTAAAAACATGCAAAATTCGAAATGTCCTGGTCATATTGCACATTCGCGTAGCATCTTGTTGCTAGGCAGATTTCAGCCATTGCCATTACAGTATTCACATGTGGGAAAGGAGAGCCACAGTCATAGATGCACTTTTCAGCCGATAAAGAAAAAAAAAAAGTTAATCTACAAATCATCTTCCACCTGCATTTTCCGACATGAATTTCCCGGTGACTTCCTGTCGCTAACAAGAACAAAGAGATCAGAACATAAAATTCCAGTCAGCTGTAGAATACTGGTCAATAAATCCCAGAATAATTTTTGTCCTGAATATATTGCAGAAATTCCCATTTAATATAAACTCAATAAGGTTCTGAGATCAGCAGCCTCGGGCCAGTTAATGGAGGCCGGCGTTCAAAGCAAACATGCTGCATCAGCATTCAGCTGTTATGCTGCACACAAATGAAATAAACTGCCAACAGAACTGAAGTTATTGACTCAGTATCCATGATTTGGGTATTTTGGAGTATTTCTACTTGTATAATCAAGTTTTCCCAAATCATGATCTTGCGCTGTAATGTAATATTCTGCCATATTTAGTTGGTGGGTATGTACCGTATTGACATGTACAATTTTGTGCCAATCCAAAGGATTTTCTGGCCTTGTTGGAGGACTTTGGTCTACCGAGTGCCATCACACTATCACACAGGTACATCATCGCTCAACCTCTACTGACATGATTGACGTTAACTTGTAGTTCCTGTTTGGACAAATACCTCCAGGTGAATTCCCCTATGACCCCAGGATCGCCCGCGCGGAATGAACGTCCGAGCGACATGACATGGGATAAGCTGGCCAATTACAATATTAGGAAATGAGTGCCACGCGCGTCAGGTGGAAACGAAGGCTGCGGGGCCATCGGACCAAGGTTGTGCTTTTTAGGGGAGCAACTCTTCTCCTGATGAAGTACTGAATGTTTATGTTCATTTGATTTGGACTGCGGTCATTGTGTAAAATAAAACGTTTTCGGTGTGAAAAAAATAGAACATCAAAAACATTCACTGCAATAACCACAAGGAAATAAAATTCAGTAAAACACACACATTTACAATGCATAACAAACAGTAAAATGCAATACAATGAACAATGAGGAAAAATAAAGCAATAAAATAAAAGTACTGTCAAAGTTAAAGCGGTAATTGATTAATTAACTTATTGCCATTGATGGCTATAGATGTCCAAAATTCAAATTAGTTTAAAAAAAAATTCCACTTTTGTTAACAAGAATATGACAACCTATAATTTTTTTTGTACATTTAGAAAATATATAACATTTGTGATTAATTGTGAGTTAACTAGTGAAGTCATGCAATTAATTACCAAAAAAAAACATTTTAATCACCCGACGCACCAAATTTTTAATCACCTTTTCTTTAAAAAAAAAAGTAATTATTAAAAAATCTTTTTTTTGAAGAAAAGATTATAAAAAAGCGGCAGGTTATAAAAAAAAAAAAAGCGTTATTAATCGCATGACTTCACTAGTTAACTCCCGATTAATCAAAAATGTTATATCTGTTCTAATATAATAAAAAAAAATCTAGGTTTTCGGGAAAAAAATGGGGAAAATGTTAAACGAATAGAAATAGTTCAAAACAATTTTTGACGTCTATAGTCGTCAATGGCAGTGAAATAAATGTTTGCGTATCAACTTTAGGATATTTGTTCATGTCAAAAATAATGGGGTCATTTTTTTCCATTTTAAATTAAGCAAGTAATTAACTGATTAGAAAAAGAGGAGGATGAGCGTGTGCAGTGGATCAAGAAATATTGAAGACGTCCTCATAACATTAAATGTCAAAAGAATAATAATAAATAATATAACCTACAACAATAAAAAAAATGCTATCAAATAAACCCCAATAAAATACAAATAGGGCCCTCTTAATATAACAATATCTGCAATTTTAGCATACAGCTAGTGCCACAAAAATTTAAATTGTGTGAATTCACATGAAATGATTAATAAAATCGGAATAGGTGTAAATGCATGAACACGACGGCATGTAAGTCCTTCCGAAAGATGACGAAGATACACGTGAAGTGGTTACGCTGGCGAAGAAAAGACAGCCGCTTGTTTTTTCCCCGCAAAAGGCAGGCATTCCTGGAAGTCTATGTGGACCAGACGAGCAGACTGGCCAGTGATGAGTAACTGCTTTACCGCAATGGGAGGAGGGGCCGGCATGGGTGTGGACTGTGAAATCAAAATACAACATCAGGTCACTTCCTTAGGTACAGTTTGATAAGATCAGATGGTTAGATGTCAGAGGGTTCGGATTGTTTAGGGGTCCTTTGAAAGATTTTGCGCTTTTGCGCGCTAAAAATGCTGGGGTTGTTTTTTTTTGCTAACCCAGGTTGGGCTAACTATTTTGGGTTACCTGACTAACCTGGTATTGGATCAAAAACTTGACCCAGCATGCTGGGTCAAATCCTCAACCCATTGCACTGGGTATAAATAACCCAGAATCCAGAATGCCCCTTTAGGACCCAGCGCTGGGTTAGCTAATATACCCAATGTGGGTTACTTTTGACCCAGTAGTTTTAAGAGTATAGACCCAAAAATGTGAGAACCACTGGCTTCATGGGCGTCACAGTTTCGGAGTAAAGTGAGGGGGCTTTGAGAAAAAAAAACCCAGACAAGGCCCTTCTTTCAGTGCACACATGTCTTCTTTTACTGCTGTCTTTCAGTACTGCTAAATCTTCAACGTGGGCTCGTCAACCTTTCTCTCTGATTGCTCTCTGTCTTTATACAACAAGAGAATTATGGGAACAATCAAAAATCATCAGTCTACATCATAGAATATTGAATATTAGCCCTTGTCAAGTGTGCTTGTTGTCAGCCTGAGAGCAGAAATGAGCCGCGGCGGCATTGCCTGGTGCTGAGAGATGACTCGGCCTTTACACAAAACGGTCAACCTTTTATCATTGAAAGTCATTAAGTTGTGAAAGGTCAGGATGAATCCAGTCCCAGAGACTCCGCTAACAAGTGCGATTCATCATACGCGTCGTCATCGTGTCATATACTGTAAAGTGTTCCCCCCAAATTATGACAACCTCTGAAATATAGCAGATTCTTCAAGCAATTATTTTTTTTTTTGAGCGTACTAACTTACTGTTATGCCCTTGCTTTAATGAGTTCAATTATGTATAAATCAGAAAAGTTTTTTTTTTCTCTCTCTTCACTGCACATACTCCCAGCAACATACAGGGCTCACTATTCTTACTATCCTAATATAACTAAATAATAAAAGTCTTGCGTGGGACTCTTCCTACACTTGTTTTTTTGTTCATGTCAGTGGAACAAGTGCTACTACACCCCTCCCATCCCACACCCACCACCTTGCCATTGTCTCCCGTGTTGTCCCAGAGCAGCTCAGACAGGCGGGGATCAGCACCCGGGTTTGTTCCTTAAGACTCGTGCACACACAAATTGCCATTAAAGCATACAGTGCGTGAGGCCTGAGAAGTGGCTAAAGGAGATATCCACACATGTGGGGTGAGGAATTGCTTACGAATGACTGAGAGTAACTCACTGGGGGGGGCAAAATACATGGAGGGGGGAACTCATGATTAACAAGTAGCCTAATTGTAAAAATAAATAAATAAATCAGCAACTTCGACGCAATGTCATCAAATTGTGTTCTTGAATAGTGAACAAAGACCGTTACAGCCATCTAGTGGCAAATGTGAGTACTAATATGATATGTCGGCTTTAAAAAAAAGAAAGAAAAGAAGATATGTAGGCGACGTGAGCCCAAAAGTGTAGGCTTTTTATATTAACTTGTTTAATGAGGGAAGGAAAAATGGACTGGATTCAAGGGTGGTACTTTGCATAACGAATAAAGGAAGATGAATAAAGAGCTACATTTGTGTGTGTGTTTTTTGTCAACACAACGCTTTTTTTACAATGTTTTGCCAGGGTGGGGTCCTAAGTAATAGGTGTCCTTGCAGTGCCTGTTTTAGAGTACAGTCATTTTACCAAAAAAAAAAATACAAAAACAATGAAGAAATAAAAACGAATCACATCATTTTGTCACCAAACAAAGACGGGAAGTCGATTAGACTCATATCCTATGCCTGTTAACGAGAAGTAGCCGTTGTTCTTAAAAATGTTGAGTAGCTCGTCACAATAATAAAAGATTGAGAATCCACATAAACATTTGCTTTTATCTGAATAAAGCTAATATAAGCTACATTTAAATGCTGTATGCATTTTAGGAAAAATCCCATTAATACTACTTCTGCTATTAAAAAAAAACAAAAAACAATTTAATGTGCATTTTAACAATTTTTTTTATTTTAGTAGATGTGTCATATGTTTACACTTGAGTTCATACCCAATGCGAAACAGAGTTTTGGCGGCTGATTGGCATTCCGCATAAATAACAGATTTATCATGTATGACTTATGTTGATCAAGTAGGCTTTTTGTAAACAAAATTATTCACAATTTCACTCATTTGTTTTTTTTTCTGTTTAACGTATCGTATCCCCTCTTTTCCTTTTGTTTTTCTTTCTGAAATGCGCTACGTTGCCACAAGAGGTCGCCAAAGCTCTACGACTGAGTTGAGTAAGCACGCTTTGTACTGTAACATACGTGAGGACAAAGAAAACAAACAAACAAAAAACAAGTAGGAGCGAGTCCCAGCAAGCCTTTTCAAAGTGAATTTTACAGCCGCGCATACTTCCTGGTGTGAAGAAAGCAAATAAGTAACATATGCACTTCGTCATCCCAGCTCAATGGAGATAACCTCATCATAGGGTTGAAGGCGTACGTGGGGTCAGCCAGAGTGCGGCACACCTGTAAAAGCGACAGCCGACACCTGCCTGCCGGGAGCAGGCCCCATTTGACCATCGATCTTGTTGTCAAAGTTCTCACACACGCAGCTAGAAATCCAACTGGCAACCCTTTATTGAAGGACACGTTCAACTTTCACCTCACTTCATGGGGCATGCACTGTGACATGTACAGGAGCTCCTAAACTTAACATTTAATTGGGATATAAGGTGTTTAAGACATTACAAAAGTCTACACCCCCCTGTTCAAATGGTTAATTTATAAAAAAAAAAAAAACTATAGCTACTCATGGCTGTGTTCAGAATTAAACAAAAAACTCATGTGGGAATCAGCAAACACCTGCCGCCATTTTGTTTTTCTTGCTTTTACAGTAGACGCCTGAAAATCCTCTGAAGACTATTCCACAAAACATTCATTTAAATTCCCAAAACATTATGTAATCTACCCTAAAATAAAAATAAAAATGTATTCGATCATTATTATTGACCCGTTAAGTGGGAAAAATGTAAAAAAAAATTACAACAGTATTTAACATTGACATTCAATCTAAATATGAGGAAATGAATCAGTGCATACATTTGAATGTTTTTTTGAAACTGTCTTTTATTTAAAAATCTCAGTATTTGATATGTAATACAGGTTATTTGTCATACAATTTGGAACATTTACAGCAACTAAAAAAAATCTTAATTTTTCTTGATTTATTTTTTTGATTGCTTCATGAATCAAAATGTAACATGAACAAAATAGCTTATGAACTGTACAATCAAATCTCCAAGCGGGTGGAAAGGAAGTGAAGTCATCTCTGAGTGTCCTGGTGCGAGCCCGTTAGAAAAAAACTAAACAGTGTCCAGGGACTCGTGGTGGCACCTTTGTCCTTAATGATACCGAATCTAAATGTGTCTATTAGTTAAGGCTAATCTGTGAATCCAAGAAAAAATTTGGCATCGACAGTTAGCACCTCTGTGTCAGCCGGCCATTACTTGAAAATGGCAGATACTGTGCCCCGGCCTAGCTGACAGATCATGGGCGAAGAAACCCGACCTGGGGGGCGGGATTATGTAAATTAGCCCTGTTTTTACGTCCGGCAACGTTCAGAACAGCTCAAAATAAATTCACTTTGTTGCATAATTAATGTTTTGTATACAAGCAATACAAATTTCCATATGGCTCTGAACGATAAAAAGCCAATTGAAGCGATTGGACCGTAAGAACATATATGGGCAGGCAATGAAAAAAAAAGTCATGATACGACCTCTAGCTACAAATAAATACCACAAATAAAACACAATATCTTAAAGTTGGATGTAATTACAAAAAAACAACATAAATACTTGATTCTTATTTGTTGTTGTTGTTGTTGTTCTAGTGATTATAAAGGCAGTACGGTGAGTAACAAAGATGCTAAGGCGATATAAGTTGGAAAACAAACACATACACACATACTGTATATACACACACACAAACTCATGTTGCTTCTTTTAGGTCATCTCTCTTCACTTTCCATTCGCTCGCATATTCACAAATAATATACAAAGTAGACGAGGGTATGGCTTCACTCCGGTATTTCTGTGGAGGACAGAAAAACGGGACAGTGAGTGGGGGAGGAGCTAAATTTCGTTTTTAGGAAATAAACAGGCAAGCCTTCATGCGTTACCATCGTTCGGGACTGCTCTTTGTGTCCGCCGTGGGGATTTGGGTGTCGGCGGGCAGGGGAACTTTCGGCGGCGTGTCCGGGTGGGCTCGGGGGACGGGGAACGTGGGGTCCCGCACCTCGGCATCAGCCAGGAAAGGCTCTGAGTCGGCGTCGTAATCGTAAGAGTAGTAGGACACGTCGGCCATGGAACCCGGCTCCTCCTCACCTGGACGCATCACACAAAAAAGAAGTCAAATATCAGATATGCATGTTGGGAATGTTTTAAAGGTTCAATTTCTGGTATGCAATTAACTCCTTCACTGCCATTGACGGCTATAGACGTCAAAAATTCATTTGAACTATTTCTATTAGTTTAACATTTTTTTCCACTTTTGTTAACAAGAGTATGAAAACCTATTAAATATAAGATAAAAAATTTGTAATTAATCGAGAGTTAACTATGGAAGTCATGCTATTAATTTCAATTTTAAATTAAATTATCGCCTGACGCCCCTAATTTTTAATAATCTTTAAAAAAAAAAAAGATTATAAAAAAAAAAGTCTAGGTTTTCATACTCTTGTTAACAAAAGTGGGGGGAAAAAAGTAAAACTAATAGAAATAGTTCAAATTAATTTTTGACGTTTATAGGCGTCAATGGCAGTGAATGAGTTCAAAACAAATTGTTGTGACACAATTTATTGCAATTTATTGACCCCAAAGTGACATTTCAGGGGTGTGGACTCCAATTGGAGAATTTTATTGTGATTTTTATGGGAGAGTGCCATAACATTCCTGTGCAGCTTTTGTGCTATGAAGACGTTAGTCTTGGAGCCAACAAGTCGCCGCACGTTACACACACGCAAATATTCACCTTATCATCCGCACACGTATCTGCAGTGTGTCACATCCAGTAAAAGGTGTTTGTTTGTTTTTTTTGCCTCGCGTGCCAAAATTAACACAACAGGAATGCGCTGGAAACTACAGCAGATGCAAACGTAATAATCGAGTTTGTCCATCATCAGATTGTGGACACGACGTGACGAATGTATAACATGCGTGCATACCCAACCTGCATATCAGCTTCTTTCTTTCAATGGGATCATCCAGAAGAGTTTTTTGTTGTTGTCATCTTACATATCGTAAGTCAATTGCCCCCCCAAAATTTTTTTCCTCCTCCTTCAAAAATAACTTAACTCATTCACTGCCATTGACGGCTATAGATGTCAAAATTCATTTGAACTATTTCTATTAGTTTAACATTTTTTCCCCACTTTTGTTAACAAGAGTATGAAAACCTGGAGAGAAAAAAAATTGTACATTTGGAACAGATATAAAATTTGTGATTAATTGTGAGGTAACTAGTGAAGTCATGCGATTAATTATGAGTAAAAAAATAAATAATCGCCTGACGCCTCACATTTTTAATAATCTTTTCTTTTTTTTCCAAAAAAGAAAAAATATATAAAAAAATCAGGGGCGTAATTTTTTCGTAATTAATCGCATGATTTCACTAGTTACCTCACAATTAATCACAAATTTTATATATCTATTCTAAATGTACAATATTTTTTTCTAGGTTTTCATACTCTTAACAAAAGTGGGGGGGAAAAATGCTAAACTAATAGAAATAGTTCAAATGAATTTTGAATGGCAGTGAATGAGTTCAAACACAACAGAAGTAGCACATTGGTCTGTTCTAAAAATTGCTCACCAGTGATCAGACACTAACTTACTAAGAATTAAAACCCAAAAAGATTAACATTTATTTATTTAAACATAACGTGCAAGTTTATTGCGTACCAAATATTCTATATTTTGTTTAAAAAGTGGATCGGAAAATGAATGAATGAAATTAATGATTGTTTTTTTAATTTTTTTTATTTAAGTGATTTTACAGCTGTAATATATTCTTCTTAAGTATTTTATTCATGATATTTAAAGGGGAAGTCAACCCCCCCCCCCCCCACAATTTTTTTTGACAATATTCTGGTTAATATTGAGTTAGTGGAATATGAGTTCAGCAGTAAAATCCAGCAGTTTTTATCAATATCAGAAGGCGGCCATTTTGCCACTTGCTGTTGAGTGAAAATGACATCATAGTTGCTCAATCTCTGGTAACAACCAATCACAGCTCATCTTCAGAAAACAGGTGAGCTGTGATTGGAACATCGATATCATCTTAAGTGGCAAAATGGCCGCCCTGAGATGGATCAAATCGGCTGGCTTTTGCTTCATAACTCATATTCCACAAAAGTAATCAGAATGTCATGTTTAGACTCGTGAGATCACATGTAACATATTATTGTCAAGAAATGTTTAAGATTGACTTCTTTAAAGTTGAAATACCTAAGGTTTATTCTTGGTGAAGTTACCTGTGTGTATGGGCACTGAGGGTTGCTCAGTCTCCTGGCTCGCTATTGGCTGCTTGTCCTCTGCCTTGGTCTCCACTTGAACGACAAAAACAGACGTCACGCACATTTGGTTAAAAGCGTAGATTTCCTTGTCGGCCGTCACCACAAAAGTCTCATTGTTGCGTCATGTGCAGCAAATGCTAACCAGAAGCTTCTTATCCACCCCGCCGAGCAAGACGTTTTTGGCAAAACAATGAGAGCCACTCAGTTCTGATGGGAGGCCTGCGTTCAGATTGTTCCAAAAATAGCCCGGCCGAGAGGTGGGCGGCACGATCATAAGTGGATCCTCTCCCTCAAAATGGGCTAATGACCTTTAACGCGCATGAGTGTACACAAACAAACACCCAAACAAAAAAGCAAAATATTGTTTATCAATGTTTGTGGCAGCTGAAATTGTTTCTTCCTCTTCAAAGTCTTGTTTGCCGCACTGGTGAAGGCTCCTTTTGTTGTTGGGCTGCGCGTCGGAAAAGGAATGTGACAAGGATTTCAAAGGCTCGGGACAAAAGCAGTCTGTCATGTGCGCAGGGTCAGAAAAGGAGGAGGGGGGTTAAGCGTGCGCAAGCATGAGTCGAGTTGTGATCTGAGAAAGACTGCACTAAAAAAAAAAAAATATCAAAATCAAAAAATCAGCTCAACATCTGAACAGCTGTTTCCACAACAGAGATCAGCGCGCACACACCAATAAGAATTGACACACTTGAACACGCGCGCACAACAAATAGTACACTTATTACATAAAAACCGTAGCTAGCTTCGCTAGCTTAGCCTAAATCAGTCGTTCAATACTTTACAACCACAGAACGAAGTTGTTTTTAATCAACGTGTCGTTAGTTCAAATATAATAACTGAAAACACATTTCAACATGCTAGCAAATCACTGAGCAGCGTCTTAGCCTTTACGAAATGAAGAGGCTACATAACTAGCTTTCGCCTCACGCTAATGCTAAGCAACTTTCTCATGCAACCACACTAACAACAACGTTTGTATAATTTGAGCTACTTGCATCCTTAATAAAATGGTCATCGCTTTAGCCACATTAGCTGCCTTTATTGGGTTTGTTCTCAACAATAATACCACCAGACTTCCGAATGACAATATTGCTAGCATGACAAAAACTGACCCTCTCAGATTAAAGTTTAATTTGTGGATTTATCAAGATTTCCTTGAAAATGTTGTCCATAAACCAAATTTTTGTCAACTGGTTGCTAGAGCAGTCAGAAAAGTTGCTAAATGTAGTGACCAAATCACTATAATGACGATTTAGCGCTGAATAAACCGACTCAATTGGCCCGTGTGAGAGTGCCACTGTCACTGACCTATAGTGTCAGTATGACCTTAGTAAAATTATTTTGTGCCTCTGATTTGATTTGAAGGAAATCACTGAGGTGCCAGTCAGGTATTAGTAACGTGAGAGTACTTTAAAATATTGCTAGCAGTTTTAAAACTTTAATTGTGAATAAATCGTTTGTAACATGTATCTAGGGATGTTTAATAGCATAGTATGAGTACTCTTGATTAGTCACCGATACCAAGTACCGATACCACTAGTATTTTCGATACATAAAATTTATTTTCTTTTGGGAAATGACCGATAATTTTAAAGAAAGACCTATACATCACAATATAGCATAACATCTGTTGTTGCATTTTCTGTTCTTCTCATTTCTAGTCCCTGATCGTAAACAGCCAAAAAAAAGCGACCACAGCCTTAAAATATCGGTAAGGTATCATACTCGCCCATCCCTGATTCCCTCCCTTTTGCTTAAAAAAACGGACATGACGAAATTCTTACTGTGAGGACACTGTGACGCAGGGACCTGCTTGATGCGGGTTCCATTGCGGCAGGCAAACACCTCCATCTGACACTGGTTCTGGTAGATCTGTCCGTCGGACCCGCAGACGGGATCCCCGTCGTAGCCGCAGTCCCGGTAACACGTGCAGCGTTCAAACGGCTCCTCCTCCAGGCAGCCAAACACGCTGTTGCACTGGTTTGCCTGCACAAAACCTGCAGAAATCTTATTATAAAAGACGGCCGGCAAGGTGGCGGTTACCGTCTCACCTGTCCAGTGATTGGACGAACTCTCCACCTCGTTGCAAGTGGGGCCGTCGCACAGCTCCCGGGCGAGCGGGCTGCTCTCGCTGACGTTGTAGAAGCGGGTGGCCTCGAAGGCTGAAAAAAATCAACCATGCTTTAAAAAAATATATATATATGTTTTTATCATGGCCAACATTTGAGTTATGGTCGCCCTTAGGCAATAAATCTTAGCTAGGGGTATGTCAAAACTGACAAATGAATTTAATTCCCAATTGCATTCCATTCAGTCCAGTTTGCTTTTTGAGTACATTTCATTTAACATAACAATATACATATAGCAACTGTAGACTCACTTTGAAGAAAAAAAACTCATAAATCAGGGTGACTCGGGATATGCATGGGAGGCGCACCTGGTTCGTAGTAGTCGTAGATCTTGACCGGAACAGGCGCCGTCTTGCCCACAATGTATTCCCTGACAGCCTGGAAGGCCACACACGTCATGCACTGGCTGGGGATCTGACATGCAAGCGGATGACAAACACACACGGGGTACAGACTCCATGAGTAGGACTGACATTATATCACATTTATTTCTGTTTTAATTCAGTACATATTTGAAATGATAGTGTGGCGAGTGAAAATGACATCACAGTTGCTCAGGTAACAACCAATCACAGCTCGGATTCAGAAAACATTTGAGCTGTGATTGGTCGTTGCTTGAGCCCTGAGCAACTGTGATGTCAGCTTCAGTCGACAGCAAGTGGCAAAATGGCCGCCCCCCCGGACATAGATAAAAACAGCTGGATTTTGCTTCACAACTCATATTCCACAAATGTAATATTAATCAGAATGTCATGTTTAGACTAGTGAGGTCACATATAGCATATTATTGTCAAGAAATGTTTAAGCTTGACTTCCCCTCTTAACTCATTCACTGCCATTGACGGCTATAGACGTCAAAAATTCATTTGAACTATTTCTATTTAACATTTTTTCCCACTTATGTTAACAAGAGTATGAAAACCTAGAAAAAACTTTTTTATTGTACATTTACAACAGATATAAAATTTGTGATTAATTGTGAGTTAACTAGTAAAGTCATGCGATTAATTATGATTAAAAAAATGTAATCGCCTGACGCCCCTAATTTTTAATAATCATCTTTTTTTTTTTTTTAAAGAAAAGATGATAAAAACTTGAAAAAATAATAATTAAAATTACTTCTTTTTTTTTAAGAACAAAATATTTTTTTTTTTAGGTTTTCATACTCTTGTTAACAAAAGTGGAAAAAACTAATAGAAATAGTTCAAATGAATTTTTGACGTCTATAGCCGTCAATGGCAAGTGAATGAGTTAAAAACATCTTAATCTTGAGTGTCTTTTCCTATGGACTGACACCCACCTCATCGAAGTAGAACAACACTTTCCTGCCGTTGAGCTCGTACCTCTTCAAACCCACACGCTTGTCCATCAGCAACTGTTGAGGGCGACACAAAGAAGCAGACCTCAATAAACGTACTCGAGGGAATAATATCGCCGATTCATTGGCATAGTTTCCTGCGGGAGACATCATTTCAAAATATTAACATTTAGCATCCCGGCTGGTTCCACGGCACTAACGAGAGTCGTCAGCACCACAGTTAACTGGACAGCTCCAGCTCAGCCCTAATTAACACTGGATTAAATGATCTACCCGTATGTAACATGCAAGGAAAATGATGTTTACATAAATTCCCCACAAGTCGAAACGCGCTGAACCTTCGTTGTACAGCGTACGCAATAATCAAAGTCCATATGGTTCTCGTTTTAAATCTGATTGGAATATGAACCATATGCACTCACGACAAAATGGAGAATACGTCAACACACACCATTGGATTTGACCATTTTTACAATTTTGAAATTTAGTTCTCAAACATTTTTACCTGGTTAAATAAAGGTAAAAAAAACCAACAACACAGATTTTCAAGTGATGGGTTTGTTATGGTATTCACACAAGGCCAAATTTAGAGTTGAGCACTTTCAGTGTAGTACCTCGTTGTGCCACAACAAGCAGGGCAGCACTGAGGCCTACTAGGAGACATGAAGCAAAAGAAGAAAAGGCAGAAAAGGTCCCAAACTAAACATGCATCTGTGAGTATTTTTGTATGCTCTGTATGTGTTGCTGCTCGGCGTGTGTTTAAGTAGCAGTTGTATGAACGTTTAGCGCTATAATTTCCCTTTAGCCCGTTATGGCATTTCGCATTATATGTTAGCATTAAGCTACCAGACTTTAATGCGGGTTGAATATTTTGATGTGTTTGAAAATTTGTTTGGTTATGGAGGAGTGAAACTATTATTATTATTATTTTTAATTTGATCTGTTTATATCAGTGGTACCCAACCTCATTCTTCCCCAAATCATTGTTTGATTTATTAAACTTTGGAACTAAAAGGATATTACTAAAAAAAAAAAAAAAAATTAAACACAAACATTATCACCATTAATTGTTTTACTTTGGGGTCAATTTTAAATAAAGTTTTGAAATGATTGACAACTGATGCTAGGTGGCGTAGGTAATGGTCGAACCATTCTGCTACGGAGAAAATCTTTTTTTTAGGACAATGAACTTGAATAACATTTATTTTATAAACTTTTACTGAAGTATATGCATAATTTAGTAATTATTTTTAAAGCATGTTTTGCACGGATGCTGTGTTTTAAGTATTATTTTTTTAAATCTCACGTACCCCCATTTGAGAAACACTGGTCTATATCGTGTATTTTACCAATTGTGGTTGGTTTGGAAGCTGCGATAAATGGGGTTTCAACATAATAATATTTTACTATTTCAGTGGTCTAGATTAGATAGATAATTATTTGCAATAAATTATAATGCATACCTACATATAGAGGCCGTACGTAAATTGAATAAACAGTCTAAAAGCAAATACATTCTATGTTGAATTGGAGTTAAGATTATGCCAGGGTACTTTTTCCCCACCCTCTCAAGACTTTCGACATCAGCTCGGAAACCGGAGATCATGGGGACCTCGATGACGGCCATGTTAGAGGAGCCGGAATGAAGCCACCTGGAGACACAAATGAGGTCAGCTGATGGATCGAACAAAAATGGGCATGTGTATGAGATCCGCGGCGGCGGTGGGCTTCCCACCTGGCGCAGACTTCCAAAGAGATGTGAAGGTCCATTTTGTCCCGGTGGGCCGACGGATCGTCGTCGTCGATCGGTGCCCGACGCTTGCGGTTGAGCTCCGAGCGGTTGTCGGCGCGGCTGCGGGGACGCGAGGCGGCGTGACGGGAGGACGAGGAGGAGGAAGACGACGGGAGAGGTGGCTGCGGGTGGCGGCCCGGGAAAGCCTCTTTGAGGTCCACCTTGAGCTGGAAAGCCGGCTTGGATACGGGGTCGGGGACGTTGTACGAAACGTCAATCTGGGAAGTGCATGGATTCAATCAGGAGGCGTGGTTAGCTTTGCTTTCAATGTTTTCCCCCCAATATTTTTTAAATATGTTTTTGTGGAAAACATTACATATATCAGCTTTTTTGAAGAATTATTATTATCATTATTATTGATCTCTACTACATTTAAATGAGCATCAATTATGTACGCGGATTTTCGCTATTCACGGACGGGACTGATACACACAGAAATGCGCATGCATGCGTTGCATACACACACACACACACACACGTACACAGGCGTGCTTACGCAAGCGCACACACAGCCATTGATTTGCTTTCCCTCCTGTTGTACGCAGGTCATTAGAAGCCAGGTGCTGCTGCCCGGAGCTGTTCTTGTGTTGTTTACAGCAATGAAAAACAGAAACTAGAGACGCCTGAGGAATGAATGTTTGGTAGGCTATACTTGCACAACACCCCCGGAATGAACATGTTTGACATACTTTTAAGAGACAAAACAACCACTTAAATGTAAGTGATCAGAGGACAAAAAAAAGAAAAGAAAAGAGAGACGACTAAAGCGCCTAAAAGAGCTTTTTGTTTGTGTCAAGGCAGGAAGTAATCAGCATCCTGTCCTGGGGAGCGCAGGACATAAAACCAGCAAATTCCCTAAACTCTACCAGATTACTCCAATTGCCCGTGGTTCATTTGTACGCGAAAAGGAGCAACGAAAAGCTGTGGGCTGCCGACTAAATCAAAACGGATGAGGTAAGCACGCGCGGTAAGTGAAAAAAAGTGTGTTTGCTCGTGCGAGTCACACTGTGTTACCTGCATGAGACAGCAGCCTTCCCCTTTGGCGCTCACAAAAAGGCCTGTCGGAATGCTGGGAATCTGAGCCACCAAAAAAAAGTGACAAGAGAGTCAACAAGGGAGATGTGAGTCATCATTTAACAAGCTTTTAAGCATTTGGAATTCAGTTTATTTTACAACTTGATTATACAACATTGCAACTAACCTCACTTTGGTGATTAATGTGGTCTTGTTGATTTCTATTGCAAGGCGGCAGTTGGAAATGAATAATGCAGCTTCACATGGCATGTGTGGATTTCTTTAAATTGATGGATTATTTTTATTGGGGTTTATTTATCGTCACGTCATGAATAATAGGTGAGAGGCGAGATCACACTAAATTGTCATTCTCGGATGAAAATCCCGACTTTTCTGGATATATATATAAAAAGCCATCTTGCTAAATTAGGGCTGTGCAATTAATCAAAATTCAATTACAATTTCAATTATTACACTCCACAATTACAACATCATCATAATCATAAACAAAAATAAAAGATTCATAATACAAATTTTGAGTTGTTTAAATGTATATATTTGCACCTTTTTTTAAATGACTAATTCAATAAGTCTGGTTTGGTCCAAAAGGAACTTGCATAATTATAGCGTTTCAAAGAAAACTATTTGTCTTAATATTTTTGACGTTTAAACATTTTCTTGTTTTGTACCAAAAAAACAAATGATTGTCCTAGTTGTGATTTCAATTAATACCAAATTAATCGAGATTAGTATTTTCTTCATAATCAAGCAACCCTAATCTAATTATTATTATTTTTTTTTAAGTTGCCTAACTCTTATTCAAAGATCTTGGAGCCATGAGTGATGCAATAAAAGAATGAGCTGACTAAATGCATAAAAGCATTACAGTGGTCCATTTCTAACAAAATAAGCTTATTCAAATGTATCTAATCTATTCTCACTTGTTATTGCCCAAAAAATAAATTAATTAATCCAGACCTCAATCTTGAGGCAACATAATGCCACACGGCCCCTGTTGAATGAACGAAGAGGTGGAGTTTTACAACACTTCTCGAACTGTTAAGCATTTAAGATAGTTAATTGATTTATTCCCAATTTGTTTTTAACACTTTAAATTGGTTCGTAAAGCTTAAAAGTAGCAGATCTGGGGGACCGATTTCTGTAAAAAAAACAAAAAAACAAGGAAATTGACCATATTTGGACATATGAAGTATCTGCCTGACTGTGCGACTGAGCAAGACTTTTTTTCCTATGGATTATTTCTAGTGGTACTGTTTATTTGTATTTGTATTGTGTAAGGTGCCAGTTATCACGAAAAACTGGCAATATAAAGAATATTCTTCAATTAGTCTTATAAATGAAACGCGATGAAAACTAAGTGCTGTGGTTACCTTGGCGCGCTGAAGGAGTTTCTTGTTGTCCTTGTTGAGTTCAAAGGTCTCCTGGAAGTCCAGGTTGGTGGAGGCCAACGAGATGGTGAGGTTGACCCCCGCAACGTAGGACAGGATGGCGTACTCGGACAACGCTTGCAGTGCGACACACGTGTCCTGGCGCACGGGGGAAGAAAGTCAGTCGGCGGTCACGCTGGCGGAGAGGCAATGTCATCAGCAACAAATTGAAACTATGCGTGGGTGTCTTGAGATGAAAGTGGAATTCCTTGGTGAGTGCAACCTGGCCACCAGGTGGCAGTATAACACAGACATATATACATTACATGGGAATGGCCTAACAGATGCCATTTGTTAGCCCATCAATTGTGTTTCACCATTACGTGTTAGCATTAAGCTAGCAAAAAAAAAAGTCCACCTGTGTAGAAGAGAAGCCGCCAAGGGCGTTGCGCTGCTGGGAGAGCCATTTGACCACGGGCAGGGCTGACGCCACGTCCCCGAGGAGGGTGTAGGTGAGAAGACCGTATGCTGTCATCTCCACCTCTGCCGACACCACTGGGAACAGACGCTCGGCACTTAGAAGGCCTGTGTGTGTGCGTAGTGGATATCAAGCGGACCGGTTGGTCTACCTGATTGGGAAAGGCCGTCGCTGAAGCCCATGAAAGTGTCTTTGTCCGTCATTGCGCTTCCAATCAGGCTCCAGTGTGTGAGTCCGTCTGCCATGACAAATAGTCAATTTTTTTAAAATATATTTTTTATTTTTTTGTGGCGGAGAACACATTGGATCGGATGTTATTTCTCATTGCGACGACGGTGACGGCACCTTGCATAATGGCCATGTGGTTGAGGCGGCGCAGGGCGAGGGGTGCAAAGGGGCTGCGGAGCACAGCCAAGGCGTAAGCGCACAGGGCAGTGGTGTAAGGGTCGTCAGCCGAGTAGGTGTTGGTCTCAAGGAAGTCCTTGGCTTTGGTTACTGCCACTTTCTCTTCCTGGAACGCAAAACACATGAGACAAGCATAACATGCTTAATTATATGGACAGATAGTCATTTGTGTGCATCTACATTGAATTTAAGAATGTGGTTCTGATAAAACTGCTCTTTGCTAATCCACATAGGAACATTATTCATATTCACCAGTTTATAGTTTTTTTTCAGTGATTCAAGTGTATCTTGGAAAATTATCCAATTCCGCCTAATTGGTCAGAACTGCCCAAAATGACCGCCTTACTGTATTGGGTTTTGAGCTACTAGTTTCTATTGAACCATAAAAACATGGTGCGATTGTCAAGGAAGTATGGAAAGAGAGGAAACGGACGATATAAAAAAATCGATCTATCGATCCATTTGAATTTACACCTAGGTGTCTGCCAGCTTCCTTTTTCTTTAGTGCTGAACATTGTGTAAACATGATTCCGCTCCACATCATCATCCATCAAGTGAACATAAATGTCCCACGTGCACAAATCTTCACTTTGGGCGCGGCTATCGAGTCAACTTTTCCCCCCTCAGGCAACAAGTTGAACGTTGGCTTTCATCTTTGGCAGATGTGATCTTCCCTCTAATCTCGGAGATGACAAGCCCCCACAACTCGTCTTTTCATAAAGTCAAATTGGAAGGCGATGGATGTTTTGCTTTGATGTGAAGGATTTTTCGATTGAAATTTCTGGCATTTTTTATCGGTTGTAAAAAAATCAAGGGAAAGGTCAGGATGGGTGAATCCAAAGTAAGGCCAATGTGTTCAACTATGTGCGATTGGAAAGAAAAGGTTGATGGTGGAACATTTCGCTGCGATTTTGTTATTACATTGCAAAGCTCCACTTAAACATTCTTCGGGGCATTTATCTTCCTCATAAAAACATACAAATACTTTTTGTAACCACAGCACTTGATTGCTGTTTTAATAATAATAATAATAATCAATATTTGTGGGAAAACATGTCAAAACCTGGCACTTGAACAGGGGTGTGTAGACTTATTCTATCAACTGTCGGTTGCTTGTGATGCCAAAGTGGTGCAGAGGACCACTGAAGTGTAAAAGACAAATCAAGGCAAGTAGCTTAGAGCGCAGGCAAAAAGCAGAATGGATTTGCGAGGAATGAAAATTGTCCTTCGCGAGGCCTAAACGTCTCTACGCTTTATACGTCGATGTTTTGACGCGGCGAAAAAACGTTATCAGATTTGCAGCGCTGACTTGAGGCATAACAAATGCGAGTGGGCTGCCTGCCAGCACATCCTTCCTTCCAGCTATCAGCCATTCCGCAGTGTGCTCCCACAGCTGGTGGGACGACACCTCTTGTTGCCCTTGAAATGAAATGAAATCCGTAAAATCAGCACTACATCCGATGGAGCAAACAGGAAAAGTGTTTTTGTTTTTACAAGGCTTGTAAAAGACATTAAACTGTGTTTCGCACTCCAAATTAATGGAAAGAAGGCGATCGTGCCAATACTTTAGTGGAAGTGCAATAAAAGGACTAACAATTGATGAATGGATTGTTGTGAATTCTTTGAATTGTGTGAAAGTGCATTACTTAGCTGCCACCACTAGAGGCGCTGTTGATACACTTTCATAAGACGGCGTATTCGGGCCATGTATTTGGGTAAGTTTTGTTTTGTTTTTCCCAGAGGGGTGGTAATATTCAGAGAAAAAACTCGCAGATTTGCCACTAAAAAATTCGCAAATTTGCGAGTTTATAAAGTGGCAAATTTGCGACTTTTATAAAGCGGCAAATTTGCGAGGAAAAAAACTCAGAAACTTGAGAAACATGAGAAATGCACGTAGCGTACTACTCGGATGTTTGTGCCAATACTTTTCGGTCGGTTTTTCAAATAAGGAAAGAATAAACATATGTCTAATTAGATAGAAAAGCGCTATATAAATCCGATGCATTATTATTATTATTATTATGTTTGGAGCATTTAGTATGGCCAGCAGCTTTGCGAAGGTCCACACCCTGAGGGTCAAACATTGAAGTTAATTTGTTGTAAAATGTATATATACTTGTACGTTTATATTTCCTGAATTATTATTTACGCAGTCATACTTTTTTTTTTTGTACAAGTAGTTCAGTTGATGTGTCGAATCTGCTGCTCTCAGTCACTCACTTGCATTTACCTAAAGTATGCTAGCTTCTGATTGGTTAGTGTTAGTCAGCTGATAGGGTATCAGGAAGTGTTGTTGCTCTAGCGGCGGTGAATGACGAGTAAAGTTTAAATTAAGAATGAATCAGTCTCCATCCTGCCTTTTCATTTTATAAACAGTGTCCCATTAACCACCAACAAATCATCACATGATTAAACTATAGCTACGTGTATTCGTTGTGAGTTTCTGAGGGGGGTTTTCCTCGCAAATTTGCTACTTTATAAAGCTGCAAATTTGCGAGTTTTTTCTCTGAATATGACCCCCACTCTGAAAAACAAACAAACATATATACGTACGTGGCCCTAATACTAGTTTGCGACACTGGCAAAAAATACGGTAAACAAAAAAATCCTAATATGGGTGTTTTGGGAACATGGAAGGAAGCACATGAAGCGAAAAGGAGTTCAGAAAATTCAATATATCAAAAAAACATTATAATTGATGGTTAATTTTTCAGTTAACGTGCTTACGTCAGTTGATATCCCCGTCTCCAAA
Organism: Leptonotus elevatus; assembly: GCF_054856555.1. NCBI lineage: Eukaryota > Metazoa > Chordata > Actinopteri > Syngnathiformes > Syngnathidae > Leptonotus > Leptonotus elevatus. Next base: position 16,406,983 of record NC_141249.1, on the reverse strand, counting down.
AGTGCTGCCACCACATAAGCCGTCAGAGAGATCTTCCCGTGGATTCCACCCTGTAAATGGAACACAAAAATATTATTTCGCAGCACAGCTAGACCCTGCAAAAAGATGGGGTTTACTATAGCTGAGGCTTCATAGAAGATGATTGTTTACTTCCTGGATTGACAACGTAATCAGACGTGAACAATCTGAGCATCGGGATTCATTTGCTCCCAAAAATGTATAAATACGTTTTATTTTAAATGTTTTAAGTGTCCCAAAGACATATTTATACGTTTTTATGTTGTTGTTTTTTATGCTAGAGCATACAGAAGGCTTTGCTGCAGCCGCTCAACTGCAGAGAACGGTTGAGGAAATGGTACCTATTCCAAAACCGGCCAGCAGGTGGCAGCAGAGTATAAGAGATCAACCAAGGCCATGTTGAAAACATTTACCCACAGTTCTATACAGATGATGAAACTTAACTATATTCTAATGCTAATTGCTCCAAAAAGGAAACCGATAGAAATATACTTTTTTTTCCTGATGAAATAAGAGACTAATCTTTCTTTTGGTAGGTTCCATCTTTTTATAGCAACAGAACACAATATTCTGTGGGCCTTGCAAAATCTGTTAAAATCCAGTAAAACAGCCGGGAGCGAAGGGGGTTGCTTCAGTGAAAATGGCTGGGAGTGAATGAGTTAAAAAAAAAAAAAGCGCCTTTCCTGTTTCTTCCCGCTACGTAATTGCAATGACTCTCTGAACCCGGTGAACCTTCAACGAAGCCATCCATCTACCTGCAAGTCTTTATTGAGAATCCGCCCCATGGCCGGGAAGGAGCCGTCGTCTCGCTGGTGCCTGATGAGCCACGACTTGGCCGCTCGCAGCTCCTCGGGGTCAATGAAGATGAAACCCCGCGATTGGGCGAACGACTTCAGCACGAACGCTGTCAACCTGGAGGAAGCGCAGACGGGCCGGGGGAGGTAAACGGGGGTCGGGGAAGGCAGGAAAGGTATCAAAGATCTTTGAAAAAATTGTTCTGGCAAATCCCACAAAAATGTTCAGCTGTCAAACTACAAGAGCTTGAAGGCAAACACTTTGGCGGCCAAGTGTGAAGTTTATCCAAGTCGTCACATTCTTTCAATCTGTCAGCGGAAGGAGGTATGCAGAAATGGATGTTATGAAAACAAAAAAACAAAAACAAAAATGAAATGTTGCTATTAGCCTAAACAGAATCAAGTAGTAGTCTTCCTTATACTCGGATTAGCTCTACCCCCCCCCCCCCCCCCAAGTCCACATGATAACATTCCCCACTCGGCTTTTATCTTTGACAACACCCATGCACGGTCTTCAAAAAGCCATCATATTCACAATTTGAAGTGTGCAATTGGCTATGAGAGTGGATTTGGATGTGGAGAGCGAGAAAACAGGGGAACTATGAGAGCTACTGCACAGCCAAAACACAAGAACGCGATGCTTCCTATCTTCCCAAACAAAGTCGTGTATTTACACTTTTCCAGAACGTACCTCAGGGCAAAACAGTCGAAAACCTGGGATGCATTTTTGTTGTTTATGTCCCCATCTCTATCTTTGTGTCTTGTTATGGCCAGCTCTGAGTCTCATCCAACTAGTTACATGCGGGCACCATCTCTGTCAACAAATATTCCGTCCAGTCGTGCATCATCATCATGGATCGTTGTGCTTTTTCAGTAGCCGAGCCCTTGAGGACCATTTTTTCTTGCCACACATCAAATAAGCCATATACTGTATACAGTATAAAACAAAAATGGATAATAAAAAACAAATGAACCAATCACGTCCCCCCATCCACTCGCCATTTTAGGCCAAATAAATAACAAAATTCTGTCTGGAGCATTGTGATGAAGGAAACAGTGTGATAGTAATAGTAGCCTAATGTTCTGAAGGCCCAAGCGCTAGTTAGAGCTGCACCATAACAGACAAATATGCAACATTCAATACTTTGAGATTGATTTTCTTCTTTGTTTCGTATTCAGTTATAATAATAATAATAATTTGAATTTTCCATGCTTCGTTTTTGAAACATTTTTAGATTTTCTGGCAAATTTCTGACATTTTTGGCAATTTTATGGAGGGTCATTTTCTGCCCCGCTTCTTTCTTTTTTGGACAGGTCATGGCTATTTTTTTGACATTTTTTACTGTCTTTTTTGCTATCAATTCCTGACATTTTGGCAATTTTGTGGACATTTTATGGTCATTTTCAGGATTTCTTCTTTTTATCTATTTTATAATTAAATTTTTGGGGACATTTTATGGTTAATTTTTGAACATTTTCTGTCCTGCCTTTTCCTAAATCAATTTTGTGGACATTTTAAGGTAATTTTAAGGATTTCTTCTTTTTATCCATTTTATAATAAATAAATAAAAATCAATTCTGATATTTTGACAATTTCACGAACATTTTAGGGTAATTTTCTGCTTTTCTTGCTTTTGGAAATTCTCTGTTCACTTTTTGGTGGTTTTTAGGTAACTTTCATGCACTTTTCGTCTCTTTGTCTGACAATTTTTTTGAATATTTAATCATTCTTTTTTTTTATCAATTCATATATTTTATGTAAAAATTACAAATGTAAATATATATATATATATATATTAATTTCTAAATTTCACAGGGAGCCACATGAGAGGGACTAAAGAGCCACATGTGGCTCCAGAGCCGCAGGTTGCAGACCCCTTGCAATGGCATGTGACATTTGCCCACAACCATTCCACAGTAGGCTGGGCCGTCAAAGTCACCTGGAAAATGTTAGCACTAGTAAAATGAACATCTGCTGCTGGATAACAAGACTCCTCACGTTGATGGATTGATAAGGCACAGTGAAGGTTACCGTTAAGTGCACCATCTGTGTTGTGCCCACAACCCACACTGGAGTTGTGGGAGCACTTGTTACATCCTCACATCCCGTCAGTGACGAGGAGAAGAGGTCAAGCTTTTTCCTAGTGGTGAGCGACTATCCTGGTGGTGAGTCATTCATCCGTGCTCCCGGCCAGGAAAATTTGGCGAAGTGACTCCGGACAACGTATAATTGTGTCTCCGATAGGAGGTCAGAATATGGAATACATCTTGACACTTTTGCCTACCCACAGGAACCAATTCGGCAGTTTGCTTACAATTTTTGGTTGTTTATGCAGCCTACTGTTTTACAACACCGGCTCGATTACATATATCACAATACCCACCTCAGCCCATAAATGAACCAGAGATATGCCCTGCACAAAAGGACCCCAAACAGTCAGCAACGTAGATCCCCACGAAGAACAGTGATGTCATTCTTACAAATATTATGAGATGGTTCTGTCTTCCTGACACCAAATGAGTATAAACACGACAATGTGGGGAAAACAGATCTCCGGTGTTGTGTGTGCCGAGATGCTGCTGAAACCTTGAGTGCTTGGGCCGGTGGCACGTGTGTCCCAGTTAAAGTTGAAGAATGCAGTCTCTCGAAAACACAGATTGAAGGCTAAAAGTTGTGTAAAGACTTACCACATACTTCCTGATGAATCCCTCTCTCCAAAAGCACTGTAGGAGCCGTCCTGACGTTTGTAGGTCAGTTGTCTCTGATAGCCTGGGTGAGAATGAAAACAAGCGATTGTGTCGTTCATTTCATATCAAATTTCGACTTCTTCGTCACACTTTTTCCAGAAGAAGGGTCAGACTAAAACATCAATTGGCATGGCTGCTTTAGAGCGCCTCATTGTCTGCCCCGAGTGTGCGCATGTGGTGGAAGAGCCAAGAGGGGAAACAGGAATGAGGGTAATTTGACTTGATAATGAGCATGTGGGAACTTCGCACTGGTGTGGCCACTTTAGAGCGCCTCATTGTCTGCCCTGAGTGTGAGCGCATGCCACGGTGAGAAAGGTGGAAGCGCCAAGAGGGGAAAGAAGCGAGGGAGTAATCCGACTTGATGACGAGCATGCGGACGAGATCATCGCACTGGTGTGGCCGCTTTAGAGTGCCTCGTTGTCTGCCATCAGGGCGCACACATCATGGTGAGAAAGATGGTTGTAAAAAGTCGAATGCGACAGCCAGTATGCGGATTGTGGTTGGTCCACTGTACTCGACTTCATAAAGCATGTTGGTTTCTTGGAAATTGTGTGGTTAAAGCAACTCTCCCTCAACAAATCCTCTCCAAACTAATCTGGCACAATCCAATCAATGCATGTAACGAGGCTTCTGAGAGGTCAAAGTGAGCAGTAGGGCTTCCACATCAGGAGTTGGAAAAAAGAGCGGTCGGGGGTGCTTCAGTTCCAGTCCATAAACCAGAGTACTCATTGCCAACCGGGTCAAAGTTCTCCTTAGTTCCACAGACAAAGTCCATTATCCAAAGTAAACGTCATTCCCAGAGTTTCCACAAAACCCGACAACAAATTGCCAGCTTCCGCTCATTTTGCACACCGGGGCATCGGGGTTTTTGAGTTGTTGAGAGGCACGTTCAGAGAAGCGAAGGGCCCATTTCCTGAGTTTTAACAGCTGCTGTTCTTCACTCACCAGCACACAAAAACAAGCAGGTGACACCCTCAGTACAGACGATTTAGACTCTTGTTGTTGTTGACATTTTCTTCAATCAATTTTAAAATTCTGGAGCTCTGGCATTTCCAGCCACAAATAAGAGTTAACGTGCACTTACACTAGGTAATTCGAACCGTCAACCTAATTAGCAGTTTAGCAGACAGGTTGTACCTTGCAAGAGGTAATCAGTGGCCTCATTTTCCACCTCAAGGCTGAGTTGCCGGGTCTTCTGCAGGTACTTGAGCACAAAGACGTTGGGCGCAAAGTGGATCATGTTCTGCTCCCCGCACCCGAACGGCAATCGCAGAAGCTTGTCCAGGTTGTTCAGTGTGGGCCCCATCACATCGCCTAAAAAGTAAGGAGGATGACAATCGTTCACAAGGATTTGGAGACGAGTGGATCCGTCTTCCTTGTGAAGACGTACCGATCATAAATGCGGAGGCTCGCTCAGATCCGGGCACCATGTTGTGCGGGACCCCCAGAGTGAAGGCCTCGTTGTGGTTCTCGTCAGAATCTTCCTTCCTCCAGATCTTAAACTCTCCAACCGAGCCCCATCCTGTGGAGAAGCCTATGTGTCGAACCTGAATGGAGATTTGAGAAGTTTTGTTTTGTGTTAGTTTTATTACTAAGCGTGTTCAAAAAATGCTTTCTTCATATCTTGTAGATTTTGCCCTATGGCTGGTGAGTCCGGAATGTATGTCTCAAAAATAAACAGGCAATCTTAAAGACAAACCTGTAAAGGGCTTGTGCCGGACCATTGAAGGATAACTGATGCATTGGATGGTTGTAAACCGTGGCCCACCTGAGGAAAATAAAGTACAAATACCGAATGAAATGATGGCATAACAACAAATACAGTACATCAACAACAAATTGGAATACATGATACATTGAACAGGCCAAAGGTGCGAGGCGAATGACAGGGGAGCAGCGGCTCAGCGTATGATTGTTATGCCACACATAGCTTTGAGAGTGATTGTTTTGATAACAGAAGCATGTGATTATTAGGTCACACATAGCTTTGAGAGGGAATATTTTGACTATACCAGTGTGTGATTGTTATGCCACACATCCGCCTTTATGGTGTTTGTGTTGAGTAGCAGAGCATTTGCTTATTTGTGCACATATAGCTTGAGGATACTTATTCCCATCTCAACAGAGGAGGGCCCATATTAAGCTTTACACAAGAGTATCACTGTCAGAGCTACAGCACAAGATTATGCTCCAGCTTCAAATCTCCCATGACCATATACATGGGTGTGAGATTGTTATGCCATCCATAGCTTTGAGAGGAACTCTTGTGTACACAAATGTATGAAAATTAGGCCACACATAGCTTTAATATGCCACATGTAACCTTAATGCCACACATAGCTTTGAGAGGAATTGTTTTGACAAGCGATTGTTATGCCACACATTAAGCAGCTGTGAGAGTGACTGTTGACTACACAAGCATGTGCCACACAGCTTTGAGAGTGATAGTTTTGATTACATGAGAGCGTGATTGCTATTCCACAGATAGCTTTCACAGAGTTTGATTAGATGACAAACAATGATTGCAATAATATGCATACAATAGCTTTGAGAGTGATTATTTTGACGACACAACTTTGTGATTGTTATGCCACACATAGTTTTGGGAGGGATGTGACTTAGTACCATCATATTGAAAAGCATAAGAGGACCCCTACCTGCACCAGACCTCCCTTCCAGACGAACCAGAAGCTGCGGAACTCATCCCAGGAGAGGATGTCCGGCGTGGGGACACTGATGAGCGGCTCGCCCATCTTACCCAAAGAGATCCAGGAGCGGGTGTTCTGCCGGCCCCCCAGCACGATCTCGATCATCTCAGCGCTGTCGTGCGGAGTGGGCGAGAGGGCGAAATGGGCGTCGTTGTGCGTCTTCACGGCCACCTGGAACTGACTCATTTTGGCCGGCTTTTTCACATACTGATACTCGTACTTGTTGGGGGTCGAAATGTGAATTCTCTCTGGTGATAGAAATAATATTCTCAGCCACTCTGATGTGTAAAGACCAACATATCTGCATTCCTTTGGGAGGCCCTAATGTACCTGAAGTTGAGTGTGGAACATTTTAAACAGTATTTTGCATGATTAAACTACTACTATACTTTACTATACTACTTTTTTATTAATTATTATTTTGTGATGCAGCATGTGCGAAGGTTATTTTAAACGTTTTTTTCCAAGTATCACTGTAAACAACTGTGTATAGTTAAGTGGAAGAGTGATACTGTAGCTGAATGCATACATGCATACTGACCAACACAAGGACGCACTTACCATTGGGACAGAAGAAGACACTATAGGTATATTCTCTCGGCAAGCCTTCTGGCTGCAATGAGGGGGAAGAAATGAGAAAACATACAAACATTCCAAACCATACATGATAGTGATGGATTGCCGCTCACTTACCTCCACAAGGACAGTCCTACGCACGAAGTCCAGGCCAGTGGGTGACCTTCTTTCCTCCACGTCATTTCCTATTTTGCCCGACTGTAGTGAGTCTGAACAGCAGCTGGTTTCACTGTAGGCAATGGCTCTGGCTGTCAAAGCAAACAGAATGTCCAAAGCATCACTTACTGTTACATTTTATTTTGGCTCCTCTCATGTGTGCTCAGGCATACTCGAATGATTATCAGATTAAATGTATCATTTACATTGCTAAAATGTATTATTCATTAAATTTCAATTTTGTTTTAGTATTTGTGATGGACCAACCTTCAGGCTCACAACACAAGGCTAATTATTAGTAACTGTTCTGTGCTTTAACCCAGAGATTTGCAAGTGTGGAAGGGTGTGATTGTTATGCCACACAGATTTTAGAGTGAATGTTTTGTCTACACAAGCATTTTATTGGGCTATGAGTAATTTGTTTGACTACATGAGTGTGTGATTGTTATGCCACAAATTGATTTGAGAATAATAGTTTTTGAGCATATAGGTGTGATTGTTAAGCCACACTGTTTTAAGAGCGATTGGTTTGACTCCATGAACGTCGGATTATTTGGCCACACAGCTTTAACATGCTACACATAACTTTGACTGTACAGGCATATGATTCTTGACTGGTAGAGGGTGTGATTGTTATGTCACACATAGTTTTGAGGGATTCTTTTTGACTACACAAGTGTGTGTGCCCCAGTGGCAACGTCACTCTTGGAAAAGAGATTATTAGTCTAAATTAGTTTCTCACCTGGTTAAATAAAGGAAATGATGAATGATGTTGTGATTGTTATGACAAACAGCTTTGAGAGCAATTGTTTTGAGTACAAGACATGTGACCATTAGGCCACACATAGCTTTAATTATGCATCACATAACCTCAATACGCCACACGTAACTTCAATATTTCACATATTGTCTTGAGATGCCATACACATACATCAAGAGTGCAATTGTGACTTTATTTGGGACTGTGTAAATTGTTGTTGGATCTCATTTGGTGCTGTTACCCTTTCTCTTCTGCTCATGAAATTATAACGTAGTCTTCTCTAAAGTAATGATCACACAATTGCATAAACTCCACATTTCAACAAAAGAAATCATTGGTGGAGATAAAGTTGAGTATGGAATGTTGCCACTGTAGACATTGACGCACAATACGTTGTGATTCAGAAGTCAACATTATTAATTGCCCCGTGATAAGAGACAAGCCGTTCGTCGAAAATAATGTTCGTGGACATCATGTACAACATCCAGCACATTACACAAGACAAACATGCCTGTACAGGGACTCTTGCGTTGGAAACGTGGCCCCGTGCCAGCGGCGTTTCTTTGTGTGTGTGAAGTGAGAGGGAAGCACAAGGGGGCCTGGGGAGTCTGAGCGGGGCCATGGGGGGCCCATTGACCGCCGGTGACCTGCAAACTCATCAACATGCCACTGAGTGTTACAGCACAGCTGTGGCGGCTCCCCCGCTGCTGGCCTGCTTTGTTCTTACATGCGCCCGGGAGGAGAATGTTTGTACCTCGAGGTGGGCGAGCAGATCGCAAGGCCAGCTATTCGTGAGGCTTCACACTGAGGAGGCCAATGTCCGGGTGACACGCCAATTAAAAACTACAGTAGTGAATTGAGTACCAGCTAAAAACTAACTAAGTTCCTGGAACTTAAGCTGGAAATGCAGATTCAGTTAATCACGGACCACCAGGAAGAAACACTGCCCTAATAGAGTCGCTGGCTATGAACCGAATAAGATGGCAAAATCTGTGGATACCTGTGATGTTTGCTGGTCCCAGTTCACTGAAAGCCAACACGATGGTGGTTGGTGTGGCCTCCCCAGGAGCCACGCACTTCTTCCTGGTAAGATGGTGCTTTCCAGGATGACCAATAAACTTGATGCCCTTTGGAACTGACACTTTAATGTGAACCTGTAAAAAATAGAATAAAAGATTGTGGAGTAAACAATCTTTTTCGCCGTCCCACCCTCATAAAGCGCATTCTCGCCAGGGAGAATATTTTTTTAAAGATCTCTTTGAATTCTTCCTGCGGACTGACTCATGTTTCTCAAGCTCTCTGGAGGATGAAATGCCGCTCATTGTCCAGCTCTGATCAAGGAATGCCCTTTATCCACACTCCAGAAGTCATAAATAAAAGCAGAAAATATAGGAATCGCATGTTGGACATCAAAGGAAGGCAATACGCCCGTTTGCATCTTCATCTAACACAAAATCAGGCACATCTGCAAAGATCATGATGTCATCTCTTCGGAGTGCAGGATGGACCCATTTGAGGTCAGCTTCCAGCTTATAGAGGCTCCTCTAAGGGTGTATTCACACGCGGCCATTTGAACCGAGCCTTCAGCACCAATCCCGCTGGCCTGCAACCACAGAGTGGCCCATCTTGGTGTGCCACCCTTCCAGATTTCACAACTTATTCAACCAATTCAAACCATTTCAACTTCAAACTGTTCAATTCACTAAGGACAGGTACAGAACTACTTCATATTCACAAAAATATTCCAATATTTAGAGTTGGGATGGACTAATTATAGGCCGGGCCGATCATTGGTGCCGATATTTGGCATTTTGACAAATATCGGCATTGGCCTTTTTACAAATCTGAAGGCCGATAAAGCTGGTATCGCACTGAGCGGTGAATGCTTGCGAAACTAGCAAACTGTGGGTTTTCATCAGGATTTATAAGATGTTCACAGATAGTTTTTACTTGTCGCAAACAGAGATGGAAAATCCAGGTGCTAGCTAGCTAGCACAAGGGGCTTAAGTCAAACTGTGGCAGGGTTTTGCACCTGGATTTGCCACCTCTGGTCGCAAAGACATTTTGAACTCAGACAATTTTTCACTTTCTGCGAAGATCTTTTTAAACCTGACGAAAACCCCAAATTAGATTTGCATGCATTTGTCACTCAGTGAGATACAAGCAAATGTTCATTTATGCATGTATTTAAATTTCCACTTTATAAAAGATGATACTGAAACAGGGAACTCCTGACACTTTTTATTTATAAAAAATAATGTAAAAAAAATAAATTAAGAAATTATGTTGACATTTTGGAAAACTCTATTTACAGTAGAAAACTCTACGGAGCTATTTACTTGCTTAGTTTTTAATTTAGCTCTATTTTTTATATTTTTAAAATTAAAAGAAAACATAATTTTTTTTAAATTTATATTTTCTCTTTAACTGCAAATTAATATTGGCTTGAAATATCAGTTATCGGCCTCCTTGACTACTAATAATTGGTATTGACATCGGCCTTGAAAGAAACAATATCGGTCTATCACTAATTTAGAGATACATTACTTACCAAACATAGCCAAACATACTGGACCTTAAGATTGGCGCGAATTTCCTTGTGTGAGTCTTCAATACCTGGCTATGTTGTATTAACACCTATTCTAGATGGCTAAATCCAAATTTCGTTGTTTTAAAATCCATCCATTTTTAATTCACCCCTGTACATCCATCCATATCAATCATCTTACCTCAGCACACGTCGGCAGATAGTTGTAGACAGTCAGGGGAACTTTGGTTTGCTCCCCTCGGATCAAGCTGTAAGGCAGCGTGAAGTCCACAAAGAAAGGCTTGAAGGTACGAAGCTCCGCTCTCTTGGCCAAGCCCAGCCCCTTGTCTTTGGACAGGCCGACGGCCTCTATCACCCACGTGGTGATGGAGTCAGGCACGTCCAATCGCAGCTCCGCATTACCGGTTTCGGAGCTGTCGGCAGCATCAGTAAAAAATCAAACAATCAAGTCAATGCCGGTTTTCAATCAAAACGTTGGGAAGACTACAGTGAACCCGGGGGGGTGAGAAACTTATTAAAACACTTTTTGTAAATATATTTGAATACACAATTGAACTTGCGACTTGAGTCATTCATTGCTGGAGCTCTCCATTCAAGTCAGCCACACTTCCTTGTTCGCAGACTTGCTCCCTCGCCAAATGAAAGGCAGTTTGCAACGGCGGAGTCCAACCCAAGACACGCTTAGGACCGCCCTCTCATTTGAATAACAATTCGTCTTGGCAGTAAGGACCAAAACGGCCAAAATTCTAAATAACTAAATACATAAATAACTAAAAGTGAAAATAAAAACGGATATAAATTATTATTATTTTTAAATGTAATACAAATGTATTTATTTATGAGTATATATATATATATATTTATTTTTTTTCCCATTTATACTTATTTTTGGGGATTTAATTTTCGAATTATATATTTTTTAATATCCGTTTTTATTTTCACTTTTATTTAGTCATTTACTGTATTTATTTTGAATGTTGGCAGTTTTGGTCCTCCATATATTAGCAGGCCATAATTATGAGACTCTTGGCTGATGCTAACAGAGGATCTTAGTTAAAAACATGTTTACCGCTTCACTTGATCAAAGTCTACTTTAATAAACCTTAAGGGGAAATCAGAGCTTTTTGGAAAGTAGGCAAAGCTGCAGTCTTTTCCAAAGGAATCCGGCACATGGAAATCTACGGCCAGTTCATTTATGTTGGCCGAAAATGAATAGAAGGTGTTGTTGAGAGAGTGACAGTCCGCTCCAAGATCGGACCGTTTAAAAGAGGCACATTCACACGCATACGGGAACAACTTCTGGAACGGGACTCCCATCCTCCTCCTAACACCAGATTTCTATCATCTCGTGCACTTTCCTCCCTTCGCCTCGCGTATCTTCCCTTCTCGCCCGATATCGATCACATTTACATACCTGACGTTGAGGCAGTGCCACACCCACGTCTCCGGAAAGAATGTTCGCCTCCGCTTCTCTGGCCTGCGAGCCAAACACAAGCCGACATCAGTTAAAAGGCTTCAGCTGCTCACAATAAAACAACACCATAAAAGGGCCGATGATTTACTCGGCATTTGCACGCTGACATTCTCCTAAGTCACGTCATGTGTTTAATGTTCATCACCGCAACGAGTAGCATTAAGGAATGTCGGCACGCAATACGGACGAGCAATCACATCTAATTCCTTTGTTTTTCTCCGCTCGTCCGTTTCCGAGCGCTGATTGAAGACCGACGTGTTTGTTGTTAAAGTCATGAAGTAATTGTTTTGCTTTTCAACAAATGGAGGCTCGGCGGACCAAAAAAAAGAGCTGAGAAAACATTGATGCATTTTGCACCACTCAATATTAAAGATGCGGTAAAAAACAGTTGCATTTATGGATGGATTATTTCCAGTCGTCTTTCTGTTTATTTCTGTGCAAAAAAAAAATTCTAACTGAAACTCAAACTAAGGTGACTCGGACTTGGGTCCAAAATAGTGTGATCGGGACATCCCTCATACTAAGTATTTTGAGCAAAAAAAAGAAAGTGGTCGGATGAATTTACAATATACAAATAAGAATTCGCATGTATAACTGAACGGAACAATGTCCGAGGCACAAACATCCTCCGACTGTCGCGTACCTGGCGGCCGAACGAGAGTGCATGGCGGCAACCACGGTGGCGCTGTGCGGCTGAAAAGCGGGGACGGCCTCGTGGGTGTACATCCCGCCGCTCTGCCGGTGGTTCAAACTCACCATATCTGTCATCACGACCAGCCCTGTTTCCTGTGTTCAACATACATAGAGATACAGAGCAATAAAAAAAATGCATACGCACCAAGATCATGAGGAGAAATGGTGCAATCATTAACTTGTAATCCGGTGTTAGAAAAATCGCACTATAAATAGCTGGTAAATGAAGTCAAATGGAATAATTTCCCGCAGCACATCTGCATGAGAAGAGATGTCAAAGTGTGCATTCTCACTGTGAAAGCAAAGCGCGCGTCCTTGGTGATGTCCCAATGCCACGGAAAAACCGACGAGCGCCGGCGTCTCTTCGACGACAGCCCGGGCCACCAAAAGTGTCCGTCGTCTTTCTGAACGCCGAAGGCATCGGACACGTCGAAGTCGGACAGCTCTTTGAAGACCTGACGAACAAGTCAACTTTTGTCAAATATTGATTTTTGATGCAGCTCTTGTAGACTTGCTTGTGAATATGGAGGGAACTTTAAGTAGTTTAATTAAATTTTCATATACGGTAATTTGATCAATAACAGTAAAGCCATACATCATTGAATTCCCTTTTGTTTTACTGATATGACCGCTATAAATATTTGCAGCTGTTAAAAGTCTGAAGTAATATTTTTAAACTTTAATGCCAGAATGTCTTTAACGTTATTCACACCAAATGAAGTTTCATGATTTAAAACATGGCTTCTAAAGATACGGATAGGATGATTCTTCTTCTTCATGACTATATAAAGTTTAACGAGTACTTTGAGTACTTACAACAATTCATGTAAATGATCTACAGAGTGTGAAGGGCAAATCATGTCAAGTGTGCAACTCTCAGAATTTTTTATGAAGCTGTTTATGTCTTCGCCGTTATGCCTAACATTTTAAAGCATTTTTTTATGTGATAGTTTCAGCAAGGGAGACATTTACACATTTAAAAAAGCCGTAAAAAAATTATTTTTATGTTGTTGTTGCTAGCATTTAACCATTATTGATCCAATTGCATGAAAATGAACCACAGAGTGAAATATTAATGGTTACCATTTTTAAAATGTTTAGGATATTGGCATAATTATCGCTAAGGATATCACAAAATTCAGGAAATTAGAATATGGCATTATAAACCATCACAATTTTGAATATAGGAATTAGGTAGAATTTGGCCTTTTGAAAATTCACATATTTTGACATGCACCTGTAGATCCGAAAAGGACCAACCTTGTCCGGAGTGAGTTGGAAGTCTGGCTTCAACAAGTAAAGGCTTTTATCCACAGTGGCCACACAAACACAGGAGTCCTTCTCTGCATGGATGTGCATGCTCACCGGGTCACCTGGCATGGACTCATTGGCGGACAGAGAGACAGACACCTGCAATGCAAACAACAGAGGAAAGTGGCACCTTGGGATACGAGTTTAATTCATCCGGTGACCATGCATGTAACTCAAATCACTCGATTCGTCTGTACTCAATAAAATGAATGGAAAAGGACACTGATGCTGTTTGGCTGACTGGCGATAGGTTCCAAGTAAAAAAAAAATATATATGAAAAGGTGAATTTGTGAGTAATGAACTGTGATTATGCTGTGCTAATTTGTCATTTGGAAAATTATAACCTTCAAATGGTGGAACGTAAATTTCCCCCACATCACTACAAATTTTGCTCACCGCACAGTCACAAATTAGCTCCAGTTAATGAGTTCCGTTGGCCTCCTTTCACCACGGCGCAACCTGCCATCCTCCCCTGTCACGACCCCACTCATCTGCCTGGGGCCCAGTACGGCCTCTGTCTTGTCATGCCTCTGCAACCCCCCCCCCCCCCCCCCCCCCACACACACACACTCCTCCTACAGCAAGTACACAGGCCGAGTGTTGTAATGGCATACCAAGAAGCTGTAAATACTTCAGGGAGTTAACTCCACCTAATGCAGGCAGGAACTCGGCAGCTCTCACAAGCCAGCGCAGCTGTTTATTTACTGGGTTGACACTGTGTGCAGAACTTGGTGCCTCCAACACACATTAGCTGTAAACAATTCTTGTTTTTCCTCATCAATTTATATCACATCTGTTCTTCAGCTCGTGCTGGATTTTACACTAGAGGTGTTTGGTGTAGATATCCACTTTTATTGACTATTTAACACAAAGTCACATGACACTTGACTCGAGTCAGACTTAAAAGGGATGCTTAACTCATTTAGCCATTTATATTTTGTCAAGAATTAATTCCACTTGATAAAAAAATTTGTGGGGAGGCGGCGTGACCTGATTGACTTTTGCCACAGTTTTGAGACTTATTTTAAACTTTAACTCTGGTATATATGTGTGTGAGTATTTGGTGTATTTCTATGATGTTCTGCTCGCAATTATAGCCAAACCGATTAACTCATTTAGTCCCAAAAACGTATAAAAAGTTTTATTTTACATACTGCCGTGGTCCCAAGAACGTATTTATATGTTTTTTATGCTAGAGCATACAGTAGGCTTTGATGCAGTCTCTGACCTGAAGAGGACGCTTAACAATGGTAGTTATTACAAAAAACGGCTTTTTCCCAGTGTTTTAAACAGATTTGTGAATAATGATAAAATGTTGCTATATTCTAATGCCAATTGCTGCAAAACTTTTTTTCCTGATGAAAGAAGAGACTCTTTGGTAGGTTCCATGTTTTTATAGTAATAGAACACAATATTCTGTGGGCCATGCAAAATCAGTCAAAATCCAGTAAAACAGCCAGGAGCGAAGGGGGTTGCTTCAGTGAAAATGGCTGGGAGTGAATGAGTTAATCGGCCGGCCAATATTTAATCATTTTTTATTTTACACATTACAACATAACACAAAGATAATGCCCCCCCCCATTTCCTACAATTATTAAAAATTATTAAATGATTTAAAAAAAGAGTTATTATCTATTATATTCATAAAAAAAAAAATTTCATGAATAGGCCAATAAATCAAAATCGGAATTTTATTTTGCCAAACATCAGCCTCAAAAACTCCATATAGGACGGGCTCTACTTGCAATGATAGTGACATATGTTCTTTACGCTGCAGCTCCATTGGCAGACCAGTGATTTGTATCCACATATGATATCTGTTTTCATGTGTTTTTTCTACTTGTGCTACCATAAAGAAATTCAATGAATTAGCTTGCAATTGTGTATAGACGTCATGGCATGGAAGAAGTGTGTTAAAGTAAACCTTGTTCTCAAAGGTGGGCTGGACGGAGATTTGCAGACTGTCCGTGACACCCTCGCCATTCTCCCGCACGTAGTACACAAGCAGACGGCTGAGCGGCGCCATGGCGGGAGCGACGGTGAAGCGCAGATACGACACACAGCTGTCCATCTCTGTTTGTGAAGAAGAGCCTGCGAAACATAAAAACTCAATTAAGGTTTACACGACGCTTCCAGGGACCACCTGAGTTGTTGAGCAATGTTACAGTGCATAAATACACTAAAATCCCTTTCCAAAATGGTGACTGGTGAACCACAACTTAGTGAGAAAAAACGGTATTCACCTGAGGCAGACAAAGGCGAGTGGGTGGTGTGGATGTTTTTGTCGAAGGTGACGGTGGCCCGTTTTCCTCGGTGCGAGGCCGTGACGTTGGCGAGCTGCTGACCCGAGAGGATGATGTTCCCCCGGGATGCCACCTCATAGTGCAGAGTGAAGTTACAGGGACACGTGGATTTGAGCGCCACTTCTGCCTCTTGTCCGACCTGAGACGCACATACTTACTCATATGTTGTTCAACAATATGAGAGAATATATATTCGTCTCTACAGTCTATAAAAGGAAGCAGAACCAACTTGGAGTGGGGCGCCGGGGCTCTGGATCTGGATGTGACACCTGCTGGGAGAGTACCAGCTGCTGATGGACAGGTAGCTGGGCAGGTACTGGTCTCCGACTGCCTTGCCTTCAATGGATGTCACTTTTGTCTACATGGCGGCAAATCAGATCATAACCATGAACCATTAAGGGCGTACCCCCACAGTAAGGCCATTGGAACTGTGCTGGACTCCTGTGCAATTTCATTTCCCTCTGCTGGACTATTTCATTACCCTCAACGGCTTAAGTATTGCAACAATCCATGTAACACAACAACAGGATTAAAATATATTATTGTTAAGCATTCATTCGCTACTGCTGTCAATTTTTTTAATGACCGTATTTTTCTGACTATAAGTCACACCAGTCCCAAAAAAAAAAAAGCACCATCAAGAAGAAAAAATAAACATAAGTTGCTCCGAAGTATAAATTGTACTTTTGGGAGATTTTTTTTCCTTCCATTTTTCAAAAACCAAGACCAATAACAGTAGAGCTTGGACTCATACCCAAAATCCTCGTTTAATTATGTTGACAGAAGCAAACGAGTTCCGGTTGGATTCGAAACTTCTGCTTCTAATTACAGAAACGTTTTTTTAGTTTAAAATGGCTTACCTAAATTAAAATCCCACATCACAATGTGGCCTAAAATAGAATCCTGGTCAGTAATTGCACCTTTTACTGCTGTGAATCATAAATCCGAATGCACCTTAATGCACCTTAAGTATTTGCCAACCGCCAAAAGGAAGTAGAAGAAAAGGAAAAACAACAAATAGTCATGTTGACAAATGTGTAACGTATCGCTAGTTTTAGCATTCTATGAAACTGATGTAAGCCATTTTATCACAATTTCTTGACAATAATATGTTATATGTGACCTCACTAGTCTAAACATAACATTCTGATGAATATTCCATTTGTGGAATACGAGTTGTGAAGCAAAATCCAGCCTCTTTTTATACATCTCAGTGAGCGGCCATTTTGCCACTTGCTGTCGACTGAAGATGACATCAATGTTGCTCAGGCAACGACCAATCACAGCTCACCTGTTTCCTGAAGCTGAGCTGCGATTGGTTGTTACCTGAGACCTGAGCAACACTGATGTCATCTTCAGTCGACAGCAAGTGGCAAAATGGCCGGCCCCTGAGATGGATAAAAACAGCTGGATTTTGCTGCTTAACCCATATTCTACTAACACAATATTAACCAGAATACCATATTTGGTAGGGTTGTAACGAAATCCTAACATCAGGAAACAATATTATCACGATAATTTATCACGATATTGTGGGGGGGTTGGCGTTCTAAAAAGGTCACAATATTGTAAAAAATGAGCTCATACAAAAAAAAACACAATATTGTGCTTTTGTACAGAACAGCAATACATATAAATAACCTACAATCTCTAATAACACTTAATATTGAGGCACTTACTTGCACGCACACATTGACTCGGTTCACAAGCATATTACGTTCTCCTTCATCTGACCATTAGTGTGGATTTTAAACATAGAAGGGCCAAAACATGCCTTGTGAAAATTAAATAGCACTAAAAAAAAACTAGCCAGCAGAGGGTGCTAGAACTGCACAAATGGAAATCAACCTGACTTTTTTAAACAGATGTGCTGCATTTAATATCGTGACATGACGACGACGATATTGTGGCAGTTTTAATATCGCGGATATCATGATATTGCCGTTACCGTTACATCACTAATATTTAGACTAATGGGGCTGCATAGAACATATTATTATCACAAAAAAAAACGGGGCCACTCACCTCGAGCCACACATACTGGGCGGCGGTTGGGATGGACGGGATCTCAAAGGTGGCCTGACCGTCCTTGGAAATCAGTTCACTGGTGTAGACATTGTCTTTTGGGGACAACTCGGCTTTCACACGAACCCTCACGCCATCAGCAGGGCTCCCGTCAGGGTAGGTCACCTCAAGCTAAACCGAGGCAAAGAGGGGAAAAAAAGACTCACAATGTCAATTCGCGTACCAATGGCCACTGTGGTTGCATTAAAACCCGTCGTCATGCGCTCTTACCTTCCCTTTGTAAGGCAGACCCGGCTTGAACTGTTTGCGTGTGTCCTTGGAGTACCTAACGTCAATAAGCTGCTTATGGACCGGCGTGGAATCGTCAAATGTGGATTGCCTGCTTCCGTCCGTGCTGGTGAGCGAGGCCCAGATGCTGACGGTGCCCCTGAAGTGGTCGGCCACGTCCAGGGGCATCATGTCTTTGACGCACAGGCTGAAGTTTGCGGAGCCTTTCATCTGGAGAGTGCAAAGCAGCGTTCTGGTGACGTTGGTGTCCAACATAATCTCAGTGCAGGGGCTGGGATCAGCCATAATAAGCATAAGATAGCAGTTATTTGGCATCTGGGGAAAATCATTCGAAAATCCCCAAAACTGGAATGCATGTCATGCAGCGTGTCATTTTGTGTGGCCCGTGAACGCTTGCCAAACATTTTTGGTTCAAAACTAATCAGCCTTCATAAAAATGATAATAATCAATAGCAGGGGTAGTTATGCAATATGATATGGAGATTATTAGGGTTCTCACACAAAACATATTTGGGCGTGTAAACGGCCTCGCGCTTTAGCCGCATTCCATGAACAAACAGTGCAGCTCAGCTTCTGCATAAATCCTGTATCCTATGACAAAAGCCTGAAAATGTATTTATTTAAAGTGACAGTGTGAAGATTTTTTTGATTTCTCTTAAAGAAGCACTCAAGATCTTTTCAACCTTAATTAAGTATTTTCATAACTTTTCTGATGAAACTACAAATGTGCTGACTGCTTTATGGCATACGCCCCTTTACCCATTCAATACAACTTGAATGTCGACGCACGATTACTGCTTTTCTGGCAGAAGCTGCCAAACAAAAAAAGGAAACAGAAAAAGAGAAGCTACCCGGATAAAAGGACAGTGAAGGATCAACATTGGCCCGGCTTTCACAAAAATGACGCAATCCGCTTGTCCTCATGGGAAATGTTGTCTTCCTTCAGGTTCCGCTATAATCAACATAAACTGAAAGTTCCTTAGTGTTGCTTTAAGAAAACAAAAAATAAAAATATATATTTTTTTAAAGAGCCATCACGTGACCATTCACTATTCCATCCAAGGGCCACCACAATTTGTCTCATGGTGGCCTGTCAAATGCTTCATGAAAGAGGTTTTGCTTTTCACCCAATGATATAGTATATGTTCTTCAATTATTAATACATATTTTTGTTTAAAAAAAACAAAAAAAAGACATGGACAAAACTGACCTCCATATTCTTGATCACAGGATGGCCCACCTCATGACGGTAGTAGCCTACTCCATTCACCGTCATGTTCACGCTCAACTTCCCTGACACTGCTTTTCCGAACGTGTACCTGTCGAATACACGTGAGGTGTTAAGATTGTAGATGATGTCGATTGTTCATATTATGGAAATTCTTCTGTTCTGTTGTGTGCCTTACCGAGCCCGGACAGTGGCCTGCTCACACGTGTTCAGGTCACGGATGTAGCGGGGTGGATCGATGGTTAGCTCAAACTTGGGTATGACTGCGAGGAAAGCAGAACTCTATTTAGAACATCTTATTGCTTTTTGCAATCAAAAAAAAAATAAAAAATAAAAAATAAGGTGCTCACCATATTTCTGCACTTCAAATGATTTGTTGTATGTGTGGCCTTGCACATCCACAAAGATAAACCACTCTCCAAAGACGGGTTGGTCAGACAGAGGGAAACTCATGTTGACAATGCCTGCATGAGAGACAATTCTGCTTTAAATCCAAGATAAGAGTCACAGCGTGCGACAGAGACTTCCGGAAATGGACTTTTTCACCATATTTAACAGTACAGTTATGTTGCTCTATTAAAAATGATGATTACAAAAATACTGTAACTACTTTGAACATTTGAAAAAGCCCGGAAAATGGAGATTGATTTGGCCTAAGAACAATGACAAAAAGATGAAGCAATTTCAAAATATGGCTCACCACAGCAGATTGATTTGAGACCCTTCCACTGCACCATCCTGGACCCCCTTGGATCCTAAAACAAAAATACGCAAACATCATATATAGCAAATTGTCTACATATCAATATTTGCTCCATGAAATTATTTTCATTTATTCTCAACAATCTATTCTATTTATTTTGTGGCGATTCACTTGTGGATGTTATGATTTTATTTATTTTGGCCAATCCGATTCCAGCCTCTAACTGTTGCCATGTCAATTTATACTACCGGTACATATTCTGTAGATAATTTAAACTCCTAGCAATCCTTCAACCAATCAGACTTGAAATTCGCCTCACAAGGTCTGTTAACTGACCCACAATAACATCAGCATTTTTCCAATCCTCTGATTGGTTGGTCAGAGAAAGCAGAAAACAAAACATGTCTGTAGTGAATCGCATGCATTAATGCATTTAACATTTATTTCAAATGTATTGTTTAGTTATTAGAGAAATACGGATACTGAACTGCTCCAGATCATTTACGTGTATAATTTGTCAGCTGTTTCATTTTGTTGTTAGTATAGTATTGATGGTTTCCATGACAACGTGACAGTGGGGACACCAGCGACAAGTTAACAAGAGGGAATTCCGCAAGTGTCTGCATTTCTTGTATTACGGAGGAGCAGCTCACTATTTGCCCTGCAGTGGAAACGTCTCCGGAAAGTGAAAGAGCAGCTCGGCTCGTATGGGAGCGGCTGATACGGTGCGTCAATGGGGGAGGTGAAGACGAGGCTTCTATTTCACGCTGTGTTTATCCTTGCGCTGGTCCACACTTATCGAGGTGAGTTTCCCTGTTTTTCCCGCTCTCTAATCTGGCGCCCCTGACCGGATGTGTGACCCCCCCATCCCCCACCCCCCCGTAACAAGCCCTGGGTGGTCCCACCTGACTCCACTCACCAAAATGTAGGCCTCAATCTGCAAAAAAGAAAGGGGGGGGGGGGGTTAAGTTATTTTATTTATATTTATTGTTTAAATATGTTAATCAAATCATCATAAACATGTTTGTATGAAAGTAGAATATTTTAAAAATACACTATGCAAATTGGATTTCATATCTATTATTAAATATAATTTGATTAAAAAAACTATTCATTGACTAAATTCAATAATAAAATCAAACATAATTGTACATACGTGGAAAAACATTTACTTACGTTATCAAATAACTTGTAGGTAATAAAATCGTACACATAAATTGAGCAAATATTTACTTATTTTTATCAAATATCTGGTAAATGTATTTATTGTAAAAAAATAAAAATAAACAAATTAAATAAAGTGTACATTAACATTAGAAAATGATGTAGTTAATTAAGCAACTGGTAAATTTATTTAATGTAAATAATAAAATTTAAATAAAAAAAACAAATAAATAGTAAATGTAATTTTGTAAATAATGAATTGGTAACTTTTACACGTACATTAAAATTAGAATTTAAATAATTTCATTTAAAAAAATCACTAAAATTAAACACATTATAAATAAAATTAAATATAAAAACGTCACATCTTACATTCAACACCTTTATTAATTCAATTAAATAAAAGGTTCATATATTACAATTAGAAATAACATTTACAAAAAAATATATATTATATTATTAAAACAAACAATTCTACATACATTTTTTCTGAACTGCTCCATCTAAGAATGACCCAAAAAAAACAACTGAGCACAAAAGTGTTCCCACCCGTTCTGCAACAGTTTTATTTATTTTTTACCAGCAGCTCCAAACATCCACAAACACAGTTGTGCAGCATATTTGGTTGAAACATTCCAGGAAAAACAAGCCAAGCTGGGCCTCTGTAAATAGGTACTGTACATGCCTCGGTACCCGGGTAAACCCAGGTCACTGATCTTAATCCCCACCCACTAACAGTGGGAACGCACAAGTAAACGCAAGAATTTTTTTTTTTTTTTCCCATTAACACAATATAAGATGAAATGAAAATGACTTACCTTGTCGTTAACTGGCCTCAAGTCAGGTGAGACTGTGTAGACGTTGATGAACACTGAGGACACAAAAACACAACATAGTAAACATGAACACGATGCCCCTGTTTGGAGAAACAATCAATTCAGACATTTAAGTCGAGCATGCTGGTCTCGGTCCTATTTTCAAGGACACAGTTGATTTTTTTTTAACTGGTAGATTTTTTTTTAAATTGTAGTCTGTAAAATATGCAAAAGTTCATTTTGACAACAAAATAATGATACCAGCAAAATGTCACATATACTTAATTCAATGACTGCATTATTAATTAACCATTTATTTTAGAAAATAACTACGACTGTATATCTGTCAAATAGAAGAAAAAAATTTTTTTTTGCACCACAGACCAATTTAACGTAAAAAGATTTTGTTAAGACTCACATAGAACCAAAAAAAAACAAAAATGATAAATAAATAGCTGATTAAATACACACCAATATACTAGTTGTTGTAATTAGTGGGAACCCTGCGTATGTTTATTGGGTGGTTCGACTAATCGGGGCGACCCCTAATATTCAGTATAAAACAATAAAGTCGACTTGTCATCGACTAGATATTACAGGACACTTGATAATATAAATATTAATCAGCGGTGGGCCGGATGAAAGAACATATCGTCTGACCATACGTTGCCCAACCTTGCTCCACAGTATTTAATTTGCTACATTCCGTTCATGCAGGAGCATACAATTACCAAATACCTCCTAGTTTAGTTCAACTTGACTGCCTCTTTTTAATACACGTATGATTGATTCCTATTTAAAAGGCCTTTAAAAAATAATAATAATAATTTTAAAAAACTTGGGTGTGTGGATTATGTGATGAACTAGTCAGAGGGGAACCTTTGTGTTTGGGTTTATAGACGGGCTTGTCGGTCTGGATGAAAACAGCTGTGCCCTTGCTCTCCACCGTGACGGTGGTGTAGTTGTGGAAGATGTAGCCCCCCTCTGTGAGGTGACGGTTCCCCCACAGCTTCAGGTGGGCTTGGCCTCTCAGCCCCGACGGAACCTGGCGGCACACACACACACACACACACACACACACACACACACACACACACACACACACACACACAACACAGGATTACCAAAACCAAATGAGGTCAATGGGGGAAGCGTTAAAATATTTATGGTGTGAAGTATGTTATAAGTACTTGTTGATCATATCTTTTTTTTTCTGTTATATATCTTTCAAATTTCTTAAACTCTTCTCATTTTTAACTATTAATATTTTCATACATTTCCACATTTTGAAAAAAAATATTTTACAATCACTCCTACTCACCAACCACATTTTGACCCATTCCAACAAACAGCTCATTCGGGACATCCTGGCTGTAAATTTTCCCATTTTCCAAATTCCCATATTTCTCATTACTCCACATTTTAAATGACAAGACTCGTCATTTACATGCGGTATTTATATTTGTTTATATATTTTTTTACATACGGTAACACGGTACACATTTATTCCTACTTCAAATTGTTCAGCTCATCTGGGAAATCGTTATCGCCTTAACCAAAATCACAATAAATAAATAAATAAAAACTCCCAAATTCATTTATTTTATTTATTTTTTTACATTTGACAATTATTGACACAATACCATTTCACCGTTAAAGCGTTCAGGTAACTCAGCACTTACAATTGAGCTATTTAGCAGATTCCCCAAATACCCACAATTTCACCCTAAAATCCAAAAATTAAGAAATAATTTGTATGTTCTCTCCTCCTTCCCGATTTGCCGACAGATTCAAATCCCTCCAACTTCAAATCTATCCCTCAAATTTTCAACAGTCCATTTACCTCACAGCATTTCTTCTACAGAAATTGCAGCCTCTGATTTTGGGTTGCCATGGTGACATAATCAACATTACTCTCTTAACTATATCTTAACTACACTTGTAGTTTGCAGTGCTGTAGAATTACATCTCAAACTGGAGACATTGTGCTAATTTATATTGTGCAATAGGGAAATGATTAGACAAAACTTCTATCAATGCAATTCAGTGAAAGCCACAATAAACAAAATATGAACAAAAGGCGTATAACATGGAATGCACTCACCTTCAGCTTGATGGTGCCTTTGTCTAAAACACAGAAAAAGGAGAAAAATGGCAATTACCCATGTTGTTGATTAAAATGCAGCACTGATTGCGTTTGTGCTTGTGTGTCTTGACTGTCTTCCAATATTTTTTAGGGCTACGCAACAATAATGTAACTGCTCATTTCTGGGCATTCAAGGACAATGGATGCCCTTAGCATGACTAGCAAAGAAAGGAAATTTGAATTTAAATGTACTCAACATCAAAGATGCAATAAATTGCAATAAAATGTTAACCTGAACCCATGAATTTTTGATTTGATTTTGAAAAAGATTTTTGCTTCAATCTATAGATGTGCAAGGAATTGCAATGATCTACTCCAGTCTGACTCGCTAATGCTAATTAGCGCGCTACTCGCGGCACTTTTATCACTCAAAAGAACGGCTCCACACTGCAAAAAAACAACTTTGATTGGAATAACTTGATCGTGACTTTTTCCTTCTACTCTCAAATGTGGCTACAATTTAACAGTGTATTAGACCGCGTGGAACCACACTGCCCCTAAGTGGCCAAATTGGGTACAACATGAACAGCGCTCCAAATAAAGGCACACACAGACAAAGGCAAGACAGTAAAAAATAATTTAAATAAAATAAAAAAAATTGCACACCCCTATTATATACACTATCATTCAAAACTTTGGGGTCACTACAGTATATACAGTACTGTAGTTATGCACTTGTGTTTTGCATTGAATTACAAATAAAGAAATTAAAATAAAAAAAGTGACACAAAAGTTTTTAATTCTTGTTTCTAACTGGGCTGAACGATTTTTAAAAACAATCTAATAGTGACCCCCCCCCCCCCCCCCCTCCTCAATATTGCGATTACGATTCACAATTTTTTCAAGGTCCTCTTGCCATGTATTTTTTTTTTTTAACAAACACAAGCAATGAATGCATATGCATTACAATATCAGATTCATTGTCAATAAACATTTAGGCAAAAAGATGAGGTTGTAGGCGTTCTCACCGAGCACGGAGCCGTGGCTGTGAGCCACCACCTGCCCCTTCACGGACAGCTGGACCTGCACACGAGTCTCCGCTTTGGCGTTGAAGATGGTCACGCTGATGCTCTCCTCCACGCCCGCTCGGAACACCGAGGGAGCGGCCACCAAGTAGCCCCTTTGGGGAGAGGACGGAGGGCTCACATGGTGACAGTAAAGTGGTAAAAAAAATGACCGATCGTCAAGTTTGCCAAGAGGAAATGATCATGGAAGTTGCTCTTCTACTAAATGACAAAAGGTCAAATTAACCTGTGTATCCACCTTTTGCTATTCATACAACGGAATAATAGTTATGCTCAAGATCAGAGTAGCTTAGGCATCTATAGGTTTTTTTGGGGGGTGAATATTTTTGCCCCTGAACTCTTTTACCGCCAAAAACGTTTAATGACGTATACTAAAATCCCAGTGGATGCCACCAAAAACGTTAATTGACGTTAACTACGTTTTTTTTCTCTCTCTATGGGCAGTGCAACGTCTTGTGCGTCGCTGGTTTGTGAAATCCAAAAACACCCACTAACTATGGCCAGCAGATGGCAGCATTGTATCTCTTTTCAATGGGCTCTTGTGTATCAAATTACATAAAAACATGGCGGATCTTAGGAAATAGAACGTTTTCAAGGATGACGTGAATGATCAAAGTCACTGTTGTGCACAAAATGTATCTTTTCACAAAAAAGCTTGTTTTCAATTACCGATTTTCAAATGGTGATGAATAAAGAGCAGAATAAGGTAGAAACATACTTTTTTTTTTTAATGAAAGAATGGAATCCAATCTTTCATATGGTATCTGCCATGTTTATGTAGTCATAGCACACAATATTCAGTTTGCCTTGAAAGATGAGTGAAAATGCTCAAAATCGGCTGGTTCTGTCTGGGTTGTTTTTTGGATAATGTTTGGCAATAAAAGAGTAAAACGTCTCATGTTTCTCCACAGTGACAGATACGTTCTGATGCAAAAATATCCCTAAAAAGTACTAGAAAATCACAATCGCTCAACATAAATTGACGATTTTTTTTCAGGGAAGAGTTGAAATTAAATATTTCACAGAATCGCTGGTTAGTTTGTAATTAATGGTGTGTTCCTTTAAGTACAGCCATTTCTGGCTCATGCATTATTCTTTTGGGTGGTCCGGCAACCCCTTGCACAACCTTGAAGTCTGTTTGGAACAAGGTAACGACTAAGATTCCACACGCTCGTTCTGACGTTTAATTGAAGGAAGGGGGCCCGTCACTGGGGTCACAGTGCAAAGGCCAAGCTTTGATGCTCAAAAACAGACTGAACATTAAAAAAAAAAAAAAAGACTAATTAAAGTCTTCGGGTGAATGACTGACTGCCATCTGGCATAGAGTGGGACTCCGGTGGCCATTTTGCATTTGGGTTTGCATCACCATATCCAGCAGATGGCGCTACTTTTCATTAAATTGTGTATCACATTGGAGTAGCTTCATATATGACAGGCTGGCGTCTAGTCCAGCTTGTACTCGGCTTCTCGCCTCCCCCCCCCCCCAAAAAAAAATATGACACAGTCTGCATTTACACTTTAGGCCAGAGGTGGCAGTCATGACTAAAAAAAGTAACAAACTCCACAATGCACTGCAGCCAAAACGTTTCAGAGGCCCTGCTGAAAGTAGCATGTGCACTTTTTCATATTTCAATTTAGCCCTAAGTCCGATAAGCCCTGACTGCCCCCCCCCCCCCCCCCCCTACTGAAGATCACTGAAATTAGGAGTGAGCACGCCCTGTTGCATGCCTGAGAGAAGGATCAGGTGGTTGGCATTACAGCGCTGCGGCATTACAGCCAGAGGCAAGTGCAGTTTCTAAGAGCTTGAGAGTTTGAGAGTCATGAGAAAATCCTCTGGATGGGAGAAAAAAAAAAAAAACACAGACCGAGAAACGGAATCGTTTGATCTACAATGGGCGGAAAAAAGAAACACTCGGATGAGCCCCTCTGGATCAGGTGCTTATATACCGAGTCACGTGGCCTTCTGACTGGAATTGGAAACAGTTTTATTCCAGGTTCATTTTGTCACAGATTTGAGAACACTTTTGTTCAAAATCTGATTTTTAAAAAAGTGGTATTGAACATCTATTTGTCTAATGTTGTAATGTATTTTTCTTTTCTTTTTTTAATCAGCTGATTTTTGCCAATTTTTAAAGAGCGAATATCGGTCAGGCTCTCTTGATGATTATTCTGTTCTAAGGGGCAGCACGGCGCGTGCCCTATTAGTTAGCACTTCTGCATTGCAGTTGACAGGTTCTTGGTGCAAATCTCAACTGAGTTTGCAGATATCTTCAGTACTCGGATATTGTCACGCATTCCAAAAACGTGAATGTTCAGGCATGTCCACGGTCCCTGGTGGTGCTTGAGCTCGGGCTAGGCAATAAAATTTATTAATTCGATGAATCGTCATTTTAAAGATCGAATCATTGACTGTTAGCTAAATCGCAAAATTGAGGTGCATATAAATAAATCCTCTTGTCTTTTTTCTGGATTATTAAAAGCTGTTGTTCTCATGAATAGCTTCTTCTTCTTTTTTTGCGCAAGCTATAAATGCCAAGTTTATGTTAAAACGGATTTAAAATCGGTATACATTATTGTTATCATCTATTTTGCACAGGATTATTTTTTTTAATAAACTTTCAAACTTTAAATGAATGTTTGTTGGGTTTATGACTTTGATTAAAAACGATTAAAATTGTAATCGGTCCAGAATGACTTTATTAGCTAATTTTTCTTCTTCATTAATCAATATTTGGGGGGGAAAAAACAACTATGTTTCATGATTGTGTGAATAGATTTTTTGCTTGAGCACTTGCCCCCCAAAAAAATTTGTGCACGTGCCTGGAATGTTTGGTTCATGTAAGACTCTAAATTGAATAACAAGTGTGAATGGCTGTTTGTCCTGCGATTGACTGGCGACCAATCCAGGGTGTAGCCTGCCTCTTTTAAGTCAGCCGGGATAAACTCCAATAGTTGAACTTAATGAGGACAAACAACCTCTGTAGAAAATGGATCATTTTGTATCCTTATTATGCTCTCTGGAACACATTCGGGTATTTTGTTGTCATTTGCATTTGAAGAAAACCAAACATGTGGGCTACTTACCCCTTGTCCTGTGCAGCAGTCGTGCTCACTTTGCTCATGAACAAAGTCCAACCAAGGAGGCTCAAAGCTGTCAAACGCAACATTTTTGCTGCGAGGAGGGCTTCAAAATGTGGTCTCCCACCTCCTATCCACACAAAAAAAAAAAAAAAAAAACGTCAATGAATGTGATCAGCGGTGCTTTTACCCCCTTCTTTTGCTTCTTCTTTAGAAGCCCTTCAGTCTCTTCATTGCTCGCTCGCAAAACTCATCAGTCGTGCCCTTCTTCCATGTGCCTTCTCCTTCGCTTCTTCACCCGCCCCTGTTCCCTTCGCTCACACTTCAGCATTACAAAACTGGCCGAGCGTTCTCCCACTTCGCCGCACAACCACCAAAAAGGCAATAAAAGAAGAGCAAAAAACAAGAACGGAGAAAGAAAAGTCCTCAGGTTAGCTTAAAGCTCAGCGAGGTGATCCTCTCTGCTTCACTGCCCGGGACTGACTGAATGAAGCCTGCGGGGCAAGGGAAGGCGCGCGCGCACACATGCACAAGCACACACGCGCGCACGCAAGAACGTGTGTGCGCAACACACTTTTGCACACGTGCTTCCGAGAGTGGATTGAGCAGATTCTGCTATGTAAAGAAACGAAATGGGGCCAATTTGAGAGGGCGGGGGGGATAGTACCAAAAGGGAGTCGTTCTTTCTTTAGTTATTTATTGTAGTCAAGTAATAGTTTCCTTGTTGGTTAGCAGAGAACAGCGTTGTAGTTCTTTGCTGCCACCGTGCGGTCACAAAGGGGAAGTGCAGTTTTTCAAATTGAATCGTCAAACCTTGACATGTATTTTCGTGTGTATTAAATGCGTTTGTATGTATATATGAATATTATACACACGCACACAAAATATTTTTTCCTTCAGAACATATGAACTAATTCGCTGCCATTGATGGCAAAAATGAAATGGAATTATTTATATTTAACATTTTTCCCACTTTTGTTAAAAGTATGAAAACCTTTAATTTTTTTATTGTACATTTAGAACAGATATAAAATTTGCAATTAATCGTGAGTTAACTATTGAAGTCATGCGATTAATTACAATTAAAAACATTTAATCGCCTTTTCTTATCGTAATTAATTGCATGACTTCACTAGTTAACTCACGATTAATCACACATTTTATATCTGTTCTAAATGTACAATTAAAAAAAATCTAGGTTTTCATACTCTTAACCAAAGTGGGGAACATTTTTTAAACTAATAGAAATAGTTGAAATTAATTTTTGACGTCTATACGCCATCTATGGTAGTGAATGAGTTAACTTTATTCTCATCATAGCACAAACTTTAGTATCATACAAAATAAATAAAAATTTGAAAAAAGACTTCACATCAAAAAACATTTTTGATTAGTCATTTATTCTCAAGAAAAGTGCAAATAAAAACAATTACCTCTGACATAAAAATAAGAAAAGAATGCAATTCCTGTTGCCATTTAAGTATGAATTCAACAACGTATGTTGTATATTGTGGTGGCAGTTTATAACACGATTGGCAACAAGAATCATGATTATTAATGAGCTCGTCTTCTGTCAAACGCAGCCATGAACGATGCTGCCAATCGTGAGGTCTTTTTGCTTCTCCGTCCCAACGTTGTGATAAAGAGAGCAGCACGATTTCCCTTGTTCTGGCTCAGCGAAAGACGTTTTGGAGAACACCACCTGCTCGTCCGTGTTGACCTCCACGCCGCACGCCTGACACAGCGTCCTCGTCAGGCTCCTTTCCAAGGCGAGGAGTTTGGAGAGCGCGTCCAGCGGGAAGCGACAGTTCCGGCTGCTGTAGCCGTGGCTGTATACGAGCAGCAGGTCCTTGCGGCTGGCCGTCACGTGGCGGTGCAAAGCGCAGGCCTGCAAGAAGCTCAGGCGGCGGGCGCAGCGCAGCAGACGTACCGGGTTCCGCTCCAGGAAGGACCGATTGATGGAGATGGCGAGCATGACGGCGGGGGCGCGGCGAAGTGGTGCCGGAAGCTCCATGATGTGCTGCATGGCTCGAGGGGCACCTTGGAGTGATTGGTTAGGAATATAAGCGCTTTTAGACCGTTGTATCCACCTGTACTGCTTTGTCCTTACTCGGGTCACGGGTGAGCCTAATTTATCATGGATCCACGTGGACTAAATTATTAGTACGGATGTTTGCTAAGCTCCTTCAACAACTCTCTCCTTTGCTTCCTCAAATCCTATGTCCGATTTCCATTGGTTAATTTTCATTAAATGTTTCATTTATTATTACTTTTGTCACTCAAGTTATTTCTGTGACCACCATGAGTTTTTCTTTCATTAACCGAGGGTTACCAACAATTTTGTCCACTTGTGTATTAGGTTGACTGAGCAGCTATGATTTAGCCCTACAGGTGGGCCACAGAAGCGTATGAAATTATTCATGATTTATTCATCATTCGCGCGCACGCACACACACATTGTCAAGTTGTACCTACTGAAGTGTCCATATATGTCAACAGCAAAATTGAGCAACCCACCTAAGTTATAGAGCAAACCGAGAGCCTGGAACTCCTCCTGGTTGGGATGCGGCCCCGTTCCGTGCGCGTAGCAGTCCAGTAGCCAGCTCAGGTTCTCCTGGAGGTGCATGTCATTGATGCGGGGGTCAAAAAGTCGCAGGGGCTCGTCGCAGAGCCGGTACGAGGCGTACATGAGGAAGCGCACCACCCGCTCCAAAATGGCCACGCAGTCTGGCCCGTGCGCCCTCTGGATGATCATGTCCTGCTTTACGCTGCGCAGACGGTCAAATACAAAGCTATACACCTGCAACGTAGACGCAGAATTTAATTAGTTTAGTGTTTAGAATGTTTTTAACTTGGGCTGGGTGATATGGTTTTAAAATTCCCAAATAAGATTTTGGATTTCTCGCCAAACAAGTCCATATTTGATTTTTTTTTTCCACAAATTTTTTATTTCTATTTTATTAGGTTTTTTTTACGTCTTTTTATTTTTTTACTAATCACAAAAAATTATTGAAAAATATTCCCACAAACAATAAATTTTTAGGCTTGGTGATATGGCTTTGGAATTCTAAAATCAGATTTTCCTTTTTTTCCCCACAAAAATTTAACTTTTAATTTTTTTCCCAACAAAATTTTTATTTCTGACAAACATTAAGATTTATTTTCATAAAAAAATCTTTAGAACTTGTGTGACAAATAAATTCTAAAAATTTAATTTTTGTCATTTAAAAAAAATAAACAAACAATAAAGATTTTTTTTCTTATCACCGGAATACAATTTCTGATTGAAGTTATCTTTTTGAAAAATCACTAGGGGTCAAATAAATCAGTAAATGTATTGACCAAATAAACAGTGACCATGCTTTTGTAAAACTAGCCCCTCTCAGTTCACATCATTGTGCTTTAAACTCCGTAAACCACACAAAAAAAAACATCTTCACAAATAAACACATGACAAAGCTACTAGCCTCAGTCCAAGGTTGCAGATGAGGAGATGCAGCGACCTCATCAATGAGGTAACACACAGTTTTCAGCAACATAGCAGGGGGACGGAGGTCGGCGGAGTTGGCAGAGTCTTTCCCAGCCGCCGGTCTGGAATACTCCTTGACGGCACGCAGGGGGTCAGCTCGGGGTCTGCGGTCTTTCTGCGTGCCTGCCACCATCTCAAAGCGGTGCAGGCGATTCTGGGACTCCCGCTTGTGCAGCTCCCCCGCGGGACACATGGTCTGGCAGACACCCTTGGGAACGGTATTGTCTCCACACTGCCCAGCTCTGATATTTTCTTTCACGTGGGATTTACCCCGGCCTTGACCACGTCCCTGGTTCCGCCATCTTCTCTCCCCTTGTGCTGGTCTATCATTCCGCATGGAGGTGGAGCTGCTTAGAGGAAACATAATGACACTTGAGAAACTACAACCATCATCTGTCAATTTTCTATAGTGCTTGTACTCAGAGTGGCAGGTGCAGCTGGAGTTAATTGTGACTGGGGTGAGAGGTGGGGTACACTAGACTGGTCGCTAATCAATCAAAGGGCAAATAGATAAGCAAACATTCATACCCAGTGACATTACAATTTAGACTTCAATGAACCTAACAGACCCCTGCAAGCAAAGTGAGAACATGCAAAACACCACATACCAATGTGGTTTGTATTTTTAATATATTTTACACATAACTGCGTCATATTCCGCTAGGACACGACATTTTGTAAGTATTTATCAGGCAGGTGCGTTTACGTGCTTTCGTCATCCTTTTATTGTTTCTTTGTTGTTGTTAATGGCTTCGTGTGAATGACGCGATTTTATCCAGGTTCAACATTTTCACTTTGCTATTAAATTCGCTGGTGACACTGTAATTATTATTACTATTAGCTAGCGAGACTTTAAGCGATCGAATTTACATTACGCAAAAACAAGAATTCTGCTGTCACAGTATATGGCTGCAAAAAGTATCCGTATATGTATAAAGTAAATGAAATTAACTGAATGAGATTTTGGGTTATAAACGCCATTTATGTATGAAAATAAAGTGGGAACTCACTTGCTACGAGCAGCACCGCCACAGTTCATTAGTACTTGGGTCACGGTGCTACAAATACTTCTTCTACACTCTCCATTGGCGTAAATCAATCACTTAAAGGGGCACACTGCCACCTATCGGGCAATGATACGTACAGCATGCTCATACAAATAAATACAGTACAAATAACTTTATAGAGGAACGATGCCTGAAGGGAAACTTCCAACAACAACCATTTCTATTCACTAGAACGACCTAGATGGTGTATTTTTGTTTTCATGTGGGTCTACAAACAAACCTAAATATAGTAAAAAGTGTTTGAGAGTATATGTAGCTCCACAATTACATCTTAACAAACAGGGTGCTTTATTTGAGACCATGAGACCATGTGCAGTCATCAAAAACAGGAAGTTAAGTTACAATTGCCAAAGTAGCTAAACTAAAGGGATTTTAAATATTTCACCAGGGACAGACAGGACATACCGATTTTCTAGGAAAAGTGATAATTTGAAAATGTGAGTCACATATTGATCTGTTTCTTAATTATTGTGATGCTTTGTTATAATTTGCTGTTTTTTGTACTGCAGCCCAACATTTTGAGATAAAACAAGTCTCCGAGGACTACGAGCTGTACTCTAAAATAAGCTTGCTGGTGAAATTTAACTCCTGATATCATGATTAAATCATTGTTGATAATTGTGAGAAATCGTTAACGTTATCACTTATCAGTGTCTCATTGCTTACTAATCACCTAACATGTTTTCTCAAATTATTTTCATTTCAAAAGTGTGCAAACTGGCAGCTCTTTACATTACCCAGTACCAAAGAAATAACCGTTTCAGCAAAGGTTTGCGACATCTACCAGCACTTTATTGGTGGGAGTAATCCCTCATTTAAAAACAAACGCAGTAGACTCAAAAAGCATACACACACACAAACAGAAAAATAAGCAAAACGGAAGAAACGACAACAGTAAGACATCTTAAAAGGGTCAAGTTGGTGATCCAAAGTGCATGAACTATGTATTCCTACGCTGTCAGAGACGTCATCGTTTCGGGCAGAAGAGCTCCACGGCTCTGGCAGAGCCCAGTTGCTCCTCCTCCACAGCCTGCTGCACTTGGACGGTGTGGCGGGAAACCAGCGATGACAGCTCCAGCAGTTCACAAAACACACTAAAAAATTGTCCAAAACAAATACACATCAGTTGTATACTCAAAGACAGCCTTACAAAAATATCATGAGTCTTTGGCTTGAGTACCCACCCAGATAACTGCTGACTCGTGTCTTTTGAAGCCTTCTTCATGTCTTGAAGGCAATTCAGAGCGACTCTGTTTTCCTCGTGATCTCCCTCTGTGCACTCTTTCAGAAGCGTCTCGCTTTCCTTTAAACAAGCCTCCGCTTTACCTTGAGGGAAGAAAATGACAGTTTTTTTTTCCGCATTCATCCATGTAAAATATTGAAATAAAAATAATGCGGCCACCGACCAAGAAATTCCAGACTGTCGCCGGCAATGTGGAAATTCTTGACCGGTAGCTCGTGTCGAGTGATGTCCACAGCTGAGGCCAAAGTCTTATATGACTCTGTGAACAGTTTGGCAGCTTCTGCCGCAGGAGTCAAAGCAGAAATCTGATGGAACGATCAAATGGCGAACATTTCACACCGACATCATTTGACATCTTTAAGATATATTTTTTTTTAATAGGTTTTGATGTCCTGACCTGCATATCCAGAAGCTCATTGGCCAGCCTCCGCTTTTCCGCGAGGAGATACTGGCGCTTCTTCTCCATCACCTTGCTGCGCAGCGCCTCCTCTTCCTCCATCATGTACAGCAGCCTTGCCTCCACCTTGGGCTTCAGCTTGGCCATGTTATGCGCCATCTAAAAAAAAATCAAACAACCACATTTTAACGGAGAAGAACCAACTCAAGGACGGCGGGCCGGTCAGCCTGACCTTCGCCGTGAGAAAAGCCAGGAGCAACGCTTGCATCTCGAGCCACTTCTTTTCTTCTTGGCTACTCTCGGTCTCGTCGGCATTTTGGGGAACTGTTTTACCTTAAGAGATTGACCAGAAAACCATAAAAGGACGGTCTCGTTTGTAAAAAGAACACGGGCTACTCGGTTTACCTCCAATGACCGAAACATCGAAATCAGGCCGAAAGCAGTGTCCGTCAGAGAAGGTCGACTGCAGGACCGTCTTTCGTAAGAGTGAAGTCTCGGCTGAAAGTGGCATAATGCATCCATTTCAATTAGGCAACATAGGCAGGCTCACAAATCAAGACATTGTTTGTTCTTTCCATTTTCATTTGACATTATCCCCCACCCCCAATAAAAAAAAACATCAATTGCAATTTACATGGAGTAAAATTTCCTTTTTTTTTTTTTTAAATAACCAATTGAAAATGGAAAGAGACCGTAGCTGTTTGAAATCTGTTTGTACTCATTCGTACACGCTCCAAAAGCTGGCGTGCCCGTGGTGTATCGTGGAGGGGTGCATTTGGCACTGCTGGGTTTCGGTGACAAGAACTTGTGTTGTAAACTCCCAGAATCGTTGTTGTGGTGGTGGTTACTCTGTGGAAGAAATCACATTGATGAGGATTGATAACCAATGAGTGGAAATAGCTAGGCTCTATATAAAATACACAATTTATTTGTATTACTAGAAACCAATATTTACTTTGTGTATATATTTAAACAAAACAAAAAAATTCAAAAGCATTGCATTACCTTTGAAAGAGATGACCTTTCAGCAGCTTGCATGTACCGAGATGGGACAATCTTTCCATTTGCTAAATAAGGATAAATGCAACATTGGTATATAAAAAAATAAAAATAAATTTTAAGTGACTAGTAGAGAGTCCACCTCATGCAGCATAATAAAAAAAGGATGGATTTATTACATACACAGTGCAAAAACTGGCGAGCTCATGGAGCATCGCGGAGAGGTTCCCACTTTTACTTTGGCAGTGCCGTCTTGAGGCGTGGAAGGTCTCTGTGGTAAACTCACAGAATCGCTCTGTGTGGGTAACATGATAATAAACAAGTCAGAAATGTCTGCTCAATTAGAAGCCTGCCCTAATGTTATTCAACATATAATTTAAATGTTATAATAAAACCTGGGCTGGATGATTAATACACCTGATTAATTGGAGTTTGGACTTTTGAAAGTCTATTGTCTTCTGCAGTTCAAAGCATGTCCCCACTGATGTGCACCGCTTCGACTAACAACAGAGTACAGTTGTTGTTTTTTTAAATAATTATTTATATTTCTATGAAGTTTAATGCAAGCTAATGCTGGGGGGAATGGTAACAGGAAGAGAGAGAAAATAAAGCAAATTTCAGAAGGGGAAAACATGCTAAACTTGTTCTGAATTATGGCTCATTTATCTTACGTAAAAAAATAAAAAGTTAAGAAAATCGATTTTTTTTTTAAAATTATTATTACAATCACAGACAGTGAGGAAACTTAAGT
Organism: Leptonotus elevatus; assembly: GCF_054856555.1. Lineage (NCBI taxonomy): Eukaryota > Metazoa > Chordata > Actinopteri > Syngnathiformes > Syngnathidae > Leptonotus > Leptonotus elevatus. The sequence continues at coordinate 16,370,435 of NC_141249.1, read as the reverse complement.
GTAAGACCATATCACCCATTCCTAAACATAACCTACCTTTGAAACGGACGACCTCTCAGCAGCCTGCGTGCATCGAGACGGGATAACAACTCCATTTGCTAAATAAGGAGGAAAATGTAATATTGACACTTGTAGAAGAAACTAAATTCCTTGTGGAGTCTCACTCATGATTATGCGTGTGCGAGATCTGGCAAATTAACTGCAAGTGTGACATGACATATCGCGTTTAGTAAGAGGAAGACATGCACTTAAAAATAATATACTTAACACTTACATTTGGAAGCAGGATGAAGGGGTTTCTTCGCAGTTGCATTCCTGTTAGTTTTATTCGCGCCGCTCCCACTTTTCGAACTGAAAACAGATCGAGAGACAATCACTTCGAGATTACGTTAAAATACTAATAATTCGGAAAAGGCTACGTATAAACTTTTCATTTTCGACAATTGAGACAAAATGATTGAAAGCAGAACAAAACCTTTTCGTGTCTGCGGCGGAACTCTTGATAGCGCTCGTTGTTTGCGTTGTTCTTCTGGACGCCATTTTAAACTTTCGGACGAGCCCGCCCTACCCGCCAAATTTATACTGGTCGATAGGAAACAAGAAACGTTACATTGGTTCCCAAATTTGTTGTTGTTTTGCAATTACATGCATTAAATATAGTTAATCTAGTAAATGCTCGATATTACAACATTCCACAAACCACCAATTCCCAATTTAATTATCACATTCAGTTAAATTAGCAGAGAATAGATTCAGAGATTCATTTTGGGTTATAGTAGGGTAGTCTCAAGCATGTCTTAATAATAATTTTAATTCAGTATAAAAAAAAACCGTTTCAAATTAAGATTTCTAGGCCCTTGTCAGGGTTTGAAGTACATGCGTGTGTTTGAGTATGTGGGATTGTCTAGTGGAGACACGAGTAAAAGTGGCAGTGAATTCATTACATTACATCCTTCCTTGTTTTCTTTCTCCATCCTCACCTACTTCCTCCCTTAATTCCTTCCACACATCCTTGTTTCCTTAATTTCATCCGTGAATCCATCCGTTTTTTCCACTTTACACCTTGAGTTTTATTCTTCCTTCCTTTTTATATAAGGGAAAGATCCATCCTTCCATACAACCTTCTTTCCTTCATTATAGACAGTACCCATTTATACATACCCAAATAAAACTAAGGTCTTACATTCATTGTAATGAGGATGTGCACACTTGTGCTACCACATTCTTTGACATCCTATGTCACATTAATGGTGGAAAGTTAGGAAATGATCTTGGTCTCAATTATATATATATCACAAAAACCTTGCATTTGAACACTAGTGCTTAGATTTAATGTCACCGACATCTATATATAATTCCATTTTTACTCACAAATGTACTTGGTGTGAATGTTTTTTTTATACAACATACTATCTTTATTGATGCTTGATTGTACATTTTAATAGGCTTGTATATTACTTCATTTTGCTATAAAGTAAAAAAAACAACACAAAAAACTCCCATCTTGTTTAGGTTCTTCATGCAAACGAATAACTAGTCATCTGTTCTGAACAGTGCCAGCTGTAATAACCGAACTCTTTTAAAGTGCACCCTCACCATCTGGACTTGAAGTGATGCTTCAACCGTATTCTGGTTACCATGGTCCACTAAACATAAACGCACTATTGAAGATGCATGTTTTAATACATAACATTTTAATTTGTTCAAACAACAAGTTTCAAACATTTTGGCAAAGAACAGTGAACAGAAAATATTTACAATCTGGAACACAGTGAAAAGACACTTTACAGATAAAGCATAAAAACATAAAACGTACCACTAAGTGGCATACACATCAGGAAAAAACAAGAAAAAGAAACTCTACTCAAAATATACAACTTGTAAGCGTCATGAGTCTAACAAGGTCATTTCACGTCAATGTGTTGGAATTTGAAAAAGCATAACTGAACCGGGGTTTGTTCTCCTTGAATAAATACGATGCAATTAAAGTGTACATAGTCGCTCAACAAGATGGAGCGAAAACACAAACTGGCAGACAGGCTGTGTTGCACTAATATTACTGCTTGGGGAGAGGTTTTCTGAACAGCAGGATGTGAGGTTCTGTGGAGGAAAGGACAAACTAATTAACAATACGTTTATAACCGCAGTCCTTTAAATATCACCACTCATTCATAACTAAAACATGTTACAGTACTTTTGTCCAATCAGATTTAAGCCTTAGTGTTGCCATGTTAGAGCAATCTGCCTAGGCTCTTATAAATCAGCAATATTAGCTAATGTAAGGTCAACTCCATGAGCAATAAGGTTGTTTTTCTTTAACCAATCAGATTTCAAATTCATCCTTATAAGGACAGTCCTGGTGCCACCAACATTGTTCCGTCCTCTGATTGGCTGATTATAGCACTTGTTTACCAACATATTTTTGATTTGCAAAACACCGCTGGACACATGAAAGACTAAACAATCAGCAAAAATTATGATTATGACAGACAAATATTGATTCTGAAATGCTCGAGAAAGCGTACAGGGCACAGTTGTATTGTGTTATATACACACACATGTGTATATTTGTTTTAATTTATGTATTGTCTAGATAAATTGAGAGCTTAAGTGTAGTCACATTTTTACTTATCATTTCATGAAACGTGAAAAGTCGAAGTAATAAAGACACAGATTTGTTTGCATTACTGTTGCATTACCTACTGACTCGTGTTTACGGATTGTTTGGTAGAATTTTGTGAAGTTCTCATAGTAAATACTTAACAGACTGCAAGTCAAATGGCTTAGCAAGTCAACAACTCTAAGTCAAGTAGATAAATTGTATTTCATATTAATTCATGGTGTAATTGCCTTTATTTTAGCATAAGCCAACCTATAAGATTAAAAGACTTTTAATATTGTTTATTTTAACACAGATTAAGTTATTGCTTGTGTTTGTTGAAGCTACGTTCATTCCAATTCTTTTTTGTTTTTGTTTCTCCAATTCAGTTTTGGTGTTATGACCTTTTTCTTCCTTCTCAGGGTTCGATTTAGAAGCGCAGCGACACCTTACCAAACCCAAAATTGGCAAAATTGTTTAGAGTGCAATAAGTTAAAACCGAATGACACAAACTGCCACAAGGCCGTCAAGTTAGCGTGCTGAAGTGACAAAAGGGTGGGCGTGTGCGCCTGCGTGTCACTCGCCTGGCTTGTGGATCATGTAGTGGATCCATCCCTGGCTCTGCTGCACGCCGAGGCCCCGCCACTCTTCTTCGGACATGAGGTGCGAGGCCGGCACCAGTTTGGACAGCGGCTTCGGTAATGTCACATGCCTGCCGGAACGCAAAAAAATGGCGACTGTTACATGATCACCACACTATGTTTGGACAAGTCTGCCAGTTAGCTCACATTCGGATGACGACATCGCGAACGAAATATACACTTATTTCAACGTCAGTTTGTTTAAACGCGTTATTGTGTAGCTAACAAAGATTAAGTAACATATAAACACTAAGCAACGGAACAATGCATACAGAACTCTTAGTTAGCTTAGCTTTTAGTTTACCTGTATTCGAAGGCGTCGTCGTTGTATTTTTCAGAGTAGTGAATGTCTTTCTTCGACATTTTCCTCAACAGGCAAGGCTGAATGACGAAAAAAAAAAAAAAGATGTTTTAGCCGATAGACAAATTAGTCGAGTCGTCCGTTGACAAAATAACGTGCTTGACACGCTCCCAAGTCTGAACTGTGACTATGGCTTGCTGAGAAGTGAGCTCAATATTTATATCTGGTTTAAAAAGTAACGTTCGCGTCCGCGCCTTCGTCCGATTGGTCGAAAAGAACGGACGCGGAAAAAAACAAAGAGCTGATAGCCAATAGGAATCGTCAACGTTTGATGACGTTGTCTTTCTTCTTTGGTCATCGAGAATGGCGGTTGCATTCAGTTCATATTCGTTACCGCCACCCAACGGATCCTTAAAACAAAAACAAACGCAAAAAAAATTATAGTGATTCATCTTTTATGACCGTTCAAGAGTCTTTTACGAACGGCACGTAGTCAACGTACAGCTTTTCATCTGGTCGTTTTATATTTATGGCAACGAAATGCTTTTCATATACAGTAAATAAATGTTTACTGACTTTACTCCTGGGGTAGTGGCAGACTTTGCACACTACAGTATGCTGCATGGCTGCATGTTGTCAAAAAATCTTTCACCCTTTCATGTTCAAAATGTTATCTGCACGTTAGAAGGTCAGAAGTTCAAATCTGGACTGCGGATTTTCTCTGTGAAGCCTGCACGTTCTCCCCAAGTTTGCGTGGGATTTTTGGCTTCCTTCCCACAAACTGTTGCATGTTGGGTGCATATCAACCTAAAATATCCCAATGTGTGAATTAAACGTGAGTGTTTAGGATAAACACTATATAAAACGCATAGCTGGGTGGATGGTGTTGTGTGTTCTGTTATCTAGAAGCCACAATGTGCACGACCATTTCCTTTGAGAGGTCTGCTGCATGCAGCTCATTTGCTGTCTGCCTTAACCTACTGCCCATTCCATCCATGCTTGAGAGCCTTGATATTTCCACTTTCTTTCTAAACATGTGCATCAGTTATACACGGTATACCGTCCAAGTGCAAACGTGCGTTTCGGGTTACCAACGCAGCAGCGCCTGTTAAAGATTAATGCCTGTTTTCTTCATATGTCACTTGTCAAAGCCGCTCGGTTACGGCGGTCATCAAATCTGCAAAATGGTGGGGTCAGAAGAGGGCACAGGAACAGAAAATTTCCACGAGTCCATAATATGAAAGAGGGTTGAGATTGACAGATAAATATCCAGCTGTGTATTGCAACAAAATACAAATTTTTAGGCTGTATTGGGCTGTAACTGTACGCCACAAAATCATGATTTGGTACTGACTTTGGTTCTAAGTTCACTTAAAGTAAAGGGAACACAATGCAAAACAAACTTCTTATCTTCTAGAAGCCGATTCATCCATCCATCCATCCATTCTCTGAAAATTACATTTAAAATTAAACATCAACAGCTAAAATCTTTTCTTTTTAGGAAAGTGCAAGATGAATAGTTTGTCTTCATTTAGGGGAATTGCACTATCAATAGTTTGCTTTCTTTTAGGAAAACGTGTCATTGTCTTCTTTTTAGGAAAGTGCAACATAAACACTTTGTCTTCTTTCCAGGACAGTTTATCATTTATAATTTGTCTTCGTTTTACACAACTCAACTTTATTTATAAAGTGCTTTCACATACAAACATACACTTTTAATTTGGAAAATCATGATTAACATTGCTGCCAATTTTCTGCCGTTGCCGTTCTGATGTTATGGATCAAACCAGTAGACAAAGAAAAAGGAAATGTAGAAAGCATCATACACCCAGGGTCATCTTTCCCCTTTTGGAATGTGGCGTATCCATTCATTGCAGGGGGCTGAGAGATAAGCACCGAGCGGTCTCTATGGAGACTGCACGCTTGGCGGATGAGTGATATTACATGAGTGGAAAGTGAAAGGCGGGCGGGAGCTTCATGGTTTGCAAGATGGAGAGAGGGGAGCAGATAGCGTTACAATGGTAGGGAGGAGAGGGAGGGGCTACACTCACCTAGCTGATGATCAAGGGGGGGCTTCTTCAGTGCTGACTTTTTGGAACACATGGGCGACTGACTACGTGATACATTTGGCTTCGTGATCAAAAAGCCATTCTGAGAGGCATCTTCTAAGAGAGCAATGGAGAAACAGTACCCAGCTATTGCAGGCAGAGAAAAAGGTGAGTTCAGCAATTACCAATTCATATTGTTATCGATGAGTTACATTTCAATCATAGCTACATATTTATTGAGCCAATTTAGAAATAACAATTGTCTGGGGAAAAAAGAAAAGAAACTTAAAACACCTCCACTGTATGTATAGACACATAAAATGGTATGTTTCTATTTGTTCCACTATTTCTACTTAGGACCAGGACCAGGGCGATACGGGCTGCCGCCTACGATTGGCTTTATTGGCCATGACGTCACTAAACAAACAAGCCCCGCATACTCCTTCCACGGCAGGATGAGCGACAATAGTAAGCCCCACTTGTATCCCAATTTATATTACAAATCTTGTAGTGTCGAATGAAACTCAATTCAAATAATCTAATAATGTGGGAAAAAAACTAAACCATAAATAATCAAAAATATTTTATGGTTGGAATTTGTTTAATGTGGTATATTGTAGTCTGGACTGTTGCACAATTGAACCACTAGAGGGAGAAAGCATTTTGTTGCACCTACACGCATCAATGAAGGCTAAAAATTATGATTTTTTTTTTCCATGTACAGTGTTGTGTGTGTGCTTGTTTTTATGTGCAGTGTATTGTGCTGACTGCAGCCCGGGACCTCGGTATCACATTGATGCAAAGATGACTCGCTTAGGGAGAGACGGCACACCTGCATACTCCATGTTGGGCAGAACTAAAGTACAAAGTATGTTATGAGCGTAAACTTGACTTATTTTTTTTCCTTTTTTAAAAAGTTCCTTTTGATCTCACGTTTTATTTTAAAATTACACAATTGTTTTCGTTAAGATTGACGTTTTTATGTTGTTTGTGTCTTCCACATCAACGTTATAACTTGTATTTATATTTGCCCACCAGGTGGCACTGTATTCAAAGCATGCAGCAACATTTCACACCTTTTACTGTTTTCTGCAAGGGTGGCTTAAAAGTCATGTTACACTTTTTCTTTTTCTTTTTTAAATTAGCTTTGACTTTGCATATGTTTCTTTGCATATCTTTCCCTTTCCCTGTGACAAAACAATTGTAAAAGGTTAAAGACTTGGTGTCATTTATTACAACTCAACACATGCCCATGTGTTGTCTTTCCCGCTAGAGGAGCTCTTCCACACGCCAGGACCGGGCACCTACAGCCCAGAAAAAGCCCCGCCCAGCAACCTCCAGCGTCGCCCCCCGTCCTACACCATGGGCTGCCGCACGCAGTACCGCACCATGGACTCCGTGCCTGCTCCCAACAAGTATACGCTCCCTCCACTAATTGGCTCTCACATCCCAAACAAGACGGCCAGCGCCAGCTACTCAATGTCAGCTTGTTTCAGCCAAGGTGGGCCGTCCGTGGATCTTGCTAAGACGCCGGGGCCTTGCAGATACAACAGCACACACCCCAGCGTTTATCTCCCCAGGCTGCCTGCTTTTTCTATGTTGGGGCGACACGGTGTACCCAGAGATGGCCCAGAGATGCCCGGTCCTGGATCTTATAATCCAGAAAGAGTGACAGTGCACAAAACTCGGGCTCCGGCCTTCTCCATGGGGATTAGGCACTCTGAGTTTGTCACCCCGCTGGTTGTCGCTCTTTCCGATTAGCCATAACGTAGCCATAATGTAGCCACACTGTGCATTTGTTCACCAGATGGCCTGATTTGTCCTCATTCAAAGCATGCATGCATAAAAAAAATATATATATATAAATAAATATGTATATATATATATGTTTAGCTTTTCCATTTTGGGCTAATGTAAGGAAAAGAGGTAAGAATATAAGTTTTACATTAGAAAAAGAAGAAGAAATATTTTGACATATTTTGCTTCATGCTGTGAATGGGGAAACTAACCAATAGTCCAAATAAAACAATTAATGTAAAAGATCAGTGTTTTTGTTTAATAATTTTTAACGGGGTAATTTTATCCCAAAGAGCAAAAAAATTATTTTTGTGTAGCATAGCCATTCCATGCTAATATGATGACAATTGTAAAGCTAACTGTGATGATAATTCACTGCCATTGACAGCTATAGACGTCAAAAATTCATTTGAACTCTTTCTATTAGTTTAACATTTTTTTCCACTTTTGTTAACAGGAGTGTGAAAACCTCAATTTTTTAAATTGTACATTTAGAACAGATATAAAATTTGTGATTAATCGTGAGTTAACTAGTGAAGTCATGCGATTAATTACAATTTTATAAAAAAATCACCTAACGCGATTACAAAAAAAAGATTATTAAAAATTAGGGGCGTCAGGCGATTACAATTTTTAATTGTAATTAATGACTTCACTAGTTAACTCACGATTAATCACAAATTTTATATCTGTTCTAAATGTACAATTTAAAAAATTGAGTTTTTCACACTCCTGTTAACAAAAGTGGAAAAAAATGTTAAACTAATAGAAAGAGTTCAAATGAATTTTTGACGTCTATAGCTATAGCTAATAATCTTTTTTTTGTAATCGCGTTAGGTGATTTTTTATAAAATTGTAATTAATGACATGACTTCAATAATTAACTCACGATTAATCACAAATTTTATATCTGTTCTAAATGTACAATAAATTTGTTTAGGTTTTTTTAGGTTTTCATACTCTTAATAAAAGTGGAAAACTAATAGAAATAGTTAAAACGGATTTTTGACGTCTATAGCCGTCAATGGCAGTGAATGAGTTAAAAACATTTTGAAAATGAAAATTGAAATTATATTTCTTAAACAGCCAAAACGACTTGGCGAAAAATGGCAAAAAATGGCCTGGGATGTCATTGATAATTTTTTTAAAATGTTTTTATTTTTAAAATTTCTCAGCGTGAGCATTGTTCAGCCTTGTGCTTGTACTCCACACTCTTCAAGTTGTTTATACCGTGGTGAGTGACGTTAATAGGCCTCTAATGAGCTTTGCTGTATTCACAGCTGGATTTGTGCATGCAAAGTATCACAGTGAGGAGGTGACTTATTAAACTCTTCTCGTTTAGTCATGTTTATTAACACCCTTTTTTTATTATATTATAAGTGGATTTTCTTTGTTATGTTCTCATTCATAAGGCAAAAAGCAAGTGTCATCGCTCAACAGTCAACATCTATTGATTCCATCTGGTTTATTAGTAACTTCTTCCACAGTGAGACAAACAAACTTGTGATTGGCTGTTTTAGGGAGGGTGGGGAAGCTGTTTTTTTGTTTTTTGTTTTTTTTGCATGTGCATGATTTGTTCTAATGTGACCTGCTAATATTAGCTTGGTCTTTCTTTAAGCTGATTTTGGATCAAAGTTAACTGGATGTGACTCCCCTCCCTCGTTTTCCACAGAACTTCACATGAAAAGGTAAGATTTGAATGCAATGATGTCATTTCGATTTTATTCAGAGTTGAATTGAGAGAGGATGATGGTCCTATTTGACACTATTATAGAAAAGGTCATTTGACTTCATCGTGATATAACAGTGTACATGAAAATTGTTTGTGCGACATATGCAATGCAAATGAGTGGATATTGGTTTATTTTGCATGCTTGTATCATTCAAATTTATATTTCATCAGATGTTGTTTTTTTTTTTTACACTTCTCGCTAGCTACAAGTTTAACTGTGTGATTCCTGAACATACAAATCTAAATCTAGTCAAGACTCGCAGCTCTGGGATCCACTGGAACACTTAATAATATAAATTTAAGTTGGATTACATTTTCCTGCGTTCTGTACTCCAGCGTGTTCTATTAATGCTTCATTTACACGCACTGTAACAAATTGACTGTAGAATTTACAAGAAATAACTGGCAAAATAGTTGCCAGACAATACGAAAAAATAAGTAAAAATAGCCTACCTACCCAAAATCCAACAATCTAATTTAATGTCGTATTTTACCGCTGATTATACAGCAAATTACTGTACTTTGCTTTTACCCATAATGCACTTTGTTTTACTTATAATGCATTGCTGTATACAGTTAAATACTGTAAAATTAAAAAAAACAAGAAAATGAATGCTGTAATTTTTTACAGTAGATTTTACAGAAATTTGTTACAGTGTAAATGCAAATAAGCAAAATAAGACAAATTAAGGGTGCGGATCGATTAAAACAATTGAAATGATGAGAGGCCTTGTAACTAATCTTTGTCTGATAGAAAATAAAAATATTTGATACTATAAAATCAGATGGGAGTGAGTGAGTGAGTGAGTGAGTGAGTGAGTGAGTGAGTGAGTGAGTGAGTGAGTGAAAGGATTAGTGTGTGAAAGTAAGTGAGTGCGTGCGAATGTGTTTTTTGTTACATTATGAAGCCCATATTTCCGGTTTAACTACCATTGTAGGGACCGACCTGTCCTTGTGGGGACATTTTGGTGGGCCCCACAAGTTCAGACCTCTTTTTGAGGGTTAAGACTTGGTTTTAGAGTTTAGGTTTGAATTGGATTTTGTTTAGGGTTAAGGTTAGGGTTAAGCAACCAGTTAGGGTAAGGGGCTAGGAAATGCATTATGTCAATGAGATGTCCCCACTAAGATACAAAGATAAATGTGTGTGTGCGCGTGCGTGTGGCAAAGGGACAGATGTGATTAGCTAATGCTGTCAAAGAGCATGGGCAGGGCAGGGCGAAAAGAGCCAATGACATCATCCGCAGTAAGAGAGGGAGGGAGGGAGGGAGGGAGGGAGCGAGCGAGGGCGAGCACCCGATGCAATTCAAGCGAGCCGGCCCAAGGCAGTGTATGAGTTAGGAGGACTGCTGCTCACACACACACAGGAGGTGCAAGGAGCGGCATGACAACGGCGCAGCCTGTGCGCGGAACGAGATCACTCCCATCTACTTGGATATAAGAAGTCTCCGCCTGGAAGATTCTTTGTATCACCCCCCTCCCTCCCTCCCCTATCCCCCCTCTCCCTCCCCATCCCCAACACTGAGCTTCTTCAGGTGGATCCTCCGGGCATGCTCCTGAAGCCAAAGTATGACCGCTTTCGCAACGAGTCTGTGACGTCCTCCTCCGATGACCTGATGCAGAGCTTAGCCATGAGCGGCAAAGTCGTGGCCACTCCGGTGGTCCCCACCTCGGCCCCCGGCCTCCCCCTGCCTCCCCTGGACTCCGCCGCCAGGTCCTCCGGGGCTGCGGCTCTGGCCGACTCGCCCTGCCTGGATGGGGAGCAGGACGGCGCCACCACCTTCTGCATGCTCATCCCCAAGATGCCGCAGTGGAAGTTCTCCAACTCCTTGCTCAGCCGAAGCCCGTCCAACTCCAGCTCCAGTTCCAGCTCCAGTAAGGACTCAAGCAAAGCCGGCCACCAAGGGTCCCCTTCCTCCTCCTCCTCCTCATCTTCATCGCACAGGCACAGCGTGGCGTCCATGGCCAGCGGCCCCGTGGCCAGTTTGGCAGCCGTGCTCAACTCCTGTGACCCGGTGTGTGTCACCCCGTGCTCTCTGCAGGCCATTCGCGGGCAGAGAGTGGCGGCGCAGTCTGGACACGGGTTCGGGGAGGTCACGGCGAGCCCCGGGGGGTCTGGCGGAGGAGGATCCAGATCGGGAATGAGTCGCAGGACGAGGGTGGAGGGCATGTGGCACAGCGGGGACGATTTCAACCAGAAGGGCAGCTTCATCCACAAACCTTCTCAAGGATGGTTGCACCCGGATAAGAAGATCGCAGGACCGGGAGCCTCTTACATCGTCAGGGTGAGTTCAGATTCACTTTGAATTCACTTCTGTTTGAAAATTCATCCATCCATCTATTTTCTATAGCTTTTGTGAAGAGGGCAGCAGGTGGCTCAGAGACTTTAACGTCGTTGCTGTCATCATATAGGACTATTACACTCTAAAAACAGTAAAAAATAACCCAACATTGGTCCAAAATACAATATCAATTACTCATTACTCATTTAACCCCCCCAAAAAATAAAATAAGTCAACCTTTAACCCAAAATAAGCATGTTTTCTAGGTTATTCATTTGACCCCAATTTTGGAGTTAAATAAATAATCAAAAAAGTGCACTCTAATAACTCAATATGGGTCAAAAAAAGGCTGACCCATTTTTTTGGCTTATTGATTTAGCCCAAAAATTGGGTTAAAAAAAACAGTCTAACTCTAACCCATGTTTTTAACATGTTTTGTGGGTTATTCATTTGATCCAAATTGTTGGGTTAAATAAATAACCCTAAACGTTTAGAGTGCACTCTAAAAACAGTTCGGTCAAAAATAACCCAACATGGATCAAAAGGGGCCAACTCAACTTTTTGGATTATTCATTTAGGCCAAAAATTTGGGTAAAAATTTACAGCCAAAACCCACAACCCAAAAAATCCAGTTGTTTTGTGGGCTATTTATTTGACCCAAATCTTTTGGGTTAAATCAATCCTAAAACCCAAGATGTTTATAGTGCACACTAAAAACAGTTGGGTCCAAAATAACCCAAAATCGGCCCAAGTTTTTAGATTATTCATTTAGCCCAACTAATTTGGGCTGAAATGAATAATCACATAATAATGATTCGTCACTATATAAATGAAGTTGACTTGACTGGGAGGAAGACGGGGGACACCCTGGACTGCTTGCCAGACCACTCACAGTCACATATAGGCAGTTTAGAGCAGGGACATCCAAACTTTTTCTACTACAGGCCACATGCAGAAAAATGGAAGAGGGGTCACCGCTTTAACACGAAAAAAGATCAAAGAAAATAGGCCAAAACAAAAAGTTATTAGTATTAGCGTGAAATCGTACATCTTACACCCAGAACAGTCAGGGAAACAAAACGAGACACCAAAATAAAACAAGAGTTTCATAGTTCACATGGTCACAGAAGCAAGACTAGAAAACAAGATGATGTTGTAGTTGATCCTCAAGAAATAAGAAAGACAGAAAAAAACACAACATGTCTGCCATCTTATTATGCAGAGCATGTGGCTGAGCTCGGGAACACATCTTTCACTCAGATTGATGACTTGGCGTCCGAGCACCTTCCCAGCGTGGTGTTTAGCGTGGTTGCCATGCATCACATTATCAACAAAATGCTCGACACCCTCTACAAACGCTCACTTTGATCGCCTCACTTGGACCTTGTGGGAGTGGTGCTCGGGATTTGTTGACATTCATGTGTGGAAAACAGGATCTTTAAAAGGGCAATCAGACAGGGTACTATATCTAGTGGAAGAGCCTTTTCTACCTGTCACTATACCTCGTTAGCATAGCTCGATGAACAAATTTACAAGATTTTTTGGACCAATGAAGCGAGAAATGAGATAACTTCCTGAGGTACATCTCATGATCTCTCTCAAAAACCCAGGACAAGTGTGTGAAAGGGGCTACGGCTACGCTAAGCTGCTATACAGCCTGACGTCTCCATTGTCCCATCAACCCCTCACCTCTGCACACGCCCCCCACCCTGTCGCCCCCCCCCCCCCCCCCTCACGTCTCCCCATGAGACCAGGCGGGGACTCCTGACTCTAATGGCATTACCCAGGCACCATTCATTCCTATATTCAATTACATTTAATCACAGTCACTGGCGTCATGTGACGTCCAGGACGGAGGTCGGAACGCCGAGGGAGGGGGGGGGGGGGGGGTTGGTTGGGGGGGCGTCCTTCTGCAATCAGTATGATGGCGCTTCACTCGATTTGATGGACACACTTTTAGGTGCAAAGCACATGTAGATCCATGCATTATGGGCGCTCTCTGCATATATTAGTGTCAACGCGACATTGGATTTCTGCTGTGCTCGGCCATTTATGAAGAGCGTACGCTCTCCACCCAAACACAGTCACACCCATACGCACTCGTCCACCGGGGGGAAAGACGCAGGCGTTATTCGAAAGTGATGCCCTCACGTGATTACTGCGCTCTTCGCAGTGCACAGAAGCGAGCGAGCGAGCTCTCAATGTAACGTATTATTGTAAGTTTTCTATAAATAATACAGTGGTATCAGTCAGACCCTTTTACCACCTGTTTTTTTCCCCTTCGTACGTGGTGTTTATTTGAGGTGGGGCATTCATATTAGTGTAGGTACTTGTAGTCTACAAAGGAGAGATAAGGCTACACAGAAACGGAAACATTTAAATGCTATCAGAGTAAAGTATTTTTTAATGAAAAAATAAAAAAAAGCCACCTAAAAATGTGAAAAGTCAAATTTTTTAGAGTTAAAAAGAGTCTGATGTAACAAAATACAATCCTTTTTTTTCCCATTATGATATGTTTTAAACTGTTATTTAAACTGGTTGAGAATACTTTGTGTTAAGATGACATCAGTGCTTTCTGTCCATTGTCGCCATATCGTGGATTACCATTGCTGGTATATGCTGTCCTCCCAGTGCTATATTTACTTCCTACATTTGTGTATTTGTGTTGTTAAAATCGTAACACTTATTGTTTCTTATGGTAATGCCACCACGCTAAATCATTTGTATTCTCAATTAATTTTTTCCTTTAGTTATTTAATATTTATTGCTCTCTGGGTACTTGTTTATTATTGAGTCTTAAAGTTAGTAGCTTGAAATTTTGAATGGGAGATGGGGGTGGGATCAAATACATTTTCTTCTTCCCACTCCCTTTCAGGCAGAATTGGACTTTATGTTTATGTTTTTGTTTTTTCCTTTTCTCTCTCTTTTTTGTTGTTTTTCTTCTCCTCGTGGAACCTGACACCAACGGTGTGCTTTGTTAATATTACTGTAAATCTTGTCATCTTGAAATTATTCTTCAAGAAATAAGGTTACTAGAATACTAGCATTTTCTTAAATAACCAAATGTATTTTTGAGTCTTAAAAAAAGTATTCTTTGACATAAATGTCTTTTTTTTTTTCGAGCTAGGAGTCTAAGAAGAAAAGTCATTATATTTATTTTTAATGGAATAAACTAGCTTTATTTTTTCCAGGATGAAAAGTTGTATTGTTCACAAAAAAGTAAGGTTTTTTTTCAAGAATCTTATTTAGACAAAAATTCACCAATATTTAATTTTTTTTATATTTATATAATTATATTACTTATAAATTATAATAATTATAATTATAAATATTTAGATTTAATTATATTATATAATAATAATTTAATTTTTTTTTTTTACAAAGTGTTATGTTAAAAAAATAAAATAAAGTTGTAGTTCATCAATATGAAAAGATTAAAGTAATATTATCATTTAAAGAAAAAAAAGTTTTTTCACCTGTCTTATTTACATTTAATTTAAGAATTAAAAAAATAAGGGTAAAAAATGTAATATATATGTATGAATAAATTGGCATTTTTCCCAAGATACAAATTCCTTGAAAACCACAAAACACATTTTGCTAATTCATTCCTGTTCGATTACCACTTTTTGTTTGACTTTATTCTTAAGAAAAGAAAAAGTAAATTAAACCTTTTGATTCAAACATTTTTTTAAATAAAATATGTGTTTCTGTACGATATGGCCTTAATACTCCTTGGCAGCAGCCAACTTTTCCATTTTCATAAAGGTTAAACAATTGAGCAGATATGTGTTTTATGACTATAGCATAACATTACTGCAGACAATTTCAAACTCAGAAAAATTCTCTTGTGGTTATAAAAGAAACAACCGCACAATAACATTCATAAGAGATGGCAAAAACGAAAGAAGATGACAGTTTATTATTGAATTTCCGAGGAATACTTCTTGGAAAGTCACAGTCCCTGCAGTCAAAGAGATGGGGGGGGGGGGGGGGGGGGCAGATAGGCCGGCTGGAAGGCGGGATGTGTTGTATCAGCAGATGTGTGTGTATACACATGCGTGTGTGTAACAATGGAGGCATTCAATGAAGAAGTGGGGAGGAGAAAAAAAAGAGTCAATTTGCCTGATGGAAGACTTCCCCCATCTTCAAATTTCGTTACGAGGCTCATTAAGCAGTCGGGCTCAAAGGTCTCTCTCGATTTCCCCCATCTTGGATTAACACAATCATGCATATGCATGGTTAGGACGGCTGCAGATATTTTACAGTACAGTAGTTCATGTGATAGATAAACAATTTGTAAAGTTTGTTTGCATTATTGTTGTTAAGCCCTAGTAATATTAATATCTGACTCTAGACTACATGCCCTACACAAATGAAAAAAAAAAAAAGATGAATTCATCAAAAACAACAAAATGGACATGTTTTACCGTAAAATTTAATTCACTATGCTGTTTTTCCTCTTTGAATTGAATTGAATGGTGACATTTCCAAATCCACCAAATGTATTTTTATTGACTTTTCCCCGAAAATCACAATCTTGCTTATTTTTTACACATGGTGTTAAATTGTGAATGATATTAGATGATGAAATAATGTCAGATTTCGTGGAAAAGCCCTCTAACGCTTACGCTTGGCGATACGGCCTAAAATCAAAATCTATGATATTTTTTTCCCCCACAAACCATTTTAATAATTTTTTCTCTACCCCTTGGTTATGGGAAAAAAACACATGAATCTTCGACATTCTTTTTTTCTTCTTCCACCTTTGGGATTTGATTTCTCTCTGATGATTACACAACTTGCATCAACTGCAGATTTTTTTTTCTTTACAGATGTTGGAAAATGTCCCTCAACAACAAAAAAAAAAAAGAACACCAGAAAACTTTATTTATTTATTTATTTTTTTACTTATAACAAAAATCATCCTAACAAATTAACACAATATCATCATTAAATAAATGCACTACATTATTGGTAGGAAACTAATCATTTTTGGAGCAATCCAGTGGTTTGGAATCTCTGCTTTCTAGCATCTTTATGCACATTAATAGGTTAAATCCTGACGCACGCTGACACAAATCGACTCCCAGCAGAGACACGAGATGCTACAGTTTGTCCGTGCCTGGCAGCTTTTAGTGCTTCTAATCCAGTCAAGGTGCCATTAGCACCTCAGCCTGCCGTCCATTAGGATGCTACTCATGTGGATGAGGCACTATTCGTGGATCTCAGACCATGCAAGGTTGGAAATAGACTCTGGGATGACAGCATTGCATTATGCAATGTTTTTCTTTTGAATCTAGAAGAAACCCCAACCTACCCTTATTGTGTAACTGTGTTTGTGAATGGCCTAATTGTATTCACACATGATGACTGTTTTTGTTCTTTGGTTTGTGTGTGCAGTACATGGGCTGCATTGAAGTGCTGAAGTCAATGCGATCCCTGGATTTCAATACACGCACTCAGGTGACGAGGTAAGATGCTCACAAACTCAATCACTATATGTCATGACACCCCCACGATGTGTCTGGATGGACAATTAGAGAACAAGGGGTTTGGTGTGGATTTCAGGATTTTGTGTTCAGATGTTAAAAATTTTTGACGGCTCTACTAGACACTAACCCGCTACCACAAGACGTTTTTTCGGAGCTGTTTCTTTTAAGAATAAACGGAATGTTTCAAACGCATTTTACTGTCCGAAGTCAGGTCACAGGATACACAATGGCACAAGAAGCTGTTGTGTTTTTGGGCCCGACACACACGTGATGTTATTGTTGTATACAGCAGGCCTCTTAGGAGAAGCACTCCCGCCCCCCTTTCCACCTCCTTCACTTTCTCCCACCCTCATCTCTCTTTCTCTCCCTCTCTCAATCGATTGACAGTAATATGAGCCTGCTAGGCTAAAGTGAGGGTGGGGGAGGGGGGTGTGGGGGATAGCAGTGATGGAGTGATAAAGGGGGTTGGGATCTATTATTGATGATGTTCACTAATTACTGTGGAAAGCTGCAGCGGTCCCCCGTTGAACCCGCTGGATAATGTTGGAGGGTGGAAGTTATCCAAGGGAGGGGATAAGATGGACCAAACAACAAAACATAACAATATGTGGAAACAAAAGTTAACATTAACAACCCTTACCACTTTACCTTAACCCTAACAGCTAACCTTAGAACCAGAAGAGGTGGCAAATCCAGGTCCAGAAAGTAAAAACCCTGCCACAGTTTGGCTTTAGCCCCTTGTGCTCGCTTGCGAGCTCCCGAGCACCTGGGGAGCTAGCTAGCGAGCTCGCTAGCTAGCACAAGGGGCTAAAGCCAAACTGTGGCAGGGTTTTTACTTTCTGGACCTGGATTTGCCACTTCTAAGCACTAACCATCAATTCCAAACCCAACTACTAACCTTAATCCCTAATTTTCAAACCCAACCCTAACCAATACCACACGTCTAAAAATGTCCAGCCTACAAGAACTCTGATTCAAACTTGAGAATCATACAATCAATGCGGCCGATTTTGCGCAGCACAAATTGTGACGTCAATGTCAAGAATGTAGTTGATTATACAGGACGTCGCCATCTGACATTGGCGTCTTTGTCGGTGGTGTTAAACAGCAACACTCGGCATCTTATGGGCCTGAGTGTGCACCAAAACAACAACAACAATGGCTGCCCTCACCAGCATGAATCATTCAGCGTTGTTGTGTAAGGAAAGAAAGAAGAGGCCTGAGACCTTTACTAAAGACAAAGCTTGGGACTGCTGCTTCTTTTTAAATATTTACGAGCCACTCGATAGGGGCCGCCGGGTTCTTGACTGCTGTCCCTGGCGTCCCATGACAGTGAGGCAATGAGCGCCTGTTTCCCTCCCACCACCTGACACAGACTCAAACGTCCATTTGCTCGTCATTCCTGGGAGGCTCTCTGTGACAGTCTTCCTTGGAAATGTGGAAAATGTCACAGCTAATTCACACTTGATATTTTCATCATTTGGCTGTTTAACAGGTTGTAAAAAAATAAAATAAATAAAACGGACATAAAAAAGCATTGTTCAGTTAGTGCGTGATGAAATCAGATCTTTTCATCGCTATGTGGGGCTTTAGTTGTTATTATAATGTCATTAGGTACACTTGCAAAATCCAAACAGTTATTTTGCAATGTATATATGTATCCAGCCATCCATCCATAATTTAAATAGAACCACAATATAAAATATATTCATAAATTTGTACCATAAAAAAACCCATTTAACTTGGTAAAAGTATATTAGTCCAATCTATTTGTAGAAAAAAAAATATTTTTAAATTTCTTGTCACATAAATTATTAAAATATATTACAAAAAATAATAGAATAAGAACAATTCAAATTTGAATTGAATTGAAAAGTATTGAAAGTATTTTAAAATCTATTGTTTGTAATTTTTGATAAACATTTAAAAATGTGACTTTAAAATATATTTTAACAAATCAATCTGATCTTTTACATTTTTAATAGAAAATATTTTAAATTGTTTAAAAATGTCTTTCATTTTTAATGCAATTATTTTTTCTTTAAAGTATTTAAAAAAAATGCAATTGCAATGTTTTAATAAACCAAATTCAAGTCGATTAAATGTTAAAATTATATACAATTTATATTATTATTAGTTTCATAATAATATATTTATTAAGATTAATTACCTTATATTATTATATATTTATATTTTTGGGAAAATTATAAATAAAAACAAATTGTAAAATATTTTTTACAAATAAATCTAATTTTTGACTTTTTAAAAATAAATATTGACATCAATTTAGTTTCTCCAAAATCTACTTCTGTTCCACGAAACTTAAAATGTTTAACAAATACATCAAGACTTTGCTTTACAATTTTTAAAAGGTAAACATTTTGGAGGTATCATTTGACGGTGCAAAATTGTCCCTAATTAAATGACCAGCAGGCATCAATCTCCATCAGATCTGACATTGATTGATTGGTGGATCTCATCAGTCGGATAACTTGAACTCTGACCTTTCTTCATTCCACTAATTAGGGAGGCCATCAACAGGCTATGTGACGCCGTGCCAGGTGGAAAAAGTGCATGGAGAAAGAAGGTCAGTCGTGAATTTCTCCTCCTCCATCCATCCTAATGACCATATTTTGCATATTGTATATAAGAGTCACGTTGGTGACACATGACATCTCTTAGCTGGAGTTCAGCTCATTGTCATTATTTAGGCTGTGAACAAAGCTCTCCAATCCATCATGGGAAAGAGCAACCTGCGTTTTGCCGGCATGAGCATCGCTGTCAATATTTCCATTGACGGTCTGGGACTGCTCATTCCTACCACGCGACAGGTACATCATGTTGCATCTTTGTTCATCTGTCTGATAGTGACGTATAGTGACGGAACTCAAAATGTAAAAATAATAAGAAAAAAAAAATGTGAACCCTTTTTTTTTTCTTCTTTTCTTTTTTTTTTTATAAAGAGCTCAGTATTGTTCATTCGGAAATGTCATCATCATTGCTCTTTATTATTATTATTTTTTTTATTATTATTATTTTGAACCCTTTTTTTCTGATTATCTTCCAGATGTTAGCACACCACCCCATGCAGTCCATCTCGTTCGCATCTGGTGGAGACACAGTGAGTCAAGTAATTGGTGGCAATTTTCTCCAATCCATCTTTCCCTTCAAGCCTTTCTATATTATCTTTACAGGACACGCCCGACTATGTTGCATACGTGGCAAAAGACCCAGTGAATCAGAGAGGTAGCGTGTCCACAAGAAGCTCACATTTGTGACTTTTAAACTCACAGCGGGCCGATGGGCTTGTGTCGTCCCTCTCTGTCAGCGTGTCACATTCTGGAGTGCTCGGACGGTTTGGCCCAGGGCGTCATCAGTACCATCGGCCAAGCCTTCGAACTGCAGTTCAAACAGTATCTGCACAGTCCGCCCAAGACGCTGACCTCTTTGGACAGGTAACCGCCACCATTTAAAGCTCAGATGTTCTAGTAGGTTTTTCCACACCATTTTTTGCTTTCTAGCAAAACTTTTCATAATTTCCTCCGCATATACAGACATATTGTAAGAAGAAAATAGGAGATTGTTGTCACATATACAGTACTTGCTATAAATAGACTCTTTGCTTCTTGGCAGCTTCCTTGACCAGTTTTCTTCTCTTCTCATCTTTTCCTCAATCTTAGTGGGCCCAGTTTTGGTTAATGTCACTGTTTTGCCATATTTCTCTGCTTGATGATGACTATCTTCACTGTGTTCCATGGTATATTTAATGCCTTGGAATTTATTTTGTACCCTTCTGACACCTTTGAACATTGAGATCTCTCGAATCTCTTTGCCGACCATTTCTTTTACTGTAAAATGCGAGCTGAACTTTATTTGGGGTAATTTAGGAGCATTTTAAATGGTGCCAGGTGTGTGCTGGCAACTATTTAGCATGAGTTTGAATGAATTCATTCTAAACACAGCTTCTTTCAAACCAAAATGGCAGACTTCCTGTTTGGGAAACTGCTTTTGACAATGGAACATATGAGAAAAAAACATAAAAAAACTGCTAATGTAAGGACGACTTATTCCCATTCCCATTGTAACACACACAAGTTTGTTTTACTATCTTTGTGGGGCCATCTCATTGACATAATGCATTTCCTAGTCCCTTCCCTTAACCCCAACCGTCAAAAATGTTTGCCTACCCCTATTCCTTACCCTAACCTTGACCATAACCCGATTCAAACCTAAACTCTAAAACCAAGTCTTGACCCTCAAAAAGAGATCTAAACTTGTGGGGCCCAGCAAAATGACCCCACATGTACGGGTGGGCCCCAAAACTCAGTAAAATCCCGAAATGTTGGCCCCACTATGTACAAAAACAAGACCACACACACACACACACACACACACACACACACTAGTCCTTATAAATGTTCGGCAGACCTAAATAGAATCACATTCGGATGTGGAGAGGACGCGTGATCGGTTTAATCCAATTGAACGCCTACATCGTCGTCATTATTGGCACTATTGATAGAACCTTATTAAGCAGGAGGATGGACCAACCACTTTATGCCTTAAGGGCCACATTTGACTTTGAAAACAGAGAAGGCAATAGAGTTAAAATGTCATTTTTAATTTAATAAAAACAAAAACAAAAACTGTTGCGATTTAATCTGAAGCGATTTATAGCCCAAAAAATACAGTACTTGCGATACAGTATTTAGATGAGCACTCCAATTATTTAATGAGATAAGTAGTAATGTAATAATAATACTACTACTAATAATAATAATAATATGGATAATTTATTGTATAATGCATTTACTTATAATTAATTAACCAATTATTTAACAAAATAGATATATGCCTAGTACAAAGTCGTTTATTTTACTTTTAATATTAGGATGTAGAATTTAAAAAAACTTTTTTTTTTATTAGATTATAAAAATAACAAAACAAAGAAATATTGAAACATTTCGATTAACCCAAAATTTAATTAATGCAACAATGTAAATGATTGTCGGGCCACATTAAAGACTGGAGGTATGTATGCGCACTGCGGACCAAACTTTGCCACCGCCGTAAAAAAACAAAAAGCTAAATAAATATCAAATGGCAACTCGACTTAAGGCTGGACCGAGTGATATTAAAATAGAGCGTATCCAATCGGTTGTGTTCTGCCCGTGGATGTTAATTAACGCGCCATTTGTTTCCTCAGGTCCATCAGGACGGAGGAGCCGGTGTGGGGGGAGGATGACGACTTCTCCGAACACGACTACTACAACAGCATCCCGGGCAAGGAGCCTCCTGTCGGCGGGGTGGTGGACTCCAGGTTGCGGCCCAGTAATTCTCAGCTCGCTCACATCCTCACACAGCCACAAAGCAGGGCAGCACAACAGGTGATTGATAGTGGGCATTGGGAATGCATGGGGACAGGTGGACTGGAGCTTTGACTCAAAATAGTTGTTTGGATCATGAGTGAGTAAATTGTTAGGTAAGAGGACTTTCAAAATATGAGCCATTATTTTTGAAAGACGTTGTAACATAACATTTTATGTTTATAAAGATGCATTTTTAGTAGGGGTGTCAGGCGATTTAAATTTAAAAATGTTAATCGTAATTAATCGCATGACTTCAATAGTTAACTCATGATTAATCACAAATTTTATATCTGTCCTAAAAATTTTTTTTTCTCAATTTCATACTCTTGTTGCTGTACTTGTTGCATCTTTTAGTCATGGATACAGTAATTTCATAATAATGAAACTGTAAAAAATTAGTGTGGCATTGATTTGTGTTGAGGTCATTTTCACTGCCACTAGGTGGCATAATTGCATTTGTAAGACATTGGTGACAGCTCGGTGCATTTTTCTTTCCATGAAGTGGCTTGTGAAATTCTGCACATTTTTTAAATTGTAAAATACAACTTGACCCCAGTCTCCACTCGTTTATGCATTATTATTAAATTTATGACTACTATTTCTCCAGTACAAGCTTTCCAAGTAAGGGGCGGTCATTAATCGCACATTAAAAAAAAAATAATAATGGCATTAAAGGATCTTTAAATTAACACACTAATTTTGACACCCCTAATTATTAGCAAACACAGAAATAACAATTTCCCAAAGCAGAACTGATCATCTTAAATGACATACCAACGTACCGTGGCGCAGTGGTTGGGATTCACTGAACTCAAGTAACCAAAACACAAGATCAAAATAAAAAAAAACTCTCAAAGTGATACTATTCAGTTGAAGGCCGCTGAGTTTCAAAAACAAACACACTCCCTCCACTTCACTCACAGCCTGTGATGTTGCCGCACCTTAATTGCCCAAAGACAAATATGACTCACTTGATCCGCTGACCCCGGGCGAGAGGGAGAAGATGCTAACGTGCTGTGGCTTGGGTTTCAAATAGAGTGCCTCCAAACTACATTATGCGCGGTGGCGGTGATGAGAGAGATGTTCATGCATTATTAAGGATGGATGGCTTGTTTTTGAAAAGTTTGACTGTGAGCGCGCGTTTGCGTGTAGATGGGCTCACCAGCGAAAAGGGAGCAAGCAGCTCATCATGCAAGTCAGCTCTGCTACGAACTTCATTGGGAAGCGGATGCAAGCAGCGGCTCAGGTGAGACACTCGGTGGCCACATGAGGAACATGGACACCTGAAAATAATAATTTATTACATTTGTTATAAAAACAAAAACAAACATCCATTCTATACATTTTATTCTATTTATTTATTTTTTAATTAATTCATTTATTTATTTTTAACAAATTTGTAAAAAAAAATCATGACTGTTCAGATTCAGCAATATATAATCTAGCTACAACAGCTTGCGTAAGTATTAGCCCCCCTTGAACGTTTTGACCTTTTGACCAATTTTAGGCTTCAATATATAATTTTTGTAAAGAATCCACACCAAGTGGTACAAAATCGAATATTTTAAACTCTTTTTTTAAAGCAAATAATTTAATTTAAAAAAAAGTGCAATTTTTTCACCCCCTTTTCTCTCAGTGCAGCCAATTTACTCCAGAGGTTCCTGATGATATGATTAATCCAATGATGATGAATGATACAACATCGATCACACACTACCGCTAAAAAATAGCCCCATTTTTTAAAAGAAAATCATAGTTTCACCCAATGAGGAAAACATTAAATTAACCTGAAATGAAGTGTTGACGTTAATGTGGTAAAAGCAGTGCTGTTCTTGAACCCAAACTTTTGAATGACAGTGTGTTTATACTTTTAATACATACAGTACTGCACACATGTATATTACATTTATAGTGTTTACACAGTAAATTCTGTAGAGTTAATTTGACTCTATTTAGAGTCGGACTAAATAGACTCAGTTTTAGAGTAATATTTACACTTGGAAGAGAGTATAATAAAGAATTGAAAAAAATAAAAAATAAAAGTAACTCAAAGGTTGAGGAACGAACTCACGACCTTCAGCTTGGGAGACAGCCGATCGACTCCCTAAGCCGCGCAGCTCCTGCTGCTTGTTAGTATATATCGCTCGTGTCAGCTGAAATCTTCCTAACTCAAAGAGTTTGCTTATCTCCAAACAGTAGGAGGGGCATATCTCAGGTGGTAATGTGGCGGTCTCCCAAACTGAAATTCGTGAGTTCGTTCTCCAACCCTTGAGTGACTTTTATTTGTTTTTTCAATTATTTATTTTACTCTCTTCCAAGTGTAAATATTAGCCTACTAAAACTGAGTATATTTGGTCCAACTCTTAATAGAGTCAAACTAACTCTACAAAATTGACTGTGTATTTTTTAAAACTCCTTAGCGTATATAAGTTTTACCACCTAATATATATATATTTTTTTAATGTTAGATGGTTACCTGTGCGCTGATGGCCAGCCACCTGGTAATAAAGACTATGAGGAGCATCAGTATGTGAACACGCAGAGTTTGGAAAACTTGGATTCTCTGGCTCAGGGACCCGATGGACAGAGAGGGGCCAGGGGGCCCGACAGTCCCAAGAAGGACCTCTTTGACATGAGTGAGTCCCGACATTTCACATGACTTGCGTGCAGTCAATGATTATCTAATGTGAAGCCAACGGCAATTCTAATTACTACTTAAGATTTGCTAAAAACTCACCTGTCCACATTTTTTGTGCAAGGAAGTATGTTTAACTCATTCACTTACATAAATTCATTAAAAAATATATATTATTAAAAATTAGAGGCAAGAGGCGAATTTTTTAAATTGTAATTAATCACATGACTTCACGATTAGTCACAAATTCTATATGTTCTAAATGTACAATAAAAAAAATCTAGGTTTTCATACTCTTGTTAACAAAAGTGGGAAAAAAATGTTAAACAAAAAACTTCAAATTAATTTTAGACGTTTATAGCCGTCAACGGCAGTGAATTAATAAAAAAATTATTAAAAAATGTTAAAAAAATTTGGGCCGTCAGGCGATTCAAGTTTTTAATTGTAATTAATTGCATGACTTCACTAGTTAACTCGCGATTAATCACGAATTTAATGTACAAAACTAAATATACAATAAAAAAATTCTAGGTTTTCAACAAAAGCGGATTTTTTTTTTAAACTAATAGAAATAGTTCAAATTAATTTTTGACGTTTGGAGCCGTCAATGGCAGTGAATGAGTTAATGACTCGATTGAATGATTACGATTTTTGTAGAAATATGGCAAGTATATTTATTTCCAGATTTAATCTGTAAACCGTTTAAAAATGTTTTTAATTATATTTAAAAAAAAATTATTTTAGTTGGACACGCCCGAGTTATTTCTCACTCATGGTCCCCTGCAGGGCCTTTCGAGGACGCCCTAAAACTGCACGAGGCTGGTGGCACTACCGCGGCCGACGGCGTGCAGCTACTGGAGGACCAGTGGCCCAGCCCTCCGCGGCGTCGGGCCCCGGTGGCCCCCAATGAGGAGCAGCTTCGGCGGGAGGCCTGGTACCACAGCCGCATGAGCCGGCGGGATGCCGAGAAGCTGCTGGTCCGAGACGGAGACTTCCTTGTGCGGGAAAGCACCACCAACCAGGGCCAATACGTGCTGACGGGCATGCACTGCGGCCTGCCAAAACATCTGCTACTCGTGGACCCTGAGGGAGTGGTGAGTCTAGGGCGGCAAGAGTTCACCTGCGTTTATTATTCAAATCGAATATAATAGCACTCTTAAGTAAAATGTTTGCTTTCTCTACCCACCTCGGCATGTGACACAATTTTTGGGTGCTTTCCTTACATAAAGGTCCGGACCAAAGACATGTTATTTGAGAGCATCAGCCACCTTATCGCCTACCACCTGAAGAACGAGCTGCCTATTGTGGCGGCCGAGAGCGAGCTCCACCTCAAGCAGGTGGTCAGGAGGAAACAATGAGCCATCTTGCCCACCTCCCCGCATTGGCACGGTAAGAATGGGACAAAAAGAGATCAGGATTAGCAAAGGGAGGTGGTCATTTGGGAGTGTATATCTGGAAAGGATTTTATTCGTTTCATATGAAATTTGCTGGTTTCACTTCTTATATAGGCCTCAATATAAGGTACACCAATCATCAGCATGAACATTTTTCATGTCTAACTAATATTAACGTCATATTTTTGTATTTAACTAACATGAACCACATTCAACTATCATTAACTTAACACTTTTGTATTTTACGAGCATTAACTTGATTTTTTTGTTTGTTTGACACACTTATTGTAGATGTCATATTTTTCTCCACAACATTAGCATATTTTATCAACATTTTTGTATTTAACTAAAATTTACTTTTTGTATTACATTATTGAGATTAACTTAATGTCTTATAGTAACATAATTCCTTATTTTTGCCTGACGTTAAGATAATATATGGGTTTTTTTTCATTTAACAAACAATAACTTAATATTGTTGTTAAGCATTATAATACCTTAATGTTTTTGTGTTCAAATGGCACAAAATATTTAGTTATTTACTGGACTTTTTTTTTTAAATCAGCATTAATTTCATATTGTTTTAATATATTTATATTTTTTATTTATTTAACAAACATTAGAATTTTTATAATTTGACAAACATTACCAAAATATTTTGTAAGTTGGTTGGTTTGTTTGTACAGTAATTTTCATTTAACTCATATTTCTATTTAACCAACAATCTAAAAACTTCAAATACACTATATATGTTGCATCCAGTGAGCATGAGTGATCACACAATGTCCAAGATTTAAATCAGCATTCAACTAATCCTATATTTCTGTTTCTTTTTTTTATTCCAGTATAAACCAAATAGGAGAGGACGTGGGTGTTTATCCCAAGTGGACACTTATGTGACAAATGACACAAAAGGAAAGTGAGACGTTTTTGCCTTTTTGGCTATTCATATCATCAAACTGTCCCCCGTTCTTGTCTAAAAGTCCCCTCAGCATGCAGCTAAACAAAGGAACTCCAGGACTTCCATTTCTGTTGTACAGTCACTGCCCCTGCTCTGCAATGACTTACCTCACCAGTTTTTTTTTAAATATAATTTTTATTTAATTTTTTTCGGGGTTTTTTGCACTCACACAAACAAGGTCTCCCAGGTGGGGAAGCGAACCCACGCCAACCTGCAAGTGGCAGTTCCACTCCGCCACCTGGAGCCCCACTTACCTCACCAGTTAGCTGCACACGTGGATGCAAACGAGCATCACATGAGATTCCGTCACGTGACCCTCATGGAGAAACAAAACTAAAAAGACTGCTTACCAAAAAGCACCAAACCTGCTATTGATGGGACTGTCACGATATACAGTCGAGCTCAATGAGTCGTGTTTTGTCACATGGCATACACTCACTGACCACTTTATTAGGTATAGTCCAAGAAAAAATAATAAAAATGTTAAATTTTACATTTAATAATGTGTTTATTATTGTGGTTGCACTGGCGTAGAACTACACTTGTTTCTAACATTCAATTGTTTAGTGGTTAAATAAGGTCATATCAAAAGTACTTAAAAAATAGGAGTTCATTTGATATCATTAATGCAAATATAGCGACCCCAGTGAGGATAAGCAGTATAGAAGGATAATATATTGAAAGGAAAAAAGGGGGAAATCAATGCACAATATTGAATACATGTCTTTAAGATTTTATTTCTATGTTCGAATATTTGGACAGTTCTTTTCATTCAAGGGAATTTATCAAGGAAAAAAAATAGTAATTATATCATATTATTAAATAATCTACAAAAGGTGTTGTGATTTCAATATTATAATAATTGTTGTAAATAAGGAAGTACTAGGGAAAAATACATATTAGATCATGTAAATATAGTAAGAATATATTTAATATAAAAACATGTATTTAATATTTTAAATTTTTTATGTAAAAGCATGATATTTAAATATTTTCACCATTCTTGTTAAAGTAATCAAATCCAGATGCAGCTCAGTTGTACGCCACAATAATAAACATAAAACGAGCATCTGTTGAACTGTATCACTCAAAACTGAGCTTTACTACGTCGACAGGATCTTCTTATGTGTACCTAATGAATTGACCAGTGAGCGCCTCAATAACCCCCCCCTCCTCGCATTCCCACAGCCTGTCCAATTTCAGTGCCTTAATAACCACGCAGGGACAGGCATTTAGTGTACAGAATGTGTGTGCGTGTCCCTGTTGCAAACGGTTTGTTCTCTCCCGCAATGCCAATGAATGATTGTACAAACATCAGAATGATTCTGCTTGTGTACTTGTAAACATGAATGTAAGCTGCTCCTTTTAGGGTCAATATATAATATGAATAACAATAATAATAATGTCTTAATGATGTTTTACAGTACATTATGTTTGTGCTCTCAAGATGCTAAATCCCTTTAGGGTCAAAGTCATACAAACGTGGATTACAATATGTTTTCTTTGTCCCAGGAAAACATGTTTTTGTCGTATATATCTCTGAATGGCAGTTTTGTGTTGCCGCTATTGAGGTATTAATATGACTTTCCGCTGCTCTTGGCTGCAGTTTCAATGAATGCACCGCCTTTAACAGCCTTATCAACTCTCGTTTTCCTTTCTTTCTCAGGAATTTCTTGTCTATGCTTCACTTACAACATCCTTCACAATAAAAGTCATGGAAAACAATGGCACTCTAATTGTGTTAAGCGGGTCACACACACACGTGACCTTTGTATTTTTTTGGCTTGTGGATGCCTTGTAGCGTCATAACGCCTCTCACAGGTCAGTCTTGGTACTACAATGAACATCTGGTTTGGGAAAGTAGCACAATTTTTTTCCTTGCCCTATGGGGGTTCTCAGATTTAAAAAATTGGTTATGATGTCCAAAATATTACAATCTTAGATAGATTGTTGAATGTATTTTTTTTTTTTGTATTATCATGTCTCCCAGTAATCCCAGCTGTCTCGTGAATACTGTGGCCTACAAATTAAGCTTTTGGAGAAAAGCAAAACAGGAAGTTGAACCGAGGAATAGGAAGTGGGGAGACGATAATCTTCCTCAATAATTTTCCTACGCTTCAAATTGTCATTGAACATTGAATTAAAACTCTACACTTGAATACACACGTGCTACAACCAAATGAGATGACTAGTGCTACAGTGAACAGAAGCACCAGGAGATCGCATTTTATGTATTTATTTTTAATCAAAACAGGAAAATATACGGTAAAAAAAATGCTAGGCCAATCCCACAATTGTTTCTTCTAAAAAATAAAAAATAAATCACACTGACTTAAAGGCACACCACACTTGATTCATTATAAGGTTTTACAACTTAGATGTGGGATGAAGCGAATACTATTATTGTCGGCAACAAGAACAAAGGCAATTAAAGATGCAAATGCTCTTTTTCATGGTGCTTTAACGCAATGCTGCGCCCACATTAAATGGCATACCGTAGTACCGTAGGCTCGTGTTTATCAAGCTGAACTGAGCCAAGGCACATATTTTACATTCTCACGGCACAACATCAAACATAAATTTCAAAAAAATGCGCTTATGCAGATTCAATTATGAACCTTCTGGTTTCTGGTAGAAAAGCATTTAATTGTTCTGCCAACAAAGATTCATTATTAAATAATTGCATTATCTGTTTGCATTGTCAAATATGTACCTTACAATTGAAATCAAAACAGTCAACTTCGTTTGTCCTTCAAAGACATGTCCACCAAATTTTATACCAATCGATGAAATTGGAGCTCCTTTCGGGCGGTCAAGTATGGGAACAAAAATGTAGCCAGGATACACGTACACACTTTCAAAAATGGGTGAGTTCTCCGGCATGCTAAGGCACCCAAAAGAAGAAGAACCCCTAATGGTGCCCGAGCATTGCCAATGTCATCCCCTCGGCTCCTCGCAGCGCCTTAGGGGTGTGTGTTTACATGGCGCGAGACATGCTAGCTCACCGTCAACCTGGAATTCATTGACCCTGTTGGCTCATCATGAGGATCTGCAGGAGAAGACGTTGCACCTCTTCATCCATACGACCCTGTTGGACACACACAAACACATCATTGGACATTGGAAACTGGGCTAATGTACATTTTTAGTGTGTCCATGGAGGCCACCTTAAGAATAATTCGTTGTTGTTGTTTTTTTTTTTAATGGAGGTTCTTTTCCTCAGTGTGATTGTGTGCCACTAGAAAACTGACCTGCACAGCTGCCAGTAAATGAGAGCGATACACAGCCACCACCTGTTTGTGCTTTCTTTCCCAATCCTTGGAGAAGAAAATGTATCATATTTATACTAATACAACTACAAACATGATGTATGCACACATTTTAGCGGAATTAAAATTTGTTCTGTACCTGGAGCTGTTGGCTAAGTATGGCAATCCTGTTCTGTAGTGCCACTTGCTGTCCCGGGTTCCCGTGGTGTGTGTGAGAAGCGGACGACATGATGCCAAGAGGTGGCGACAGAGATCCAAGTGCCTCCTTGAGCCGGAACACCTCCTTAGAAAGCTCTGTTATCTGTATCAAAAAGTAGTCGACACTTCGTGAAGGTTTTAATGAGCTCCAAGTGTTAAAGTGGAAGTCAACGTGAAACATTTCTTGACATTCGGATTAATATTACATTTGTGGAAGATGCATTTAGCCACTTGCCGTCGACTGAAGATGACATCGATTTTGCTCAGGGCTCAGGCAACGACCAATCACAGCTCTCATGTTTTCTGAAGCTGCAGTATGATTGGTTGTTACCCAAGACCTGAGCAACATTCATGTCATCTTCAGTCGACCGCAAGTGGCAAAATGGCCGCCTGTGAGATGGATAAAAATTACTGGATTTTGCTTCATAACTCATCTTCCACAAATGTAATATTAATCCGAATGTCATGTTTAGACTAGTGAGGTCACATATAGCATATTATTGTCAAAATGGGTTGACTTAATCTTTTAAGTGTTCATTTGAAGGAAAACCAACAGAAGAATGGCAACAAGTGAATTCCGTTTGTACCTACTGCCATCTAGTGGACGACTGCAATAATCATCTCTCACGGCACAACAAGCGGTTAAAAAAAAAAATCCCACTGACACTAAAATATTGCACGTTTCCAACACTTGTCCATTTCACACTGCAGTCTTGTAACGTCTCACCTTGCGGTCCTTCTCCTTAACAAGGCCTTGAGATTCTTGGATGTTAGTGTGGAGTTCTTGAATGTGGCTGGACTTGGCTTGCAGTTCTTGAAGCTGCTGCTGCACAGCGACCAACTGCGTCTCCGCAACCTGTCGCTCGCTCTTGTTAAAGAGAGCCTCCCTTTGCACTTGGAACACCTGCACAGGTAGAGTAAGCAGTGTTAACTGAAATCTTCAGTAAGACATAATTTCTTAAGTTTAACGTAAGATTTTACTCATTTCAGTTTGACAAGTTATTTTTACTTAAAATTAAATTGTCAGACAAGATCATTCTGCTTATTTTAAGATACGTATTACTTATTGTGTTGTTAGCAGCCACTTTTAAGTGCAGTCATTGCTGGACTGATCTGGTCTGAAAACAATCAGACAAAAACGCAACAGTTTAAGTGGTTCCGTTTCGTTATATTTATTAAATTAATTTTTCCTCTTTCCCAGTAAATTCAATCATCTCAGTGGTAGAGTGTCTGCCCTCAGACGGGGAGGTTGTGGGTTCAATCCCTAGCTCGGTCATACCAGAGACATTAAAAATGGGACATCAGGCTAAATTGGACAAATGTAAACCAATACGTACGTATTTTAAGAAAATAGTTCTATACATTACAGCTTGAATAAAAGTCAACATGATTTATTTTTAGTCTAAAAATACTATTTTCAAGACCGCAGTGGTTAATATGGGCCTCGTATTATTTTCTTATTTGTCAAAATCTTACAGGTAAATATAAGTACAATTTTCTTGCTCTGTTGGCAGATAATTTAGCTTATTTGAAGTAATAAATTTCTTAATGTATAATTTTTTTTCACACATTTTCTACTGTCCTTTTTGCAGTGTACGTCCAGTTCTTGCCCCTCGGTTATAAAAGCCACCTAAAAGCTGTGACAAAGTCTGCCTAATACCACCTGAAGAACATCTCGAGAGTCAAAGATAATCTGTGATGCTTGTAGTTTGCACTTAACCGGAGTTTTACTATATATGCCGTACTGTGCGATTGTGGAAACTTCAGCCATTGGCAGTGAAAGTCAGCAGTATCAGTTTCAGTGCACATACGTAGTGCTATACTAATACTCTACTTTGAGTACATCGATATACATCGTACAGAGAGGCAGATGAATAATGCAGAGGCGGGAAAAAGATAAAAGGCGGAACATGACTCTCATTCTGGTCGACACAATAAAGACTAATTAGACTAAGACTACTTTGTGAGGGTTTGTAGGAAACATAGCTCGTGCGCACACGTTTACCTCAGTGCAGGTCTTCTCGTGTTTGCGCGTGAGGTCGTTGAGGCGGGCCGCCATGGCGTTGATCTCGGCCTGCATGAACACCCGCAGGGCCTCGTGGTCCTCCTTGGAGATAAGACCTTGTTGGGCAGCCTTTTCGGACTTGAGTTGCCTCAGCTCTGTCTCCTTGTCGCTCAGAGCTTCCTGAGCTGCCGCTGCACCGCTCTCACTGGCCTGCAGGGAGCGCTGGAGCTCTGCCTAACAGGGCAGAAAGTCAACACTTCTGCTTGCCTTTATTATTGCACACTTGACCACCAACCTTGACTTTGTCATGCTCCTCCTTTGGTACAGCCTCATGCACGGCATCTAGTTTAGCCTCCAGTCCGGCCGCCTGCTCCTCGGCTTCCGTCCGCAGCGTCTTTTCCTGCTGAAGCTCCTGCAGGGTTTGGGCCAGCTGCTCCGACACGGCGGACAGCGCTTCTTTGTGCTTGGACAGAGGCACAACATCCTTCAGGTGGAGGGCGTCGTGCGCCCGGCTCTCTCGCTCTGCACACAAGCAGTCAAGAGCCTGGGCAGCCTCCTGTCGAGCCACTTCCAGCTCTTCGCGGACGGCGGCAAGTGTACGTCTGGAGCGTTCTGATTGGACAGACACATGCGACCAATCACAGAAATGGCATCTATAGAAAACTCAATGGAGGTTCCAAAAATATGGGATGATTTAATTTATCAAAAGGATCCGATTTTAATATGTTTTTCTCCACTGTTCACTGATAAAAAAAACCAAAAAAAAAACCATCAACGATAATGATATTATTCACATTGAGTTGGACTTTTTCCAGGATTTAGCAGCCACTTTGTTAGCTGACAATTTGACTAATGGAAGCTCAAAAACAATTTGGTTAAGTCCTGACAAATATACGCAAATTAATCTATCAATTGCCCAGCCCTTGCTTGTATTGTATTGTACTTGAAGTCAGACCTGATGTGACCGAGAGCTCCGAGGTCTCCGAGTGTTCTTCTTCCTCATCCTCGTCCTCGCCATTTGTAGGAGGCCTGGTTCTCTCCAACTGGAGGAGGGCATCATTGAGCCTCCTCGCCACCTCCGCTCTCTCCCTGGCCAGCTGTTCACACTGGAGGCCCAGGGTGACCTGCACCTCCTCCAGGTGTGAACGGGGCACACGCGTTTTCAGCTCGCCCTCGAGCTCCCCCACACGTTCTTGAAGGCGACGAACCTGATCTCCATTCGGTCCCGCGCCTCCCGACGTGTTCCCTCCCTGTACTACGCTCGCCTCCAGTTCGGCCACTTTTTCTCGAAGCTTCTCGGTTTCAGTTTGCTCTCCTGCGCTCGAGCTCGTCCAGTCGCCTGCAGACTGTTTCCGACCCAGAGCGGCTTGAAGTTCGCCGACTCGCTCTGTCAGCTGTTTGATTCTGTCAGCGTCCCCGGAGGTCTGAGCGGCCGCTTTGACGCGGCTCTGAGCAAGCTCCTCCTCTAACTCGCCCAATCTTGCCCTCAGCTGCTGGGCCTCAGAGTCTTGAACCCCGCTGGCACCTGCTGCCGCCGTATTCCCTTCGCCGCACTCCACGGAGAACACCCCAAGACGCATTTGCTCCTTTAGCTGCTCCAGCTCGGACTGCGAGGAAGCCAACTGGATTTGCAGACCTTGCAGCTTCTCCTTCAGAGCCTCTGGACTATCAGGAAATCCAGCCTCAGATGTCTCATGACCACTGTGGACCGAAACAAAGATCGGAAATCTTAAGCAATGCTCAAATCAAATCTTCAAATCATCTTCATTTCTAATGTATGGCTTAAAGTTTGTGACTTTTGGCGAGTCGATCACAAGGTTTGTTTGGTACCGCAAATACAGTATGTGGGGGATGACTGTCGATCCATGCTACTGGTAATCTTACCGTTCCTCCACCTCACCGGACTCCCCATTGGACATTTGAGCCTGAGAGAAGCGCTCCTGCAGGGCTTCAAACTCCTTCCTAATGGTCTCGTACTGAGCTACGGGGACAAAGTCCGCACCAGGGCTTTGCATGTCGGTGTCGTCCTTCTCGAACATCTCTAGCATCTGCAGATAAATGCAGTAAAGTCAACAGCTAGAAATGCAGCGCGGCAATTTGCTTTTCCACGCCACATAAAGTAGAATACACATATGACCAAAAAAGAAACAGGGCGTGGCTGCTTAATGAAAATTGAAGGAAGCCAAAGCGCACATAATCCTGAGGCATAATGATCAAATATGACATCATAAAGTTCATTATGACATAAAAGACACTTTGACATGACAGAGTCTTGTCATCCGTCTGCAAGCTGCGATGGGGTTTGTAGTACCTGAACTTTGAGAACGAGCTCGGCGTTCTGTGATGTAAGCTCCTCTAATTTTTGGTATAATTCTTCCGCAGTTCCGCGGTCTGCCGGGGCAGGGGTGGGGCTGGCTGATTCGGCATCAGAGGAAGCCTCGTCGCGAGCAGGTGAGGCTCTGGAACGCTTAGAGAGCAACCTCTCTGGAAGAAAGCATGTCATGACTATAACCGACACACTATATGGGCGTAATGGAAGTATTGGGACAACAGTGAATCTCTGCTATTTATTATTTGTCAAAATAAAAACAATTGGTTCCTTACTGCCTATAAATGCATCTTAAGTGCACATGTACATGCACATACATTCCTGACTCAACAACCAAGCTAGCTAAACTGACTTTCTCCCTCAGTGAGCAAAAATATTACTCATCACTTCAGCATACCTGGGAAGTCAAACATTTCTTCTATATCCTCAGAGTCACTTGCCCCGGCGCCATGGCCGCCCTTCAGCTCCTCGATCAACTTGTCCCTCTCGGTCTCTGCCTCTTTCAAGCGCTGCTTCAGTTGTGACAGCTAATGTAGCACAAGCGTACAAGACAAACACGCATGTTTCTAATTTGTAATAGGAAAAAAAAAAAAAAAGTATGCATCAAGATTGCAGTACCTCCTCCAAGGCAGAGAGGGCAATCTGTTGCTGCTGCTCCAAGGCTTTTATCTTCTGGAGGAGACGACCTCGCTCAAGACGTAGCCGCCGGATCTCCTCAAACACCTCCTCATCTTCCACCTTTTAACAAAATAAAAAGACTTCATGGTGATTCTTCATGAATGTGAACATTTGAATGACTTCAAAAAGATCAACTAGCAGCAACCTGATGAGATTCTGGAGGCTGAGGAGAAGGTGACTGAGCAGGGAGCTCGGGTGACTCAACAGGGGGAGCGGGACTACGTGGATGAGGGGTGGGTGGCAAACCCTGAATGATTACGATGAAAAGGAAAGAGAATGTTAACTCGCTTGAATTTTTTTAATTATTTTGTTATATACTGGACATGAATCCTTTTATTTTCTCAGCATTCATTTCATATTGTTTTATTTAACTTTTAACAAACATTTACATGTTTCTAATTGAACAAACACTGCCAAAAGGTTTTGTAAGTTTAAACCAATATTGGCTCACTTGAACTAATGTTTATTAGAGCATTGATTCCTAACCACTGTGTCAATGAAAATGTCAATTTTCACTTAATTGATGCAAAAAGTGATATGCATTTACTACAAATAATGTATATATTCCGTCATCTCTCTATGCCTTTGACTGCTCGTGACAGGCAAAACAATGACATGGTCTTCCACTAGATAACAGAAATTAACTGAATACAACGTGTTCCTCTAAGCAGGCCGAGGCTGAGATTTCACATGAAGTAGATTATGACAAAATCGAGATCATTATTTCAATATTGCATATTTTTCTAAGGTAAAATAGGTAGCATGGTGCACTAAAAGTTTGGAATACACTCTGAATACAGTACCTGGAGAGGCGACCGTGGTGGGGGAGGGGCTTTCCTTTTCCGAGGGGTACTACCCCCTTGCACCAGTGAGGCTCGTGAGTTGTTCCGGGGGGTCTGCATTGGTGGAGTAAGGAGGGAGGCATTCCGAATAAAAAATAAAGGAGAAAGTATTGATAAGGCTAAGCAAGAGTGTTATTACAAATGGGAATGAAAGCATAATGATGTCACGTTGGAAAACATGCACAATGATGATGATGGGGCGGAGAGGAACGATAGTAAATGCGAAATTACCTCCTCGCGTGCGGCCTCTGACAATACGTATGCAAGGGAAGAGAGAATATTTCCTTACATTACACTGTAGCAAGATTAACAACTTGACAGTATTTGTCTGACATCTCCATTGAGCATCTATATGTCCAATCGTGCCAGGACATGGCCCACTCCTTACAAGTATGACAGAGGATGGAAAGTACGCGCCAGAGCACTCAAACTAGCCAAAACGGCTGAAGCGTGGTTCAAATGGCGTGTACGCCCTTAAATACTTTTGACATTAATACCGTACCAGGAGGTGCTCCATTTTGCAACATGTGAACGATGTGATGGCTGTCAGGGCTGTAGTCGTCCGCCTTGTTTCCGAGTCCGTCCACCAGCTGCGCGTTGGCCCCGC
Source organism: Leptonotus elevatus (assembly GCF_054856555.1). Taxonomy (NCBI): domain Eukaryota; kingdom Metazoa; phylum Chordata; class Actinopteri; order Syngnathiformes; family Syngnathidae; genus Leptonotus; species Leptonotus elevatus. The sequence goes on along the minus strand of NC_141249.1, from coordinate 16,333,256 downwards.
CCCTCAGTAGAACGGCCACTGTTTCTGCACTGTCACTCTCGCAGGCCAGCATCAAGGCAGTCCTGATTGAAGATCATTTTGTAATGGAAAAAAATGGAAGACCTCCAATGACTGGCGAACAGTCCAAAATCCCCATTCGAAAATCATGTTGATGGTGAGTTTCGTTTGCATTTTTGTTTCCAATTATGGATTTATTTATTTTTTTACTTTAAAATGGCTTACCTTAACTAAAATTGTGTGTTGAATTGTGGCCAAAGGTAGAATTGTTGTTGCACCTTTTGGTGTTGTAAATAGTAACCCCCCCCAAAATGTGACTATATCTTGGATGAAATTGTAGTCCGAAGAATACGGTAATAATTTTGTGACCAATTAAGGAAAATCATGTAATTTCCCGTGGCACACAAATGCCCCATTTCCATGATATACAATTATCAACACTTTTCTTGTTTGGGTGCCAGTATTATAATGAGCAGAGTTGTACCAGCGAACAGACTGAATCAACATGTTTGCTACCTCCGACATCAAACAGCAAGTTGTCAATCTCTGCCAGGCCTTGAACTACCACCCTTGAAATTGTATCCAAATGCCGCAGACTCTTAATGAATCCTTCTCCTGTTCCGACCGGCGCAACTCCACTGCTGTGATAATGGTCCCATAGAGGTTTGTGGCTCTCGCCCCCGTTCCATCTGTCAGGAATTCCACAGCTGCTAAAGCCTGACTGACAGACGCACAACTTCCCGCCGGCTTCCTTGGCTGAGGCCGCAGCACAGAAGAAGAGTTGTGTACCTCCCCTGGTTGTCCTGAATGTTTACGTTGGCACCTCGACCCAGCAGAAAGACACACAGCTCCACTCGACTCATCTGCGCTGCCAGCATGAGGGTGGTGGCTCCATCCTGAAAAGGGCGGGGTCTATGTATTACTGGAGTATTAATGCAACTATTATATCAGTTAAAAATTATTTACCCTACCCCATCCTGCACATCAAGATCGGCTTTAAAATCCCACAGAATCTCAGTGCAGGATATGCAGCCACTGACCGCTGTCAACAAAATTGTAGATTAACATTCACATGACTTACATTTTTCAATGATGCCTAATTATGATCGATTTTATCCCCACTAGCCGCACCATTAAATATATCTGCATAAATTATGTAACAAAATTCTCCCTGAAATGACAGCAGTATTTCTCAATTTTTAGTAACTTTTCCAATAGAAAAAATATTATTTAATTGCAAACATTGAACATAAAAATTTAAATAAAAAATATTGTAATGAAAACACATCTAACTATGCTTTCCGGTATGTGATAGTTCCTATTACTGCACCTGCATGGTGGAGGGGTGTCCTCCCAATGGCGTCTGTGCAATCTACTTCCAATCTTTCCTTTTATAGACAGGATAGGACAAAAATTGCTACATTTGATAAATCACAAACGAGAAAATGTATGTCGTCAACTTCACTTACCTGTAAAAGTCTTTTTAAGCACTCAGCCTGTCCGTTTTTAGCGGCGAGGTGAAGAGCGCCAAAGCCTACCAATTAGAATCCGTAAAACGACATGTGATGCAGTGGCCTTGGTGGATAAAAGGATTCATCTTATCGTATAAATGACCCACCAGCGCCATCTGTGACATTGAGGTCTGCTCCGTGAGCGATGATGACCTCCAGACAGTCGACATGCCCTCGGGAAACACATAGATGGAAGCTGCAGAAAGGTGTATTAGGATATTTGTAAGCGTTTACTTATTCCGTAAAGTGGAAAATACCGACACACATACCGACCGAACTTGAGCCAAGGCCTGATTATTAGATGTCGGCAATTATTATCCTCGAGTGTCTGCAGTGTTAAGAGTGATTTTTGCGCCCTGATTTGCCATTGATTGATTAATTGGATAAAGAAATATTTTTCATTGTTAAAACAACAAATTTGGGCATGTGAGGTGCGGTGACTATGGTATATATTATATAGCTATCAACTGAAGTGTGTGCGGCTTTAAAAAGTGGAGCCTGGCCTGGTGAGTGATGTGGGAGTCAATAAATGACACTGTTGTTGGCTAAGGTTAGCTGCTAACTGTTTGACGGTCCCATGTGTAAAATGACTGAAAGTGGCTGTGTCTATACTTGATCACTTATAATACATTCTATATTTAAAATGGTATTTTTTTTTTCATATATCTAATAAGGAAGTGCGTGGTCCTATCCTATGTGGGCCCCCCGGTTGCACTGATGAAAAATGGTAGCCCCCGCTATCATTTAAGTTACCCATCGCTGCTCAAGGATACGCTCAGAACTAAAACACAGCATTCTTGTCCTCAATTCCTTTTCCTGTCTGGCTTTTTGGCTCAGCTCCATTCAAGTGACAGACAGTACAGTGACCCACTTACGCCGACTTGCCCTCAGCATCCAACTTGGTGGGACAGAGACCCTTTTTAAGGATGAGGGCGGACACTTTGTCAGCTTCGTTTTGCTCCACAGCCTGGAGGAGCCTCTCGTCACTCTTGTTCCAGTCCTGACTCTTTTGGGATTAAAGCCACACACAAAAAAAAAAAAAACCAGAGGAAAACAGTTGTTTTAAAAATGGCATGACACAGCAGTTGGGGAAAAAAAGCACAACAAACTGTACTGCAGTTTCATTACTGTGAAATGATACATACTAGTGGGAGCAGGCTGAGACAATGACAAAAACGTGTCATCAAGCTAACGACAGGCTGCAGAGGATCCATGCAGCTAGCACACACAAAACTAAATACAGTACAGTACAGGATCCCTAAGCTATGACCTGCTAGCTAGCTGATTACGAGCTTCCTAATGCCCCTACAAATTACAATTAAAATCTAAGCTTTCCCCTCAGTAACAGCTTCTCTCCAAGTTTTTTTTTTTTTGTGAGCATTGTACCCCGCGGTCGTTCCATCCTGTAGCTGTGTGCCCTTGTCGTTCCATATCAGGACTCAGCAAATAAGAGGAGAAACATGCTGGCTGTGCTCCGCGAGTTTGGCTGCTTAGTCATTGGGATGTGAGAGACACAGGCTTTTACTTTCAAGCTGTGGGAGCACCAATATGTGCATTATATAGTAGATTTGAAGGATAGCTAGGAAACTTTACACAGTATTAAAATATGATATTAGATTGATTAATTTTTTTAATGTAATGACAATCTAAAAGTGAAAAGTGGTGCCCCCCCCCCCCCGACCCCCCCCCCCCCCCCCCACCACCACAATTCACCTATGGCAGGGGTTTGCTGTAGTGACGCCAGGGGGGGTGCAATGTAACTGCTGTGTCCATGTGTGTGTGTGAATAATTGAATGCTATCTGAGCTCTATTGGCCATTGACCCTCTGCTGCTCTAGCAGCAGTTTTGTGGCAGCCCTGCTGCCATGCTGCCGTGGCAATACAGTACTGAATTCTAACCCATCACCTCACATTTATACACACTCACCGGGGAACATAAAATCCTATTTAAGAAACTGAATATAGAACAAAATAAAAATATATGAGATACTCGGGATTCACACGAGCAAACACTTACCTCATTCTTTTTAAACTTTGCCTTCAGACTCTTCATGTTGTTCGACCTTGCACAATTTTTATTTTTATTTTAGGCTACGTAGTAAATGTATTAAAAATAGGAAGAAACAAACCCTTAGTGACCTGGTAACGATGTAGGTGAGTGTCCCACGACAAGCCTCTCTCCTGCTCAGGTACCACCACGCGCAAGCACAGGTGCGTCGTGGGACACGGGCACTAGCCCCACCCAAATCAACAAATAAACCAATCAGAGAAGCGCAAATAACCCGGTTTGCATTTGATTGGATATGAGTAATCATTTTGGCTACGGTATCGCGTGCATGGGGGTAGTAATTTATAATTATTTTAAGCACTGGTATACACGTGAGACTTTTCAACGGCTCTTCTACGCTTGCCCCTCAAACACAAATTAGCAAATAAACTTGAATATTGTTGTTATTGTTGTAAAAAGTTAGCCAAACCATTGTTGGAGCTAAACCCGGAAGTAAACAGACAACATGCTAGAAAAACCTTATAATAGCACTCGGACTTTCAGATTTATTTAACTGACTAAAGTGTTTACTATAGACTACTAGAGTGTTTTTTTTAAATGAGTAACAGGGTGACAATCTAGTCATTCCTCGGCAATTTGCAATATCTACCAGTAGGGGTCAGTAAACACAAGTAAAACAAGCCATCCATTTACAGTTCCAAATTCCAACAGAGTGCAAAAAGAACAATATGCCCTCATTTAGGCAGATAAATATTGCTATTTTCTGGGGGAAACAACAGCCAGAAGTGTGATGCTGAGAGAAAACAACATCAAAACCCAATTTATCCCTTCATAATGAGGAAGCTGTATTAATTTTCCTGAAATATTCCACAGTGCCTTCCTTGTTGTCTCAGTGTGATGCCACGAAATTGCTGGCGCCCAGGCGACACTATTTATTTTTTTCTGAAAATATTCCTTTTTATACCTGCCATTCTCTGTTGTGATTATCTCTCACTGTATGAGACCCTCTTTTTTTTTCAACTCTCTGATTTCCCTTTCTCCACATGTTCCCTTTGCATCAAGATTTTCCACCTCTCGCTCCAAAAAGTTCTAAAGTTCTATGGCCAAGTCGTATAACATACTCAAATGCGTTACGGCAGTGATGATCATGATGTGGGTCAAACGGGGAACGACAAACCATGGCGTGTTATTATATTGCAAGATGATGGGACATAAAAGTGTCATGTGAGAAATAATGGTGGAGAGTGCAGGCATGGGCTGGATTCTGATTTTTTACAGTTTTACAATTTGTATGTTGCTGTAAGGCAAGTCGGCTTCACAATTGTGAGGTTTGGGGTTTGAATCTCTCTTCTTGGTACCCCGGTGGACTCTATCTTTCTAACTACGCTTGATTGTGAGTGTGAATGTTATGTATTGATATGTTAAGAGATAATTAAGCTGATGTTTTACTCTAATCTGAAAACAATTTTGACCAGATTTTCCATCAGCGATACCACACCAAAAAAAAAAATCCCCAAAAAGGCAATTTTTGCCGGATTTTTTTTTTATTTCTCTAGAACTCAACATTCAATTTTCAAAAGTCACTGTGCATTATACACCGGCTGGAGTTGCTATTCCAACCAGACTCAACAGAAATCTTGTCATTGCAACTCAAAAGTCAGCTGTCATCATGGAAGGGGTTTTGATTAACCTTGAAGGATCCGCTCAAATGAATCCCAAATAACAAGCGTGTTGAAGTTGACCTCTACAAGATTAATTTGTCCTCTTTTTGTCATTACAGCAAAATGGAGAACCTCTCTTTATAGAGGCCATTAATAGTAGCCTCTAGGGATGAACTGTGTTTTTCTTCTGGGTTGTAATGTTTAAATGATTGCGTCTTTTGAGTCACAGCTGATTCAAAGCGATTAGCAGGGACCCACAAAATACTGGATTAACCATCATAAGCCCCCGGTGGCTTCAGATTTTCTTCCAAATAGTCTGGCTCATAACCAGAGCCAGGAAACCCTTAAACGACTCTGAGCAAGAGGAGGAAGATGTGAGGGGTCTGATGTTGATGGTTATCTTGCGCGTTGGAGGGTGTGTGTGCATTAGGATTCCAGTACAATGACCTCATCCTCCTTCCCGCCTGTAGGAGTATGCGAGCTCATGAGTGTCATAAAGAAAAAGGGCATTTACAGACCTTAATGGCTGTAGCACATCCAATCTGCCTTGGTGGACAATGGAGAAGAACACATCTGTGAGAGGAGATTCAATATGTTGCGCAATCAGGATGAGCAGGCCTCAGCGCTTTTTACCACATCTTGTATATGGGCCAATGAATGTTTGCAACTTGGCACCGCCGATTCTTTCGTTTGCATCCCAGACCGCTCCAGCCCCCTCAACAGAAAGAACGGCCGGTCGCCCTGAGCATCTAGCAGCTTTGCACGCCACTGGTGCTAACCACTAGACCACTATGCTGCCCTATATATCAGGTATGCAATTGATTAGGGACGTGTGTATACTGATATCAGGTATCAATATGAGCCTGGTTCCTGGCCTTATTTTCAAGGTACTCATGAAAGCCGCCCTCTTATGGCCGTTTTACAATCAGGAACAAGAATTTGAAGTTGGATTGCCATTAATTTCATGCAATTTTAAGGAATATATATATATATATATTGGGATATACAGGTCTTTGTTTTAAATGATCTGTCATTGTTTTTTGAAAAAAAAGTACCAAAACTACTAGTGGTATCGGCACTTGGTATCGCAGACTACTCGAGTTGAGTATTCGCACTGGTATTGGTCTGTAAAAAAAGTGTTTTTAAAATCATCTCTACAGTCTCATAAGATCTGACAACAATGCTGAAAGTGCTGTGCAAATATTTTCATTAATGTACATGTATAGTGCTTTACTTTTCCCACAATTTTCAATGTTACAGCCGTATTCCACAATTGAATACATTTCATATTTTCCCTCATAATTCTATGCAAAACAATCCGCAAATACAAGACAGAATTCTTAAAAATTTGAAAGATTTAGTGCAAAAATAAACAAACAAACAAACAAACAAATAATCAAATTTGACATCCATTTTAATTTAACTCAAGTATGGCATTTTGATCGTATTGCGTGCTGACAATTCAAGATGATTCACATTTGAATCAGCAGCCAATTTTATATGAGGGCAGGAAAAAATACCTCCGGTGATGTCATGGGGATAAATAATGCACATTCACGCCGCGTGTTCGTGCGAGTTGATTTCCCTTCAGTTTACTCCACCGCGTGCTCTCCGCCAGCGTGATATTTTTTTAGAGGAAACTCTGCTCTCCATGTTTGCAGATATTTAAATGAATGAACGCTCCAGTGCGCGTGGAAGCAGACGAAGATAATAGGACCGAGTGAAGCGCCTCCCCTTTTAAACGCTTTGACTTTCTCTCTCGTTCTCTTTATCTGCGAGCGCCTCTCACTCAGTCGCTCCCACTCACTTGGACCTTTGCCTTCGCTCCTCGTAGGATCGCCGCTGCATTTATCCCCCCTCCTTCCACCCCCGGATTATTGTTCCTGCTTTGAAAAAGGGCGATTTGTTTCTCCCTTTTTGCGTGGAAGTTGTTTCGTGGGCGGACACGAGGGAAGACGGAATGAAGCGTGCAAAGTGGCTGAGGGGCTGAACACGTAAACACACATTGGCTGGTGAGTCCATGTGCTTTTTGCTTTTTGTCAAACCAATGTTTGTGGCACTTCTAGCGTTGAAAGTAAACTAAACTGTAACTCCACCGCAAATTTTTCAGACCTGTTGGTTTTAACTTGCGGATCGCAGGCATGTAACTTGGCTGTATTTGTTATTTGTGCGTTTTAATGCTATTTTCAAGGACTGCAATTGCGACTTTGATCGCAGCCAAAGTTCACCTGGCAGATCTTTACCTAAAACGAAAGGAGTGTCTCTCTGCCCAGCTGCTTTAGTTTAGGTGTCCTTTTGAACAGTATGGAAAGCCACATTTCTTTTGAAAAGTATTCCTTTAACTCTTTCTATTTCTTTAATGCGGATCGGTTCTGTTGAGTTTTTTTTTTTGTCAGGACTTTGTTTGTTTTGTTGTTGCAGTGATTAATTGACATGTTGGAAACTTTTGACCCGAGGTATGTGCGCTTCCAAGCTGCATAATATTTTACCAAGGTCGCCTTGCCTCACTTTGTACTACATGAGAAAAGAGCGTGAAAGTTTAACAACAGACACAGACCAGCTGAGCCATGCAGTTTCATTTTATATGACATTTTTGAGTTTTAAGGGTCATGCTTAGATCCTTATTTTGACAAATGCAAAAAAAAAAAGCACATATTTTTTACTCTATTTTTAAAAGAAAAAATATTTCTATAGATTATTTCTATGGGAGTTAATGTAAATTAATGGTGGGAAAATAAGGGTGTCTGGTATCAGGAAAGATTAAGCTAATTCTAGAAGGGGGAAAAAAGGTCACTTTTATTTGAATGTTATTGTCATTTTTGTTTTCGATACATAAACTTTGGGGTAAAATCGGAAATCCGATTCTTGGGGAAAGCAATCAAATGTTATTCGAGGCCATATTGGCAAGGTGTCGGGTTCCAAATCTTCTCCGGGATTGCACTTAAAACATTTTTTTTTAAACAATTGACATTTACAGCTTGGCAACAAACTCATCCCTTTTTAGTCTTCTAATAAGTTCAAATAAAACTAAACGCATGCAGGAGTGTGTCACTGTCTGCACCTAATGTTGTTGAAAATTAATGTTTCCATTTAAGAACAGCCATCTGCATTTTTTTATTACACAAGCAATTCCTAGCTCTTGTGGTCGTATTGTCACAAATATTAGTCATGCCATTTGACGTAATGTATAATTAGTGCTTTACTGTAATGTAATGCAATTGAATCGGCATGAAATGTTCTTAACGGTTGTCGCCCTAATTAATACCAAAGGGTATCCAGCAATTGTTGAAGATACTTTACATGTATAAAGACCATAAAAGTTGTTCAGCAAAACAATGAGGCTCCAATAATACGGTCAGCTCAAGTGAGACTGTCTTTTGAATGGCTTTACTATTTTTAGCCCATTTTCACACATGATCATAATGCAATTGGACACACAAGCTATTAAGAACACGGTGTCTACATCCCATGGTTCCTTGATGGGATATAAAAACGTGTGGGATTGCATTAGTGTCGTTTCTACCTTGAGGGACAGAAATAGACTCCTTCTGTACACCTATTTCTAATAATGTAAGCTCATAAAAAAAAAAAAGTCATAACCTTTTGTGTCCTTCTCTGCCCCGTCCAGTCTTTAGCACCACCCTGTGTTTGGAAGCAAACGCCGCTATGGCCAAGTGGCTCAAAGACTACCTAAGTTTTGGCAGCAGGAAGGTACCCCCGCAGCCTCCCACGCCGGACTACACCGAGAGCGAGATCCTAAAAGCCTACCGCCTCCAGAGGGAACTGGACTTTGAAGATCCATACGAGGACTCGGAAAACAGGCCCAGGGCCGAATCTGGGACTTCGGAGCCGGCCACGCCCGTGTACGGCTCGCCCATGAAGTCCTCCAGCACGGATATGAAATCTCCCAAGCACAGACTCATCAAAGTGGACTCCCAGGACCTGGGGCGGACCAAGATCCTGCTTAGTGCCATCTCTTTAGATGATCAGCAAGAACCTGTAAGTGCGGCTCTAACATTGTAATTTTGTAAATGTCTGAACTTCTTGTTGTGATCGGAAGTCGACGAAAAATTCAGGTAAACAGTCATGGGCTGTAAAAAATGAGATGCAGGGACGGATCAGGCCCGCAGGGCTTGAGTTTGTCACCTGTGCTGACAAATGAATCTTGTGGGGGGGGGGGGGGGGGTTATGAGTGAGAGGGAGGAGTGAAAGGGATGAAAGCACTCTCCCAATTCAGTCGTCTCCCATTTACTATCGGTGTGACAGCTTTATTGATCGCTCTCGGTGAGCAAATGCGTGTCACAAATATGTTTGCATAAATTGTAGCCGCGTGCGCCACACGGGGATCTACCAGAGTAAGATGAGATAATAATTGATGGCTTGAGCAGCGTGTTGAATCAGAGGTGGTCGCCAGTCCCGTGAGGTTAAACCTTAAATAATGAATAGGGTTTGCCTTTGCGAGCTGAGGGAAGCCCACATGAGCACGTGTTGGGGGCTGTAATGTGGACGGGGATATGTTGAGGACCACGGGAGGCGCTTGTATTGTATTACTGTAGTAGTAGGAGGGGTTTGAAAAATATTCATCCAGCCATCCATCCATTTTCATGGATTTTTTTTTTCTCGTCAATATTGTGATGGCAATTTAATATGCGATTATTATTTTTTTCAAGGTACTCTTCCTTTGTATTTTTCAAAGGGGAAGACAACGTTAAACATCCTTGACAATAATATGTTATATGTGACCTCACTAGTCTAAACATGACATTCTGATTAATATTACTCGGGGCAGCCATATTGTCACTTTCTGTCGACTAAAGATGACATCACAATTGCTCAGGGCCCAGGCAATGACCAATCACAGCTTGTTTTCTGAAGCTGAGCTCTGATTGGTTGTTACCTGAGACAAGCAACTGTGATGTCATTTTCACTCGACAGTAAGTGGCAAAATGGCCGCCTTCTGATATGGATCAAGATTGCAGGATTTTGCTGCTTAACTCGTATTCCACCAACACAATATTAACCAGAATACCGTATTTAGCCTAGAAGGGCTGCATAGAACATAATGTTAAGAATTTTTTGGGGGGGTTGACTTCCCCTTTAGCAAATAAGGAATACAACCGTGTTGCAATAAACAACGTTAGTCATTACACAAAAACGTTAAGTTTACGCTAATTAAAGGCAAACGAACCATGAATTAATATGAACGACAGTTTATCTACTTCAGTTGGAGTTGTTAACTTATTAAACACTTTGTGTTGAATTCTTTTAAGTGTTTATTGAATTATGTATTTATTTTGGTGGAAGTCATCCCCCGCTATTCCATGTTTAAGTATTTGTGTTTTTTAGTCTTTTTCTGAAACAAACTTAAATGTCACAAAATGGGGTCATAGCCCTGCATAATAAATTAGTACATTTGTGTTGTTGAACTATATTGAAGTGATACATCTTGATTGAGACTAGCTTTACCTATTATTTTTTCTTAGTGGAGGAAGTTATGAGAGGTGCATTAAAAAAAATCACAGTGGAATAATGGGATCATAGTTTGTGGTATGTTTAAGGTTTAAATTATTAATGGAGGCAATTCTAAACAATTATTAATTTTTTTTTAATGTTTGTTGTCACGGCAGGACTTGGTTCCTGTAGAAAAGTTAAACTTGTGTAAAAAGTAAACTACTTCAAAGTTTTGACAGCAAAAGTTAGCAAGTCGATTAACAGTGTGAATTCCATTCGATAGCTCGTTCCCTCATTAATTTCCCAGGATCTGTGGGAAAATCTGCACTCTAATTAATACTAGCGATTCCTGTACATCAATAGACAACGCAATCAATGTGTGCGCTCGAATCCAGTTTTATTTTTAGGCTTTGAATGCGTTCAACTGGGAATTGTCAGACAAACACAGACCAGCATTTTGCCAATGAGTGATGGTGTTTGGAAGATCGCGTGTTTGTGTGTGTGTGTGTGTGTGTGTGCGTGTGACCATATGGCTACCTCTGTAGCTGTCAGTGAGCCAGCGGACCACTGCCTCTTTCCTGCATTATAAGATGCTCAGTGAATACATTAGTTCCAATGTTGTAACCCAAAAACATGACCAAGTTTCTGTTCCGTCTTTCATGCGGCAACTGCGGCACAGAATATTGTTAAAGATTTTCAACCAGGAGTGTATTCGCATTGCTGCTAAATATAAATTGCCGCCCTTTGCGACACTCTAAATGTTGTTGCAAATAAGTGTCACAATATTACCATAAAAACAACAACCAGCATCTACTTTGCATGCAAGCAATTCAGCGGGGATGTGCGTGTGCGCAGTTGTTTGTCTGGCAGCATTCATAAGCAAGGATGTGTTTTTTTTTAATACACTATTTATTTACACTGTTCAGTTAATCAGTCAGGATTTTCTTTTTTTTATGAATATGTAAGAAATGCACTGCAATTTAGTCAAATACTGACTTACTTCTTACTTTACCCTGCTAATGTAGATGGTGTAACGTTGCTTGAAAATCGTCAACGTTAACATTTGTATGATTTTTCTACTAAATTCCCATGGGAGCACATTGACCGATTACACTCAAATCAGTGTTTCCCAATCTTTATTGAGCCAAGGCACACATTTGATATTAGAGATATAACGAGCCAAACATCACGATACGATAGATATCACGATGTGAACCTCACGAAACAATAATTCTCACGATATTGTGGCAGGTTGGCGATATTAATAATTATACTAACAATACATTTAATTTGTAATGCACTTTACATCTCAAAGAAATCTCAAATTGCTACAGAGGAAGATTAAAACAAATTACAATAACAGTTAAAAACCATAAAATCTAGCAATTAAAAAAAAAATTAATTAACTAATAATGATCATTTAAAAAAAACTCACGACATTGCCAGATTTTTTTTATAAAAATATATTTGCTTGTATGCCTGATTTATATGAAAGATAATCACCACAGTGGCCAAAACATTCCTAATTCAAATTTAACTGCCCTAATAAACTAACCACCAGAGGGTGCTACAACTACATAAATTGAATACAACCTCTTTTTAAGAGATGTGCTGCTTTTAATATCGTGACATGACGACGACGATATTGTTAGTATTTCAATACCGCAATATCACGCAGTTATCGTTACATCCCTATTTGATATTGGGGGAAAAAAAGAAGCTTATTTCAAACTACCAAACAAAAATTTCATTAAAAAATGTGCGGTCTATGCTGAAATAATGTGGTGGTTGGCAATCACTGCTCTAAGTAACTCTGTTTGTTTGTTATCAAGTGTCTCCAAGTCATTTAATGCCATATATTCTGTGTTTATAAATGTGTCTGTTTGTGTGGGTTACTTTTGACTTTTCAGGCAGTGCCTTCTGCTCCACTGGCGGGGGACACCGATTATTCGGACCCCTTTGATGTTCGCTTGGACCATCGACCAGAACCAGATGTTAGACCGGTTCCTTCAGAAAACAATGGCTACATGGAACCTTATGAGGCCCAGCGAGTCATAACAGGTGAGTGGAGTGATCGCTATGGTGATATGGGACTCTTTATCACTTCAAAGTTCTACTTGAGTATTCTACAAATTGCTGTTATAATTCAGATCCTGGACAAAATGCTACGATGCCACCGTTTCAGTACAATACTCATACTGTGTTTCATATGCTTCTGTTTTCATTTGTAAAGTCGCCATTCAAGATGATTTTTTTTCCCCTCAAGGCTTTGACTGCTGTTTTGCATAGTGATTTTCTTTCTGTCCATGCATCATCGTGCGTCCCTTTGGAGTTTTCCACCGCCGGCCCTCCCTCCTCCCCTGTGGGTTTTCCTCCTGCATCATCTCACTCGCATCTACCGTTTTCCATTTGTTTCTCCTCCTGTAACATCTCTGTCTTCCCAGCATCCCTTCCCTGCCCTGTCCCAGTGGTTTAGTGTAAAAGTGCTCCCGCCGCTAGCACCACTTCCCGCCCTCCTCCTCCTCCTCCTCCTTCTCCTCTTTCCTTGTTCGTCTATCTAGGCTTCATCTTGAGGGCTCTCATCGGCCCCTCAGGGGAGTCTGGATGTCACGGTAATCTGTCTTTTAGCAAATTATTGCCTTGCCCTCTCTATGATGCGACTGGCATCTTTGGTGGTCGAATGCGCTGATAATCTCGGCTATTTAATGAATTTCCTTGCAGATGGGAGGTAAGCTGTTGTTGTAGCAGCTGGGTAGAGACAATGACGAGAGATGAGAATCACAACAGTGATTGAGTGTATGGACAATCATCTGCTCAGCTTTGATATGCGAGCTTTTGTTTGTCTTTTGACAGCTTTTGTCAGACTGTCACTGACTCCGAGACTCGCGAGATGAGACTAAGTAATATGGCTTGAATTAAGTGTGTTCCAACGGGAGATGTAGGATTTATAGTTATTCGCTGTATCTGAAGTTGCAGTTTTATTTGGAACATGTTCACATGTTTGTTGTTTTATAACTGTTCTTAAGATCTTAACATAGGCCAATATTTGGATTTTCTCCTCCAATGTTGCCAAATGTGTCATATTGTTTGTGGTTGAAGAGTTGATGAGAATGAGTCCTCCCTGACAAAGATGTTAGTCTCTTAGTCCAGATATATCACTTCAACATACTTCCTTGACACCAATGAACTGCCTTCCAATTAGCCACAGCGTTTGGTGCCATCTCGTGGCATCTAAGAGCATTATAAAAAGCCCACATAACCACCATTTGATGAGTTTTTCAGTGACTAGCTAAAGATAGGTTCCAGAGACTAAAATGCTAAATAGGCTAATTTGTGAATTTGGTTCACTGTATACATTTTAACTATCCATTTTACCAAGATCTTATACTTGCAACTTTGTGGGAGCAGATTGGATTTGTCCAGTGCACAGACTTTTATATGTATGCAGTAATAATGCCGCTTACATGCCGTCGGGAGATGCCAGCGGCGGCCCTTTTGCGTTGCATGAGGTTGCGCTAATAAATCTGGGAAGAAGTGCTACATGCATATTTCATTGCTAAGAATATGATTGTTAATTTTCTCTAACATGGTATAAATCCGAATGGTTCTCAAAGAGAAGTTTGTTCTTTGAGAGGCTCTCCTTGCACACAGTTGTCAGTAAAAGTGGCAACGTAAGATGGCTGCCCACTGGCTTCAGCCGCGAGGGGCCGATTGGTAACTCAACTCAATGAGAGAGTCTACTGGAGCAATGGACAAATTCCACACGATGCAAATTCTTGTTAAAAGTGGAGGCAAGGCACTTAGTTTTTAATTAGAAAAATCTCACGGCACTCAACCGAGCTTACTTTAATTATTCAGTGATGCTGATATACGCACCGAAAGCCATGACTTATTCTGTTGTATGAATTATACACGGGTTAATTGTAGGGGTGGGAATCTTTGAATGTCTCACGATTCGATTCAATTCCAATTTTTGTGCCTTCGATTCGATTCAGAATCGATTTTCGATTAAGAACGATTTATGATTCAAAATGATTTGATTGACAATGATTTTTGCTTCATTCTATAGATGTGCAAGGAATTGTAATGATCTACTCCAGTCTGAGTCGCTAATGCTAATTAGCGTGCTACTCGCAGCACTTTTATCACTCAAAAGAACGGCTCCACACTGCAAAAAAACAACTTTTATTGGAATAACTTGATCGTGACTTTTTCCTTCTACTCTCTAATGTGGCTACAACTTAACAGTGTATTAGACCGCGTGGAACCACACTGCCTCTAAGTGGCCAAATTGGGTACAACATGAACAGCGCTCCAAATAAAGGCACACACAGACAAAGGCAAGACAATATAAAATAATTTAAATAAAATAAATTTTGGGACATTTAAAATCGATTCTGAATCGTACTAAATGAGAATCGCAATTCTTATTAGAATCGATTTTTTTTGCAAACCCCTAGTTAATTGTACCTTATGCCATCTAGTTAAAAAAGTACTTAATTGTTTTACCTGTTACTACATATTACTGGCATAAATAGCTGAACAAAGATACACACTAATGTGCCATGGCATAGTAATTGGGAATCACTGCTTTAGGTGTCACGATCAGGTGTCCCAATACTCGTATTCATCTGTTCACTCTTTCGACTTCTACAAAAGAAAATGAAACGGGCGTCCCAATTTTTCAGGTCTTCAGTCTTGAATTGTTCTTACATGCATCTTTATGCCTCAGCCTCCCTCGGTCCTCAGCCCCGCTCACCTTTCTGTCAGATTTCCATTTTCTCTCCCCCTGTGCGCTTGTGTTTCCCGCCATCATGCCTCCAATGAATTTCTCATTTTATTCCCTATAAGCCATGTTTTCATCTCTCCACCTTCATCTTCGCCATCTCCCGGCGGCCTCGCTGACACCTCGGGTTCCCGGCGCAGGTAGAGCAGCTTTCGGCGCCGCCGCTCTTCTGTCGCCATGACTTAACATCAAACGCTGACAGATCCCCCACATGCGTGCTCAACAATCGCCCCCGCCCGCCCCCTCCCGCTTTGCTTGCTCCTCCTCCTCCTCTTAGCCTCCTGTTATTGCCTTGCTCCTCTGCTCTCCCTCCATTTTCCTTCTTCTTCACAGCCTCAGGGCCTTTCCCCAGGGCCTCCATTTGGTCGCCATGGTGACTACCAGGCAGCCCGTCTTGGTGTGGTGTGAAAGTTTTTCACCGCCTTTCACAATTAAACGGTTCTGTTTCATCTTTTTAGGTGTGCCCTTTTTTTTTTTTACTTTCATTTTTTCCTACCACCTGTTCTTAAAAGGGTACATTTTTTAGGTCATCAGATATAAAACGCCATTAGTGGTTCCTGTTTCTGGCTCCTGTTGATGAGATGCAAGAATCTGATTAACTTCTCTCGCTTGCGTCAATAATCCTTTCTATCCCAGGGCCATATTTGACTCCAAGAAATATTCCTCAGTAGGGACCTACTGAGAAAGTGATGAGAATTTTTCACGGGGGAATAAGGGCGCCGTTGTGAGCGACGCTCGGATGCTGCAGGGGGTCGTGCGGATGAGTGGAAGGGGTGGGCCCGCGTGCCTTTTATGCTACTCCGCATCGGAGCCCAAAGCCTTGTTAAGCCGCGATATGAGATTCTGAGCCCCGCCGCAAGCTGCGCAAACATCATTCGTCCCGCTCTTTTAATTCTAGTCATGTCAGCGCTCAACAGGCGCTCTTGGTACCAAACAATACCCGTGTTAATATTATTGCGGCTGTGATCTTCAGCACGCTCCGACGGTGCGCCGACTTGAGTGTTTTTTGTATCTGCTTTGATTAGAACTGCAGCGTGGCCCGGGTGGAGGACGGTCACGGGGCGGGCTGCAGCTGTACGACACCCCTTATGAAGACGGGCGAGGCCAACGTCCGGGTTTCACGTTCGGAGAAGCTCAGGAGGAGGGCAAGGAGGGCAGCAGGCTGCCGCAAGACGACGAGAGACCGGCCGACGAGTACGACCAACCCTGGGAGTGGAAGAAAGATCACATCTCCAAAGCTTTTGCAGGTACGATTGTGGAATGTTAAAGGTGTTGATTTATAAGTTAAAGCAAACACAGAAACCACATTTACTAGATTGGATTTCACTGCGACGAGCAGGAGCTGCAAGTGATTCAGGCCCAGCTTGTTTCGCGCAGGTGAAATCGGGAAGTAAGAGTGCAGTTCATACAACGTGTGATTGCTAATGCTAAATATAATAAGTAGGCTTTACACAATCAAGATTTTTGGGGCCCGATTTGATCACATGATCAAGCAATATGTCTATGTTTAAATTACTTGTTTATTTACTGTAAAAATTATGTACTGAACATGAGCATCAACAGAAGTATTCTCAGGCATTTTTGCCAATGTTTAGCAGTCTTTTCAGTGCCACAAATGTCTTATTTCATGACGTCATTGATCGAATCGACAAATTGCAATTGATCGCAAGATGTGCATGAAATGCAAAGTATCGGCCAATCTCATTGAGCCGATCAGATTGGGCTAAAGTCTAATAATAAGACTGGCTGAATGAGTTTTCTATAGTGCTGGTCTTGTCCGGAATTATTATTATTATTTTTTTAAACAGTCGTTTATCTGTTTCCGTAGCCATTCCGTCTATTGATTCCTCTTGCATCACAAACAAATGACGTCATATGCAAGGAGTGTATTTTGGTTCAGAATTTGGAGTGTAAATCGATTTTCATTCATGTCGTATAATCATGTGTATTACTTAATTCCCTCACCCAATGAGAATCCCCCAGCATCAAATTGATCAGGTGTTTGATCGGTTTCGATTATGGAATCAGAATCATTAAGTTCCTATCAGTTCCCATCCTCGTCTTGTGTAAACTGAATCCCAAATCCCATTTTTTGGATTAGAGGCGGGGTACACCATGGAGTCTTGGGTTTCCTGGCTTGACAAAATAATGCTGCAATGTCCATTCCCGGTTGCGATGCTCTTATAATAGAGATTCATCCATCATTCTGAAGAAGCAAAACAACCAATCAATAGCTACTCACGCATAAAGTGCAAGAGTTCTCCAAATCTTTTTCATCATGGGACTGTTCCATAGAATTGTCAGAGATTGTGTTGCGTGGAGAGAGTGAGCGGAAAAGTCATCTCTCATAATGAGCATATTTCAAGGGCTGAAAGCTGCCAGGGGGGTTCAGAGAACAGCCTGTTACAGTATACCGCACAGTGGAATTATTTTTTAATTGTACTGCACTTCTAAAGCTACATCACATAACAAGTAAAAATGCTTGATGCAAGAAACGGAGACCGGTGTGACCTACACGGTCTCAGCTCTCCCAAATGACACATCTGTCTTCCTTTATTCTCTTCAAACAACTCTGAGTGAATATTGATTTCTTTCTCTTTACACATGAAGTCCGAAAGTCATGACAACCTTTGGGTTGATGTTCAGTCATGAGGGACACAAGGGGAGTCCTCAAGTTACGGCGGAGTTATGTTCCTACGCTGGCGACGTAACCCGAATTTCGTATTAAGTCCAATTTCCCCCTTAAAGTCGATATTTACATCAAAAATAATTTGTGCAGTAATTAAAAACAAAAGAAAACATTTGCGTGACCCGGTAGCGCCGGAACCAATATTTCGTGTTTCCGCACGGACATTCATTGCTGACTGACGGCAGAGCGGAGCGAATTCAAAATTAAACACGGAAATGTGACGCGCCTGACGGCCAGCCGACCTGCCGATGGACGTCCTTTACTGAAGGTAACAACAACACAACTTGAAATAACTTTAAAATGGCGTGATTAGTGTGGGAAATTAACAAAAAAATAAGGGACTACGTACGAGGCACGGCCGCCGTAAAGTTGAAACGACGGAGGTTGCGTACGACGTAACTCAAGGAATTTGGGGAATGCAGAAAATATTTACTTGGATGTTCTAATGAGCTAAATATTTGATGTTTTATGATTTTAAATGGTTTCGAAATGTGGGGAATTTTAGCATAACATTAATTAAAAGATGCCTGGCGGCATATATTTGTTGTCATTTATGACTACGTTATTGGGACGAATGGAATGTAAAGGAGGAATCCAGTCCGTCCAAGTAGATCAGTGTTAATCATAAGAGGCCAAGCCGGCTTAATTGAGCCGCATCTTTCGAGTCAGCAAGGTCAAGGTGATGGGATAATAAATCAACCGTGCCTCGTCGGCACTCTGCTCCGTTCCCACTAGTACCCAAGCCCACCCCTCAGTGTGTACGAGAGCCTCCCACCCCCAGTTAATTACATGTCTACATGTGCATGACCAGTGCTAATTAGTCACACCGAGAGCGACTGCAGCCCATGTTGGTGCTAAAATCACATTACCAGATGGAAAAATTGACACAAAAGCCTATTTGAAAATATGGGATTCTCCAGCTACATTGCGGTTAATGCAAGATTTTTTAAAGCATTAAAAAAAATAAAAAAAAATATATATATATATATATATATATATATATACCTACTGACTCTAATTATTTGCTTACTAGTAAAATGGAGAGAGTCACAGCTAGACCCGCCATACACCAAGCGACACACGGCTGAATTTGACTCAACTGGACAATCACGGACAATGTGTTGAAGGCTTTTCATATACAGAACTGCATAGTGTTTTTTTTCTAACCAGAAGAAACATGACACAATTGGCAAGGAAGACACATTTTGCCCTGGCCTGTCTTTGTATTATAATAATACAAAGAAAGGAAATGTGCGAGAAATGAAGGAGAGAGTGTGGATATTTGCTTGACCCCAAACATGCATATCTGCGACAGACGCTCCACGCTTTGCTTTTCAGCCACTAGTACAAACATTATGAATTATACATATAATTAACTATTAATGTTAAACACAACATATATACTATACCATACAGTACTGGTATGTCTTGGAGCTAAAGGACATTTTGATACAAGATGACTTTTAAATTGGCCGCTAAGTCTGCGACACTGCGATTCAAATTTCGTATCACAGTAAAACGTGTTGGCCCACTCATGAAAACTAGTTGCACACTTTGTTACAGTTTTGTTGTGTTCGCCCGCTTTGCTCGGTGTGTGGCGGGTTTCAAAGGCGGGGCGCTCATCTAACACAGCCGCTACTACACTATATGCAATATTTTGTAAGTCCTGGTATCAGGCTGATACCAAGCTTATTTCAAGATATTGGTACTCACGGTCTAATAGCTATTTTACGATTAGGAACTACAAATTAGATGTTAGAATAATAGAAAATAGCTATAATTTCATAAGATTTTAAGGAAAATGCTATATTTAGAGAAATTATGTAATTTGTAAATTGTATGTCAATTATGTAATTATTTTCTTTCTTGGTTGGGAAATTTTATGTATCAAAAGTACTAGTGGTATCGGTACTTGTTATCGGTATCAGTGACTAATTGAGTACTTACACTGATATTAGTTTGAAAAAAGTTGTTTTGAAAAAACAAATTCAATCGTTACATTTTAACTAAGTTGCTCCCAAAAACGTATAAAAAACGCTCTATTTTAAATATTGCCATTGTCCCAAAACCATTTATAAATGTTTTATGTTTTTTTTTTTTTTTTATGCTAGAGCATACAGAAGACTTTGATGCAGCCTCTGGCCTGAGGAGGTCGCTAAAGCAATGATAGTTATTACAAAAAAACGGTCAGCAGGTGGAAGCAGAGTATAAGAGATCAGCCAGGGCCATGTTGCAACAAGCTCTTTTCCATATTGTTTTAAACAGTTGTAAATAATGATGACATTTAGCTATATTCAAATGCTAATTGCTGCAAAACGGAAACAGATAGAAATTATGAAAGAAGAGACTATAATCTTACTTTTGGTAGGTTTCATGTCTTTATAACAGTAGAACACAATATTCTGTTGTCCTTGCAAAATGTGTCAAAATCCAGTAAAACAGCTAGGAGCGAAGGAGGTTGCTTCAGTGAAAATGGCTGGGAGCGAATGAGTTAAATCATGGCGTCCCTGAATGGTATTCAACCCCACCCTTTATGATGATGTACGCTTCGGCCAGATATAAATCAGTTTGACATTGCTGTTCATTTCATTGGGTGTGATGTTAAAAGCAAAAGTATGGCAGCAAATTAAAAAGGTAATGCATCTTTCTCAGATAACATGCACAATTACACAGCCCAAAGGAGGAAAATGCTTGCTCTGCTGTAGCGCTTTGACCCCCTGTCATTGCCATTTAGCGTCCTTCGGCCTGCGTGCTGGCATGTTGCCTTTCGCTACGCACCAAAGCACGCGAGTCTAAACAAACAAACCGTATTTTCCATTCTCGCCCTTAATCCACGGCCACAGAGCTATTCTGCGTGGACAGGGAACGGCTGGCGGATGGCAAAGGACAGCGAGATACGCACATCCAAGGTGAGGTGAAGAGGAGGGGCTTATGTGCGAGAAATGGCTACGGGCTGTGTTGAGGTGAGGAAGGGGAATCAGGGCCATGGCGGCTGCCTTCACCAGTCATCCTAACACATGAGCGCACTCTGTTTCTCGTACGCGGCGTTGCCCTCTTTCCCAGCAGATGTGACACATTCCCTCGGATAATCTGCTGTTGGGGGGGGGGGGCGTGCATGCATGTGCGTGGGTGGCTTTGGGTGTAGGTGCAGGTGGGGGTCACCGTGGTCTTCCCTCGCCTCATCAACGCCTTTGCACGAGGCGAGCGTACATACTGTACTCTGATTATCACCAAGCATCTAATTGGAGGGTGAGAGGATGTGGCGTGCAAGTAGTGCGCGTGTTGGCACAAATGAGTGCGTTGGTGTTGTGTGGGAGGGAGAACTTCAGCTGATGCTTTTCGCAGATTAACTGCGCTAATTATTGTCACTACTTCTAGACCAGCCATTGTCAAACTCGCATATTGTCGTTATGGTGACTCTTTGTAAAGTGACGTGAACCCACAAATGCATAATAGGTAAGTAGTAGCACGAATAGTGCACAAGTCCTTGTGGTTGGGTACTCGCCAATACTAATTAACAATACATAATAATGACATTGTCTTGAAACTGTGATCAAAATGTTTTATTTTAACCAAATATTGTTCAAAAACAATTTTTTCTTCAGCACGGCGGAAGTTTCACTCAAATGTAACACTTTTTAGAGTAGCACATTGCCATTGACATTTTAAATCAAACCACTTGTTTTTTTTTGTTTTTTTTTAAGTCATTCCCCAAAAATGTTCTATGTAGCCCCACTAGTCTAAATACAGTATTTTGGTTAACTAATTTACTGCCATTGACGGCTATAGACGTCAAAAAATAATTTTAACTATTTCTATTAGTTAAATTTTTGTTCCCACTTTTGTTAACGAGTATGAAAACCTAGAAATTGTTTAATTGTACATCTGGAAAATATGTAAAATTTGTGATTCATCGTGAGTTAATTAGTGAAGTCATGTGATTAATTGCAATAAAAAAAATAATCGCGTGACGCCCCTAATTTTTTTTAAATCGCGGCAGGCAATTACAATTTTTAGTTGTCATTAATCGCATGACTTCAATAGTTAACTCACAATTAATCACACATTTTATATATGTTCTAAATGTAAAATAAAAAAATATAGGTTTTCATACTCTTGTTAACAAAAGTGGAAAAACATGTTAAACTAATAAAAATAGTTTAAATGAATTTTTGCCGTTAATGAGTTAATATTGTGTTAGTGGAATCTGAGTTAAGCAGAAAAATACAGCAGTTTTTGTCACAATCAGTAGTTTTGCCACTTAGTGCCTTGAAAATGACATCACAGTTTCTCAGATCTCAGGTAACAACCAATCACCGCTCAGCTTCACAAAACAGATGAGCTGTGATTGGTCGTTGCCTGAGCAACATTGATGTCATTTTCAGTCAACAGCAAGTGGCAAAATGGCTGCCCCCTGAGGTGGATAAAAATGACTGGATTTTGCTGCATAACTCATATTACACAAATGTAATATTAATCAGAATAAAAGTATTTCTTGATAACGCCACAGGCTCTAAAACTAAATCGTGACAGGACAGGTGCTGCTGTTAAGTACAATAAAACTAAACCTAAGACATTTCATCACTTGTTTGTTGCTCCAAATCCTTTTGACCTCATTCCTTTTGGCCACATTTTCCACTTTGGCCATCTGTGTGCGTCTGCCTGAGGGGCTCGGACGTGACGGGCCTCTCTCAATCTCGCTGGCTTTTTACCTTCAGTCTTTTGAAAGCTGCCACTAGTCTCCCTTATCCAGCTCAAATTACGGCACTCATTAATTCGCCGACGTCAACAGACAACCCTGCAGCTGCTCGGCACCAATCAGCCAGTTAATGAAAGGCGCCATCTCGTTAGCCATCTCGTGGACACACCTAATGAACAGATGAACGTGTTTTCCCCCTCTTATTTTATAACCCTGTGCTGTATCGCAGCTTTGAGTAGGCTCATTCTCGCGTCACGATGGCTATATGAGTGTCTGTAGAGTGGGAATGGTCCCCAAATTGGCCGGAGATCCGGATGATGTTGAAGGCGGGTGAATAAACGTTCCTTTATGGTATCACTGAGCAGATCACTTGACGTGTCGTTTCAGTGCAGCTGCTCATTAGACAGCGGCAGTGCACGTTTGAAAGCAACTCTCCTCTAAGGTTAGGCAACGCATCAATTGTATCAATGACTTTCATACATTGTTTATAGCTTTCGTAGTTGACGGCTTCCACTAACAACATTGCATCTCTGTTGCCATTTTCCGCGATTTGGTAGCTATTTAGTGACTTTTCCGACCCCTCGGCAACTAATGAGCTCAATTGCCGCTAAAACAGACAACATAAGCGGAATCATTTTCACATTGTTTACCAGATCATGAGAAAGGAGCTTAGTGTAAGACAATCACTGACTGAATCATGCCGAACATTTCCAAAGACATGGTGCCCATTTATAATTTGCAAAAGTAGATATTTATCAACATGTTAGAAAGTAGGGGTGTGAATTGCCTAGTACCTGGCGATTCGGTTCATGTCATGATTCATAGGTCACGATTCGATTCGACACAGATTAATCCCGATACGAATCTATAAATTGATTATTGCAACAACAAAAAAACAACCTCAAATTTAGAAAATACTAATCAGTAAACTTGTACATCTACACTGTAAGATTTGTATGAAAATGTATTTATTTATCTGAAAATTCTGTTTCATGTTTGAACAACACTGAAAAAAAAATAGGCTTAATGTTCCATTAATAAAACATTCTTCCATGCTTAATGTGTAAATCCTAACCCTAAGTAAGACGTTTTGTTGAATATTCCCATAAAAAAATTGATGTTTAAAAATCGATTCGGCCGCTGTAATATCGCGATATATTGCCGAATAGATTTTTTCCAACACCCCTATTAGAAACTTTTGTCACCAGCTAAGTGCTTCCAAGCTGTAAATGTTTTTTAGAAGGAACAGCAGAGCAAACATTTTGAGGTCTTCTGACATTTGCTAACATCTTGCTAGATTTGAGGTCTCTATATGTCATAGAACACAGCAGAGTAAGTATTCAAATTGTGTCTGCTTTGTGATTTGTTCAACCTAAGTTGCATTCAGTTTCAGATATTCTACAGTATTGTGTTGTCATGGAAATGTACCCGAGCTGGTGAAGCAGCTTTTGTCTCGCCCAAGGTTAATTTTGTACGCTCTGTTCCGAGTAACTGTAAAAAAATAAAAGTTTGTTGATCACAAGGTGGCTGAGAGTTTATAAATAAATAATAATTAATTCTGCAGTCAATCATGGCATTTTTAGTTTTCCTGTCTCTCCTCCGTTACCTGTTGATGAGTTAAGGCAGTTTTTTGCTTTGTTGTTTAGATAAGGGCAGCATTCCCACATGGAGGTCAATCTAAATTGGAGTTATATGGGATGCCAGTTTTCCATAATGTCCCTCCCAACATGCCTCTAGAGAAAATGACTTAACTTTGCCTTCATCCTTCCCGACAAGCATTTTAGGTGTAGTATCCGCTATAGAAATCTGCCCACAATAGCTCGGTTCAAAGCTGCAAAAGTAATAAGAGCCGAATGCACAGAGACAGAAAACAGCTGTGGGTTTGCAACATCTGCTTGTTTTAGGAAGAAGAATCGGGGTCATCAGAGTAAGGGTTTAAGTATTGTAATTCTATACTTGCAACTTTGTGGGAACATTTTAGTTGGCTCTTCTGAATGAATTTGGAGAGATCCTGGCTAACCGTCATCAAACACCTTTTGGCCTTATGAGGGAGGGAATGTAAGTCCAAATTTGTATTCATTTTATTTTCCTTTGTGTGTAATGGCAACGTGTCCCTATATTTTTGCCCATACATTGTTTTGAAAAAGCCGTTCTTGCCTCACTAAAGTAATGTTAATTGGTAGTTTTATCAACGTTCTCAAAGCAGTGACTTGATCAGATTAACTGATTCGTTGCCAACCATTGGCACTCATCACAAGCAATTGTGTTGAATTATCCGTTGCTTCAAGGGTTGTAACACGGCAATACTGAGTTTCATTAGTCCGTCCTTGTTTTTTTGCCTTGTATGTTAGCATGGAGCTAGCATTAAACATTAAGCTAGCTTAAAGGAAGTGCTTGGCTTCTTTTTTTTGAAGAACATTTCACTGTCTGCTAGGGGTGTACCAAAAAATCAATTGCGACTCATTTAGTACGATTCAGAATCGATTTTGGGACATTTAAAATTTATTCTGAATCGTACTAAATGAGAATCGCAATTCATTTTTTATGTAATTGTTTTATACTGTCTTGCCCTTCTTTGTGTGTGCCTTTTATTGGGAGCGCTGTTCATGTTGTACACGATTTGGCCACTTAGGGGCAGTGTGTTTCCGCACGTTCTGATTCACTGTTAAATTGTAGCCACATTAGAGAGTAGAAGGAAAAAGTCACGATCAAGTTATTCCAATAAAAGTTGTTGTTTTTTGCAGCGTAGGAAGAGCATATGCTGGTGAGCAATGTTAACATGCTTCTCTGTATACATTCCTGAAGCGTTTTGTATGAATAGCCATTCTTTTGAGTAATAAAAGTGCCGCGAGTAGCACGCTAATTAGAATTAGCGAGTGAGACTGGAGTAGAAATCATTCATTGTCAATCAGATCACCTTGAATCCATAATCGTTCTGAATCGAATCGTGAGACAGTCAAAGATTCCCACCCCTTCTATCTGCCAAACTGCTTGCAAGTCAAATGTTTGCTCGTAACTCAGATTTGTGCTCACAACTCAAGATGGCTCATATCTCGAAAACTTGTCGGTCATGGCACTTGGGTCAGTTGGGTTCTTCTACCAGTTGTCAGTCAGCAAATCCGTGTACGCCGAGTCATGTCAGTGTGTGTAAGCACTGTCTGGATGTAGGATTTCTCGTCTGTGTGTGCGTGTGTATGCGTCAGTTGGAGCCTGGCCATGTTTTGTGTGGCGGTGCGCATGGAAACAAACACACAGACAAAGAAAGAAAAACAGAAAATGAGATTTGCAGTGCGCTGCTCTCGGTAGGCCCCGCGGGCCATCATCGCAGAACAGCCTCTTCATCAATTTAGTGGCGCCGCGGAAGGACTTCTCTTTGTCACATTTGCTCGTTCTCCCCCATCACTCGCCACTTTTACTTCTCCACGGCCGTGACCTTAGCCCGACATTAATGGAAAGGCATGTCCTTTGTGATTCCTTGGCTGTAAGATGGACGGGTGAGTTGATGGGATCTAGACAAGGAAAAAGAGCAGGCGAATTCAGTGAACCATCACTTTTCAAACCTGAATGGCAAAAATTCGCTATTTTTTATTTTTTAGAATTGCCTATAAATTATAAGCTATAATAGCAGTTTTTGTTATAAATATCCCCCAAACTGTGATCCCAAAACACTTGTCCAATTAAGCCACCATACTAACATATGTTCATCAAATACTACGAGAATCCATCTTTTACTGCTACCGCTGATACGTTCGCAACCTACCTTTTTTTTTTTTAGGTCGGACTAATCAGGCGTTGTTTACAGGGGGGGGGAGGCGCTTCACGCATTGATGTTGGTCCTAAGACAAGACCGAAGACAACATTTTTATCTGTTGCCGTGAGTGGTGAAAACAAAGGTGCACAAGATGCCGCATCGTCCAATCAGCTCGAAGTATTGTACGGAATGCCCCGCCTTTCCCGAGCAAATCACTGTGGAGAATTCCCAGATTGATAATGTGAAGAACTCCCTTGCGTGAATCACAATTATCAATCTGGCAGTTGCCAGGTTACTGGCTTCTGGCCAAGACCCGCTCTTTCTTCCTCTCTGGGCAGCTCAATTTAAAACTGCTCAGCTGCGGTAAATAGATTTATTTTCAAAAGGGCCACCAGGGTCAGGTCGCTCAGGCAATAACCTGAGCAGACTTCCCCAGCCACTTTTTCCAGCTCTTCTGGGGTGGGGGGAATCCCGACACGTTCCCTCCTTTGTCGTCCCCGGGCCCACCATGCCCTGAACACCTCACTAAGGACACATCCTAACCAGATGCCCAGACTACCTTATCTGGCTCCTCTCAGTACGGAGGAGCAGCGCCTGTTTGTGTTATGTTCTACAGAAAAATGTGCAAGTCTATGATTGGAAATGATGAGCTCGAGGCATAAATTCAAATGGGAATCAATTCAAAACATGGCCGGGAATTGATTAGCTGTGACCAATGTGCTATAAACTTGTGTGAATGGCCCTTTTCTCTCTGCACTAACATAAGGTGTTAATTATCTTGTCTTTATGGGGGGGGGTGGGCTCCGCGTGCCCAGCAGAAGGTCTTTATGAGCGTATGCATGCCAGCCCCTTCCAAAAAACCCCAGATGTCTTCATTAATGAACCAAATGAAGCTGTCTTTGTGCAACTCCCTCCTTTCTTTTGAGCTTGCAAAAATCAGCAGGTGTGCTTAAAGTTACCTGTCACTCAACTGAAACATGTTCCATTTGCCCTCCTCTCCTGTAATTATTAGGAAACAGAGCTTCCAAGCTCATGTCGGATTTGGCCAAATTACCGAATTACACGAGTTCTTAAATTGAGCTCGATTGCGAGATAGAATTAAGAAGACGTCTGAGTAGAATCGACAAGGCTGTTTGCGCTTAAGTGAGCGCGTCGCTTTTGTCTGCAAGTCTTTGTTTCTGCAAAGTCTTTGTGCGGTATCGGAGGACAAAGCTGAGCGCACGCAGCTTTTCCGCGCGTAGCACATCATCAGGTTCGAGTTGTCAACGGCAGCCAGATGTTCCCTGCCAGCGTGCGTGTCGTCTGTCTTCTTATCATGATTCTTTGTCAGCACGTTGAACTGTTGGACTTTCAGACATAAACTGGATTTATTAGAGTGCAAGACTAATGATATCTTTTTTTTAGTCAGTACTTGGTCAAAAGAGCTTTTCATCCTGAAAAAAAAGAAGGTATATCTCAAACAAAACTGATCTCAGTATTTCTCGTATCACGTGAAATTTTTGAGCAATACATAGGATCCCTGTTTTTTTTTAAATATATGAAATAAATGGAATATTTTAGTAAGATAGAATAGTTACAAGCTTTGAAAACAAAACAAAAAACCAGCATAAAACGGAAGATAAAGTTTTAACGGTATGCCCGTGGTTCCAAGGTTTACGTAAACTGTGTGGAATAAATTTTGGGGGGGAAAGCTATTGCAATTTTGGAATCAGCTTGACAATTTCAGTTT
Organism: Leptonotus elevatus; assembly: GCF_054856555.1. Taxonomy (NCBI): domain Eukaryota; kingdom Metazoa; phylum Chordata; class Actinopteri; order Syngnathiformes; family Syngnathidae; genus Leptonotus; species Leptonotus elevatus. The sequence goes on along the minus strand of NC_141249.1, from coordinate 16,304,975 downwards.
TAAAGCTGCTCAGTGATCAATGCAGACAATGCGCACATGACGTCGTCACATCCGCAGACAGAGAGTGGGACATTCAAACCCGAATCCAGTCTGAAAATCATTGGCCAGAGGCTTGCAGGAGTACAACTAAGATGTTAATCTGCTAATTAGACGTTTGAGTCATAAATTATCAAATAAAAATATATTTTGGGGCAAATTCCTCCATTGGGAAACTTTAATCTAGTGTTGTTCCGATACCGGTATTGGGATAGGCCCCAATACTGCATTAAAACAGAGGTATCGGCATCGGAAAGTACTAACAAATAACATGCCGATACCATTATTTCCTTTTAATACAGCATCTTGTGTCTTGCTCGTGCACGACATTCACTGATGTGTGACGTGGTCACTGCATGCTGAGCCAAGATATCCTATTGGCCCTTGAATGCTCTGAACCAATGGCAGGGCAGCTTTTTCATGTTGGGGGAAAAAAACCTAGGTATCGGTATCGGCCGATACTATAAAACTGGGCATCGGAACAACGCTACTTTAATCTGCATAATATATATATATATATATATATATATATATATATATATATATATATATATATATATATATATATATATATATATATATATATATATATATATATATATATATATATATATATATATATATATATATATATATATATATATATATATATGTATGTGTGTAATTTCACAAAAATAAAATTTCAGATTTTGGGGGGAATTTGTTTTTTTCTTTTTTAAGTCACTCGTCACTTAAAAAAAAAAAAAAGTTTATAGAGGGGTTGTAAAAGTCACAAAGTTAACAACACTTTACTGTGCTTTTGTAAACCAGTTTCTGTCTGTCCACAAACATGTTATTGGGACAAGCACAACATCAGTGAGAACGGGCTTTGGACTACAGAGGTCACAAAAAGATTGTGAAAGAAAGTCCTAAAATGGACTAATCATCTAAAAAAGAATACCTCTCAAGCGTTGCAAATGGCCCATTTGTGATACAGCTCTTGCATTGTATGCCAGCAGCTTGCTTGCTTGCTTGTAGCTCATGGCATACGGAATTCTTAAAGACCCAAATCATGCTAAATTTGATCAAATGGGTCTCTTTGGGCCACTCATTACCCCGCGGTTCCGTTTTGTTCGCCAGTTAGAGCAAGCGGACAGACCGATGGGCGTATTCTCAGTGTCAGGTGTGCATACGAGTCTCATTGAGGGGTGCCAGGCCATACTTTGGTCCTGGCTTCGGTGGCCCGCTCCAGATGGGGCCATTGTACCGTGCCACGCATCAATAATTCACAGAGAGCCAGAGAAAGTGGCGGAGTGTGTCTGCCTGCTCAATAATTAACCAGGGAGGGGAGAGAGGCATGTTTATACAGCCAGGTCCCTTTCCCTACGCCCATTCAAATAGCCTTTGAAGAGGCGGGCTTGGCGGAGAGAAGGAAAGAGGGCTGGGCGGTGGGGGTCTTTAGATTTGTCAGCTCATTAAGACGTCTCTTTTCCTTGTATTTGTTTTGTAATCTTTTTAGCCGGAGTATTGCACAAGAACGGGCAAATCCAAATCGCATAACGTGCGCTTGTGTCAGACTACAGAGACGACAGATTATTGCCTGCCATGGTAGATAATGAGCTATTTTCAGCTCTGCCTCACTCTGCACCCTGTAACCCCCCCCCCCCCCCCCCCTCCACTGTAGGTAGGACAGTGTAAGAAGCATTTTCACAGCCCTCACACCCTTCAATTACTCTGCCACATGGCACACATGAAGCCTCAATTTTGTCCCGGTTGCTGGTGTGGCCACACAATTTCTCAGCATCCCATAACAGTGAACAATGCAGGCAATGCAGTATATCTCTTAAATGATCTCCCTTCTCTCCCATGATGAATGGCTGTGTCCAGAGGAACTGTTGTGTACGGTGCACACCATCCCTCAGTGGACTGAAATATGGGATGTGAGATACATCCAGGAACTTCTGAGGTTGAACAGAATTAGTGCTGTGACTATCGAATATTTTTAGAATCAATTATTTATTCGATTAATATTCAATCAAGAAATGGTTCCAAATGATTACTCCATTGTGAAATAGTTGTCGATTAACTCATTTGCTGCCAAAAAACTTAAATCCCACCATGCTCCCAAAGACGTATTTATAAGTTTTTTATGTTTGTTTGTTTTTTATGCTATAGCATACAGAAAACTTTGATGCAGCCTCTGAACTGAAGAGAATGCTTGAAGCAATGGTAGTTATTACAAAAATGTCCAGCAGAGTATAAGAGATCAATCAGGGCCATGTTTCAAAAAGCTCTTTCCCCACTGCTTTAAGCAGATTTGTGAATAATGATGAAACTTAGCTATTTTGTAATGTTAATTGCTGCAAAACGGAAACACATTTTTTCCTGATGACAAAAGATACTCTAACCTTTCTTTTGGTAGGTTACATGTTTTTATATTAATAGAACACAATATTTTGTGGGCCTTGCAAAATCTGTCAAAATCCAGTAAAAGAGCCAAGAATGAAGGCGGTTGCTTCAGTAAAAATGGCTGGGAGTGAATGAGTTAATTTACTTGTCAATTAATCGATTTAATTTTGGCAGCTCTTAACAGAATGCACTCAATTGGTTCTGATTATAAATTATCCAATAGGAAATAAGAGAAATGGATCATAAACCCAATAAAGCCTGGACCAGGAAATATATCAGAGAAAATTCAGATTCTTTGTAAATAAAGTATTTATTGGTCCTTTTGAAAAAACAAAACAAAAACAAAAAACAAATTGAAAATCAACTTCCACATATGACTTTTGTACATTTATAACTGAAAAATATAATAATAAACAGACATATCAAGCATAGTTTTTCCAAAAATCAGAAAGTACATTTAGTTGTCTCTCCTTTCTCAATTGGGGCAATCTTGTAAGGTCGCTGGAAAAGCCATCAGATGGGTGATACTGCCCTCTAATGGATTATCTGCGCAACGCATGTGTCAGATCATATACATCCGGGTTTTAATGGGAAAAAAATATTATAATCGTGAAATAGAGGCCTCAAAATGTATTTTATTTAATATGATGTGTTTGACGTATCATACCTGATGTATCAATTGTATTTATTTTTATTTTTAAAGACGCAAAGGTATGCAAGCAAGGTGGAAAAACATGTGGTATCATGGCAGGTCATAGGTCATTACTCAGCATCCCATTTCTTACTGTGTATAATATCCAGCATCCCATTGCTTACTGTGTATAATATCCAGCATCCCATTGCTTACTGTGTATAATATCCAGCATCCTCAGTCCATCACATAACAAGACGACCTCCTGCCGCCGCATCTCACTTCCATTTGCTTCCTCTCATTAAAATCTTGCACTCTCACCGCTTCGTCATCGCCGCCTCTCTCACATTTCTGCTTTTTTGTTGAAGCCATCTGTGCTTTTCTCACTCTGTCGCTCTTGTTTCTCTCACCTGATATCAACCCCCCCCCTTCCCCCCGCCGAACCCGCATCACCCCCTCTTCCTCTATTAGAGATGAGAGAGTTGTCAGAGCTGTCCTGGCCTGCCCCGGTGGGTCAAAGGGGGGAGGAGGATCCCTCCGCTCAAGAACAAGGTGACCTCTCGCCCTGAACACGACCCGCCATCTTCCCCACATTTACTCCGTCGTCACCACCCCTCCCCCATGAACTCAAACATCTGCAGTCACCGTGACCTTTGACTCCGTCTGTTCTGTTGCTTTCCACCTGCTATCCATTTAGCCTCAGATTCCGTAGCTATTCTACTGTGCGTGATTTAAGGAAAGTGACAATTTAAAAAATGTTTCTCTTTTTTTTTGCCATGTAGTATGAGAGGCAAATATTCAAATGACATGAAATTTTGTGGTGTGTATGACTTTACCTTTATTGATCAAGCGATATAAAAATGAGCCATATCGGTCACTAATAAAAAATAAATCTTCTTCTGTGCCAACAGTACAGTTCGACGGGACCGAATGGGATCGCTCGTCTTCGCCCACCGAGCGTTTGCGTCCCCCAGGGCCCCGGTCCAGCCCGCTGGTGGGCGGGGGGGTGAAGTTTCGAATGCCCCAAGAGGGCCTCACCATGGTGGGGGAGAGGGTGGACCCCACACAGCCTCTGGAGAAGCAAGTGTACGTCTTCCCGTTTTCTGATCCATATAATGTACAGTACATTATTTGTCCAATAGGCCACATTGCTGTTGACATTTCATTACATTAAGAGGTTTGCTTGATTTCATGTTCACTGTCCTTGTGGCCATTAGTTTAATTACCTCAATCTAATGGATGGCAAAGTGATAAAAAGTTTTATAGCAGTAGGCGCATTGCTGATACACTTGACATTTACTGTCTTCTAAACATGCTCATAATGCTGTGCAAGATGAGTTCATACATGACATACTTAGACAACATCTCAATGGGATGATTTTCCCTCTTGATTATGAGCAGCTTTTAACATTTAAAGGACAATTTGTGTTATTCGGCTAACTTCCCTTCACTTTGAGCCATTAATGAGCGTGGACAATATGACGCGTTAATGTGTTTCGGCGAAGCAGCGCCCAGCCGAACCCAGGGAGCTGTGAAGCATTAGAGTAAAAACTAATTAGGTCTGAACATTAAAAACACACATTTACTTTGGTGTTGTAATTTTAGACATCATTGGTGTGATTTATGTGCCGCCTCTTTGCTCATAAAGACTTTGTTTCGCTAATGGAATCCAACCACACGAGTCGACATCACTTAAGCACATGCTGTAAAGGTATATGTGTACACACGCTAATACGCAACGCGCTAGCCGATTTTGTTGCCTCATTGAATCCATGATTGTTATTTAAGTGCTGCTGTGAGGTTTATTACCTTCTATGGCACCTTTAAAAAAAATTAAACACAAAATGAACGCCTCATTAATTATGGTTGTTACAAACAATGGTGTTCCTTAATCCATTGTATGGACTCAAAAACAAGAAGACGTTCACTTTTTATCAGGTACCAGACACACTATAAGTGTGTGCATGCACACATTGTGCGAGTAAATGTGAGTGAGAGCGAGCATGCATGACCACTCTCGCTTTTTCTGTGTCTCAGGTGGTACCACGGTTCACTGTCTCGGTCCGAAGCGGAGTCGCTGCTCACGTTGAGTAAAGAGTGTAGCTACCTGGTGAGGAACAGCCAGACCAACAGATGCGACTACTCGCTGTCTCTAAGGTACACACGTTAACACTCACTAACCGGGGCGGGGGGTTAGCCAGAGGGCCACTTCTTTAATCTGGCTTACTGAGTATTTATATTAATTGAATAGTTCTGTAATATTTTTTGCATTAGTTTAGACATTTTGATTCTTAGTTAAAATGTATTTATTATTATTTTGTTAGTTAAATTTTTTTTTTTAGCTTATTAAATTATTAAATGATTCATTGCAAATAATAAAATATAACAATATTGGTCAAATAAACTTTTTTATTTTATTGAGTAATAGTTAATTGATCAGGAAGAGCAGGCATTCCTTTTTATTATAAAAATGAACAATTTTAAATAGAGTAAAAAAAAAAAGAGTAAAACATTTTTAATTAATTAAAACGGAATTATATGTACTGATTATAAAGTTTTAATAAATGAAAAATTAGGAAGTTGTGCTTTATTTTTATGTATTTATTTATTCATTCAATTATTTGGAGTCAATATGAATAATAGTTTAAAGAATATTGATCATCATTTTACTTAAAAATACTATTACAAAAATAATATTTTTGTAGAGTGAACAATTATTTTAATATATATTAAAATATTAGTAAAATATTTGTTCACTGTTTATTATTAGCAAACAAATTGGCGTTAATTATCGTTTTAGTGCAAAATTACCAATTTTACCTACAATCAACTTTTTTTAAATATTAAATGGTGCTTTTTAATTGGAATTAAAAATTTGTTTTAATTTTTTCTGATCATAATTTATTAATTAATGACAATTTATCTTGCTTTAAGTAAAACCATTTAAAATGAACAAAATATTTTATTACAAAATTCAGTTTTACCTAATACAAAAATATTAGTCAAATTCAATTATTCATTTTTTTCAATTAATTTAGTTTAAGTGATAACATTAAAAATTAACCTATTTTATTATATTTCTTATGAAATGTAAAAATATTACACTGTTAAATAATTGAATTGTTATGATCAAATACATTTAAATGCTCATATTAAAATTGTACAGGAACCAGCAATAAAGTATTCTTTTATTTTTTAAATGAACTCTTAAACACACGTTTTAACTTTTTGTTTTGAAACCTCATCTACAGGTGACCTAGCCCATCTGTTCATTTGAAAACTCAAACGTGGCCCTTGATCACATCAGTTTGCTTTTACTAATCGCATGCTTCTCATTGCTGCAAAGTGTGTGTGAAGCCACCTGAACAGCAGTCACTGTATAAACACACACACACACCTCCATCTGTCTCTCCCCTCCTCCTTTCTTTCATCACCCAAACTTAGGACAGCTGCCTCACGCTTCCTCCTCCGCTACTCATTTGCAGGCTGCTATAATGCTTATCTGGTCAAATCTCTCCCTTGTAATTACGACCATGATCCATCGCTTTGGCCTCCCATCATGCCTCTGTCCTTGACTCTCCCCCACAACTGACCCCGCCTTCTCCTCTCACTGTAGCCTTCTTCTTTGGTCTCAAAGGGCCCTCCTAAGTGGTAATCAGGCAGGTAGAGCACACTTCAGTGCACACATCATCTTCGCCGTAATCACTAATGAATATGAATCACCTTCTGCGGGCAACACAAGAAGGGAGAAGACTCACAAGAGAGATTGAAGGAGTACACGTGTGTGTTGAGGGTGGGAGGGATGTGGAGGGGCTTGCACGTAAACAACTTTGAGGATTACTCACACATTTTTTGCACACTTCCTGTCTGTCATGGCGCAAGGTCGCAACTTTGGTTCCGCATTTTGCTCGCGTGAAGCGAGCGGATATGGAGTCTCGGGACAGTGTAATTAAATTCAGCCTTCAACGTTATGATCTCCTTCAATTTGCTTAGTGAGTGATATGAACATGTTTTGTTTACATTCATTAGAATTTCACTTCGATGTGACCTTGCGTGTGGTTTAAATCAGTTTCCCAAACTTAATTGAGTCAAGGCACGTACTTGACATTGCAAAAAAGGCAATAAATAAATATAAAGAAAAATATCTTAAATAACTATATAAAAAAAAATCATTCATTTGCTGAGTTACCACTAGGTATTATACCTTATATTGCTATCATTTGTGTTGTGCACCAACATCAATACAACACCAACCCCAAATTATGTTCAATCTACAATACACCATGCCGAAAAACGCCACTAACGCTGACTGTATTCACGTCGATCCCTCAACCAGACAAAAAGCCTTAAAAGGGTAGTCAACCCCAAATTCTTCTCGACAATATGTTCGATGTAGCCCCGCTTGTCTAAACGCGACCTTCTAATTAATATTGCGTTTGTGGAATATTAATGAAGCAGCAAAATCCAGCCATTTTGATTTGTCACAAGGGGCGGCCATTTTGCCTTGTCAGCTGAAAATGACATCACAGTTGCTCAGGGCTTGGGTAACGACCAATCACGGCTCACCTGCTTTCTGCAGCTGAGCCATGATTGGTCAGCTCTGAGCTACTGTGATCATTTTCAGTCAACAACATGTGGCAAAATGGCCGCCCCCTGAGCTGGATAAAAACAAGTCGATTTTGCTGCTTAACCCACAAATGCAATATTGTAAAGAAAATTTGGGGGTTGTCTTCCATGTTAATGCTTCACAAAAGCAAACCTCTTTCCAAATTATTTTTCAAAGGTCTTAGAGCCATGAGTGATGCAATAAATAAATCAATGAGCTGCTTTTGTACTGAAGCACTACATCGATCCATTGTGAACAAAAGAGACTTACTCACATATATCATATACAACATCCGGACTTCTACAGAGTGAGGCGACACTTGACAACACTTTTTGACAGTTCAAGTTTTCAGACATAATAGATTTGTTCTCAAGCTTTTTTCAACTTTTTAAATGATAATCATACGTAAAAATTTCAGCTGACGCGGGGACAGACAAACGAGGTTTTCACACAAATAGAATAAATCTGTAACCCATGTAACACATTCCGATTTATCTATGATTTAACCTTTAAGCTGGTATCAGGCTTTAGGCTCCTAAAAACAACTACTGTAGATAAGCGTCACTTCAATTCTGTTTAGTCTTCATCAGAATGTTGTGACTGCCTAACGCAATCATTCCCCCCGAGAAACAACACTCTTTGTTGACAATGATAGAATGCGGCATCCATCTGGCATTTTTTCCCCCAGCCACGTAGTTTGCCTCCCACCAGGAGGGCCGACAACAGCATTGACAAGAGAATAGCGCGACCTGGGGGCCGATGTGCCAAAAGACTGTCAGGATTTGAGTGGATAATTGACAGTAAAGCTCTAATTTTGCTGATGGGTTCATGCAAGTGATGTTTTGAAGGTGATCAATTATGATAATTTGATTGTAAAATAGCAGTGCTTTGATTATGTGTACTTTGCGCCAATGTGTGATTTGCTATCTAGTATGGAGGACCAAAACTGCCAAAATTAAAAATAAATATGACTACAGTAATTTCTGGACTAAAAGGCGCACCTGACTATAAGCAGCGCTAGATAGATCTGGGGAATACGCGAGTTTGTTACACATATAAGCCGCATCCGACTGTAAGCCGCAGGTGCTTTAATGTAACCGCACCGTCCCCTTGTGATCTGATGGATAAGCCGCAACTTTGTATTAGCCGCAGGGTCGAATGCAAGTGAAAAAAGTAGCGGCTTATAGTCCAGAAATTACTGTAAATAAATAAATGACTAAAAGTGAAAATAAAAACTGATATAAAAAAATATAATTCAAAAAATAAATATAAATCAAAATATACATATATATATATATATATATATATATATTTATAAATAAATAAATACAAAAATACGAAATTCAAAAAATATAAATAAATGTCGAAATAAACACAAAAAACACGGCAGAGCCCAACCCAAGACACCCTTTGGACCGCCCCCTCATTTCAATAACATTTCAACCTGACAGAGAGTCTGTAGCATGAAATAAATAAATGTGAAATATTGTGTTTATTTATGGAGCGATATTTATCATCTATTTATGTATTCATTTCAGCATTTATTTTTATTTTTTGAATCTCGTTGTTTATCTTTATCTTTATATACTTGTATTTATTTAAAAAGGTAAATAAGGCGCCGGTGCCTGGGTGCGGGTGGTCCCCGGGGGCTGGGGGTCGGGGGTTGGGGGGCTGCCGGTTGGTCGGGGTGGGGTCGGGGGGGGGGCGGCTTTGTTGGGGGGGGCGGTGGTGGGGGTTGCGGGGTGGGGGGGTGCTGGGGGTGGGGGGTGTCTGGGGGATTGGGGGCATGGGGGCGGCTGGGGCTGGGTTGGGGTGGGTGGCGGGGGGTGGATGGGGGGCGGGGGGTGGTGGGGGGGGGCGGGGGTTGGGGGCCGGTGGGGTGCCTGGTGGGCCTGCAGTGCCCCGTCCTGCTGCGTTGGGCCGGGGGCGCGGGCCGTGTTGGGGCGGGGGGCGCTCCTGCTCCTGGGTTTGCTCTCCGGCCGGTGGCCCTGGTGGGGCCCGGGGGTCGTCCTTTGGCGCTGCCGCGGCCTGGGGGGCCCTGAGGTGTTGCGCTTGCTCTGTTCCGGCGGGGGTCGACGGCTCCCCTCTTTGGTGGAGATTTTCATGCATGCCAGATCCACCACACCAGCATCTACCGAAACTCAGACACAATCTGTTTCCTCCTCAGGTTATTGAATCGGTGGAGGCTGGTGTCTCGGATCTCACGCGGCTTCGTCTGTCCTTCCTTCCTTTTCTCGGTCTCTCCGTTGGTCTCTTGAGGCCTCCCTGACTTTATGTTTTTTGGATTTGTTGGGGTCTGGATGTTTCTTGGGCTGGGGAGGAGTTCTGGTGGGGGGTGTCTGGTCGGTGCTGGATTTCACCTTCCTTGGTTTTCTTCGGTCCCCTCGGGTCTCCTGGTGTTCGATTTAGGTGAACGGTATAAGATTTTTTTTTCTAATAGGTTTTCTGGTGAGCTAACAAACACACGCACGCACGCACGCACACACACATACTCACCCACACACACAAAAAAAAAAAAAAAAAAGTATGTATGTATGTATGTATATATGTATATATGTATGTATATATGTGTATATATATATATATATATATTTTTAAAAAAAAAAAAAAAAAAAAAAAAAAAAAAGAGCAATGATGATGACATTTCCGAATGAACAATACTGAGCTCTTAAAAAGAAAAAAAAAAAAAAAAAAGAAAAAAAAAAAGGGATATATATATATATATATTTTTTTATATTTACGTTTTTATTTTCACTTTTATGTATTTATCTAGTCACTTATTTATTTTTAGTTCTGGTCCTCTATATCTAGCTTTTCAAGCGAGGAATATAAGAAGGAGAGTTACCAATCTGAGCTGCCACAGTGGAGCGCAGACCTCCGCCAAGGCAAAACATTCCTAAACAGACCTATGAAAGTGGAAGTCGGCCATGGCCGCCAGGGACCTGCATATTTCTCACCCACCTTCACAGTCCAATGCTTCCCCTTTCTCTCGTTGCATCCGCATGTGCTAATCCTCATCCATCATAACATCCCCTCCCTCCCTTAATCCACCGAGGCTTCATGACTCCTTTCACCGTGACTCCCCCGTGGTAATTTGAGCTTGTTGTTTTGGTCCCAGGAGCTGCCAGGGTTTCATGCACATCAAGTTCGCGCAGTGCAAAGACGGCAAGTACGTGCTGGGACACAACAGCCCGCTGTTCGACTCCATCCCCGAGCTGGTGCACTACTACACCACGCACAAGCTCCCCATCCGCGGCGCCGAACACCTGTCGCTGCTCTTTCCCGTGCTGGTGCAGACGCTCTGACTCTGAAAAGTTTTCGTAGAGAAACTTCAAACTCATTCGTCCCAGGTTATTTTTGGACTGGACCTTTCACTGCTGTTCTACTTGTGCCAAGCGTTGCCGACATCCAAGGAGATTGATTCGCAGGGAAGCCAATACCTGAACTCCTCTCCCGCTCTCTTTCGGACATATCTGTGCTGGACCAAGGTTGATGGATTTCAGCACATCAGAAATTCTCCTTTTCATTATTTTTTTTTCTTCTTGGGCGCACCGGCCTTACAGCTGAGGAAGTCAGTGGCACCTTGGGAGAAGTCGTGATTCGCGGAGGTTCTGTTCGCAGGGGAGAGTTTGCCGAAGATTGAGATTCAATTACTGCTGTTTCACCAAAACAAACAACACTTCATTAACACTGGTTAAATGTTCCTCTTGTCAGGTTTTTCACATTTATACTAGGATCAATAAATAGAACCATAAAGGATGTTGAATGTGTCTTTCATTACTGAGCTTTAAGCCCCCACCCAAATATTTCTTGACTACAATATGTTCTATGCGGCCCCACTAGACTAAATACAGTATTCTGGTTAATATTGCCCGAGTGGAATATGCGGTAAGCCGCAAAATCCAGCAGTTTTTATCAATATTAGAAGGCGGCCATTTTGCCACTTGTTCTCGAGTGAAAATGACATCACAGTTGCTCAGGTCTGAGGTAACAACCAATCACAGCTCAGGTTCAGAAAAAGGGTGAATTGTGATTGGTTGTTGCCTGAGCCCCCTGAGCAACCGTGACGTCATCTTCAGTCGACAGCAAGTGGCAAAATGGCCGCCCCCTGAGGTGGATAAAAACGACTGGATTTTGCTGCACAACTCATATTCCATAAATGTAATATGAATCAGAATGTCATGTTTAGACTAGTGCGGTCACATATAACATATCGAGATCCTTTAAATTAAAAAAAAAAAAAAATTTACATCAGAAAAGACATTGACAAAAAAATTATGCTTGTAATCTCGGTCAAGATGTAACATTTCAAGATACTTTCTTGACACCAATTACTATTTTCCTATTTTCCAGGGCTTTAGTACCATCTTCTGGCACCTTAGGCTATTTTGCAATGTTCACAAATAAACACGACCAGCTAGAAAAATAACACAAATAGGTGACTTTTCAGCCTACTTTAAGTCACGTTAGTTTTCTCCTAATTACACAGACTTTTCCGTTTAATGCAGAATCCCACTCAAGCTTGGGCTCTTTGTTGACAATAATTTTGTCTGAGTCTGAGAGAAGCGTCTCTCTCCACTGACTTTAAACGCCATGTTTGCCGGCTGCAAGCTAATCAGGAAGCACTTGAAAGTGTCGTCCCTTTTTCACATTCCTTGCCCCCCCCCCCCCCACACACACACACGTTTGATTGCCGATTGTCCCCCTGCCAAGTGATTTAGAAGCTGATTGGTGAGTCGTATTTGAGTAAATTCTTGCCATCTGGATTTTTTGGGTCTTTTTCTTTTTTCTCTCGCTCATTTGAGATTCTTGGTTGATGTTTTCTTTGGCAAAAAAAATGTCTCACAACATTGCACCACTTTTAACAAATGAAAGCGTGTTTTCATGACTACTTTGATCGTTTTGTGTCATCTGTAAAAGAACAAAGACTATAAAGCATCAACTCCACGCTTGCAGCATGTACACAATACTCAACGCTAAGGCTCAATTAGCTCAACTAGCCTAAATAAGTAGCTAGCACAAACTGACAACACATCACATGTAGTATGCCATTAAACTAACATTTTGGCATTTACACATAAATGTGAAAGCTAATATGTAAAGATTAGCTAGCTAGTAGCATTAGAGGGGGCAAGGTGAGCTAACCCTTACTCCCATGAGAGAGAAACACAAAACCGACGCGCTACGTGCTTGTCTTTGTATCAGTGCTAATTGAAGAATGAATCACAATGATGAAGACGCGGCAATTCCTTTTTTTTTTTTTTTTTTTCCAATAAAAACCTTCACAAGACAGAAAAAAGAAACCGAACACTTGGCAGGGTTGTGTGTTTCAGTCACACACACATTTGCTCTCCTCCATCCATTAACAGCACGCTTGGGGTGGATGGGAGGGGGGGAGGGTGATGGTAGGAGTAGGGGGGGCAGCTCTCATTATTTGGAATGAGAGTGAAAAGCGCTGGGATTGCTTTCATTACAGAGCCAAATGAAATAGCGGAGGCTGATTACCCGCGTGACGGAGAGACGAGGCGAGCTGGATCACTCTCTGTTGGGAAGGCGGGAGGTGGTGGGTACTGTAGGGAAAAAAAAAATTCTTAAGTGTAGTGTGTGAGAGAGACATTGACATTGAGGATGGCAGGGGGTGCTGCAATGGTCCCATTTTTCCGGCAAGACTCCCTGGGGAAGGATGTGAAATGTAACGACAGTGGCAGCACAGAATGTTGGAATCAAACAAATGGCTGCCTCACTGCAATTGCATTGCTTCCAATCATTCGTTGTTTCCGTTTTTATGTGGCGAAAATCAGGTCATTTATTTATTAGTTATTAATACTAGTGGACAGATAATGTAACCATCCTCTGTGAAGATCGACTAATGACTGAGATGTTTTATACTGCCCCCGGTGGCTAAGGAAGAAGGAGAAGCACAATGGTCACTGAATAAAAAAATTTTTTTTCAAAAGGGCATATTCCTAACTTAATCCTGCACAATGGTTAAAAGTGGAAGGAGAATATTGGTGTTGCGATTTACGTTCATTTTTCTATTGTCAATCACCAATAAAAAAAAATGAAAAGAATGAACGCAGCTGTTGTTTGCAGTTCCTAGTTGCTAATTGAACCAAAAGTTCCATTTTGTCACATACACCGGCGCCAGTATCACCTTCCTCTCCAAACGACTGCTAGACTGTGTTCACACGCAGCTGTCGTGACTTTGCGCGTGCCTGTGTGTGTGTAATGTCAGGTGTGTTGGTGGGTGTCAATCATGAGGCGGCGGTGGCAGCTGTTCATCTATCACAGTTGGCCCGGCACAGTGAGTACAGACCACAATATGCAACTGCACGTGTGAATAATGTACCTGGGGAGTGCGAGTGGAAATGACTGTTATCCCGGCGCGTTTAATGAAAAGCAATCTTGGGTGGAGCTCAGGAGTGTCAAATTTGTTTTCGTCACAGATTGTAGTTATGGTTGCCTTCAGGGGGTTTGGTAGAAACCGCTTTGATGTAGAAACTCTATGGGTGTAACGGTAGGCCAAGAGCAGGCTCAAGGCAATAATAAGTAGAGATAGCCTGATGTGTTTTTTTTCATGCTCGATACCGATTATTAGTAGGATGCCGACAACCGATATTTGGAGCCAATATTCATTTTCACTAAAAGGAAAAATTGTGCCATCAAAATTTAAAGAAAAAAAACCTCCAGCTCTTAATTTAAAATAAATATGTTAAAGTATATATTTATTGAACAACTTTTAGGTTTTTAAAATATTGGAGTAAAAAAATAATAATCTTAGTCAATAGACATCTTTGTTTTAAAAATCTGACAAAAAGTTCAAGGATCTCCCAGGGGCAATAGCATGAATAAAAACTTAAATAGCTCCCTATTGGTTTTTTATTATTTTATTTTTGTACAGTAAATTAAGTTAAAAATGTCAAAATATCTGAAGTATTAGAATTTTATTTTAATTCCAAACAAAAACAGAAGGTGCAGAGAGTTCCCAGGGTCAGCAGCATCTTTAAAAAAAAAAAAAAAAAAGCAAACCCCTTCACTCCCGGCTGTTTTACTGGATTTTGACTGAGGCCAACAGAATATTATGTTCCATTGCTATAAGAACTTGGAACCTACCAAAAGAAAGATTAGAGTCTCTTCTTTGCAAAAATTAGCATTAGACTATAGCAAAGTTAGTCATTATTCACAAATCTGTTTAGAACGGTGGGTAAATTAGCTTTTTTCAACATGGCCCTGGTTGATCTCATAAACTCTGCTGCCACCTGCTGGCCGTTTTTGTAATAACTACCACTGCTTACCGTCCTCTTCAGGTCAGAGGCTGCATCAAAGTAGGCTCTAGCTTAAAAATAAACATTAAAATAAACAAATACGTCTTTGGGACACTTAAAACATTTAAAATAGAACATATATACGTTTTTGGGAGCAGATTAATGGTCAAGCAACTTTTTTTTTTAAACAATAATTAACAAAACATGCAAATATTCGAGTCGTCATGTGGCTATTTGCCGTTATTATTAGTGTATTGTTCTGAGATGAAGATCACATGTTTAGGACCAATTTACACAGAAATGTAGGTCATTGCTTATTTATATACACACACATTACACACGGAGCGTGTTCAACCCCACAAGTGAGAGACTGCACACGCATATCGGGCTAAAAGGCCGTCGTGCTCCGCTTCACTTATCCCTCGACTGAGACTCGCTAAAGCTTGCACTTGTGGCAGGGGGGCCTGGAGGACAAAGTGTGGAGGTCAAATAAAATTAGGCGTGTGTGTGTGTGAGAGAGAGAGAGAGAGAGAGAGAGAGAGAAACTGAATGTATTTCAGTGCGTTCGTGTCTCTGTGTGTTTGTGCATGCATGCCTTGCCGGAAGATTGCAATCAGAGCTGGTTTGCAGAGAAGGCAGCTGCTGTTTTGAGGGATTTGGATAGATGTGGAGTTATTTTAAGGAAGAATTTGTCAGGGTTTGACTCCGTGATAAGACATTCGGCAGGTCCCACGCTTTGGATAGAGCTACTCGAGCGTGACCTCCGCCAAGTAGGAATCATGCAAGGCAAGCGCTAGATTGCTTGTTCGCTAGTTCAATAGGATGAAGTGAAAAGGATATTTGGGTTATCCACCAGGGCAGCATGGTGTGCTAGTGGTTAGCATGTCCGCCTCATAATTGAGAGGTTCTGGGATCTGGTTGTTTTTGACAGATATGACAGAATAAAGGCCTATATGACAAAAAAGAGCGCCTGGACAAACTAAGAGTGACTAATACATCATTATAAAGGACATAGCAACTGCATAGCAATCATCATGTATGCGACCCAAAACCCAGTCATCACACATTTTGGAGTTTTGGAGCAAAATTATTTTGTTTATTAAATTGTCTGGTTTTGCGATTAAATGGCATCAAAGATCAATAAAAGTTTTTTTTTTTTTAACATTAGCTTCTTATTTTCCTGATATATAGTAGCTTAGAATACCCTGAAACAAATATAAGTGTTAACTTGGAGCCAGAAATGGAAAAAAAAAAAAAAGATAAATTTTGCTTTTGCGTTTGAACTCTTCATTTTTTTAAATACACTCTAATGTCGATCACATTTTGTGTTTGTCTTTTGACATTTCCGGCTCATCAGCCGAGCCTATGTCGGTCTTCACTTTCAGGAAATTAATTCAGAGTAGACCATAAAAACACTTAACACACACACATGCATGTGTAGCCGCACATTTCAACACAACACAAATCATGCAAATCGTCCACAAAGCCAGGGATCATGATGACGGGGGGGTTGGGGGGCTGATCCTTTTGTCCTCTTGTCGTGTTCACATTAGTCATATGCAAATGCAAATTGCACATTGAGAATGACACAAATCCGCCATGTCTAAACCCTCACAGAGAGCTGGCGACGGTTATTTAGTTAACATGATTTATAAGGTGATTGACCCACTTAGGAAAAAAAAGGACATTTGTGAGTGTTTAGTTGTTGCTCTAGAAAAGGAAAATTGCTGTAGAAATTAATTTAAAGTGGACATGATTTGGAAGAAGCAACATTGTGGTCTAATGATTCACTTCTCGGCACACTCAATTTTCCATAGATGTGATTATCAATCGTTTTTATGTGCCCTGAAATTGAGCCCAAGATAAATTACTGCAAAAACAAAAAAGGGCCTAAATCAAGGTGGAGGGAGTCTACGTTTGCAGTCTTCATTTTTCTGCTAGAAAGCAAAAAATTGTAAATGTATCACTTAAACCTGGCATTTGAACAGGGGTGTGTAGACTTTTTATATACGTGCCAACACACAAAGAACGCAGCATGACATCCTATTATATCCGTGACGCTCCAATATGAGATTACGGGGCAGTCAAATCTCCATCCACATTAACATTTCCTCCTTTTTCAAAAGGCAAAAGGTCGTGGCCGTCTCGGCTCACGGCGAGGAAGGAACCGCTCAAGCAGTCGCGTGGGCAAGCCAACTGTCGATGACCTTTTATCCCGGAGAAGGTTGTGCTTTTTCGCATCCCTGCTGTCTTTCTACATCACAATTGAAGGTGCGGAACAAGGAGTCATCTCTGTGAGGTGAGCGTGAAATGCCACTCTGTCAGCTCCTGTCTGCTCTTTGCCGTGCAATGTACTGCCAATAGTGAACTCTGCTATGAATAAGCAGTCCGTTGTAAAGGAATAATTAAGAATTTGAACCACAAAACTGTGAAAATAATCCACAATTGATCAACTATCAAGTTAAGTTGTAATATCACCAATCACCAGTAGATGGCATACATGTTTTAGTTGCGCTTACAGTGGGACTGCATTCGAGGAAGGTGGGAAAAGTGGACGGGAACACCCCTTTTAACTGGGTAGGCCCACTTGCTTCAATCTGACGTCATTCGGCAATGGCGGCCCCCATGGGCACACAAACCATGAATGGCAAAACATAACTTACATGATTATAAACTTATTTATTATCACAGGAGCATTATACTGCCCCATAATTTTAAATTTTTTGGAGAGGGGAGGGATTTGTAATGATATGCAGGACAAACAGTAGCTCAATAATATTAACATTTTTAATGAGATGATTTTTGCAAAACAATGCACAAATACGTGCAGTTTTGTGCCACCTTGATTGGTCATTTTTATGCAAGAGAGCCCTTTATATGAGAGGGAAAAAAAGTCAGTAGGCTTTTGTTGTTTACTTTTAGCCGTTGTCGGGATAGACTAGTGGATCTTTTAGTACGTGCGTTGAAAAAAAGTATTATCAAAACTGAAATATTGATTGAAATGAAAAGCACTGCAACATGGACGAAGTTAGCAATAGCATTAAGCTAAGCTAAGCTAAGCCATGTAGTTGTTTTCCACACAAAAAGATCAAATTCTCTTAGTTCGATATTAAGTTTGACAGTTAACAACACTCACACAAATGGCACATTAAAATCTGACAAACACCAAATATGAATTTTTAAAAATATTTATTTTATTGACTATATAAAAGAATCAGACTACAACTATGAAATCATCCCCATCCAACACTGCTAATCACTACTAGTGGTTAGTTGATGTCTGAGTGGTTTCTAGATGCTGATGAGGAAACGTAAACATTGTCAAAAACAAAACTAATTGGCAAAGCTTCCTCTTGTTACAGCGAAACTGCATGTAAGTATTGAGGTGGTGCTCTGTCGCCACCATCAGGACAAACGGGGTTTGTGCACCAGTAGTGGTAACGCTCCAAGAGCACAGCAGCCTCATCTCCTCATTAACAATAATAATAAGTGTCATAAGTTTCTCCATTTCTTTGGTCTTCTTTTTTCAAATTGTCCCATTTAACAGCATACAGTCCCAGTACCGTGGCGGCTTTTATGCACACAGGGCACAAAATCTACCTCAAGCAACAAATGTTTTCACAGAAAATAAATACTAGTCAAGTTGCGGGAAGAAAAAAAATGCAGGTGTTGCATATAGCACACACAAAACAAAACAAAAGTGCCCAAGTAGATTCTACATTAAAAAAAACACACACAAAAAACAACCACAACACAAGCTTGAAACACTACTCATAGGAATGTTTTTTTTTCTTTTGTTGTCCATGACACTAACCATTTAAATACAAACATATTATGCTTACTTTACATTTGTAGTACATAGTGGTTTTCATTAGTCTAGAATCTGGATTGATTTTTATTTTTTTTTTATTCCCATCCAGCCAACATTGACCACATAATAGTGCATTGCGACCCTCCAAGCTACACTCTTCAGCGGCCACAACATTAGGAACACCTCATTCAATTCAAGAGCTGAATTGAAATCAAACGTAGCTTAGATTTAAATATTTACAACTTTCAAGGGCCCCACGTGAATAGTAAGTTTGCCAAATTGTGATTGCATCTTATTATGCTAATTGTGTAACCCACGGCTGTGTGAGCCTATTTGTTTGTTTGTTGTTGTTTTTTTACCTTTCTTCCGTTATCCACTTCCATTTTTGTGCTCTTTCTGTAATGCTCTAAGATGCCACTAAATAGCAGCAAAGCGCGGTCTGAAAAGGAATTAGTCTCAAGGAAGTGTGTTAAAGTGATGCAACTACAAAAAAAATATTTAAAAAAAACTTTGGGGTTAAATGAATAACCCAAAAAGTTGGGTCAAATTGACCCAAGTGTGGGTTGTCCCTTTTTGAGTCATCACTTTAAAAAAAAAAAAAAATCAAAAAAAAAAACACTTGTCAAAAAGTACTCAATTTGGGTTAAAAAAAATTTTTTTAGTCGGTTTGTATAAAACAACCCTCCCAAAAATGGGTCATTTTGGGTTTATTTGTGCAACACAACCCAGGAAGTTGGGTCAAATTGACCCAAGTAGTGGGTAAGTCCAATTTGGATCCAAATGGGAATATTTTTGATCCAGATGTTTCAGTTGATTTTGTCATCTGTAGCCCACTGAATGTTGATGAGCTTGAAATGATTGGGGTCATAGTTTGCAGTATGTTTTGGATTTAATCTATTAAAATAAGGAATGCAATTAAAATTGGTGATTTTTCAGTATTTGTGTACTGTTAAATTTTTGTGGAGTTTTTTTGGCAGATTTATCACCTGTAAAATATGTGCCTTAGTAAAGTTTGCATCACATTAGATGCTGCAGGTGTACATAATGTTATGGCTTTCGAGGTGCTTCCTGTCAGAACTTGCTCAGGGCCCCCGCCTTCACCAGCACGGCCGACAGCAGCTCGGCGGGTCCCGCCGGGTGAGACAACGCGGTGGCGGCGGGATCCCCGTGCTTCCCGTCCGAGTTGATCCCTCTGTTCATCGTGGCCTTTCCCCCCACTCCTCCGCCCCCCACGCTGCTCTTACTGTTCTCCGCCGTGGGCCCCACCGTGCCCAGGTTGGGGTTACCCGCCGCTGGCGTCCCGGTGGACTCGCCGCCGCTCTGGCAGCAGCAGAGCAGGCGGAAAAAGGCGGCTCTCATCTCCCTGCTGGACAGCGTGTAGATGAGAGGGTTGAGGGCCGAGTTGAGCACGGCTAGGGCGATGAACCAGTCCATCTCGTAGAGAACGGGGCACCCGTCGGGGCTGCAGCCCACGTCCAGGAGCAGGAGCAGGAAGAGGGGCGCCCAGCACACCACGAAGACCCCGAGAACGATCACCACCGTTCTCAGCAAGGCCAAGGAACACTCGGAAGGCCGGCTGCTCACCCGCCGCCCGCTGGACGTCACCAGGCGATAGATCCGGATGTAGAGGATGATGATGGCCACCAGCAGGGCGCTGAAGACGCTGATGCAGAACGCCACGTAGCTCTTAGCATACAGCGGCAACACTGTGGAACACGAACCCAGGTTGTCCAGGCAGTTCCAGCCCAGGCTGGGCAGGGCGCTGAGCAGCACCGACACGAGCCAGCAGGCCGCCAGGAGGCCCAGGAGCCGGCCGCGGCCAGCCGTCTCGCACGGGCGTAGCCTCACCATGGTCATGTGCCGTTCGATCCCGATGGCCAGGAGGCTGAAGGTGGACGCGCTGAGGGCCACGAACATGCTCCCCTCCCGGGCCAGCCACTGGGCCGGCGTCAGGAAGTAGGTCCTGTTCCCCGAGGTGAAGATGTTGACCACGTAGGCCACGCCGGCCAGCAGGTCGGACAAGGCCAGGTTGCCGATGAGGAAGTACATGCGGCTGTGGAAGCGCTTGTTTTTCCACAGGGCCAGCAGAACCGTCAAGTTCTCCAGGACGATCAGCACGCAGATGAGCAGCAGCACGGCCATCTTGCACGCGCCGCCGCCACGGCCCCGCTCCCACTTGCCGGAGTTGTTGTAGTGGGTCACGATCACCGTGTTCATGCCTTCTTGCAGCGCGGTGCCCATGCTGCCTCGTCCCCCCACCAACCGCACCACCCAGTTCCCTCGCTCACGCAGCAGGGGGCGCCACAGCACTGGACTCAGAGGCGACTGGCATCCTACTACAGCCGCCTCAGCAGGGTCTGCCAATCACATGCAAAGGTAGGATTCAGAAATTCTAATTATGCTATACCTTGTTGTGCATTTATATATAATATCCTTCACAATGCACAACGCATAAAAATGCATTACTGAATTATTCATAATAAAAATGCAATATAGATGAATGCAATTCAGGAGTAGTAATGTAAACAAGAATAACCCCCATTTTATTTTGTATTATAAGGAAATAGTTTTTAGACAATGTACCTGTCAGTATAGCCTATCATAGATGTTCTTAACTCTATTAAAACTGCTAGGTCAAAAAAATTAAAATAATTCCAAAAAAAGGACTAACCCACTTGGGTCAATATGACCCAACGTTGTTTTGTATAAAACAACCCAAAGTTACGTCAAATTTTAAAAGTAGCACATCTGCCATTTATTTATTTATTTTAAACCAAAATTGGGTTATTTTTGATATAACCCAATTTGGACTGATCCACATCTTGGGTCAATATGACCTAACATTGGGTTGTTTTGTACAAAACAAAGTTGGTTCAAGTTCAGCAGGTCGGTCCAATTTAGTTTTTTTTAACACAATTGTTTTTTGTTGTTGTTGTTGTTGTTGTTTTACCCAGAAATTAGATTCAACATTATTCGCTATGCTTTTCCTCTAATCATTTTTGTGCATGTTTTTAAATGTTGCTTTTTTTGTAGAGTAATTTTTGGCTCTGCATAATGCATATATATATATATATATATATATATATATATATATATATATATATATATATATATATATATATAAAGCCTTTTGACTACCTGTGGGCTGTATATAGCAATGTTTATTCATGTGCATAGTCCCCTGTAAATACAAAAGAAAGATGACTTACCTGTGCATACACCCTTAAAAACTGTTGGATCAAAAACAACCCAATTTGGGTATAAAAAAAAATAACTCGACCACCCTGCTAATTTAAACAAATTTAAACTTTCTGGGTTGTTTTCAAAACAACCATAAGTTAAGTAAAATTTTACCAAGTGAGTGAATACTAAGAATGCAGAAAGAACAGAAATACAGTAGTTCTAACATTGATTAAATAGTTCAATTGGTTTGTTGTTCTTTTTTTTATGACTAACTGCACTTTATTTTAAAGAACTAAATGTTAGAAATGAACCAAAAGAATAAAAAGCCATGGAAATTGCATGTTTCAGTCTTAATCAATCTTTAAATACCTGTCTAACTCTCAAAACAGGTCAAATGTGGCACAAATGAATGAATAACGATCAATGTTGTTGTGGGGGAAAGAAAGAAAACGTCCACAGAAAGAAAATAAACTACTCACCACGTTTGAATACGTCATTGGTCTGTAAAGTTCTTCCTGCACTTACTGTCCTCGTATAAACATGTCCCTCCGCTTTATAGATGTCTTAAAAAAATAAGTGTAACGGTTGTCCAGTCACAAGTGCGGTGGCAAAAGTTGTGTGAAGTTTTTTCGGGGAGCGCTCGGTCGGTTCTGCTGCTCAACCAGGCAGCAGCAAACAGTGGAGTGCTCTCAGAAGGATGCTGGGCGGTTCTTGTGACTTCAGCTCCTCCCTCACTGTTCAATTTGCTGACGTCCAGGAATCATGTGCGGACATCACTTACTGTATAGCACAAGCATCAAACACATGCGCTTTTATGACTGAAAAATAATTATAATAATAAATTCTTTATGCATTTTTGGAGATGGAAATAAAAGGCCTAGAGAGCTATGTCCACCAACAATAATTATACGTTTGTCTATAAAATTGTGAGTACACCACTGTCTTAACATTAAAGAAAAGAAGAAGAAAAATAGACCAACAAAGAATATCTTTGATAACGTTTTTTAGTCTGTCAGAAAAGATTTAACGTGAATCAATTTGCCTGAAATAAAAATAAAGCAGAGCACTACTGACACCTACTGTACTAGATGTGCAGCTACACTTTATTCTTGTGCAGCAAAACATTATGGGGGGAAAAAATACAATAATACATAAACTACACTAGACATAATAAAAACAAATATAATGTATAATACTATTTTTTAATCATTAATATACACTAAATAGAGCAAATATTAAATATATAACTATTACTACATATTAAATTAAGACTGTAAAGTAGTAGATATATTTCATAACTAAATAATACAAATATAAGTTTTGTGGATGCTGCCATCTCCCCATTAGCCCCACCCTCTGCACGCCCATGTAAATGTCTTCTATTATTATGGTACAGTTTCATAAATATGAATATACATACTCTATGTTGTTAATTTTGTATTATGGATAATATAATGCAAAATGTATTCAATTGCATAATAAAATGTAGAAAGAAAAAAAATCATTATTTAAACTTTTTTTTTATATATATTAATGATATGAATATGATATATTACATATCATGCAAAACAAACATAGATACAAACAAGGCCTCCAAAAAAGTACCATCTAATGACCCTTTATAGGAAAGTAAATTTGAAATGATCAAAATAAACCCCCGAGATATTCATGCTCACTGTTGAGCAACACTTTTGCAAACGTACGGTATTCATTTCACAATTTAAGAATTTGTAATGTGGTTTTCAAGCTGTGCTGTATTTCTCGTATTTAGTTGCTAAGGAAACCAAAGTATTAGAAACCGTTCTCATTGTGGTGCAACGGAGGTCCAAACCACCGCAAAGTACAACCACAATAATAAACATATTGCAGATGTAGACAGATGTGTGCCATGTTCAAAAATTCCTGTGGTGACCAGTATCAAGGAAATTAATTCCTTGTATTCATTAATGTTGAATGTCAATGAGTTTATTTCAGTCTAAAGATAAGAAACGAGAGCGTATGTGTTTGTTTTCCTTTTAAGGGGAGTCCGTGGCCTGCGTGCGGGCCAACAATGTTCTAACCTCACGAATGTTTCCCCAATTTGACGTGTCATCGTTTCTTGTTTTTTTTCCAAAATGACTAACGAGTGTGCTCCGTTTGTCACTCGAGTGTATGAGATAGGTCAGACCTCTCCCATTGGACGGGACCAAAATGGACATGAAAAAGAAGAGTCATTCCAACTGTCTTGCGTTATACGTAAAGCGGGGGAAGCTAAATGTGGCGGCGGGGTGAAAGTGGAGGTTCATCCCCAGCGGAATGATGTGATTTAAACATTGAAAGCACCACTTTGATTCATTAATGCAAATATGACCCGTGCAGTGAAATTCCAGTCTTTGGTCGGCCTTCCTTGCATTGGAGCAACGTGAACGACCCTCGGAGCTGTTGATTTTACCCTGAGCCGGCGGTGACAGATGAGCACATACTCCGACAGGCCAATTACAAGCTCACCAACACACTCCCACCGGGCCTTGGCTCCATGTTGTTGCTAAACCTAATTCAAAAGCCTAACCGTTAAACCGGCTTCACACACCCAACAAACTTGAAACACTCCTCATAATAACTTCAAACCATCATGATGTGAAACACGAAAAAACTTCAGCCTTGACATCAAATCCTAAATTAAAACCCTCGCCCTGACTTGAGGTCCTTCAAACTCATTCGCTGCCATTGACGGCTATAGACGTCAAAAATTCATTTTAAACTATTTCTATTTAACATTTTTTCTACTTTTGTTAACAAGAGTATGAAAACCTAGAAAAAAGTTTTTATTGTACATTTAGAACAGATATGTCATGTGATTAATTACAATTAAAAAAAGATATCGCCTGACGACCTAATTTTTAAAAAATCTTTTCTTTTCTAATTTTAAATAATCATTTTTCAAAAAAGAAAAGATTATTAGAAATTTGGTCATCAGGCGATTCAATTTTTTAATTGTAATTAATCACGTGACTCTACTAGTTAACTCATGATTAATCACACATTTTATATCTGGTCTAAATATACAAAAAAAAATGTTTTCATACTTTTGTTAACAAAAGTGGGGATTTTTTTTTTTAACTAATAGAAATAGTTCAAATGAATTGTTGACGTCTATAGCCGTCAATGGCAGTAAATGAGTTAATCAGCTCGTTCACTGCCAACCATTCCCCATAACAGTTCCTCAAATTGCTGGCCGTTTTAGAGCATTTAGACTGAAACCGTGACTATGTTTACATGAAGTCCATATTCAAGTTAAGGTCAGAATTCCGGTTTCTGAAACCATCGAGGTAACACGTTTACATGCTTGGCGGAAAAAGTTACTCCCGTTTACTTGCTCATTTGTGCTCGATTGGAATAACCAGGTTCAGACACGTGGACAACGTAATTGCGTAAATAACGTCATT
This sequence comes from Leptonotus elevatus, assembly GCF_054856555.1. NCBI lineage: Eukaryota > Metazoa > Chordata > Actinopteri > Syngnathiformes > Syngnathidae > Leptonotus > Leptonotus elevatus. The sequence continues at coordinate 16,279,630 of NC_141249.1, read as the reverse complement.
TCCGCTTTTAACTTACTATACGTTCAATAAAAGATATTTATGTCACTCGCGTGACATGACCAAGATTCCTTGCGAGTACAAATAAGCGAAGAGGAGGAAAAGGAGACAAGGTTGTGAGCATGCGCAAAGCGAAAAGCAATGCCCCGTTGATTCGAGGCATTCCGATTTATATGAACCAGTATTTCGGTTATGAAAGGGAGGGGCAAGGCTCTTATTCGGGTTTTAAAAGGGTTATTGCCTGCATGTAAGCGTAGTCATATACTTGAAACTGATTTCAATCCCTAAATCTGACATGAAACCCTACCTAATCCTGAACCTAGACTGAAATCTAATTAGAAACCCTAAACTTGACTTGAAACGCTAACATAAAAATACTAACCCAAACTTGAAAACTTTGCCCCGACTTAAAACCTTATCTTCAAGCTCTTTGGATTAAAAAACAAAATACATTTTTGGGGCCGATTGCGATTTGACAGAATAAAATTCCAATAATCGATTAATCAGCCGATTACCAAAAAAATAATAATTTATTTTTTGGCTCCTTAACGCCTGCAGCAAGAAAGATGTAAAATACAGGCACAGCATTTAACTGTTTTACAATAATTAATTATTTTGTTTTGTTTTGTTTTTTTCTTTACAGCAGAGAGAAAATTTGCCGACCCCCCCCCCCCCCCCCTTATTTTTATTTTATTTTATTCTTTAGTGGCCATTACTTTTGTCTTATGTTGTATTGTGTAAAAAAAAAAGAATAATAATAATAATATTAAAGTGACAATATATCAGCCATTTTTGCCAATTTTAAAAGAGGTGATATTAAGATGAATTAGTTAATTCATCTGTAATTCAAATTGCAAATCTGCTTGCATGAAAACTAGCTGCAGAATCACGCACACAATACGACTCGGTGTGCAGCGAGCCAAACCCAAACTTGAAAACCGAACCTCAACTTCAAACCGCAACCCCAACTTGAAACTAGAAACGATCCCTGCCTCGAAATGCAAACCACTTCTATGATGGTGGGAAAGACAAATGCAGCGACATGATCGGTAAATTGTGGGAAAAATACAGCTTGTGTTTATTTGTGTGCGCGCGTTCAGTTCACATGTGCGAGTCCGCAGTGAGTCATGACGGCGTGACGTAGGATGAGTTAGACGTTGGGGAATGCGAAAGGAGGTGGGAACAATGGAGAAGCTGTGGTGGAAAAGGAAAAACCTGACGCAACTTCCAATGCTGCTTTTCCCTCCGCTGCCGCAGCAAATTAATTTCATTTTCACACTGCCAACGTTACAAACCCGGATTGTTTGTACCCGCCCTCCGTGTTTTCCACGAGGGCCTGTCGGGGGTCTGCGAGTTGAGCACTGTGGCCAGATAATGTATCAGATGTGGTGGGGCTTTGTGGTGGTTTATCAGCGGCGCTCCTGGGGTCCTTAAGGCCATCAGGTGACCGTTTGTCTGGGGACCCGCTGCATCTTTCAGATAACCTTTTTATCTGCACCCAACTCGGAATAACACCATCAAAGCAGGCGGGAAGGAAGGAAGGAAAGAAGGATGGATGCATGATAGGACTTTTTTTTTTTTTTTACTGTTAGCTAACAGCATTAGCTTCTGATAAACCGTCCATAACGGTGTATGATAGTCAATGACGGGAAAGCCGTGGAGAGGTTTTTTGTTTCGAATGAGTGAGGTCGTTTACTGTAATCTGTGGGAAGAGGTCAAATCAGTCATGATGTGAAATTGATGTCGATTGTCATGGTTGGTGACTTTTGATTTAGGGCATGGGAAGGGAAAAAGATGAGTGTGCTTATAAACCTGCCACAATTTCTGAACTCTTCATCATAGCCCGGTTTGCGTCTCAAGCAATCACGCTGGAACTCAAGTCCGCATCCTCATGGCGTTGTTTATTTTCTTTATGATAGGAAAGTTAAATATGGCTGAAGAATATGATGGAAATAGTTCGACGCGTAAACAACCGGCGCTCGCTTTCTCACAACTGCTTTGTGACCTCTGGGAACGCTTGTAAAAAAAATTTAAATAAAGTTTTTATGTCCCTGTAAGGACCGGTCTGAATAACAAACCTAAGAATTGAGGACAGTTTTAGAAAGTGAGGGCATTAAAGTCCTTCGTGTTACAATGGGGCTTTTGTTTTCATTTCAGTGGTGGATGTTGGCATTGACATTAATTTCCAGTTTGGCATTAGGCTCACGGCATGTCACTGAATAAGGAAAGACACATTAATGTGGTCTGTTAGGAAGTTCATTCTAAATGTAATATTTTATCTATATTGCTCAGAATGGTGGCTTACAATGAAACAGGTCTGCCTGCTTTTCACTTGGGAGGTTTGGGCTTCAAATATGTGTGGAGTTTGCATGTTAGTTTTTTTTCAGCTATTTATACCTGCAAGTAGCGGCTATATGAATATCTTCAAGAGAGGATCTTCGCAGCCATGCTCCGCCCACATGCAATATTGAAGAATAAAGACTTAGAAATTTAGTGTCGTCCATCTGTGTAGTATGCAGTAAATAAAAGTTGTACTCTTATGAGGCTAAAATCATATTTAAAAAGTTCTTATATACTAGGGCTGCTCGATTATGGGAAAAAAAAAAGTTTTTGTTTTGGTGCAAAACAAGAAAATGCTTAAACATTTAAAAAATATTAAGAAAATAACATTATTTGAAACACTATAATTCTGTAAGTTCCATTTGAACCAAACAATATTTATTAAATGTGTCATTTTAAAATAAAAAAAGGTGCAAATACATACATTTAAACAACTCAAAATTAGTATTAAAAATCTTTTATTTTTGTTTACGATTATGCCAATTTTGTAATTGTGGAGTGTAATAATTGAAATTATAATTGAATTTTGATTAATTGCATAGCCCTAATATATACATATATTTAATTTGTATATGTATATATATTTTTTTATAATTAAAAATATATATATTGTAGAAAAAAATATTAATATTTAGAAAAAGAAAGTTGTATAGTTTCATTAAAAAAGTTTCAGTAAGAAAATATATATATGCACAGTGGAACCCCACATACTTGTGGTTTGGCACACGCAGATTAGTTTGTGGATTTTCTTTTATTTTTCAAATAAATCTATTTTTGTCAGCATTTTTTAAAGAATTTTACAGGTTAAAAAACTAAAGAAAACCCCACCAAATGCATTTCATTGGTCTACTGTTTATATTTTAGAGAGATCCGTTTTAAATTAAATAAAAAATCTAATATAAGTTGTATATTTTTGAGGATTTTTTTTTTTTTGCAAATATGTTTCCCAGAAAAAAAGTAGCGTATTTTCACTGTAGTCAAAGTATTATATATTTTGGGCTTCTTGGTACTGTTTGTGCATCGTATCAAAATGCACATGACTGACTTTGGTAAGGAAACTGGAGCCAAATATAAACCGCAAATAATGGGGTACTACCAGAGTCCCCCCCCCCCCCCCCGCCCCAGTAACCAAACTGAATTTTTTACTGGCATGAAGACACCTGCAAAATGTAAAAAATTGAGTAAGTCAAAGACCTGAAAATGCAGCACTCAAGCACAAGGTGAACATGCAAATTCCACCTGTGTATTACTGCAATACTTGTTCTACTCCCGAGTAGGTGACGTATACTTTTACAGCCCATTTAATAATTCAGCTTTTTCGAAATGTCTGATCCTTCCATTTCCTAACTTTGGTGAATCATTGCAACCACAGAGGAAAGACATGCACACGTCTTGGAGTAAGACACATCATTCCTTCATGTCGTCGCCTATTACGCCGCACAAATGCTACCATTTATGTCCCGACCGTTTATGAACGCCTTCTGTTCACTGCAGACTTTTGCTCTGCATAATCCTGTAAAGGAAATGTTGCTCATTTCTGCAATTTCGTGTGAAAACAGTTTGCGTGTTTGCGGAAATTATGAACTTCTCTCCTTCGTTTTCTATACCACTAGTTCTCAAAATGGCGTTCATTCCTGCAACAACCCAATTAGGCAAATGAACCACTTCAGTGTCTGTGACTTACACAAGACATTCTTCTGTTGTGATTCATCTTTTTTGGGAAGTTTGCGTGTGATGTATGGCTGTGTCACTTCAGAGGGGCTCCGGCTGTGTCATCCCAAATCTCTAGGGGTGCGTAGGACAACCACACAAGACAAACTTTTTTTTCCTTTTGGGGGGGGGGGGGGGTGAATTCCCACTTGCACAGATGCAAAACTGACTGAAAAGGCAGAAATATGTATTCCAATAACAAGTCAGTATTTCGAGTTGAGTGTTTTTCTTTTTTTAATGGGTAAAAGTGTTTTATAAAATAAATGAAGACAAAGTTCTATTTATATTTTGAAACTGGGTATTTTAATTGGGAAAGGAGAATTGGCAGGGTTTTGTTATAGCTGCCTTTTTGATGGATACAATCACTGCTAACTAACCCGAGGCTATCTCTGAAGGAAACATGACTATCCTTGAGGATAATAGTTGGATATTTTTTCTGTAAATACAGTACAAAGTTGACTGATTGGAACCACACAAAAACAAACAAAAGCTACTCTGCCCGGCCAAGACCGCAACCACAAAGTATTTTTGTTCCGATTGACCATACAAGATAGAGCCAGTTAATGCTGTTTCCTGCACACAGAGCCACTTCATTCCAGTCGTTGTGCCAAGCTAAGCTAACCGGCAGCTGGCATTAGGAAAAGAGCAAACATACGGTATACCAAATATGGACGTGGGAAGTAGCCAAGTACTTTGTTGCTTTTCAGGTATCTATATTGAGTATTTGTATTTTTGATGACTTTTTATTATTACTCCCTACTGCGTCAACGTTTAAAGCTTGAGGTCGACGTGTTTTTGGCGTCTCGTCTTCCAATTGGCCAATTCACAGAGGACATTCGAGTCGCCCATTTGCTTTGACGGTCTTTAAACGTCTGCATTGTGTCCTAGACTACAAAAAATAGGAAGAGCATAGCTGTTAGCCTAGCTAGCTTTAGCTAATCCAGTCGCCGCAGTGGGACCACTGGATTGGCGATAAGAAATGTGAAAATCCATCTTTGTCTGCAAAATGTTATGTCCAATAATGGACAGACAACAACTGTGTGCTAATCAGAATGGTTTTCATCGGTGTGTGGAAATATTTAACCACTAATTAGAGCATGTAGCATGCTAACTTAAATATGGTAGTCTATCCACAAATACAATCATGTCAAAAAAGCACAAGTCAACTAGAATCAGTGAGACGGAGATATGCTTATTTTTTTTAAGCCTGCCTACAATGTTACATTTTAGAACATGCTCCACTACATAAAAAAAGATGAGGGCAGCCATTTGTTTTGTTTGTTGCTTGTTTGTTGTTTTTTGCGCAGGACTACCACTAATTACACAAATGACGCAAAAACAAGTAAGATACACTTTTCCAATTATTATCATTAGCTAATTAAGCATTTTTAATATTCCACTCACAACATTATCAAAACGTTTTTATTTAGTATTTAATAGTCTGTACTCTTTTACTTTCTTTCATTCTACTATTACTTTGACCACTCATTTTTTTTTCTTTCTGTTTTCATCTTGTGAACTTCTTTCGAAGCACTAAGTGTGAGTACTTTTGCCAGCTCTGGATCCCACCATTTAGGTGCAAAAACGGTCAAACATTGCCTCTAAACAGCCTGAAACTTTTGAAAAGATCTTGTGCTGACCTACGCAGGATCCGAGGCCAACATGTAACCCTCCTCGGGAGTCTGTGGTCAAGAGTAATGTGTGCCTGTGAATGAAACGACTGCTGAATGTGCACTAGCGGGCTGACGGCGTCAAACTAACCACCCCGTAAAGAAGCGGCTTGATAGAGATCTGCAGCGCTGTGGTGAGCATTGAACCAGTAACAACAGTAAGACAGGGAGACTATCCTAAAAGCCGGCAGGCTTCACACACACGCGGGCCCAAATAAAAGCTAAAAACACACGTCACATCACATTCGACGCGGACACTTTGACAGCCGGGAAAAACACGTCCACTCCACCAAGAGGGGTGACCGGATGCATCAGAAATCCATGTGAGCCGTTTACAGCTTCTACCACGCTGAGCTGGCCAGGACCGAGAAATTGGTCGCAACCTGCTAACACCTCATCTCGGTAGACTGGCTGGCCGATTACTGGTTTGACCGTCATTTTAAAAAGTCACGTTTTTAATTACAGTTAAAACCAGTAATGAGTTTTTTTTTATTTATTGCTAACTAAATGAGCCGCCTCTTTAAAGTTAATGAGAGAGCCCCCCCCCCCCGCCCCCCCCCGTCTTGGTTAAGCAGAGAGAGGAGGAGTGAGCAGTTACTGTATATACTCCACACACACACAAAAGGGAGGGAAACGAGAGATATTCAGTCACTGTGCTAAGCTGCTAACCCTTTTTGCCATTTTGATTTATGCGCATTGTACTTCTAAAACATTTGTAAAAACAGATGGTGCCAGTGGGTACTAATTAGCCCCCAAGGACAACATTAGTAGCCCATGGGTCTTTTCTAAATGTAGATCACCAGTGATGGGACACTGACTTACTACAATTAAAACTGATTTTTTTTTTTTTACATTTCTGTCTTTTTGTCTGTCTATGCCTGTCCTTTTGTCTGCCTTTAATTGATCAAATATTATATATTTTGTTTAAAAATAAAATAATGTTTTCATTTATGGAAATAGTTCAAAAAATACATTTTAGAGCTCTGATTTTAATACCTTGATACCACAATATTTTTGCTCATGGTTATTATACCATCAGAATCAAATACCAACCCAAGCCTAACGGAGGGCGCACAAGCAGGACCAGCATTTAAAGCGAGCGAAAGGCATCTACGTGGCTGTGACCACTCCCACAGCGGCGCAGCTCTCATTGCCCCAGATTCCCCAGCTTACACGTGCCTGCAAAATTACCAACAGCAGGTCTAACATGCCTCCTCCATTGCAAAAGTAGTGATTTGTTTGCATGTCGGGAATGTTTGACCCATGGTACAGAATGTGCTTCAAGGGCGCAAATATGACTCAAACGTTGAGAACCAGGGACCTCGTCCCGACTGTGTCTGTCCACAGTCACTGCGATGCTCTAAAATCTTCTTTTGAGGACCATCTGTACGACATATGCTGCGGTGGAATACACACATCCTCTCACACAAAAGATTGGGCGAGGAGTGTGTGGCCTCGCCTCGCTGCGGTGCACCACTGTTTATGAGACCACCACATGATGGCGCGGTCCACGGTCCATTACTAGGATCACAGCGGCCCTCCTTCACCTCCCACCTCGCCCAGCCGCTCCTCCGGCCGCATGTGTCCTCCTGGCAGCGCGCGGAGAGGCGAAGGTCCTTGGACGCCGCACGGTTGCCCGTGACGGTCGCGAGTGTTTATGGAGAGGGAAGTGAACAAGGGCGAGCGAGGGGGAGAGGTCATACAGTGTCGCACGGTGGGAATGTGGCAGGAAAATAAACGGAGACGACAACAACACCGCGTCAGATTCCAGGTCTCGCCAAGGTTTATGTGTCTTCTGTGTAAACACAAAGCTATTGTGATTGGCGTTGAAGTCGCCTTTTAAGCAAACCCAGACTCACACTCTCTGCTTAAGTAGAAGAACGGCTACTTAATTAGAAGTACTGATTCAACTCTAAAGTAAAAGTAAAAAAGAAGTACATGCTCTGAAGTGGACTTAAGTACACTCTAAAAACAGTTGGGTCAAAAGTAACCTAATTATGGATCAAGAATGGACTGATCCCTTTAATGGGTCAATTTGACCCAACTCTCTGGGTTGTTTTATTTATTTATTTATTTTTAAGGATCTGACCAATATTTATGAGTTGTTTTACACTAAAAGACCAATTACTTGACTCAAATTGGGTGGGTAAATGTTTGTTTTACCCATAATTGGGTTATTTTTGACCCAACAGTTTTTAGAGCGTACAAAAACAAATAATAGATTTTTACAGTCAATTATATAAAATATTAGAGATGGCAAAAGTACTAATAATATGTACTTAAGTAGTAGAGTTACCTGTGTAATAAAATAGTTTTGGTAAAAAGTTGAGGTATTGATTTAAATAAAAGTGCAAATATAATGTACAACTTCTACTGTCAATAACATACAATACCAGGCCTGGCAAAAATACTCAAACTGTAAGTAGTACAGATACTTGTGTTAAAAATAGACTGGTAAAAGTAGAAGTACTTTTTCAACATAAATAAACATAAAAGCACAGACTTTGAAATGTACAAAATACACATGACTTCTTGCTCTCAATTACAAATGGTAGCAAAGTATTCAGTATCACAATGTGTACTTGAGTAGTACAGATACTTGTGTAAAAAAGACTGGTGAAGTCGTAGTAGAAGTACTGTACTGATTTAACTCTTCACTTACGTAAAAGTCAGTTATATGCAATGCTAGAAGTAGCAAAAGTACTCACACTATGTAGGCCTACTTAAGTATAGATTAAATTACAAGACTGATTCAAGTCGACCAATCAAGTACAGTACAGACAACCCCAAAAGTCCAGTAACAAAGTATTTGTACTCCATTACTTTCCGTTATTGCCTTACCTACAAGCTTGCCCTCGCCTTGGCCAGTGAGCACTTTTCCCTGCCGTCTAAACCAAACCGTCTAACAGGAAACTGAGCACATGTCTAAAATCCATTACTTTTAACAGCCACTGCCAGCGTCGAGACACATGCTTCTAAAACAGAGTTACTGCCTCCATATAAACCTGAGCAAGAGCTGGCAAATGACTTGGGCATTGTGCAGCTTTATGTGTGTTTTGGCTTCGGTTTACTTCAGTTGAATGCCAATCCAACTCTGTCCAGGTTGGCCAGAATCAAAATATTGTAGATTAGAAATGTCCAAAAAGGCTTACAGGCTTTAGTGACGTCATGTTTTCTCTGCAGCTCTCACCCAAATGGACTTGTTTGAAATGGAAGAAGCCCAAAAGATAAAAGACGCGCCCTCTGAGTGGACTGAAGACAATCAAGCACAAAGGTACACGCTATGTTCATGTTCTGTGCTGCGCTTTTGGCTTTGACACAACTATGCTTCCGTGTCTGTCGTTTAGGATAAAAATAAAATGCCAGATATTAGCCCAGGTCATGGGTGGAGAAATTCAATGTTGATTGTGGTATTACAGTGTATATTAAAGGTCTACGCACCCCTGTTCCAAACCCGCAAAACCTCCCAAACACATGTGGGAAAATGTGTTGTGGTCTGATGAAACCAAGGTTGAACTTTTTGGGCCATTACTCTAAAAGGTATGTTTGCTATACCCACAGTGAAGCATCATGCTTAGGGGGTGTATCCCCCCCCCCCGTCCCCATCTGGGCCTTAGTCAAGGTAGAGGAAATGATGACAGAAATCAAAATGGCAGCTTTCAGGCTTCTACTTAAAAACAAAAACATGTCAGGAAAAGCCTCCAAGCACAGCCAAACTTTATTTGAGGTTTGTGCTGACTCTAAATGTGATTTCTGCACATACAGTAGCTACATCCTAATTATAAGAGGGTGTGTACAATTGTGCAACCACATTATTCCAGTTGTTTACATGTACTTCACATCTCAAAACGATGAACAGAAATTCAAAGAGTTTTATAGGTTGTAGCTCACATTTATGGTGGAAGATGTTTTGACATTGTTTATCTTTGTGTCGTGTTGATATGAAGGAAACCTGCATTTGTATTGAGGACCAAAAATGCCAAAAATAATAGATAAATAAAAGTATTATAGAATAAAAATGGATATAAAATATTATTCAAAAATTAAACACCCAAAATTATAAATACATGGAATTAGAAAAAAAATAAAATATATATATATATATATTTTTTTTTTTTGAAAAAAAATATATTTATTGTATACATAAATAAATAAAAGTACAAATAAAAAAAAGATTTAAAAATAAAAATATATGTGGGAATAAATGTAAAAATTAACAAATATAATTAAATATTAATCAATCAATAAAATGTTAGCATAAAATGCTATTTTTCATATAAATCAAAAGGCGCTTCCTTTTCCCCACCTCTTCCTCGATCACCCTCCCAAACTTAGGGCACATGCACAGGTATAAAAATAAAAAACAAGGTAAATAAATAGAGAAACAAATAAACAAAAACAACAGTTTGCATAGGGGTGTGTACACTTTTTATATCCACTGTAGGCGGGTCACAAAAAAATAATATTTTAGAATTTCACACTTGGGCAGGCATATATGTTGAACAATTCTTAAGTAATTTTCCATTATATGTAACTGCATTGCTAAGAAAAACAGCAGCACAAACAGTCTCTCATATGAATTAAAGTATTGAGACGTACTCAAGTTCCTTGATGGTGGTCTTTAAAATTTGCATCAAACCCCCTCCAGCAAAAGCCTATCAAAATTGGTGTTAAAACGGTAAAATGATTAACGACAGATTTGGAAGCCAAGCGACCGTTAAGAGAAATGATGTAATGTCACACAGCCGACCCCCGCTTGGGGGTCATATGATAGCGACGTTTGTCGGGGGGGTTGTGACGGTGGATTCAAACAGACGCGGGCTTGTGCGTAGTGTCTATGGCACATGTGTGTGCGCGTGGCCGCTGAAAGGCCCGAGTGTCTGGGGCGTCCCCGACTTAATGACACCACTTACTGGCCTGATTCATGCACAGGTTTCTTGCACCTTTTTGAAAAACAACACGCCAGGAAATCCGAGCAAACAGAGAATTGGTTGTGTCGCCCACATCGGAGGCCAACTGCCGTTTTTTGGCCTGCTTTGATCCAAAATAGAAATCTGCTGTACAGAATCAACTCGTTCCCAAAAGAGAAAAAAAAATGGCACACTTTTAAGCCAACACAGCTGCGTTTGAAGGCACTTAAGGCCAAAAATGGCAAACGTAGACCAGGAAAGAAGCGGTTGGGCCGGAGAACCACAGGGAAGAGGGTGATACATGGGTTGGAGGGTGGAGAGCGCCTAAAAGTGGAGAGGGCAGTGCTACATATAACTTTCCACCAGCGTACTTGTATGCGAATGTCTCGCAGGACGTGCCCTCTGCTGTTTCCATGAGGTCTGCTTGTTCTTCTAGGGCCAAAGCCAAAATGACTATTAATAAATCGAGAGAACATTACACAATGTCGCCAGGAATGAAGAAAAATGACATGAGACTTTATCATAGAAGACAGGCTTTTGGAACTGTCGGGAACGAGATTATTTTTTTTATTTTTTAGCAGCCTTACTTGTCGCACAAGTAGAATTGAAGATACAAGCGTCTCAAACTCGACTCACATGACAAGCAGCAGGAAGTAAACAGTTCTTCAAAAAGACGCTTCAAACTGTTTATTGCCTTCCTTACTTCAAGTTTGCTGTCACACTAAACATACAACAAAGAGAATTACACGTTGTATATCTAAAACAACTACAAAGCTTCGACTTGTCAAGTCTGTTTAGCTTTATGCTAACAAAAAGGCAAAACACCATAGGCAGGCTAATGAGTAGCATCAGCGACGCGCTATAACATTTAAAAATGGGTCAATTTGACCCAGGCTATGTTTAATGTTCCAAAAGCATTCTGATAAACATTTAACATTTTACAACAAAGAGAATTACACGTTGTGTATTTAAAACAACCACAAAGCTTCAGCTTGTCAAGTCTGTTTAGCTTCATGCTAACAAAAATGCAAAACACCATAGGCAGGCTAATGAGTAGCATCAGCGACGCGTGACGTTCTAACATTTCAAAATGGGGCAATTTGATCCAGACTATGTTTAATGTTCCAAAAGCATTCCGATAAACATTTAACATTTTAATTGAAAAAGTCAAAGACAAATGAACAATTTTAATTGTCTGTCGATGCAACATTTCTTATCAAAAAAATAATACGGATATTTTATACTTTTTCACTCTTAAAATTGATTAAATCAACCTGGAATGTTTAACATTCCAAAACCAACCCAATAAACTTCGTTTCTAGCTTATTTTTAACCGTCTTCATTGCGTATTTGTCAAATATAACCATTTCTTATCATCTGTTATTGTGAAGTTTCATAGCAAAAAAAACTATGTTGGGTCAGTTTGACCCATTAAAGGCTAAATGTTCCAAAAAAAATATCCAGAGAAACATTGTTGTAGCTCCGTTAGTAACCGTTTTCATTGCAATCATGTCTTAATGAAATGTTTTTTTCCTTCGGCGTCAAGTTTGATAGCGAAAGGCTAATATTTGTTCTTTAACTTGAAAGTGGGTCAGTTTGACCCGCAACGTAACACAAATGTCAGGCATGCACGAGTGCGTGTAATGTATCCTATCGTTAATCCATATAACCGCCATCTTTCAAAACAGAAATGCATACAGTGACTCATAATAAAAATAATAATAATAATAAATCCAGGGTACACTGAATCATCCATGCACATATAATGTGCTGTCTTTGCTCTCTTAAAATTTTTTTTTTTTTTTTTTTAACACATTAAATAAGACAAATAAAGACATTCAAATTATTATTCATTGTTTTTTGTTAATCGGCTAGTAAATCTGAATTTTATCCTGCCATATATCGGAATCAGACTAAATAACCACCACCTTGCACAATAAAAATGAACATCAACTCAGTTCTTCCAATGATCTTTTTTTCTATCACTTGTTTGAATGCAATTGTCTGCCGGTCGTACTTTGGCAGACTCTGGAGCGACATTGTTATGCTGTGAAACAATCTCCTGTCACCATTCCAATCCTGTGTTCCACAAACCACCGGCCAGGCATCTGATATTAAATGTGGTGAGTTCAGCCACTTGATGCAGTACAATACATGGAAACCCAAGTCTCCTGAGTCCTGTCATGTGGCCTTTGAAATCCCTGCTGTTGCGGCCAAAACCTCACGTCTGGCCAGGACTGCTTCATGGTGATCAGAAGGTCTACTGCTTTAAAAAATAATAATAATAATAATAATGTTTTACAATTCCAAAAAGTCATAATAACTTGCCTGTGACGTTTTCATCAAAACATCACAACAATCAAGAATTAAAGCACATTTTTGCACCATTTCCTGTCTTGCTGAAATCAGTCCGTTGTCCCATGCAAGTGAGCCAGCCCTTGTCCCGCCTCATATACTGCTCGTCCAATGGGGAGTCTAGCTTTCATTACCATGACGATCACCGCCACAGAGAGGCTTCACGTGTTATCTCTCGTCCCCTCGCCGGCAAGTGTATGCATAACAATGAAAAGATGATTTAACTTTTTCTTTTCTTTTTCCCCTGTGTGTGTGTTTTGTTGTTGTTGTTTTTTGTTTTTGTTTAAACAAACAAATCAAAACATAAAAAAAGAAAAAGTGACTCTCCATACTTGGCGTCTGAACAAATGTTCGCCATCTTCCTGCGTTGATTTAGCAGCGGGATCCGAGTGGAAGCCCCGCTAAATCCCTGGTAATCTGTCAGTGCCGGCAGCCGCGCTATCTGATGGTCGTCTTTGTATTGGTGCGCTGCCCCGCCGAGACACAAACATCCTGTTTGCAGAGGGGAGTGGGCAACGGAGGGAGAGCAGTGGAAATGTTCACTTAATGGAGCAGACCGGGAAGAGCGGCTGGAATGTCCCAGCAAATAGGCAGCGAAAGTCTCAAATGGAGATCAAGAAGTCACTGTCAGTTCTGCAGTGATACATTGTAAATTCACATTATTTGAATATATAAGTGACCTTAGTATGAATGCAGAAACATACAAAATACACCACCACATTGTTGTTGGTTATTCGAATCCCCATTTGGGAAGTATGGCTCAAGATATCAAGTAGAAGAAATATGACCACTAACTAGTGAATCCTTTACATGATGCACTGCAGAATTGATGGAAATTGTTTGATGATGGACACCATAGAAAAACTAGTTGTGCTTGCTTGTATTAAATCATAAACATAGCAGCATTGCCCCCTTGTGGAAGGGAAGGCATATTACAGCCACGCTACAAAGGGAAAAAAATAAACATTTGTACTTGAATAAATTTGTAAACTTCCCATAATAAAATGTGTTAGATTATTATTGTTTTAAATATATATATGATTTTTTAGGTTTGTTTATTTTAATTTTTTAAAGAAAAAAATTAATCTAACGAATGGAATTGTACTTTTACAATTCTAAGTTTTGTGAAAGTCACTCTTTAAAAATTTGTCCTCAAAAATATACATTTAAATACATACACATAAAAATAAACATCATTCACGTATACTATTTTTTCCTCAATATTCAACTTTTAGTGTAGGAAAAACATGAGTTTATTCGTGTAATATTACAATGTATTTTCTCAAATATACATGACTTTTTGTCTTGAAAAAATATTCTTGTATCTGTGATTTTTTTTCTTTAAAAAAAACGGCTTCATTCTTGTAGTATATATTTTTTGTTACAGTCGGCGCTAATACTGGATTAGCTTAGAGTTGGAACAATTGAGGAACAATTTAAAAAATGTAAAATTAAATGAATGATTAGAAATACAATATATTTTCAAAATTTTAAATAGAAGTAGTACTCTAAATTAAGATTGCTTTTGTTTTGTACAAAGCAATCTTACGGCCACATTAAAAAATATATATATATACTCACAGAATGCCGTTGTATGAAAATAGAGGGCTAATACTACTTAGTAGTGCTGTTTAAATTTAGACTATTTTCTAATATATATATATATATAAAAAACTACTTTTTATCTTTAAAAAAAAAGTGCCTATTCTTGTAATTCTCTTAAAAAAAAAAAAGTAACTTTATTCCCATAATATTTCTTTTTATTGTGGGCCTAATATTCTTTTGTTATTTTCAGTAGTTTCCACAGTTATGTTTTCTGTTTTTAAACATCTTCAATAGCAATATTCATATGACCAATAAGAAAGAAACTGTAACCAGGTGTAATTGATGGAGGAGCAAATTCCTTCCTTGTTCCATTCTTCTCCCATCTGTGCAAACAATCTCATTCCAGACAATCACATTTGTATTGTTTTTATTTCAAATGCACTGTGTTGTATATTGTGCGTACTATAATGTCATGATGTCACAAGTTGGTCTGTAGTAGTTGGTTTGAGTCAGCTGATGATCATGGGAAGTGGACTGAAG
Source organism: Leptonotus elevatus (assembly GCF_054856555.1). Lineage (NCBI taxonomy): Eukaryota > Metazoa > Chordata > Actinopteri > Syngnathiformes > Syngnathidae > Leptonotus > Leptonotus elevatus. The sequence goes on along the minus strand of NC_141249.1, from coordinate 16,264,563 downwards.
TTGATTTGACCGGTCACACAAACGCAGAAAGGTGGAAGTCGGCAAAGAATGAGGAAATATACAATACGTATGTTTACAGAATGTATCCGAGAACAAGTGTAGTCAAGAAATTCCGACAGTATCAGTGTTGGTATCAATGCATCCCTATTTTATTGACACTTTGTTTTTGTTTTGATGATAAATATTTCTATCCTTCTTTTGGGTAAATCACATGAATAGTCCAAAGGAAAATTCACTAACTATTATGTGGTTTATTGCTGGCTTTTTTCCCCCACATTCCAAAAACATGCACATTAGAGTCACTAAAGACTTGGAATTGTCGATTGTGTAAATGTGAATGATTGTTTGTCGGTATGATTTATGTGTATACCACCTCACCCTAAATCAGCTGAGATTGATCAAAATCTAATATTGCAGTAATCCGTGACAAAAAAAAGTATGCTGTACCTCTACAGAATTTGCGCTTTTCATATTTTTTGGTGACAAACACAATTGTAAACTATAAACTATTTGATAAGGGATACAAGAAGAGAAGTAAATAAACCAGCTCTTCACGCCACAAACGCACGGGGAACTCATTTATTTACCATAGATAAAATGTGTGAAGTGAGAAGTTGAGCTACAGTTTTCTCATGGACGACGATTTGTTTTGTTTTGCAAGTAGTGCAGTCTCCACCTACTGGTTACTTGAAGTAATGTAGTGGTGTTGCAACATCCATTCTTTCAACCCTTGTTTGGGAGAAATGTAAAAATATTGAAGCCTGTATCTAAGATGTTCTTTCGAAAGTGACTTTGTTGAGGCTGACGACATAACAGAGGGAAGAGTGAAGACGAGCGTTATGGCATGTGCTTTTTAATTGTTGTCATATGCTACTTTACTTACTTGCAGATGGCAACACACTGGGTACTTTACATAAGTGCCGTGTGATACTGCTTGATTTGACGTTGAGCAGATACCAAGTAATAAGACCAGTATCACCGATTCCAGTATTGATTTTGTTTAATGATTACTGCTGCTTTTTTTAATTTTAGCTTCATCTAGATTCTAGCCGATGCTTTATTATTGTGATCAGATGAATTTACGATGAAAATGAATTATTTTTGCGCTTTTTTTCTGGATGATTTTTTCTTTATTAAAAGGTGCACAGAATTATTACTTGGAAAAAAATGTGAAAATACATTAAATAAATAAAAAAAATATTTACAATAATATGTACTGTGTGCCCCCACTAGTCTAAACACAACATCCTGATTAATATTGTGTTATGTATAAATTAAGCAGAAAAATCGACCCATTTTGATCCATATCAGGGGACGGCAATTTTGCCTTGCACTGCCACATGCTGCCTAAGGGCGCATTTTGCGAACGTCACTTGACCAATCCAAGATGATGAACAGGTGAGGTGTGATTGGTCGTTATCTGAGCCCTTAGGCACTGTGATGTAATTTTCAGTCGACAGCATGTGGCAAAATGGCCGCCCCCGAGATGGATAAAAAAAAAAAGGGGTGGATTTTGCTTAATTCACATTTCACAAAAATAATATTAATCAAAATGTGAAAATTATATATATTTTTTATATCAGTCGGGTTTTTGATATTGCAAACTGGAATTTTTATTTTTTATTTTAGTGGCCTAGTTTGCCTAACAATTCTGAGGTTCGAGATTAGTATACACCCAAATGCATCAGCGGCATATATATATATATATATATATATATATATATATATATATATATATATATATATATATATATATATATATATATATATATATATACACACACACTTCATCACTGTACTTGCGTAGATATTTAATGTATCTGTATATTACTTGAGTATCTGTTGTTTTTAGAGTGCTTTTTTTTCAACTTAAATAATGGAGTTGAATCAGTAATTCTACTTTAACCAGAGTATTTATTTTACACAAGTATCTTCTATTTATTTTCTGTGCTACTCAGCACTTCTCCAAGTACAGAGTGTGAGGACTTTTGGCACCTCTGGCAAGCATACATGTGTGAAGAGAGCAGCTTCTATCTTTATCTGCTTTGGCCATGTACTACTGTGGCTGCCCCCTCCCTTCTACATACGTAGCCACTATACTTTATGTTTAGTTGGACTTATTTCAAGTCTATGGGTCATTCATATCGGAGGAAAATTTAGGCACCAACATTTTTGAAAACGGACCATTTTGTCCAATGTTTTCAAGAAAAACTGGTAATAAGCCATCATATAAATTGACTGGTCCAGCTCTGCATCTATTGTCAACATGGCATTTTTGCCATCAGTGCTTCATAAAACTTCCCCAAATGAAATTCAAACATTTTGTGAACCTTCCAAGCAGACACCCCAAACTTAGTGTCGATGAGAACTTTGCCGTTTTAAAACCACTAGCAAGATTTGAATGTAGCCTCAATTCACGGAACTCTTGCCCTCCTTGTTGACTCTGACCAAAGTTGAGCGACGTGCAAGAGCGTGATTCTCAAACATGGCCATTCATAATCACAGGCAGTTTTGAAATTGCGCAGGTGTGATAAAAAGTCACAAACAAGGCTGTGGAGCTGAAGGAAAAAATAAAATAAAAGCAGCGCTAGCAGTGCTAAGCTAGCATTAGCGCTGTACAGTAAACAAGCTGATGTTAACCACGGCTGCTATGTTAGTAGCATGATGATATACAAAGTAGTTTTACTATGACACTAAATGTTTTCGGTTTTCAGTTGTTTTCTTGGGATCAGCAATTAGAAATGGAAAAAGTGGTAATAAACGTACTTTTCCAGTAGAAATGTTCATGCTATATTGCTTAGCCCATCTATGCTACAGGGAATTTGGTGCGCTCAGTAATCGACTTGTGACTCTTGTGATAGTACGTCATGTGATTTCTTTATTATTGTAATCCCTTCATACTAACTATCTCAAGCAAAGAAAGAAAGTGGTCAGACAATTTTGGGCAATATAAATTCACATGTATAATGAAACGGATGGTGTTCCACAGGGTTAAATTCTGGGGCCTCTGCTGTTTTCATTGTATCTGCTGCCCCTGGGTGCTATCTTAAGAAAGCGGCAGTGGTTGTTTTCTATTAAAATGATTCAAATAACTTTGGTGCATTGTTACAGCCCTGCTTATTACACGTTAGCAGAGCAGAGTGTGTTGTACATCCAATGAAACAAAAAGTTTTAAAATGAAGAAAAACACAATTTAAAAAAAACTTGTAGTGTTGTAGTGGCATTTGTGCAAATGTTTGGCCACTTACAGTAAAGACCTCAGTGTTCCATTATTCTGCTAACATTGCTAATATTCTGGTAACGTTTTAATATTCTGTAGCATTGTAGTTTATAGAAGGAAATATCTGCTGTACTTTGCAGTGGAGGAAGTTAGCACATGTAAAGTGTTGAGGGGGAAATAAGAGGAAATGGTGGGTTTAAAATGACTTTTAACACGCCTAGGGCTCGTTTGGGATGTAAACTATATAAATGTTTTTAATGGATGATAAAAAGTGAAGTTATGTGGTCACAAGTACACAACTACCTGAGTCAATAACACATCGCGTTACACAGTGCTACACAACAGACCTACAACATCCGGGCTAGTCGGCTCACGCAGGAACGGAATGGCGGCGGAGGTAAGTGGACGAAAACGAGGCTGTAGTCGCCCAGACGACGGGCTAAACCAGGGCCACATACAGCCGCTAGTCACGCAAAACGGTACGGCGTATATGTCGGCGGTGTGACCGGCGAACGAACGCGGAAGGAGTGGAGGGGGGGAAACGTAGCAACGCGGGGGTTAAACATCGGGGAAGTGGAGGTAGAAGGGGGAGGAATGGAGAAGCTCCCCGGCGTTTCGATCCTCTCGCTCGGCGTTAAAGAGCCATTCTTCCCCCTCCTTCTCGCTCGTAGCCTGTCGAAAGGAACTGAACCGAAAACAAAAGAAGGAAAGCTATAAACACGGCGTTGGCCCGAGTGGTTTGGTGAAGTTTTTACACGCGGAAAAAGTTGTCCGCGTAGTCTTTGTCGTCCCTTTTTTTTGTGGGACATTTTGACTTTTTATTTCCTTCTCGCGCGATCCGCCGAGAAGGAAGAGGCGTTCAGCACCAAGTGGCAGGAAAGCGCCCCTGGTCAGGTCACACACTCGCAACAGAAGCAACACAACTTTGTCACGACAACGGGCCGTGTTTAACAAATAACACAAACGAGTGAATGGAGATTCTTCAACTTGTGTGCTACTGTCTATAAAGTTGACTTGGTTTCCTTTTCCCTGTTGCTCCGGAGGCCTAAAACTTTCATGTATGCTCCAAAAGCATGCTACAAGGGGATGCCACCTCCAAACGAAACTAATGAATTTCCATATTGCAGAATGAAACAAAAATATAAGGCGTGAGGTCTTATCAGTTAGTTTTACTGGCACAGATATAACAGGCCTATGTATTAATCGTATGTTAAGTCAAACCATAAGGAGTGTTGAAACACTAAATATACTTATCCCACCCAGACTATGATCCCAAAACACTTAGGCTACTGTAATTTCAAACTCATATTACAACTCCGAAATATTAAATGCTTTATGGTTATGCTAAAACAACAACAATCCCAAATGGCTAACTTTAAGGCATAGGTGGAGGCCTATAGTGCAACAAAAAATGTTTAGTACAAAATACAGTACTAAATAAAAAAATATTTTTTACTGCCAATTTGCCTTACCCATTTTCAGCAGTAAAAAGTTAATATTTCATCTAGAATGAATTTGATAACTTTGTTATTTTTCTTGGATAATTAATAACTCCACTTGCTGTTGTTGACTGAAGATGACGTCACCTGTGCTGAGGAAGAAGGTAACGAGGTATTGATCACCTGTTTTCTGGGTTTGGTCAGCAAACGGAGCCATGATTGGTCATTACCTGCTTCCTCAGCACATGTGATGCCATCTTCAGTTGACAGCAATTAGAAAAAAAAAGTATTTTAAGGTATTAATTGTACATGAAAAATAATGAAGTTACCAAATAAATTCTGGACAAAACAACTTTTTGCGGCTGAAAATGGCTCAATGAGTCAAGTATCCCTTTTATTTAAACCTGAGTACAAAGCAGCAAGAATTTTGAAACTCTGATGAAGCGTTACAGTGAAATGGAACTTTTTCTGTAATGGGAAAATGTCCTTTTTGAGTAATGTTTTTGTGTGATATTGTCTTTAGAAAATCTGGTCAAAAAACACCTTAAAATCAGAGTAAAACGGTATAACTTCATTATTTCTTAAAGTTCTCATGACTTCTTTAATTTCATCTTCTACTCAGGGAACCCTCTTCTCTTATTGGCTGCCAAGTTTCAGTTCAAAATAGCCACCAATTTTTGGGGCAGGCCAAAATCTCGAGACGTTAACGAGTCAAAATGAGCGTCATGTTTCAAACGCTGACACTTCCTCTAGAAATTTGACTTAACTAGCGCAAATGGAAGATTATTGGTGATAAATGTTTTTTTTGTGTGATGTTTTTTTCAATAGAAGATTTAGAGGCATTTGAAGTGCACATTCAATTGTTTATAGAAAATTCCACAAAGATGGCAGCCACTTGTCAAGTTGGTATTCACTTGTTTTACCATGACGTCACGCACCACCATTTTGGAGGTCGACGTATTGTTTTCATCCGGTGCTTATTATGTGTTTTGAGTAAATAATTCTCCTAACTTCACCTGCCAACATGGCAGACAAACAAATACTGAAAAAGCGATTTCCAAACAAAATTTTCCCATAGTTTTGCAAACATTGGGAACTGACTAGCAAAACATAGCTAATGGTATCAACAAGTGTGACTGACTTCTGTTATGCTTTTCCAGATTGGCCATAGAATTTCTGAACGGCAGAATCTGGTGTTTATACAACACATTTGCCACAACGGGTGAAATGACTTTCAATCACTTTATTGAACAAAAAGTCACAAATCAAACACATTATCAACATTCATACATGGGAGCATGGCCACCACTAACACCATGACTGGCTAACTAAAAAACTCACAACTGCCAAAGTAACTTTGATTTGCTGACACGCATGTTTTTCACCAGGCCATTTAAAGCCTTTCACACTCAAAGTCACAGAAAATGCCAACCCCAAGTGAACAATAACAATACTTTCACATCACATGGCTATTTTGTTGTTGAATAATTAGTGCTGTCAAAGTTAAAGCGTTCATTGATTAATTAGTCACAAAAATTATCGCATTAATCATATTAATTTTGACCATAGATTATCCTTTAGCATGACAGCGGATGGCTACGTTTAAGGTAGCACAGGTTGTGTTTGAGCAATACACATAATTTCATGCATTAAAGTAAAGCATTTAATGAATGTTTGCGTATCACATTTAGAATATTTGTTCATGTCAAAATATCAGGGAGAATGAGCGTGTGCAGTGGATCAAAAAATGTTGAAGACATCCTCATAACATTAAATGTCAAAAGAGTTAACACACCGGTGCCCTTCAAATTTGGCGAGGGAAAAAATGTAGATAAAAAAAGCCTTTTTTATTAAGCCGTTAATCGTGATTAATCAAAATTCTAAGATGTGATCAATCTGATTAAAACATTTAATTACTGATTACGCAATTAATCGAATAATGGATTTGAAATGTTTTCAATATTTGTAGCCGTAGTCTAGTGTGACTTCTTTTTTGCATGTGACCACTGTTGTTTCTGTCCATAGGCAGGCCGAGGGCCTGTGGACCTGGCCGCCAAGGTTCCATCCCATTTGAGATCGTGAGGTACGGCGATGAAGACGCTGGGCCGGAGAAAAAAGCATATCCGGAGTTGAAGGAGAGACTCTCCTCTTCCCCAAAATATGGCGGCCCAACCCCAGACTGTACGCTCAAGTTGTGTTACGTGGCTCCTCTTCGGCTGAATAAATCTCATTCTGTATTTTTTTTTCTTCCCATTATTCCTGTTTATTGTCATACTTTGTAGCCCAATGAGCTGCCCTTGGAGGAGCTGCTGGCTCTGTATGGCTACGCAGTGCCTGATCCAGTCAAGCAGAGCTGTCACGTCTCCGCCACTCTGCCAGACATGACTCTGGCCAAGGTGACAGCCCGCCTCAAGCCAACACAACTACAAATAAATAAATAAATAAATAAACACACGCGCGCACACACTGCTGTTGACATTGCAGCTCCAATGTTTCCTGTCGTCTCCAGAATCAGATCACCGAGGACATCTTTGCTACAGCAGAAGGAGTGGAGTCAGCTGATGATCTCACCCCCTCAGTCACCTCCAGCACATCAGATCTGCTCCAACATCTGCCTCGTGAGTTCACCAGCACGGTGCCCTTTGCCTGATGTTGTGGCCGGTGACTGCAAACGGCAGTCAAAAGTGATACCATACTGATGTAGACAGATCTTCTGAAGTTTTTTTTTTCTCCCCCCCCCCTCTCAGCTGGAAACAAAGACACATCCGTCTGCTCATCTGACGAGGAGTCCGACGATATCTCCCTTCCCTCCAATGAAGAACACAAGGTCAGTCACCAGATGATGACATCACTCATTTTTAGCATTATTCGAGTAGCCTGACACCAATTTCTTTGTCATGCCTCGCCAGGAGATCATGGTTGGCTCCATGTACCAGGCAATAATCCCTCATCTCGGTCCCTATACCTACCACGAACAAGGTACGAAACCTCTTACTTTTGCCATGCTCCCGACTCCATATTTCTACATCTCTGGCGTCCCTGTGTCCAGCATACAACAGCGAGGACCAACTGTTGTGGAGACCAGGTGCTCTGCCGCTGCTGGAAGTGGAGCACTTCTTGTTGAATGTACAGAAGCCACGTGGCCAAGAAGGGGCAGTCTGCAAGCAAACGTGTACCGACATTGTACGAGACAATGAGCAGGTACTGCATAGTACACCTCATGTTCACATCTGTCTGTCCATTCATACAGACGCATAATGTAAACATGTTTGTACAGTTTTTTTTTCTAGAAGCACAGTGGCCCGTAACTTCAAATTTTAGGGTTCACAAGCAGAAAATGTAGGTTTGAACTATAGAAATTGACTTGCATCATTTTCACATATCTGTTTATTTAAAACCTGAGACTTGCCTCTTTTTACACATTAGCCAATCACGGTGATCATTCACAACCACGCCCCCGTTCTCACACACATTGGCCCTCCTTCTTTTTCTTTGAGGTCTCCTTTCTTCTTTGTTTGCAGTTAATGTCGAAAAGTTGTCATTATTATTTTCATTATTATTCAAAATGAGGAAAGCTTACCGCCACAATGACCTACACAACTACTCTACGTACAGTAAGCATCTTGATCAGACAGTTTTTTTTTTTTGTCTATGCTACCAGGCGCTGTATGAACTGCTGAAATGTAACTTCAATGCGGAGGAGGCACTGCGACGACTACACTTTAATGTGAAAGTTTTCACTGGTAAGACTTGCGTTTTGATAGTTGAAGTCAAGTGCAATACTAATTTGAAGAAAACAGAGAAAAATAAATACCAGTGAATTTTATGATAATGATTTTTTTTTTCTTAATTGCATTTTGCTGGTGCTCATCCCCTTTGTTTAGAAGATCTGTGTGGCTGGAGTGAGGAGGAGTGTAGGAATTTTGAGCACGGCTACAAAGTTTACGGGAAAAACTTCCACCTCATTCAGGCTAATAAGGTAAGTGCTTCAAAGACAAGAGATGTTTATTCCTGACTTGCGAGGTCACTTTTTTTTTTAACATTCACACACACAATTACATTTAATCCATTTACATATATGTATACTGTCAACATTTGTTTGTCCTTCCACCGAAGCACGTAATGGAAAAGTCTCTGTACTCTCACTTAGAATCACATTACGGTCAGATTGAGAGCAGAACATTTCACTGGCATTTAGACCTTTGGTATCAAACAACCGACCACGAAAAAGAAAATCTCATCCTGAGTAAGCGTAACAAAACAGGCTTCCTTCTCTGCAGGTAAGGACCCGCTCTGTGGGTGAGTGTGTGGAGTACTACTACATGTGGAAGAAGTCTGAGCGGCACGACTACTTCACTCAACAAGCCACCAGGATCACTCGAAAGAAGTACACCTTGCAGCTAGGGAACATGTGAGTGTGTGACTAAACTAACTAATCCTCATACAAAGTACCTTCACCCTTATCTGAACTCTGGGATTCAATTCTGGATGAGATGTTCTTAACGTGTGTTTTATGTGCTATAGGGAAGAGAGAGACCAGGACGGGTCGGCTGGCGAGCTGGACGGAGGCAATAATTCCGCCGCTTTACTGTCTTGCAGTAGCTCCGCCGTCTCCGAAAAACTGGCGCCTCCTTTACCTCAGCAGTCCAGCCTGGATCTGGTCAAACAAGGTAAAACTCTGAAAAAGAACCAACAGAATTTTGGAAGTAAGCTCAAATCGTCTAAATTAAATTCTATATAAAAAGTATAGTAGTGCTGGAAAGCGTACGTACCGGTAGGTCAACCTATGGGCACGACTGTAAATGTACAAAAGCGAAACGTCGCTTAATGACACCAAAAATGCTATGAATCGTCACCAAAATTCACATGCACATCTCTACTCATGTCACCTTCAACCTCTAAATATATCAAAACAATTGCCACAGTATTTTATTTTTTTTAGTACGCCTAGGGTATGTAAACTTTCAAGCACCACTGTATATAAGTCATCAAAATTATGTCTAAATAGTATATAAATAAAAATATTTTCACTTTTTAAATTGAACAACTAGAATAAATAGTTTTCTATCATATTGTAATGTGGTATGTTTACCACTACTGGCACGGTGGCTCCCTCTAGTGGTTTGGAAAAGACTCACTGAAATAAATGTTCTAACTGCATAACATTTAAGTGGATTCAATTTCTCATCTATATTTTTTGGGGACAGTCCAGTACAGTAAAATTGTTTGGTATAGTTCAGTTGTGTTTAACTTGTAAGTACAATACATTTGCGTTTAGTCTTTTAGAGCAGTTCATTTTCAAACATTGATTCAAATTGAAATAATTTTGCCATATTGAAGGGCAATATGAATGTTGAAACTGCATAATGTTAACGTGGCTTCCAACACTGTTTAGCAATAAAACCTCTGCCTCTTTTTTTGAAAAATGCTTAAGTTTACAATGTTACTACATTTTCGTATTGGTCATAATGGTGGCACTTGGACAGTGAAGTCTTTTTTGAAGTGTGGTATAAACAGTTTGAGAGCCACTGTTCTAATGTATTAAGATGCACTTGTGTTTCTTCTGAGGATCATGGAAAGGTAGAGTGCACTCTGGTCTATTTTGTAATCATTGAAAGTAGCAATCAAACTACAGTATGTGGTTTCAGAAAGGGAAAAAAAATATCCGAAATGTATTGTTTCCACTCACTTTGTACAGTATGTAAACCGTTTACATACCATGTCCAATACATTGCATCGCATTGCTATGCATCACACTGTTTTTTTAAATTCATATGTCATTCTATTTTTTACGTCAAGAATATGCTGTCTTCCATTCCGAATCATTTATGCATTTTTTTCCCCTTCATTCTTTTTTTTGTGTCTGTCTGCGTGTGCGCGCACACACATGCATGGCTCACCCCTTTTTGACAATGGCGCTCCAGAGGAGGAGGGCCGCCCTCGGCGCAGACGGACCCCCCGCTTTCTCTTAAAGCCGTGACCTTGGTGCGGTCTGGCCTACAGAAAGCAGGCTGCAGCCTGCAGGTAAAGAACGGGGGGCGGGGGGCGGGGGGGTGTTATCTTGTCGACCTTGTCGCTACAGTAGACACATGTTCGTTCTATTCTTCTTTCCCTTTATTTTCATTCAATGTGGCATCAACTCCTTTATTGTACAGGTGCATCTGAATAAATTTCAATGGATTGTGGAAAATGAAAACTGTATTGGAAAATGGCACATTTGAGCAGTTCAATTCAAAAGGTGATACTCGCATATTATACAGATTCACTAGAGTGAAATATGTCATGATTTTGTTTAGTTTTTAAATATTATTTTCACAATTAGATCTTAGAGCTCCCAGCTAACACGAACCCAAGTTCACCATACCAATAAGTTTGATTGTTTTCTTTGTAAATATTCAAACAATCAAAAAGTTTCAAAAGAAAATGGATAATAGTCCGCCTACTAAATAGCATTTTTGTACGCGTATAATAAATCTGCATGATAAGAGTTTAGCTTTTTGTTGTGAACTACAGAAATAAAATACATTTTAGACCATGTGGTACCATATAAATATTCACATTCATTGTGATGCACCTGTATGTTTTACAACCACTAATGTTGTTGCCATTTCTTCACTCCACTTGTCTTGCAGATTTATTTATTTTTTATTTCACTTAGCAACATGAAATTTGTTAGTTCTGAGTAGACACCAAAAAAAGAACCTTATGCCTGAAAAGACAAGGTTGGTCTGCCATTTTGTTTTTCGCTTCCAAGGGGTCCTGTAAAGATTTTAAGTTCAGTGAATTGGATTGAGAATATTAATAATAACATGTTGTATGTGGACCAAAGATACATCAAATATATGAACAAATAGAAAATTCACATTTACATACAGTGTGCATTGACTGTTTTGATTCATTTCTTTGCTGTGAACGTGCATATATTCTTAAAGTTTGTCTCTGTGGATAAAGGTTCATATAAAAGTCTATAATGCAACATGTCTACCTTCCAGAGTCATAATAACCCCTTTTGTGTTCGTAATCCTCCATAAACCAGGATGTAGACTAACTAACTAACTAAAAAAAAAAAATCCCATTTATACTAATAGTTTGACTGGTTATATAAAGTAATTCAGACTTTGTTCAATCGTCCAATCTAATGTTGGTTTGGTGATGCTGATTTATGCACAGAAGTGTACAAAATCAGATTATGTTGCCACGGTAACGCCATCATAGAACAAGGACCGCCTGTATGCCTTGGGATGATGCATTTATTTGTGTTTTTGACTGTTTGTCCTGTTCAATAAGTGTCTCAAAGTCCATCTGCGTTTGTCACTCTCATTTCCTTCCCCCCCACTTCACTCACATTTTGCCGTTTCTCCTCCTATGGCATGTCCAGATGGAGAACTGCTGACGTGCGGCGACGGCTGTCCTCAGAACCTGTTTGCCCGTCCCTTCCCTCTGCCTGCCTTGTCAGATCAGGGGGGTCGCTTCTCGGGCTGCGGCGCAGGTCCGGCCCAGCTCCAAGACCATCAGCGTCCGCCGGGCTTCTTCCAGTTCCACATGCGCGACGGTCCTTTTATCCCCGAGGACTGTGGCGCAGCAGGTGATGTGACTGACTCCCCCGTCGCCTGCGATTGGGACTTCACCTGCTGCGTGCCTCCTCTCCCCCACCTAATGACTTCCTGTCCCGCTTCTCTGCATTTATCCCCCTGCTGCGCTGCTCTCCCTTCCAGTGAAAGCACTTGGGAAAATCCTATTTGAATAGAGATGCGTTTTTTTTTTGACTGATAAAAGCAAGCAGAACAAACTAAAAAAGTACACTTCCAGAAGACTCTCATGGCTACCTTTGAAGCCGTAAGAGTTCAGCACTGCTTGTTGCTGCTCGAAGTCCATTCACACAAAGATCACTTTATTTCAACACAAACGTCCTCTTGCCGCTCTCTTCATCCACTCTCCATTTTTTTCCCGTTCTGTTTGCTCCCGCTTTCCTTCTATGTCTTTATGTCGACAACAGGTAGATTTCTATTTTTGGAGATTATCATCAGATCATCGTCCACAACAGGGTTTGTTTTTACAACACGGACTCATACAATAGTGCCAGCTGCTTGCAACATGCCCACTGAGTATGTGGAGGAAATGTTGGGAGAGAAAAAAAAAAGTCACAAGGGAGCATTCAGAGGGCCACCAAGTTGGGGGTGTGTGATGGAGACATTTTTTCCAACATAAACATTTTTTTTTTTTTTATCATCAATTTATGAGCACACATAATTGTGGATAGTAAAAGTATTAACTGGATTAGCACAGTTTATATCTTGGGTTATAAACAGTTGTAGCCCGGCAAATATAACCTGAAAAATGAACTGTACAGATCCAGATTACATGTTGTACTTTCACAGACTATAATCAGGTTTAAACTAGACTAGCCCAGGTTATAGGTAAGTATAATGAATTTAACTGGCCCAGTCTATGACCTACTGGTATGTTAAAATTGATTATCTGTAATTCAGGGTCTAAATATTGCTGGCCCAGATCAGGGGCCACCAACCTTTTTCAAGATTGCGACTACTTCTTGGCTACCAGTTTGATACACACTTCTGAAATAACAAATTTGCTTAAATAATGTTTAATCACGTGTTACTATTATGTTTACTCAATCGCAAAAACAATTTCTGTCTCAAAACGGGGGGATTACCTGAGTGATCGATGGACTACTCAATAAGATAAGATTTATTAGTGACAACCCTATTTATTATTAATAATTAATGACATGTATTTATGTGAAGACGCTGATCATGTTAATGATTTTTCACAGTTAGGAAACATAAATACCAATATGCAACACTTTGTTTCTATTAGATCTCTTCAATTGCTCACATTTTCAAATGATCACTTATACAACATTCCTAGAAAATCACAATGCACTGGTGAGCTATTTTTGGAACAGGCCCACGGATTACTCATGTATATAATTTTAACTGGCCCGGACTATTGTGAAGGTTAAACTGGACAATCCCAGCGCATGCTTTCGGGATTAATCTAGTTCAGAATATAACCCAGGGTTAAAATTGACTGTACAAGTAAATGCCCTGGATTCAACTGGATTATCGCAGAATATAACCCAGGATATCCTAGAATGTATGCTGGTCATAACCCAGATTATAGTGACATCATAAATTTGACTGGCATCATAGAGGATAGATTGAGGACGTTCATTGTAATTAAATTGGGGACCCCCGCTCCCCCCCCCCCCACCCCCATCCCCTTCACTTTTGGACATTTGACGATTTATTATGCTTCGCAGAACAATCGGGACATTGATTTCAGTGATTGTTCTTGCTTTATCCGACCCTCAATTCATGTTGTATTGTAACGCCATTCTGGATCTAAAAAAGCCAAGCAAACGTTTCATGGAGTGGAAGAACTTTGTGGTTGTTAACATGACCACCTGTCATCTTCTGTCTCTTCTTATATTTATTTGTACTTCTTAACTATGTGTGCATGTCTGAGCTTCCAGCGAAGCGATCCAGATGGATGTTTGCGTTTACACAAAAGGAGAGGACGGACAAGACCTGATGTGAGCAGGACTGTTTCTTTGACTTTCACATTTGGTTTTGCAATATGTGTATTGTACTGCTCCGGTCGTTTGTTAATAATTATTATATTTTGTTTAAAAAAAAAAGTGTTGATAATAATAATAATAATAAATGACTAAGCTACACAATTGTGAAATATCGTCAAAAAAATTGGGGGGGGGGGGGGGTCAAGTAAGAAGCCGAATAGCAATAGAATGGAGGACATATAGTATATTATTTTAATTGGAAAGGGTTTGCCAATAGCATTTCCACATTTTTGGCAAGCGATGCAGAAGGCAGTGATGCTTAAGAAATTATGTGTCAATCAAATGTATTCATTGCAGGTGAGTCGTATCGGTGTGTGTTTGAGGCAGGCAAACCTGTGAGGAAAAAAAAAATCAGTGTAACCAGGTAATTTGTCAATCAAATGGATCAATTAGAGCAATTTTGCAAGTGGATGTGCATGAGGCAGGCAAGTTGTGCAGAAATAGTTGTCTACCCATTTAATGTTGTGTCAATCAAATGGATTTTCCGAGCATCTTTATGAGACTAAAGAAAAATATCTTAGCTGTTGTTACTGAAAAATCCCAGAAGGGGGCAGGAAAAACACATTTGAAATGCATTTCTACACTGAAATTAAATCTGACACTCTTCAATGTAATGTTTCACTCGACCAACATAATGTGTTCATCTACTTCATGTATTTCACTTTAGTCTTGACAGAAGTGCAATTAAAATGAGTGTTTGGACGCTCAGGCTTGCTGAACTAAGCAAACTGCAAGCAAATGTAGTTTTGCTGTCCAAAACATGTTCCAATAGCTGCAAGCAGAGTGGCAACAAGCACACATGATAAATACCTACAAGACTTTTGAGAATGGGCCAACCAATGGACCTAAACTAGGTTATTATTAGACTGTGCACGAGGTCAAAATGTACAGAAAAGTATGTAGAACAGCACTGCTTTTTTTGTAATTAATTTGACTTGATATTCATTGAAAACACAGTTATTTTCTAACTTAACTTAACTGTGTGCGCGTGCGTTTGTCAATGTATTTATGTCATTTAATAAATATATACATTTAAAATGTGCCACAGTGCAGCTTAATACAAAATTTAATTAATTTCTGTACAGGTAACCTGGCGTCATCTGAGGACCCCCCCCCCCCCCGCCCCCCCTTGTGGGTGAAATTTGTAAAATAATAATCGCAATTATTAATTTTTAATTTATTTATCAGCTTGTCCATTTTATATCTATTTCTTGCTTGTTTGTAATTATTATTATTTTTTTTTTTTGTAATTATTTGTTTGTGGGGGGTTAATTTGCCCCCTCCTTCCATTTTTCCTCCTTGAGTCTCGAGGAAGACAGGAAACAGGAAAATGGGAGGGAGAAATGGAGACGTAAGGGGGAGGCGCCCAGTGTCGCCGCAGTTCTGGGTGCTGTGCTTTGCCTTCCCCACAACGGCGTGGACTGGAAAGATGTTTGGATGCTCTGTCCGGAGTCTCTCGTAAAATATTCCAGAACGCAAACAGTACTTCTTTCTTTATTTTCACTTCAAAATTTTACGACTTTTCCCCACACTTTTTGACAGAGGCAAGCACTAGTGTTTGTGTGCGTGCGCGCACGCGCACAGGTAAACGCGCGATTACCCCGGAAGAACCCGTAATGCAGGTTGCGTTTTGTTTTTGTCATGTAGCAAAGGCGAGCATAATGGAGTTGTTTACAGGTACGGTTTGAGTTTGTTTCTTCATCCCAAATGCGCCAAAAGTGAAGTTGAAACGACGGCGAAGCAACATGAAGGGTGTGAAGAAGAAGCTGTACGTGCTTATGGACGTGCTGTGCGTGTCCGTCGGTGAGTATGCTTCAAATTATTTTGCCTGTAGTTTTACTATACGTGTGTGTTGTGACAGTTACTGTGGTCTAGATTTGACTCTCCAATGTTAGGTTGGCCATTCTTGTGTATGTAATCCACTTTCCCCAAATGATTCCCCATTCTCCTCCTCAGTGGAGTGGACAGAGCAGGAAGCTGGAATGTTTGTTTATGGAAATGTGATATTCCCTTTTTCTTTGCCAAGAATCTAACCAGGAATGTTCCATTTCCAGCTTCAGCACTGTATGACTCCCCCAAAATATCTATTATTGTGTTAAATGTGTATTGTATAATTAAGTATGCAGTTAGATGTTTCTGCTTCCAAACAAATCCTTCTGCGTCTGAGAACCATAACTTGTGGGTGCACAAAAAAAATTTAAAAAGTGCTTAAAAACACCTACTAAACATGTTACTACTACATATCTTAGCTTTGGGCCGATTAATAAGATTGTGAAGTAAAATATAAATTTGACATAAATGGTGCAGCATTTTTGCGGTTTTCTCAGAGTAGTACACAGGAAGCGCTACACACACTGTGATCACTCCAGGAAGATGGATGGAGGGATGTACCTAATAAAGTGTCCAGTGAGTTTGGTTCTCCTGATGGTTGCATGTCGCATAATCATCCTGCATCTAGTGCTCTGTTTTGGCGTCCTGCCATCCAGGTCTCAGTTGCAATAATGGCTTGACATCATGTCATCATACTGAACGTCTGCTTTTATGGGCACAAAATACTTTTCCGGTTTGGTTAGTAGTTTTGTTTGCATGCGTTTTCTCACTGTAAAAATATTTCCATTCTACTTTGTTAGTCATTGTCTCGGAATGTAATTTTTGGAAGTGCAAACGTTCCATTTTGCTACATTCTGCTTTGTGAGCCGGGAATTATAGTGTGGAAAGAGCAGCACTTCCAATCCGGCAGTGATTCTGATTCCTTTGTGTCATTCATAGCTGGACCTGCCCTTGTCAAACAGCTTCACCACTCAATGAATATGCATTCAGTGTCTTTTTTTTCTTTTTTTTCTTTTCTTTTTTTTTTTAAATACAACGTTGCCATTAATCCAATAATCGCCTACATATTTCTGGTTTGCTATTTTTGAATTCAACCAATTTTTTTTCTATTATACTCTCCGCATCTCTTTGCAGTTTTTGTTCTCGTTCTGAAATGCCGTTAAATCCCTGGCTCGGTAGGAAAGTAGTACAGTAATGGGTACCAAGGAAGCATATAGAAGTGGTGCATCTCTACTGAGAGACAAGTTTTGTGTCTTGGGGAGGAGCTAAGCTTAGCCTGGGTTGTTGGACGTTACAGAGAGTCTTGCATGTATTTTAAGGGTAGTGTTGTAAAATGAGTTTAAAATCATATTAAATTGCTTTGGGATTAAAGTTAGTTGTAATTGAATTTTTTTTTAAAGGCTAATTACTCGCGATCCCTGGATTAATTACAGTACTAAACCATTACATAACCTTTCTGTTTTTTTCACTCTCCTAGTGTTGCATTTCACCTTATTCTTCCTGAAATATTATTTATTTTATTTGTATTTATTTATTTTTATTATTTTTGTGCATAACATTAAATTGAACATTCAGTCAAAGTATCCCAAGGATAGAACATTTTATAATCTGTATTATTACCTAAATATATATATATATATATATATTTCTTGATGTGGTACTGCAATAGAATTTACTATATATCATCATAACTCGGGGGGGGTTAAATTGTGAAAGTTGTGAAGTGTGCATATACTGTACTGTAAGTGTAGAGAGCCAGTGGGTGTTGGCTGCAAGAGGCAATATCAGGGTTTACCTCTCCCAAGGCATGGTTGTCACTTAATCAGCAAAGTAGTAGGCGTATATCTTAGTTCATAAAGGAGATCCTGTACACACCCACATTCCAAATGACTACACATGGAATTGCACATCTTTTGTTATGAGCACCGAAATAGAATGTCTATAGTACATAATGTCTCATTTTCAAGTACCACCAGTGTATTCATTCTCCAAACTGTACATTTTTCTCTATTGTTTGCAAGCGTTTCCTCGTATTATTCTCACTTTATCGGTGGTACTGCAGCTTTTCCTGGGAAGATGGTTCTTCCTGCGTTCTCAGGAAGTCGTCTTGGTGGGGATAGTTTTTCCTCGGGAGAGCAGCGTCATGGAAACCGAACACGCGTATGTTCCTCTGGGGCCCAAACGTCTTCTTCTTCTTTTTTTTTTCACAGTTATGTTTCTAATAGTGCACTTTTGTTTGGGTAGGATGTATGAAGCCTTTGAATGGGATTGGCATGCATTACTCTTGCATATAAAGAGCAAGATGGCTGTTTAGTGTAGTCTGCTTTTATTGTGGTTAACACAGCAATTGGCTTAGTGTATGACAACGCCATTTGGAAAATCTACTAACAAAACAACGTTTTATACTTAAAAAAGCTGATTTTTCTGTTTTAAATTATCATTGACTCATTCACTGCCATTGACGGCTATAGACGTCAAAAATTCATTTGAACTATATTAGTTTCACTTTTTTTCCACTTTAGTTAACGAGTATGAAAACCTAGAATTTTTTTATTGTGCATTTATAACAGATATAAAATTTGTGATTAATCGATTAATTACAATTTAAAAAATGTAATCGTCTGACGCCCCTAATTTTTTATAATCTTTTCTTTATTTTTTTATTAGGGGCATCAGGCGATTACAATTTTAATTTTAATTGTAATTAATCACATGACTTCACTAGTTAACTCAAGATTCATCAAAAAAAATTCTATCTGTTCTAAATGTACAATAAAAAAAATCTAGGTTTTCATACTCCTGTTAACAAAAGTGGAAAAAAATGTGAAACTAATAATTCAAATTCATTTTTGACGTCTATAGTCGTCAATGGCAGTGAATGAGTTTAATGTATGTAATGTTGTATTGGACATATTAAAAGTATTCATTGCACATTGTCGAAAAACTAGAGATAATATTTTACATCTCGTATCAAATTGCAATTTTACAGAAAAGTTAAAGTTCCCAAATCGTTAGCCTAATAGCATAATTGCTCGTGTCATTTTTGAACGTGTTGCGACTATGTTTTGGTTTGTGATGTTGTCGGTTGCTATTTGTTATGGTCCTGTATTTTGTCATGTAGGCCTTTATTTTGTCATAGAATTGAACACGGCCCTAACTGGAGTTGCTAAGTGACACGTTTGTCAGTATGTCAAGGTTTCATGGTCTAGATGTCTTTGTCGAGTTTTTTCTTCGAGGCCATCTGTGTCTAACCCTGCACCCTGTGGTTACTTTGTATTTTTGGATATAAAGTCTCTTGTTTTTTGTTGTTGTTTTTTTTACTTCCATATACTGTCTGACTATCTTATCAGTGGTCCACAAAGTCAATTGGTGACTAAGGTGAAATGATACATATTGACTGATTCTTTATTTTTAAGAGTAATGTAAGATTAGCTTGAAAGATTCAAAGTGGTTTTTTTTTGTTTTGTTTTTTAGATCTTAGTATGTGGTTTATTCACAGTTTAAACTAAAATAAGGTCATGTGAGACTTTGATGTGTCGTATTTGCATTTAGCCCCGTCAAGTGAATGATGTCTTACGGAGGTTCCCTTGATTGCTAGAAAGCTCTAAGCTACGTAGCATAGTGAAAAAAGACAGCTTTTTTTTTTTGCACATTTAATTTTTGCTTTTGGTCACCACTTGAGGAATAATAACACCATGTTTATAACAGCGTTGAGAGCTCAGACAAACGCACACTTGTCACATGCTCATAGTTCCATGAGGGCCACACAGTGCGTATATTGCCCATCTTTGAAGTCACATTCATTCTGGCCGACTTGATCTCCCTCTGTGGACATTTACGCTTTGGTTTTAAACCTGTGTGGCCCGCTTCTTTCATTCCATCCCTCCACCGCAAACGCTTTTTTTCAAGCAAACCCAGACGACTCATTGACTGGCAGCCCTCGGTCGACCTCGCCGCCACCTCCTCCCGCAGCTAAGCATGCGTGAATGATGGCTCGGGCGAAGCAGCAGGGATTAAAAATAAAAGAATGGGCAGCAGCGGCAGGATTTGGTGTGACTGTTGAAGTTGGGCGTTCCTGCACTCAATTGGAATTCCAGAGGCCAGCAGTGAAGGCTCAGCACATACCTTCACCCTGAGTCAGGCCGTCTCGGGCTGAGACCGTCAAGAAGAAGGGACGTCGGGTTGTTTTGTTGCTTCGCGGCGCCTTTAATTAAAGTGTTGTGGAGAGGACCGTGAGGGTTGAGTAGCGGACAACGCTGTAACTTAAAATTAGCGCCGTCACAAAGTCATCTTTTTGGGAATCGATGATCCTATCGATTAGTCCTTTAACTCATTCACTGCCATTGACGGCTATAGACGTCAAAAATTCATGTGAACTATTTCTATTAGTTAAACTTTTTTTTCCACTTTTGTTAACAAGAATGTGAAAACCTAAAAAAATAAAAATTATTGTACATTTAGAACAGATATAAAATTTGTGATTAATCGTGAGTTAACTAGAGAAGTCATGCGATTAATTACAATTAAATTTTTAATCGCCTGACGCCCCACATTTTTTATAATCTTTTCATCTTTTTTTTTTAAATCGCGTCAGGTGAATAACATTTTTCATTGTAATTTATCACGTGACTTCAGTAATTAACTCACGATTAATCACAAATTTTATATCTGTTCTAATTGTACAATATATATATTTTTTAGGTTTTCATACTCTTATTAACAAAAGTGAAACACTAATAGAAATAGTTCAAATGAATGTTTGACGTCTATAGCCGTCAATGGCAGTGAATGAGTTAATTAGCCCCATTATTTAGCAGTGGGGTAGATAACAAGTCAGGACACATTTTCAGAGCTAAGCAGATACTTAAAGATTGACTTTGTTTGATTTGACACTTTGTGTGGACAGGCACTCCAGAGAGAGACAAATATTTGTATACAGTGGTGTTATTGATATACTCCCACCACCCTCGAAAATCCTTATGGTGACGTAACTGCATGTGGTATGTAAACAGATCATCAACAGGTGCGTCTTTAGTTCAACATGTTAGCAGTTAGCACCTGCCTAGCTATCAACAGTTGTGCTTAAAATTCGTAGCTTTCTTGTTGAAGACCCGTCTCATGGTTTGCTGGGGCGCGTTCTGGTATGCCTGGAATGTTTACAACGCGAACAGCTAGCCAAGACGGACATTGGTCCTAACTGATTGTGACCACAGAAAGCTAACTCCAGGTGCGAGAGTACCCCCTTTTCACAACAAAACAGTTAGCAGATTTCTTTAATAAAAGTTCTCTGACACGCAGGATAAAAATATTACGGCACAGTTAATGTCCTCTTGTTACACTCCAATTCTGCTTAATAGTTTTGACAGTAAACTGTGATCCCAAAACTCATTTGCAGATTGTTTGATTTTGATTTGTCATTTTTGCCGTAATTATACATAATAGTAATTTTGATGCTAAGTCGCTAACTGTTACCAACTGATCAGCTGTTAACTTCCACATTGCTAATGCCAATCTGGGCCTTTTTTCAAAGGTTATTATAGCCTTAAAGGAGAAGTCAACCTTAAACATTTCATGACAATAATATGTTATATGTGACCTCACTCGTCTAAACATGACATTCATTTTTGGAATATGAGCTATGAAGCGGCCATTTGCCACTTCCTGGCGACTGGAGATGACATCACAGTTGCCCAGGGCTTAGGCAACGACCAATCACAGCTCACCTGTTTTCTGAAGCTGAGCTGTGATTGGTTGTTACCTGAGTAACTGTGATGTCATTTTCACCCGGCAGCAAGTGACAAAATAGCCACCGTCTCATATTGGTAAAAACTGCTGGATTTTGCATAACTCATATTCCACTAACGAAATATTAACCAGAATACCATATTTAGACTAGTAGGGCTGCATAAAACATATTATTGTCGATATTTGGGGGGGGGGGGACTTCCTCTTAAATGTGAACTTTAACCTGTACAACTTGGTTGGAAATAAATAATTAACAAATAAATAATAAGTGTGGTTGTGTTTGGAATTACACGTGCCACCATTTTAAGTGCCTCTGCTTCTTCCCAAATAAAGTTTAGCTGTTCTTGTAGGCTTTCCTGACATTTTTTGCTACTTCTCCAACGAGCTTCAGGTGTTACAAAAAGAATACCCAGAAAGGCACCATAGGTTAAATCTCGCAATATTTTGTGGCCTTATTGGACACTTGTGGCAACTCCCTCCAAAACAGATGTTGACCCATCTGCATCCAAACTGCAAACGAAGAGCCATGTGCGCAAAGTCGCCGCCGGCTAATTTAATGCAAGCCATTTAAAGTCACGGAAAAGCCATCAGAGGACATTTGACACTTGACTATGTGCATGTGAGTTTTAGTAAGCAAATCTTTGCCAAACCAGCAACCAGAAAAATCACTTTGTTTTGGGCCCGGCCAATCCCGCATGGAAACTGCATGGCGACCTTTTCACTGCCAAGAATATGAGTTGGCGCAAAGAGCGTTCCCACACGTGTGACCTTGAAGTTACACCTCTCTCTCCCAACACACCTTGAAAATGTGCATAAGAATGGAACCAATGAAAACAACAGCTGCGTTTGTGAAAATTGAAGGAGAATGGCCGTCCTCGGCACGGTCGTGCAGGTGCAGCAGGTTGGACGAGTCGTTGCCAGGCGCTCCGACGGGACGTCCGGATGGAAATCGGAATAAGCAATCCAGGCTGCGACGTGCCACTGCGGTCCCCAAGGTCCGGCGTAATTGCACATGTGCATTCTAAATGGGGCTCTCTCTATATTTACATGAGAACGAGAAGTGTGTGGGAGGATGCTGCACACAAGACAATAACAGGCAGGCGGGTGGCCGGGGAAGAATGAATGGGATAAAAACAGAGTGGAGGATGTGAATGAGTGGGGCGAGTCATTTTCTTTCCGCGCTGTCATCTTGCTCCAGAGATTGCATTACATTTATATCGCCAATTTACAGTACTGAAAATACAACTTTGTAAAGTTATATCACAGTTTTTATCGGCATTAAAAAGTGATTTTATTCTTGTATGCGCCCTGAAAAAAATGCAACTTTATTCTCTTAACCCTGCTGCTTATTTTTTTGTGATATTATATTCGAGTAATTACTTTTCTGTGAAGAAAAATACATTAATTAAAATAATGACGACATAAACTTTTTATTACTAATTGCTGTTTTTCTTCTAATATTCTAACATTACTATAGTTTTTTTTAGCATTACATTTTAACTTTTTCTCATAATATTACAACTTGCTGTATTTCTTGGAATATTCCGGATTTCTTTAAAAAAAAAAAAAACCTTTGTAACTATTTCTTTCCGTCATTGGTTTAATTTCAGGTTAATATAAAAAAATAATAATTGGCTGATATTGAAACTAGGCATTGGCCGATTACCAGTTTGGCTGTTTACCGCGGTTTTTAAAAGGTCACAATTTCAATAATCACTAATACTGGTTGTTATTTAGCGCTTTTCTTTTTTGAGGGAATGTCTAAGCAGGGCCCAATATGATTGGCTGCTTGCATAGTTGAGTAATCGAGCCACCTCTTTGAAGTAATTGCCTCCAATTAACTTTTTTCTTTCTCTTTCTCGGTGCATAACGGAGGAGGAAGGGGGGGAGCAAGATAAGATACTGCAAACACAGATGGCTTTTAATGTGCATTATCGTAAACAAAAAACGGGGAATAAAAAGCAGATGGTGCCTTGTGGTATTAATTAGCCCACAGGTCTGTTCTAAAAATAGCTCACCAGTAATAGGAATATGTAATTTAGAAGAATTAAAACACATTTATTTATTTAAACTTAACATGGGGTACATTTTTTTCTATTAAATAATCTATATTTTGTTTAAAAATAATAGATTGTGTTTAAAAAAAATTCAGTTTAGTTTTTTATTTACTTAAATATAAAAAATATAAAAAAGTTGCAGATCTGTTCTAAAAATAGCTCACCAGTAATAGGAATATGTAATTTAGAAGAATTAAAACACATTTATTTATTTAAACTTAACATGGGGTACATTTTTTTCTATTAAATAATCTATATTTTGTTTAAAAATAATAGATTGTGTTTAAAAAAAATTCAGTTTAGTTTTTTATTTACTTAAATATAAAAAATATAAAAAAGTTGCAGATCTGTTCTAAAAATAGCTCACCAGTAATCGGAATATGTAATTTAGAAGAATTAAAATACATTTATTTATTTATTTAAACTTAACATGGTACACGTTTCTTCTACTAAATATTATATATTTTCTTTAAAAATAATAGATTAAGTTAAATAAATGCAGTTTAGTTTTTATTTATCTAAATATGAAAAAAAATAGAGAGGGGTCATTTTAGAGCTATAATTTTGATACTGTGACATTTTTTGCTCACAGTTATCATACCATAAGAATTAAAATAGGCTCATGTCTAATTGAAACATTTTTCTATTATATTCATGCATCCTGAGACTTATTCGTATTAAAGAACGTAACATTACTACTTCTCTTGTGCAATATATATATATATATATATATATATATATATATATATATATATATATATATATATATATATATATATATATATATATATATAGTTAAGCATCAAAATCCAATACAAAATGAGTCTGCCTTTATCCAAGAAGGAAATCCTGATCCCAACATCCTGTACCTTCTAACAGACCTCCCCTTTGCGGGAGATTAGCCTGGCCACATTCCAGACGGCCATTCCGTAGAAGCCAGGTGCCCCATCCTGACAGACGCTTCTCCCTTTTCTCTCCTAAATAAAGTCAGTCCACGCTGTCAGCAAGATGTCTGTGTTAAGCTCCAATGAGACCAAGCGCTCGCTCTTTAAGTGGTGTCGCTCCGTCTTGCGGGCTTGTCTCGTGGTCTCTTGGAGGCCCAGTTTGTCTACAGATGCATCTATTTTGGACCCGCCGCCGCTCTGTGTCTGTGCATGCTTTTCAGCAGTTTGTTTGAGTACACACCCGGGATGGCAAGTTATATTATTTTGCCGCTAATGCCAACAAAAGCATTCCTTAGACATTGGAGTCTTTACTGTTCAAAATCGTTTGACACGAATGCATATAGAAGAACATTTTTTAATCTTATTCTCCAAAGTGACTGATGTCAGACTAAAGACTAATGCATATAGAAGAAAGTGGCTTTTGAAAAGCTATCCTCTCTATAATGAAGTTCAACATTTAACAGAAAACATATTAACTCATTTAGTGCCATTGACGGCTATAGACGGCTATATTTCTATTAATTAAATTTTTTTCCCCACTTTTGTTAACAAGAGTATGAAAACCTAGATTTTTTTTATTGTACATTTGGAACCGATATAAATTTTGTGATTAATTGTGCGTTAACTAGTGAAGTCATTCGATTAATTTCAATTAAAACTTTTAATTGCCTGACGCCCCAATTTTTTTTATAATCTTTTCTTCTTCTTTTTTAATTGAAGGACTACAGAAATCAGTCACAGTTGATATGCTGAAATCAAAGGATTTGGACTCACAATTAATCGCAAATTTTATATCTGTTCTAAATGTATAATAAAAAAAAATGTCCCTATGTTTTCATACTCTTGTTAAAAGTGGAAAAAAATGTAAACTAATAGAAATAGTTCAAATGGATTTTAGACGTCTATAGCCGTCGATGGCAGTGAATGAGTTAAACAACTTTAAAAACAGGTTTAGGTGTTGTCATAATTCATGCATGAAATTGAAGTGACATTTACAATGCTTTTAAAACAGCAAATAATCAGCCGTATGTACCCTTTTAATAAATGATGTGCTAAAACTGTTGTGTTTCAAGCCAAACACGCCACGTTAGTGTTGGCTGATGTCATGTTTTGACACAGACAGTTCCACAGTCAGCAGTCTGGAAATATCTGAAGTCATATTTGGAAGTAGGTGCACATGAAATATAGTTGGAAGCAAAAGTGTGCTGCTCTGGTATCATTTTATGATGCCTGCCCCCTACTCTCCCCTCTCTGCCTCCTCGCTAGCCAGCTGGAGACAGAAGATGGAGAGGGGGCCGTGGCAAACACTTACGGAAAGGCAGACGATTGATGAGTGTAGTGGATGTGCGCTGGCCATCCATCATAATCGAGCGGCTGCTGATGGTAAAAGGCTTGCATGGGGCCGATGTTAATCGTCCAAAAGCATCAAAATGTCATCAACGCAGTGGTGCCTTGAGACAGGCGTGACCTGACTTAAAGGTTCATCGTGGTACGATCACCTCCCAGTTGAAGTTTACTTAAAAACTAGACTAAGTGCAATTTCTGAAGATGTTGCATGGGAATGCTGAATGCTAATAGCTGAATGCTAAGATGAAGTAAATTGAAAGATAAATTATGTGAAAATTACAAAGTATTAATCGTAGTTGAAAGCTAAATGAATAAAAAGAACACTTGAACCCGGGAAGCGTGAAGTTTTGAAGCAAGTTGAAATGTATATGGAAAAGTGTTATCTGAAAGTGGAACTTATGATATCCAATGGAAAGAGGGGGGGGGGGGGCACTCAATAGCGCCATCTAGCAATGCAGTACCCATCCTTCATTTAGATGGGAAAGTGGAACGAATGACATCCACTAAGCAGTATCAGAGAGCTGGTAATGATGAGAAGTTGTATGTATGGAAGTGGGCGTGGAAAGTGGGACTTGGAAAAAGTTCAATGTCAGTCCCATTGAAAATGAATGCAGAAAAGTTGATATTTAACAATAAATTGTGCCAATACTGTAAATAATGTGGAATCAAACGATATATTTTCAAAATGGCGTGTAAATCGGATGTATTGTGTGGGAGTTGTTTCATGGCCCAAAAAATTTAATGCTACATTGATAAGTATAATAATAATAAGGGTTAGAAACAACATATGAAAAATTTGGATGCAATATACAATAAATTTCACCGCTAGTCACTCTTCATCAACAGGGACAGAAGACGGCCGACATGCGCCTCAACCGCTAATGCTAAATGCTATCTTGGTTGACAGTTCAACAGCGGTAAGCAAGTCGGCGCACTCACCACCATTATCCAACTTTGATCGGTCCCGACAGCTATTGGGAGCTGGTGTGCAGCTTACCTACCGGCGATTTGGAAATATACCGCTAGAAAATTGTCTGACTGGCGACCACAGTGGATAGTCAGACTACATTTCCCATAATTCTTAGATGCCAAAGCAGGAAGTAGTTCTAGTTCTGGTCAACGCCTGCTATTTAAGTCCATCCTGCTACCGATTAGATGCAAATGACAACTCAGA
Organism: Leptonotus elevatus; assembly: GCF_054856555.1. Classification (NCBI taxonomy): domain Eukaryota; kingdom Metazoa; phylum Chordata; class Actinopteri; order Syngnathiformes; family Syngnathidae; genus Leptonotus; species Leptonotus elevatus. The sequence goes on along the minus strand of NC_141249.1, from coordinate 16,237,206 downwards.
TGTGAATTTGGAAGTAAATAAGAAGGAATTTAACAGTTAAATTCTCTTTTAAAGGGGTTTTCGTATGAATTGCTCTGACAACTGAGTGATTGACATACACGTGGCAAAAAATCAGACGACAAAACTTGTGTAACATCGGGACAAATAAATTAGGTTAGCGGAATCCACCAGGACGCAGGATCCAAAGCTCAAAAACAGAACTGGGCCGGTCAAGACGGGAATCTGGTCACCCTAGGTTCTATCAAACTAAACATAAAGCAAAGAAAATTACTATTAAATAGCAATAAAAACTTTGCATAACTTTGGAATATCCGCTATCTTAATGCTAACACACAATGTAAACTGCCATTAAACGGGTTAGCAAATAGCATCGATAATTGCGGCATTTTACCCTTTAAGCTACGAGCATTTGAAAACAGTTTGGCACCATATGTAGACAGACCATAGAAGATATTTTTTTATCATCTGCAGAAAAACACCCAATATTACTTTTATTGTGGTGATTCCAAATTTGAATCGCAGTTTCACAACCTGGCAAATTATAGACGAACAGAAGCGGACTTTTGTAAAACAAACAATGTGCTTTGGTTAAATACACATGATATAATTCTCTTTGTTTTATAATTAGTTTTACTGTAAAATTGCAAGTGACAATAAACAGCTTGCGGAACTTGCCATTTTGAAGAATTGTTCATTGTTAATCTGTCAAACTGAAATATGCTGCCAGCAGAGCTGGTGCTCGTAATAAAAAAATAAATAATAATTCGCAGCTCAAAACAACAAATCAAAATTATGGTTATTTTAGTACTTCATTTACTCCTCAGTACAATATGGCGATGGCAATATGTTAACATTAATATTGGGAGAACTGAATGCTGCAAGTGAAAGTCGCTTTCCACGTTCGTCACTGCGTTGGCTTGGCACAGTTTTAATTATATTTACTCTTTAACCATTATTAACAATTGTGAGTCATTTGCTTTCCACAGTAATGTTCCCTTTTCCACTTCCTCCTACGTACATTATCAAAGTATGGCCTTTTAAGAGAGTTAAATGGAACATCTCAAATGTATAAACATGGTTTACTATACTTAGCTTAATTATTCTAAAACCAAGCATATTACAGATTTATAAGAGTTTGTTGAAATAATGATGATATTGTTAAATGAGTGCCACCATATTTCTGGCAGTAAACATGTCTCGTTAAAAATATTCAGGCTGAAAGCTTTTATTTAGTGTATGTATGTATATATATTTATTTATATAAATATAAGATTTATTTTTTTCCAAAAAACTTACTATTTGGTAAAAATTTTTTTATTTATTTATCTCAAAATATTGGCCGTGTGTATGTTCATTTTACCAGGTTTATACAAAGATTAGACTAAATTTTTATTTTCAACACCGGCCTCTTTATTAATATTATGATTAATTTACAAATATTATGACTTTATTCTTTTCAGCCCAATACCGATACCTAATATCGGGGCTTGCCCATCTCTATTATTCATTATCGTGGTTGTCATTTACAGTGGTGCCTTGATTTATGACTGGACAAAGTCTGACTCGTGCTACTACCAGGATGCAGTTGATCGTATGTATGAACTTGCTGCTGACTAGCATGCATTGCGTACTTGCCCTTTAAAGTACTGAGCGCCCATTGTCGCACGCTTTAAATCCCCTTGACTCACTTTACTTTAAGTCTGACTGCATGCATCAAGGTCAAACCCTGTGTCGTCTTCCTCGTGGGGCTGAAGTGCATCGCTCCAAGGTTGCCCGGTGACCTCATCCTATAAAAGACTTATTGTCTGCTCCCCTTAGCACACACACACACACAGCTTGTGTTTTGCTCTCTTGGTCTTGATAGTGTCTGAGGGACACTCACGCTGCCTGTTGCTGCTGTGTTCCTAATCAAATGTCAGCACTCATCACCTTGGAAACGAGACAACACACAGAACAGAACGGCATTCACGGCGTTGATACCGAGTGGGTAGGAGGGCTGTTTATGCGAAACGTTTTGTATTTGTACGAAAGGTTATCAGGGCCACATTGAGAAGAAGAAAAAGGAAATTATACTATAACAAAGTATTTTTTTTCCATATTATAAAATGTCATCATGATGAAAAGAAAGTAGAAATAGGACGAGAATTAACTAGTAATTTTACGAGAAGAAGTTTTGTCCGGTCGTTCCCCCTTTCATCATGTCAACTGCACAGCCGAAAGAACGGGAGGGGTCCACTTCATCGAGAAATCGAATACTATAGAGGATCATGCTGAGCTGTTTTTCTTACGTTTAGTGTGGCTCTGGCATTTCCTGGCAAGCGGTTTGCCTTGTGATAAGTGTGGATTCCAATGCCTCCATTAGACACTTAATTAGGTACACCTGCACCGATGGGATCCATGACAAGCGTTTCGGATGCTAATGTTGAGTGGACACTGTCAGAGTTATTTAAAAAATGACATTCATATACTGAAAGGCTACATAAGGTAACTAAAATACTTGAAACATAGTACACTTTCAGAATTTCTCATAAAAAAAAAGTAAAGATTCCATTGTCATTGTTTACTAATACTAAAAATAAATCTTGTGAAATTGTAAAATTTTCTCAAATGTTCTTTTTGTCATAATTATTGAACTTGTACTATATTCTTGTAAATTACAAATGTATGTATATTACAAATTTTTAAATTTTTTGTTTTGTTTTTACACGTATGATTTTTGTTAAAGAAATACGGCTGTGCACATTTCATTTTTCATTTTAAAAATGTAATCTTCTCTTAATTAATGTTGTTTTTGTTGTTGATGTAGCTTAATGTTTTTCCACATAATCCTTTTTTTGAAAACAAACTTTATATGTCAGTATTTTAGTAATATGATTTTTTTTAAGTCATCTCATAAGCAAAAAATAATTATTATTATTATCTTAATATAGTAAATGTATCTTTGTTCTTATTTTCAATTACTAGTTTGTCTGATATAACTTAATTCTCATATCAGGATTTTATTCTAGTACTACAATTTTCTTTTTCTTTTTTTTATCTTGTTTTAGGCTTCTGAAATTGCAACTTTATTCTCTGAATATTATCTATCATAGATATTTACGTTTACAGCGTAATAAGAGTGTCAATTTTCAAAATAAATAAATAAGGATTCAAAAAATTTTGGGACTTTTTTTCTTGCAATCGTGCATCAATTTTTTGGGGGGCTTTCCGCGCAATGATGTGATTGCAAATCTTCCCATTGTTGAAAAATAAAAGTTATCTTGTGAGTTTTGGGCGCCTTTTCTTATAAATATGCAGAGTACTTCCCTACTAATCTGTCTGCCGAGATGCAAGTCAAAAATCTCAAATTGGACTTTTTGTTTTTTGTAACTACAGCGGCACTGCCCTTCATCATCATGACCATCGTCTTCAAACCTTACCAGAGGGGCGTGTACTGCGACGACGAAAGCATCAAGTACCCGCTCAAAACGGACACCATCAGCCACATCATGCTGGCCGCCGTCACCATCCCCTGCACAGTCGTCATTGTACGTTTTTGTTCTTCCCTTCCACTGCTGCCAAAACTCACTCACTCAACAGACCCGTTTCCTTATCTGACCCAGATTTCATCCGGAGAAGCATATCTGGTGTACAGCAAAAGGATTTACTCCAATTCCGACTTTAACCAGTACGTGGCTGCCCTCTACAAGGTCGTGGGCACCTTCCTGTTCGGAGCCGCGGTCAGCCAGTCGCTCACCGACCTGGCCAAGTTCACCATCGGCCGGCCCAGGCCCAACTTTATGGCCGTGTGTGCGCCTAAAGTGTGCACGGGCTACGTGCAGATGATCAACTGCACGGGCAATCCTCAGGACGTCACAGAGTCCAGGTAAGACGACCACAAGTAGGTCAGTGTTGTTATTATTATTATTATTATCAGGCGAAATGAATCCGTATGCCCAGGCTGTACTGCTAATTGACATTTGATCTGCAGGATGGCCCTGAAAAATAAAATGACGCCCAGTTTCAATGGGTAACATAAAAATTTTGTAGGCATGGCGAGCATGTGCAAAATAATGATGTATAATTTAAAAATAATTGGGCGTCAGTTATACACCTAAATAAGTGGCGGCACTCAACTGTAAATTTATTGTTCCAAAAAATAACACAAAAGCAAATGGAACACGGCAACACCCATATGAGTTTTGGGTGTGTTATACCTACCTGTTTTGCATGTATATTGTTCCCAGAATGCATTGTGTTGGCGCATTTAATGAAGTCACAGGACGTCACTCCATGTCATATGTGTCTGTGTTACCAGTAGCTGAATGCGTGTTGTATTAAGCACGTTTATGTTTGATTTATGTTGGTTTATGTTTTAGTTTTTGTTTTCAACAAACCGTAACTCTAGGTTGTGTGTAAAATAATGGCTTCCAGGTCAATTCTGTGTACAAGTTGCATTGCTCATCCGACGATTGCTTGTGAAATTACAAATTTATATGTTTTGATGTTGGCTGTCTGTTAATTGATCCAATATTTTTATTTTATTTTATTTTTTTACTTTACAAGATCATCACGTGGGCTTGATTAAACCCCTTGGCGGGCCCTACGTTTGACACCCCTGCTCTCGAATCTATGCCTGAAAATAAACGGGAAATCCGCCACTTTAAGGGTCATTTTGGACATTTCCAGTGGTCCTTCAAACTTCAAGATTTAAAATGTATCCCCAGATCCCATATCGCTTAATCTTGACAATAATATGTTCTATGCATCCCTATTAGTCTAAATACGGTATTTTCAGAAAACAGGTGAGCTGTGATTGGTCGTTACCTGAGACCTGAGCAACCATGATGTCATCTTCAGGCAACAGCAAGTGACAAAATGGCCGCCTTCTGATATTGATAAAAACGACTGGATTTTGCTTTATAACTCATGTTTCACAAATATTAATATTAATCAGAATGTCATGTTTAGACTAGTGAGGTCACACATTGTCAAGAAATGTTTACGGTTGACTTCCTTTTTTAACAGTATTCGTTTTGCTAGACATGTCTGTCGTGAGTAGCCCCACAAAACAGTGTTAGGTAGCCATACTCAAAAAGACAAAGAAAGTCTGCCATTTTGAGTCAAATTTACCATTTTGGCCATTGTCCTGTACGAGAAATCAATGCCCAACTTGCCAAGTTTAGAGAAATGTTCGTTTTTATGTTAGCTCATATGCATATATCATATACATTCATATGTCCATTTGAATTGACATGATTATTTCTTCTGTTTCCAGGCTGTCCTTCTACTCGGGTCACTCGTCTTTCGGCATGTATTGCATGCTCTTCCTCGCGGTAAGCCACATTTATGACATGTTACAACTTTGAAGAAGCTGTTTAATTCAGTCACTAAGAAATGATACCACAGGGCACTTGTGATGTTTTTATATTTATTTTATTTTTTTATGATTCAGGTGCAAAAGGCAAGTCTAGGACTAGTTTTGGCTTTAAACTATTTAAAATGTTAATAATTACACTCTTAGTGAATCCTCCTAACTGTGTAAAATGTCATTTGTCACGACTGTAAGATGCAGGAACTCTTCCAACGTTTGATCTTAACATGACCCCTGACAAACTTGTGACGAATGCTGATGCCACTCGAGTATTTGATGGCAATCTGCATGTGATGTGTTGTTTCACATGATCAGATCTAACAATCCCCAGATGGCCCGTGCAGCAGACCTTCGCACTTGACGCACACCCAGCCTCAAAAGCCTTATAAGGGATGTTTTTTTTTTCCCCCCCCAACATGGCGATAAGTTGAGTGGAAAATTTTGGTGCAAGTTGTGAGCAATGGCCTGCCTGCTTACTTCCCGGCAGAGACGTGATGTTCCACTTGATTAGCCTTGGCCTCATCCCTTACGCATAAACACTGGCACAGACGGACTGACAAAGAGACACACACACAGACAGACAGACAACGGCGCACATTTGGAGGCCAAGTAAAGCAGCGAAGGCCGTTTATTTTCATTCGCAGCGCTTCATTACTTTCTAATAATAGTGTCCAGTGTTTTTTATCAATAGTGAGGCTGGACTTTTTGCATGTGGCCGAGTGGAGGTGTCATGCCAAGTTTTGCGCCTTCACCAGCAGCCATGCTCAGTCTGGACAGCTGCCAACTTCAGTAAAAAAAATTTTTTTAAAAAGACCATTTATTCAAAATTTGAAGTTGAAGTCTACTTGTATAGAGATCCATGTACCGTACTGTAGTCCTATTTACTGTTTAAAAAATAACTGACACTATTACAGCAGGCTAGTTAACATACCTGATAAAAAATAAAATAAAATAAATAAAATGGAAAATAAATCAAAGAACATGCATGGTAGTTGAAATATAAATTACAAACAAATTAATTAAATACGTTTTAAATAATAAACAAAAAGTAAAATCTGCATTATTTATTACTGAATACAAATTAACAAATTTTAATGTCCATGACAAAAATATTAATAAAAATCTAAAACTATAAATGAATTAAAATACAAATATTTTTTTAAATTAATAATGCATGACATACATGATAGATATATTAAAATATAAAATCCATTTAAATACAAATGAGCTTTAAATGAATGGATGGTACGCCAATGAATTTAATGTTAAAAAGGTCTAAACTAATTCAAATACAAATAAATAAAGTTGGAAATTTTTTGTTTTTTTTAAAGCATGATAATTAATATACTAAATTAAAATACAAGTTATGAATGAAAATTAAACGTGCAAGATTAATTCATTTAAATGCCAATAAGTGAAATAAAATCAAATAAAAAATACCATATGTAAAGAAGAAAAACACATGTGCTGAATTAAAATAGAAACAAATACAAATATAGTTCAACTAGGAATAAACATAAATGTAAACTAAAATTGTTGAAAGATTTTAAATGTAACGAATGAGGTTAAACTACAAAAAAATATATATATTTATGTGTGTATATATATATAAAATCTCTGAATAAAGGTGTTACCATAATGATGAGTCCTATTCCCTATTATTATATTTCTAGTTGCATGTTTATGTTATTGTCATGTATATAGATTCACATAATTGTCAATGTGCTGCACCTTCACAACTGGTCTGCTTTTTGTGGCTGTGAATCACGTTTCGGCCATTGTCACAGCCAGTAAACGTGTTGGCCCACAGACGAAAAACCACACGTTGATTTTTCAGTACTAACCTGCCCGTACGTAATGGCTACTAGCGATTGGCCGACTGACTGCAGCTTCCTGTCGCTGTTCGCCCGCAGCTGTACGTGCAGGCCCGGCTGGTGGCCAAGTGGGCCCGACTCCTGCGGCCCACCGTGCAGTTCTTCCTGGTGGCCTTCGCCGTCTACGTGGGCTACACGCGCGTCTCCGATTACAAGCACCACTGGAGCGACGTGCTGGTGGGGATGCTGCAGGGGGCGCTCGTTGCCGTGCTCAATGTGAGTATGCAACACGCGCTGACAAATTCGTAACAACCGTTCATAATGAGTACTGCGCCCGTTCATGTGTCGCGCTAGCTTGTATTTATTAACAGTGGACCCATCCATACTCTCATACATAGCAGATTTAATTTCAATATTTTGACAAATGTAAAGTTATTTTGGGGGGTATATGCGGTTTTCGCTAGTGGTGGTCCGCTGTAATGACATTCTCTTCATCTGCTTTAGTTGTCTTTAGCAGTGAACCAGGTAGGACACAGTAGCATCATGCTAATGTTGCTGAAGGCTAAAACACAGATTTATTTTTTTGCTGCTTTTTGGTAGGTTATTTTATTTATTTATTTTAGCTTCTTGTTATCTTTTTTTTTTTTTGCTTTCTATTAGTTAAACTTTTTGTACCTTTTTATTTATGCTAAGCTTTTTTTATTTATTAGTTAATTTCATGCCTAAATGAATATTGTTGTTTTTTTAGTTTTAGTTTTTTAGTGTTTAGTTTTTTTCTAGCTTTTCATTAACAATTAACTAGTTTAATTAACTTGTTTTTTTTTACTTTTCTTAGTATTTTTGCTTGGCTTTTTTTATATTTTTTAAATCAATACTTTGCATCCTTTCTAGCTTTATTAGTACATAGTTTTCTTGTAGCTGTTTTGTTTTCAATTCATGCTTACTGGTAAAAAAAATTTTAGCTTCTACTTCTACCTAGCTTAGCTTTTTTTTCTTTTTCTTTTTGCTTATTAGGTTTTCCAGCTTTTTATTAGTACATAGTTTTTTGTGTGTTTTTTTTTTAGCTTTTTTATTGCTTTTATTCATGCTTAGCTTTTTTTTAGCTTATTATTTAGCTTCTTTTTTTACAGCTTTTTATCTGTGCATATTTTATTTTAGTTTTTCTTTTAATTCATTTGTGCTTGTGCTTAAGTTTTTTTTTTTTTTAGTTGTTTTGTGCTTAGGTTTTTTTTAGCTTTTTAATAGGGCGTGTTTTTTTATTGTATTTTTTTTGTGCTTCACTTTTGTCTTATTAATACTTTGGTTTAAATTTGTTTTTATTTGGGGTGTTTAATAGCTTTTAGATAATAATACATTCTGTATGTAGTCATTTTTTAAAGTACACAGTCAGCATAGAAACAACACAAATGACTAAACAAATGAATTTGAATTAACATGAGAGGAATCAACATTGAATAATATAGTAAGACTGCTCAATAGTTTAGTAAATAGGAAAACGAAACACACAAAGTAAAGAAACTAAATTAGTTTGCTCAGCCTGACATTGCTAACACCCCCTAGGGGGCATATTTGAGCCATATTGGTAGATAGCTATGATAATGTTGTGACGAAGCAAGTTCTTAGTCCTCAGCTATTTTCTTTCATTGGCATTTTAGCAATTTCTCGTGGGAAGCGTAATATTTGCTTTTAATATTAGTTTAGTGTAAAGATGCTAAGACAGTAACTGCAATCAACGTGATGTTGGGATTTCTTTTATTTTATTTTTGCTTAAAGGGAAGCGAAACTGGGTGGGATTGTCCACATCAGAGCATGTTTAACACAATTCTCACCACAGGAATACTTTGGCTTCATTTCTTGCTCGCATTACATTTCATCTAGACGGGAAGTGAGCGCGGAAAGAAGTGTGACTTGACACACACACACACACACACACACGTACCCTTGACTGAACCTCAAACCATTCTTCTCACTTCATACAGCTGGAACTCTTTATTATTTAGAACGACACTCAGCACCATCTTGTGGAAATTACCGAGCGTGTGATGTGAAGGTCATAATTTATGTAACAAGACACAATATTATTTATAAAAAAATATATATTTAAAAAAATATATTGACGATAATGAAATAGAAATTTAACAAGAAAAAGGTGTTGCAGTATGAATAACAGGTCCTAATTTTAGAAGAAGAAATCGATGGAATATAATTATATTATTAGTAGTAGTATTAGTATAGTAGTTTAAAGTTTATTAGAACAAATATTTTGTAATTTTATGAGAACAAAGTCATAATTTTCCAAGGAAACAGTCACAAAATTTTGAGGGGTTGGGGGGAGTAAGTTGGGAAAATTCAAGGTAAAAATGTATGTCGAAAAGAATTTAACAGGAATGTGTCTGCGTGTGTGTGCGTGCGTGCGTGCAAACACATACGTAAATGCTTTGGAAATGAGAGGCCACCTTTGGCCTTCATGGTGCTGCATGCAATTAGATTCTCTCGTGGGTCTTGCGCTTTACCACCTCTGCTTTCCGTGTGCGTATGTGTGTGCGCGCGCCAGACATACTTGATCACACTTTCCCAGCTTTTATGTACATGTCTCATGTACATATTTTAAGAAAAAACAGGATAGTGAGGAAATCATTTCGCAATAAGAAAAACAATATAGAGAGAGAAAAAAAGTACAAATTATATTTTACATGCAAAAAGTGGCGATATTACAAGAAAAGGGGTGAGCTAAAAAAAGACAACTACTGGAGAAAAAAAGTTGTGTAATTAAAAAAAAAAGACATAAGCAGGCAAGAAAAAAGAAGCTGAATTATTTATAATAAAAAAAAAACTGAACTCCTACAAAAAAAACACAAGAATGGGGTTTAAAAAAAAAAAGCCGCAAAAGTTTTTTTAAAGGCCACAAAATAGAGGGGAAATTTGTGAATAAATAAATAAAAATTTAATAAGACACTTTTTTTAAATAGTAATGTTAGGTTGTTGTTTTTTTACAGTCATTTTACAAGAAAAATATCACAAATTGTGTGGAGGGTGAAAAGCTGCAAAATAAGAAAAAAGTTGTAATATCTCAAAACGGCAGTTTAAATATAAGAAAGCAAACTGTAATGTGATGCAAGAATACATTTCGAATTTCAAAAGACTGGAGTTAAAGTTGGTGCAAACATACCAAAAGGTTAACAAAAATAGTCATAATGTAGCTAGAATAAAGACACAAATTATGTTGTAAAAGGTTCTGTCAAAAAAAATCTAATAATAAAAGCTATATATTTTTTTAATTGTTTAATTTTATGAAAATAAAATCATATTTTTATTCTAGAAAAACTGAAATGATAAGGAAAATGACACTATTACAAAAAAGTACTGTAAGAATTAATGTAATTTTACGACTATCAGTTTGGTGGGGTGTTGAATGACGTTGCTGTGTTTCTGTGTGAAAACATTTTTGACATCTGTGCATCGCAGGTGCGTTACGTGTCGGACTTTTTCAAGAAGCGGCCACCATGCCGCGCCAAGCCCGAGCATGTCGACAGCGAGGAGCCAGAGAGGAAGCCCAGCCTTCAATTTGTCGACTCGGAGCACGGCAACCATTACAACTGCCACCCGGTGTGACCCGCACGGTACCCGCCGCCAACCGCACGGTACCCGCCGCCGCCCCACCGGCGCGCTGCCCTCCCGCTTTGACTCAACCACTCGCCTCCCTTCTGCTCACTACCACTAGACTGAGCGAGGGCCTTCATCCTCTCCTAAACGCCTCCTTGTCCTCCCGGAGGCAGCGTATGAAGGCACGCGCCGATTGTTATTGTTGAAGGCAAAGACTCGAAAATGACGCGAGAGGGCAATGCCGGCTAACGACAAGCTTGCGTTCGCTCGCTCGTTCTTATTTCTCATTTTCGTATTGATGTCGCTTTGGTGTGGATTCTCTTCAAGGCGCGCTACTACTACCGCATGAGTTTTCCTCATCATGAGGTACACCTGCACAATCTAGGACAAGACAAATTCTGCCTTGACAAAGACAATAATGCAATTGTAGTATTAGCATGACAAATTTAAGCAGGGCGAGTCAATTTGGAGAAATGGAATCTGAAAGCGTTACGGTGTATTCGTCCTCGTACGTGTTCCGGTTAAGAAGTGAGCGAGCGGCAGAATTTTGAGCTCATTTTGTATTTTTCAAGAAGAAAAAAAAGAAGTTCCTGCGGAGCCTAAAAAAGTCTCAAATTCAAAAACTTACATTTTAGGCTCATTTTGTATTTTTCAAGAAATGATACAAAATTACTAGAAAAAAAAGGTTCCTGCAGGGTCTAAAAGTCTCAAATTCAAAAACGTACATTTTAGGCCTTAAATGTGTTGTTGTTTTTTAACGCCTATATTTTCATCCCAGGTCTAGAATTTAATTTACCCAAGTCTTAAATTCTTATATCCGCTCCGTCTATTCCGAGAACTGTCTGTAGAAAAAAAAATGTGCCTGTTGTGTTGTTGTTTCCACTGTCTGCGTGTTGAAAAACGTCCTCACCAAAAGCAAAGAGGTGCATTTCAGGGGTGCGTTTGTTTTGCAATCAGTGTAGTTCGGGCGGGCAGGTAGTTGTAGCGGTTAGCATAGCATCTAGCTTGTTGCGTTCGATTCACGGCAGATAAGCCTTCGATTGCCGTAAATAGTTTTAATTGGCGGGGGTCGCTGTCTGTGCCTGTAGCGGACATTGCGTTTGATAATCTGGCAGCATTCTCTGCAATTGTATTTGTCTCTATACATTATTAACAGCTTCGATTCGAAGTTAGCGCATGACGCTAAACAATCCTTTAGCGGCTCTCTTCTTCGGCTGTCTACGGAGTACGTCATTTTGTGGGTGAGACCCAGTGTGCCACCAAGTGTTCAGACGGAGACACTGCAGTTTGTGTGGAAACAGGTTAAAGGGGAGCTACTTTAGGCGCGCTGTTGTATTGAATTTAACTATTTATTTTGAATGCGACTTATATATGGCCACTAGGTATTTTACTTTTATTTTATTTACGTATTTAGTTTTTTGAAATTCATTTGATTGTGTATTGTACAGAGTGTCTGGACACAGGTAAAAATACAAAATGGCCCTAGAAATTTGATCAATAAATGTGATGAAATCAACACTTTAATATATAATATAAAATGTTTTAGAGTTATGTTTGACTAATTGTGAGTTACTTTATCTCTTATTAGGAATCATTACATTATTTATTCTCTTATCTTTTTCCCTCTTTTTTTTTTTTCTTCTTCTGGTGATGTGCTGTGTTGCCGTCATCCTCAAAAACGGAACGTTTGTTTAATCGTTGACATTGCGTCATCAAAGAAACAAAGCAATTTCAACACTCGAGATTGGTGAATCGTTTGTTAAATAAATAAATAAACTAAAAAAATACACACGTGAGGACGATTAATCGTATCGATTTGAAAAGTGTTCAATTGACCAAGGGCCAGTGCTGGTTCTGGCAGGGCCACCGCCCGAAAAGGCTTAACGTAGAACCCTGCGTTAGCTAAAGCAATATAGCACAGTGTTGCCCACTTGATGGCACTGGTGCAACTTTTTTTTTTTTTTTAATCTGAGCGGAGTTTTGCCGTAGTGGCTGCGATAAGTGAAGCAAAGCCTCTCTCTCTCTCTCTCTCCGGTGTGCACAAATGAAGCGCCCGTGTACACTCTGGCAGTGAAACACTCGTGAGTAAAGCGAGGCGAAACGCTCCCTTCGCTTTTGGTGTGAATGTCGCGTTATATTTAGGTGGCTCAATGTGTCCACTACCGCGTACCCCGTACCCTTCCAAGTTTTGATTTCCACCGAGTTTATGCAGTTAGTCAGAATGGGGAGTGTCGACAACGTGTTTCTGTAAAATGGCAAAGTACGCCAAAAAATATCTCAAGTTGGAGCCTTTTGGGCGTGAAGGCCCTGGAAAGCACCAGCTCGCTATGAATTGAAGTTGGTCTAAAAAAAATTCTCATAAAGGTCTAAAATTTACCTTTGTGATTCCTGCAAGCACCCTGAAAAAAGTTGAATATTTCAATTTTTTATAGTAATATTGCTTTTGGTGGAAACGTGTAATATAAGAAAAAAAATATTTGAATCGGGAAACATTTAAATTGTTCTGTACTTGAATCATATTTGTTGAAATTTGGGAGCATTTTTTTTAATACTGCACAAGAAAAAGTCATAACTTGACAAGAACACATTTCTACCTGCATGGGAAATTTCTTTTAACCCATTCGTTGCCAATACTAGTCAATTCCCTTTTTCAACAGGGCTCGGTAGGGGAGCATCTGATGCTGTGCCACTGTACGTTTCAAACAACAACAACTTTACTAATGCTCAACCACCAGTAGATGGCAGTCATGCCCTATTTTAGATTATAATGAAAAACGGGAAAACTTTTTTTCCCCTCTAATCATTGAACACAATATACTGTATGTCTTGAAAATGTCAAAAAGCTCTAAAATGTCTAAAAGCGAATAAAACAAGAACATCGTTTCGCTAGAGACGAGTTGTAATTTTGCATTAAAACCGTTCCAGACAAAAGTCAGACGACGACTTGAATGCAGTCAAAACTCTGAAATTTACAAGAAAAATCTTAATAGAAGAAAAAGTAATTTTGCAATGAATTTTACGTGTACTCCATTTTGTGTCACTTACTTATTGGACAATCGATTCCACACGATTGATGCTTGCATTATTGCAATTGAAAAGGCAGACTTGTCCATACAACTCTATCGGTAGATTGTGCGTGTGCGTGAATTGTATGAAGTGAGCGCAGTTGACCATCTTTGTGTCTTGCGTTGCTTGTGGATTTCATGTGAGTGAGAACGGACTGCAATGTGGATTTGTAAAGCTTTGTGCATATACCACTACCACGTTGCCCAATAAAAAAATAAAAAAAATAAAACTTTTATAGTCCAATGTAAAGATGAAACACTTTTTTTTTTTAACAAAAACTGTGTTAATTTATTGTAAATGTATGTTTCTATTTTTCTAGTGCAATCACCCTGCTTGCCACTTTGAGCCGCACATGCTCTATCTTAAGAATGCTGCGAAGGATGTGCGTCTTCTAAATTGTTTTATTGTTGTTAAGTAATGTTTGTGTCAAGCCGAGAGAACGGACAGATTAGCCAAGGTCATTTTGTAGAATCGTTTCAAATCTGGACCATACTTTTAAAGAACAGAGATTGGCCCTTTGTGGCCCCCAAGCCGTAGTTTGCTCACCACTGTTTTCCAAATGTAAGCCAGATGTCCTCAGCGGGACAAAATGGCCGCCGTGGTGAAAGCTCACACACACACACACAGCTGTGTTTTTGTGAAGAAAGCAGGACGGATTCGCCATCCGACGACGGGTCGGACGCAGACCCGAGATGTGGCCGCTAATAATGCGGTATCGACAAACAAGCGCAAACGGCTGCTCCAGATGAAGTGTCGCACCTGTGCACACGCATAGGTGCGGGCGTCGCCAATGTTCTCAGCCTATGATGTTTTATCAGCGTGTGCCTTCAACTAGGTGCTATTGAGTGCGTGTTGCCTTGTAATTACATGCTTTATGTTGTGTTTGCTTGTACATTTTGCAATAAACATGTAATCTGCATTCATTAGTTTTTCTATTCTACAGCGGTGGGAAGGAGCAAAGTACCAATACTTTCAGAGTTTAGTTGAGTTGTTTTTTTTTGGGGGGGGGGGGTCTTTATTCCAGCACTTATTTTCAAATGACTTTTTTTTTTTCAATTCAAATTGTTCCACTTCATAGGCTTTTAAAGCCACACACACTCATGAAAATGTATACCTCAATTGCTATTTTTATAATAATGCAAAATCATTTTTTTATACTCGATGATTCAATAGGTAATTAGCAGAATATTTGATTCTAAAAATATGTTCAGCACTAACTAGGGTGTGCACACTTATGCAACCCTCTATCATCTCACTTGTTTATTTTTATTCCCCCATCAACCCCCCCCCCCCAAAAAAAACATCACAAAAACTTGACATTTGAACAGGGGTGTGTAGACTTTTTAAATACACTTTGTCACATGCTGATTGGAGTATCTAATGACGTCAATGAATCTCTAAAGGCAAAATTATCCAGTGGCATGTTGTGAAAGTTGCGCATTCTATTTTTGCAGGCCTCGTCTCGTTTACAGTTCACGGATTTAGATTTCCACGAGTGAGAACGTCTAGAAAGCGGCCCAAAATTTCAATGGTGGGCAGCGGTTGAAGACATGAGGAGCCCGCCAGAACCGCGGAGCTGGACCCGGTTGAACGTGACGAAATGACGCGGTTGTCACTATTGTTTGTCGCATGCTTTTAAAGTTCAAAGGTCATTTCTGAGCTTTCAATGATCTTTCTTGCCGTCTCCCTCTAGAGGATGGAAGAAGAATACAGCTTTATTTTGCAAGATTATGACTTATTTATTTAACATGACTTTCTTTCTTTTTTTTGTTTAAATTACTTTTTTTCATGTAAATTGACAAGAAAAAAATTACAACTTTAAATAGAATTTTGTTTTGTAAAATTACTACTTAAACATTTTTTTTTCTCACAAAAGTAGATTACCAGTATTATATTATTCTGCTTCAAATAAAGGACTGTCATCTTATTTAACCACTTAACTCCTTCACTGCCATTGACGGCAAAAATTCATTTGAACTATTTCTATTTAACTAACTAACGAACTATTTCTATTAGTTTAACTTTTTTTCCACTTTTGTTAAGAGTATGAAAACCTAGAAAAAATGATTGTACATTTAGAACAGATATAAAATTTGTGATGAATCGTGAGTTAACTAGTGAAATCATGCGATTAATTACGAAAAAAAATGTAATGGCCTGACGCCCCTAATTTTTAATAATCTTTTTTTTTTAAGTAAATTTATTTATTTATTTTTAATAATCTTTTTTCTTTTTAAGAGAAAAGATTATTAAAAATTAGGGGTGTCAGGCTCTTTTTTTTTAATCATAATTAATCGCATGACTTCACTAGTTAACTCACGATTAATCACACATTATATATCTGTTCTTTATGTACAATAAAAAAAAATCTAGGTTTTCATACTCTTGTTAACAACAGTGGGGGGAAAATTAACTAATAGAAATAGTTCAAATGGATTTTTGACGTCTATAGCCGTCAATGGCAGTGAATGAGTTGAGGATAACTGGCAATATTTTTTTAAACATTCTAATCTATTCTCCAAATCCTTTCCAAATGACTATACTGCATACGATACCTACTTCATAACCAAAGAACGAAGACGGTGAAAAAGAGCAGCCTCGGTCATGCATTTTCCTGCCCTTGACCTTGCGTGTCGCGGTATGATTTATATATTTACACTCGTGCGCCTGTTCTCTCGCTTCGTGTCTTTCCATCTCGCCTTTATGAGTCCTTATAGATGGATGGCAGACGGAGAGGAAAAAACACGTCTCATGTGGAACGGTGAGGTAAACGACCCTGGGGCGTGTGTGTGTGCGTGCGTGCGTGCGTGTGCGTGCGTGCGTGTGTCGCTCCTGGGATTCAAGGCCTCGTCAGCCAACTGGAGTGTTCCAAGGAGCCCTCGGGTGAATTTTTCAAGCGGCCTTAGTCGCTGCTCGGACACTGATTGGAAGTTGGAGCCTCTTCAAAGTGTCCACTGTGCAGCTTTTTGGGGATTTTTGCCCTAACAACCATTCGTGTGAATAACTGCATTGTTTGAAAATCTTGCACTGTCAGATGTATTTTTAATGATCAGAGAGGGGCTGCTTGTGTACTAATTTACGTACACTTTGTCAACACGTCTCCCACACACACCCAGCAAATGATCAAGCGTCTCAAAAAAAAAAAAAAAAAAAAAAAAACCAAAGGAGTTCAACTTACTCATGTGGCTGCCCGAGCATCTGGCAAGTCCTCAAGGCGAAAAGCAATCAACCTGCAACCACAAAACCACACAAAAAAAGGTCCAAGGGAAGAGAGAAAGGGAACGGTACTTGGAAATTAAAACTGGATTTTCTACTTCGCTAAAATTGTATATATATATTTTTTTATTTTTTTTTGGGTGGTGCTAGAAAACTAATACAAATAAAGTCATGTTTTTTCAATGTTCACTCGTATATTACATTGCAAAAAAAAATTTGGGGATTCGCCACATTAGTCCTTTGTTTATTAAAAGAAAGAAAGAAAAGGGGAAAAAAGTCACACCGAATTATAGCAATTATGGAGAGCAGAGCAAGCAAAACAATGGTGACTAATAGCAGCTCACACACACATACACCCTCCAAAAATATGTATAAATGTGTTTGTGTTCATTCTGCTATGCATTAAAATTCTCTGGCCTGCACTGAAGGTGCGAGCCAAGCTTTAATTTGCATTTACGGCCATAACTGCTGAGCTATTTTAGTCCACACGCGGTCCCTCGAGGCTTCCTGTGTGTGCGTGAATGGGTGTGTGTGTGGGGGGGGGGGGGGGGTAACCATGTGGGTCACATCCTCTTAGCAACACACAAACATACACTTCATCAATATGCTCCTTATTAAACCAGAGGAGAAAAAAATAGCCGTCGCCACATTTCAAATATATGCCTGCTTGGACGGTACTTTAGCGACGCTGTGTGGCGCTCGTGTGCCATTACAGTTTGCTGCCGTAAAACGACGTCCCTGTGTTGTGAAATGTCGCAAAACAGCTCTAGCAATGGCAAAGCTAGCCCGTTGGCAACAAAACATTGGTTTTGGATAAGTGTGACGTCACTGCAACACCAAATACAAGTTTGATATCCTCCTTTAGCAGCAGGTAAATGAACTATAAATCAGCAAAAGGTTTCAGTGAACATTAGTGGAGTTATTAATGATGATTCCCTTTTATAAGTATTTTTTTTAACTAATCTATAGATACATTGCATTTTGCACAGTATGCGACTAGCAATAGTTGCTTAACACATCCTTCTTTATTTGTTTCCTTCCATCATTTTTTTCCTCCTTTCCTTTCTTCCATTCATATACAGAAATAATTCCTTTCTTCCTTCCATCATTTTTTAGTTTCTTCTCTTTTCCTTCTTTCACTCCTTCCTTCTATCTGTCCATCCTCTCTTCCCAATAAGACAATTTAAAAACAGTTTTTCTACTTTTGGGACCAAACCTTGTGAAGTGTGGCCCGTGTAACTGCCGTACTTTTTAATGAAAACTCTTTGAATTGGTTAATTCATATGATACGAGATGAGTGACTTGAGTGAGTCACTAAGCAACATTAAATTTGGTGGGCGTGTCTATTGTGAGTAGGAACAGAACATTCTCAAGCAGCCATGGCTGAAAATACACAAGAAGTCTGCCATTTTGGTGTCAGGCGGCCATTTTGGGTTCATTTCCGCATTTTCCAGGTGTTACCTACTAAACAGATAGGTGAGGCTAGTAGCTAGTTACAAAAAATATATGTCTTTTTTTTGCATCGCATGTGGACGCAATATGAAGCCTGTAACATAAAAACTCGAGATAATTGATTTTTGCCATTTGTTGTCACTTTCTTCTTGCTTGTATTGTGCTCGGGCGCGGCTTTGATTTTCAAGGCCAGACTGCGGCATGTCACTCCGTTGTTCCGTTTGATGAAAGGAAAAGTTCATCTTACCGTTTGTGACGATGAGTCTCGTTCCAAAGAATGAAAAATAAATAAATACAATTAAACTATGAATACATGTTGCCATTGAAAAGAAGTGTCTTGGAGACTCTGGAGCGTACAAAACAACATTAGGGGGCCTTGGCACTGGAATTCCTGAGGACCCTCATTCACATGGCCGTGGGCGTATATGCGTCTGTTTCATGTGGGCATGCATGTGTGTATGTGTGTCACCGGGGGTATTTATTTGTATTTGCCTGTGTGTGTGTGCGTGTGATTGTGTGCGTGTGTGTGTGTGTGTGTGTGTGTACGAGCTGCTGCTGCTGATGTGGGTCATTACCCTCTTCTTTTCCCCAAGGGGCCATGCAATGGGAGAGGGGAGGGGTGCGTGTATGCGTGTGCGTGTGTGTGCGTGTGTGTGTGTGTGTGTGTGTGTGGCGGCTTGCATAAGGGTGGGGTCGAGGTTGTGTCCCCGAGGATCTGAGACCAATAAATCACTGCGCCGTCTCTGCTCTGACACCCAGCTTGTCTGATGAGGGACAGCGATGGTGGGAGTGGGGGTTGAATGGGGGAGGGTTAGATTAGGGAGAGGGAGTGAGAGGGGGAGGCGTGTGGGGGGTTGGGGGCAATGGGGGGGGGGGGCTCCACGTAACTGCCTGCCATTCTTGACCCCGTCTTGAAGGCAGTGGGGAACTGGGGCAGCTACAAAGTGCAGCGCAGGAACGGCATGTAGGACTCAAAAGCGGGCCGTCACAGCCAAGTGAAGCTCAGGAACAGCAACAGTGTGAGCTAATGTTAGCATATGTGTATTAAGTGTTATGTAGATAGATAGATAGATAGATAGATAGATAGATAGATAGATAGATAGATAGATAGATAGATAGATAGATAGATAGATAGATAGATAGATAGATAGATAGATAGATAGATAGATAGATAGCTATATAGCAATCTTGCTAGCTAGCTAGCTATATAGCAATCTAGCTAGCGATAGATAGATCGATAGATAGATATGGGAGGAGTAAGATGGCCGCCCTGTCGCTTCAACGGCTACCCAGTAGTATATACAGATCAGTGAGACAAATACAGAAGAAGTGACAGTGGTGGGTGATTCCAGTTCAACAACAAAATATTTAGCTGTAAAAGATAAGGAGGTTTCGCAAAATGACTATGACACGGTTATCCGCCATTGTTGACAGTCACGCGAGAATTGGGGCGTACGTCATCAAACTGGAGGAGTATCCCGCATATGGTGTCCACATCGTAACATGAAATCGTTCCACTCTGGAGCCCGGTTCCAAAAGTTATCGGGTTCAAGCTCGGAAATGGCGCCGCTGTGTGGACGAACTGTCCAAACGGTAAGAATCTTGTGCGGATACATCGAAACAGGCTTTAGTCTCTGAGTCATTGTGATTTGTGACACACCCCTTTTCAGCGATGTGCCTATGGCAATGCTAAGCTAACATCCATGCTTTCCATTACATTTAAAGACACTCTCTCCCATGCTAACATGGCCATGCCTTGCATTTGATGGGAAAGATGCCCTACCATTATGGCCGCCACCTTTTTTTTTTTCCTGCTCTAGTTTCCTGTAAATATGTTTATCTATGACAGTAAAACAGCTCAAGGCGGAAACATGTGACCAGTTTCTGTCTGTTGATGACGCCATAGCACTAATTGCGCCAATTCTGGAACTAAAAGATTTAAATGGCGACTTTAGAAGGCATTTTAAATGGACTGGGACACCATTTTCTGTCCAATTCGAATCGTTGCCAACAACCTATGTGGGTTGTAACTTGTTGGGGGTGTTGGGATTTTCATTTATTTATTTTGATCCAATCCCACCACGCCGCCGCCATGTTTATTGTTCATATCACAGCGGATGAAGTCATCTGCGGGAATCAAAGCCTCCCCGCATTCCTGCGCTTCAACTTGTGATTATGAAGGTATGCAGGCCTCCTCGATCCTCCCTCTCGCCATTGTTACGGCTGAACATGTGTTGACTCACGCTCGGCATACGCGCGCCGCAAAGACCCTCGCGCCTTTACGATCTCACACGGGACAGCTAAAAGCAAAACTCTCCTTTTGCCATTGTTGGCTTGACTTTGATGTCCCGTCGCTTGTGCGGAGGGGAAAACCCGACGTAACCGCTGGAGCTCGGCCAACACACACACACACACACACACACACACACACACACACACACACACACACACACACACACACACACACACACACACACACACACACACACACACACACACACACACACACACACACACACACACACACACACACCTTCATCTGACCTGCCAATAGCAATATACAGTGTGTGTCCTTCACTTATCTTTTTCTATTATCTATATTATTTTTGCCCCCCCCTGTCACTCACTACCGCCACCATGCGGGCCTTCCTGCGCACCCCGCAGCTTCCACGCCACATGAAGCCACTTCCCGTTCGTCACATTTCTCCTCCTTGACTTTATTCTAATAAATGTGATGCCGCAATTGGAGATGTTGTGCATTAAAATTCAGCAGGGGTCTTTAAAAAAAAAGGCAATAAAATGTGTCCTTTTCTCCATCTTTTCCTTCCACAATCACCTCGCCTCTCTTGCTCCTCCATTCCCTCACACACACACACACACACACGCACACACACGGAGCAAATCTGCGCACACATTTTTTTTCATGTGCACTATCCCCCCACTGACTCGTCTTTCTCAGCATCCCCCCTGCTGTCCTTCATCCTTTATTCTCTTCCTCCTCCCTCCCCCCTTCGCCCCCCCTCTCTTTTTTCACACACATATTTGTAGCCACACACAAACACGCACGCACACACATTTATATTTTCCAACTCCACCTCTGGCAGGTTGTGATTTCCACTGTCAGAAATTGCTTTTTCAATATCTCTCTCTCTCTCTAATTATGAGCCCCGCTAAAGGGGTCTTGCCACCAGAATACCAATTTTCTACAATTTATTTCCTTCTTGGCTGGAATAATTCTCGTGTTCCAGTCTTCAACAATGAAGACATCACGAATGTGTGTAAGTGTGAGTGTGCGTTTGCTACATTATCACCAGTGGGCCTTTCCAATCCTTCCCTTGAGGTGGTGATTAGCAAAACACAAGGAAAGGAGGGGGCGGTGACAATGTTGATGATGATGATGATGCACATCTTTCAGTTATCTCCACGCCAACAAGGACAAAATGTAAGATGTTCAAAACAAAGCTGCGTCGAGCTTGTGGCGAGAAAAGCGGAAAACCACCAAATCGCAATATACAAGCCGCCACACCACCAAGCACCGCCCCCCCTCGCCGCCAACAAGGGGTTAACTCAAGCGCCTCTTCCCTTTCCTTCCTTGATTGACGTGCGGGAGTCCTGCGCTCCAATCAGCGAAGGGACAGCCTGTAACCCACGTGGGCTCGCACGACTCCGATTGGCTTGTTGCGGCAGCTCTGAGGCCGAGCCCCACGTGGAGGTTTTCATTCAATCAACTACTGAGAACAATTCCACGGAGCCCCGTCTTCCCCCCTTTTAAATAAACGTGTTTTTTTTTTTAATTACACAGACTGACCTAAATCGCATTTATGTAAACCCAATTAAATAAAAAGCTCAACCTTTTTTCCCCCCGTAAAATAGCGATATTTGAAAAGCACGTGTAGCCTCGCCGTAATATTTAAAACAAACGGGATGCGTGGTGAGCGTGGGGGTGTATTTAAGCCCCCCCGCACCTCCTTCCTTTAAGAACTCATATGTTATGTCCCATTGAGGATGAGAGAAGGGGGGAGAGAGAGGGTGAGGGAGTGTTGTGTGAAAGGAGTGCAGGCCAACGAGGGAGACAAAAGAGGCTGCGGCTGCATTCAACGTGCTGCTGTTGTGTTGTGTGTCCGTTTGCGAGCCGCTCCTCCTCTTCGCCAAGAAAGAAAGAGAAAAGAGAGCGAGAGAGAGAGAGAGAGAGGGACCGAGAGAGAGAGAGAGAGAGAGAGGCCACCCGATATTGCACTAGCTGCCGGACCTATCCTCAAGTTTTGGGAGACTTTCGTGGAGAGGGAAGGCTTCCAAGCAGGACCGGTTCCTTGCTCCTCCTGCCCCGGCCCTCACGCGTCGAGAGCGGGGCGGCGGTGCTCCGGGAGAGCCGCGCTAGCCAGAACAAAGGAAGGCGAGGAATGAGTGAGCCCCAAGAACAGCTTCCGTGCCAAATGCCCCACTGAAAAAAACACACACAAAAAACAAAAAACCCTCCTCGTATTCCTCGACCCAGCTTTTCCGCCTCGCCGGGGGACAAGAAGGACAATAACCGTACAGAGACGCACGTTTGGCGGGCAGAATGTTCCCTCAAAACCGAGCACCGGTAAGTAGGAAGTGTCCATGAAACGCTTATCGTAGCGATGCACCATTTCCGGGTATCGTTTTTTTTTTGTGGCTGTACCCGATAAAAGGTCAGGCTCGTTTGTTCTCCGAAGACCGGTGAACGAGTGAGGGCAACTTTATAGACTCGTGTGGCTTCTCCACAACAAACATGGAGCTTTAATTCCACGCTGCACTGTCCTGTAGCGAGCGAAGTGAAGTGGAGTGGAGTGATGATGGGGATGAGGAGAGCATGAGTTTGTCCTTTTTGCTCTGATGGTTGAGAGCAAGGGAAGTGAGTCAACTCTTCTTGTTGACACATGATCAAGTATCATTCTTGTTTTTGTCCCCCACCCTACATTAAATCACACCGTTGTATGTTGACGTGTTTGCAGAGGGCAGAAACTGTTAAATATGGATACAACTGGCATAAACAAAGGCGTAAAAAGGATAGTACAGTCAAAGTTATCCCCCGCCATGCGGTTCAGTTTTTTGCAGTCTTGCTGTTTTTATCATGGATCTTTCTCTTCATTTTTCTACATTAGCTAATTGCGCAAGCAATAGACAATTCCTAAGTTACGTCACAAGTGAAAATGGCGAAAGGCCATACTATTTTTTATTTCTTTTCAAAATGTGATGAAACGTCATTTCACTATTATAACAGTGTGCTAAAGTTAACTCTGTCTACTATAACGCAGAACTGGCTTACAGAACATGTCTACGATCTGATACAATTGCATAGAAATCACTAGCTAAACTAATATAGTTTATCACCGCTAGTTACAACATACAATCGCATTATTGAACAATATATCCTAACAAAGTAAGCACGTTCAGACACGAGCTGCTACGGCCTCAACATGCTGACTAGCTAACCTAAGCTAACAACACTCTTTCTCTGACCATCCCGGAGCATTCTGAAACAAAACCTGTGCGATAACCGATTGTGTATGTTTTTTTTTTTTTTAAGCTTTAAGTCACACTATTGTGTTAAAACCATGTTAATAGTGCCTGGAAAGCCATAAATATTGATACCTTTTTACAAGATGTCCAGAATCTTTAGCATCGCTTGACCAAGCCATGGAATCATGTTTGTTTTTACCATACCACTATCGCGTGTAGGACCTATACTGCTTAGAGGCACCCAACTGTTGGACCCGAGCATGTGCGTAGGATTGATTGTAACTTCAACAACATGAAGGCAAGATGATCGAGGATTAAAATCCAAACCTTGGCCGTTTAAGACGCTTTTGTCTTCACAGTGCAGTTTTTGCTTTCATTGTAGAAAAGGCAGTTGTCATCAAAATAGCTTCGTCTTGTAGCCTTTTTTTTTGGTGCGGGTCTACTTGAATCAAATTATAGTTGCCGTATAGTTTATTTTTCTTCTTTCAGGTGTGGCCACTGTAATCCAACTCAACCACGTGAACAGGCACATTAGGTTAATTGAAGAGGCTTAATTGTTGGGTGTTTGTCTATTATTATTTATATGCCGTGCAATTAGCTAGTGACATGATCAGGTTCTACCTTGCCACTCAAGTCAGCTGGGGTAGACTCCCGTGACCCCTGAAATGAGGACAAGCGACGCGCAATAGAACATGGATGGCCGGAAGTGATTTGATGAATCGGGTTTGATCGCAAAAGGCATGATGATGACATGAACAGTAAGAGACCCGACCACAGCGGCCACTTTTTCCTGCAAAGTCCATTTAAGGTGTCCTCTGCTATTTGAAGGTGAATTGTAGCTTGATAGGTTGTCCGGACAACTCTTTTCCACAAATGGCAGTTTTTGTGTTCAGTAGCACTGTTTCATGCCATCCTTCGGACCAGTTAATAGTTCTGGTATTATTGTCATGTATCATCGCATAAGCAACATTGATAGAAATTTAATGACGTTTGATTCAGTTGAGTTCCTTTCATGAATAGGTTGGAACATTGGAGAAAAAAATTGGAATTTTGTGTACACGTTAAGTTCCATTTTGGGTGCGTCTATGGAAAAACAAATCTTTCTAATAAGAAGTTTGAGAAACCCTGATCGACATTATTGTCCTCCATAGGAGTGATTAGTAAACTCCTTTAAGTATATTTTTTTGCCACGGCCAATCTGTAAATCAAGCGTCAAGGGTACAAGAGTCATTTTGATGGTACCGCCCTCCAATGATGAGCCATTCTACCCCTAAATGGACAATGCCCCCCACCCCACCCCCCCAATTCCCTTGAGAGATGTAGCCGGCTTTTAATTTGTGTCAATCAAGTTAGGTGGAGAGCTTTAGAGCCGACTGAAATACATAAACACTGGTCCTCTCGCTGCGTGAAGTATCAATTAGGACTCGCTCATTTGCCTAACCCTCATCTCCATGCCTCAGCCACGCCACCCCTGACGCTGTTTTGACATTCATGTCCCGCGCTGTGGAAGCAGATTAGACCTGTAAATGTGAATTTACTCTCAGTTCTCCCAAACCATTCGTGTTAAGCTAATAACTGGCCGGATTTGAACAATCTTATGACTTTACTTCATCGGCCTTGTAGCAGCCCCCCCCCCCCCCCTCTTCCCCCTGCACTTCCTTTGCCGTGATCTTGTGACCACCAGCAGCTGTGTATGTAGTAAGAGGGCCCGCAGGAAGGCAGGGCAGGAGGCAGACTGTGGCTCTGCGGTTTACACTGTAAACCCAATCCCTCTCATCCAGCCTCTCCTCGCTGTGTTCCTGCGAGAGGCTCCAAACCACATCTTAATGTATGGGCAGGCATCCCAGGGCGAGAGGCGCAGAGTCTGCAGCGGCGCTCGTTGGGAAAAGCAATGACCCGGTTTCTTTTTCAGTACACACAAAGGCAGGCAGTAGCTCCGATTCTCACCTCCCAGCAAAGGGTCCGTCCGTCCACTTGGCGCACGGTTTCATCCGTGAAAAGCGAAGCGGGCAGTAAACCGGTCAATGTATTGATTTGTTGTGACAAATTTGAACCATATATGCGATAAAAATGCGGTTGTGGAGAGCATAAACTTGTCATTATTTGAAAATCTGATTACAATCTGTTTTTACACTCGATTTAGTGCTAAATGATAACCGGTGGTCCATAGCGCGTGATTATCATTATTTTTTGATACAAATGTTTGTTTGTTTTTTCTCAAGAAAGAACTTAGTGTTCAATTTTCTATGGTTTTATTTCACTCTATTTTCAGTTGAGAAAAAAGTAAGCTTTAAAAAAACCGTGTGCTCAAAAATATATTAACATAGTAAAATTGCTAATGCTGGTTGGAATAGTCACTTCAACCTGAGTATAAAGGCCTAGATACACCAATCCGACGTCGGCCAATTGTGACCGACGTCTACCCACTGTGGCGTCGGCCCAGACGTCCAACGTCACGTAGGAAAATGGCGTAAATACACACCGCACCGACCCGACTATTACGTACTTTCAGTAGTAATTCCCCTCCATACCATCGGCGGCGGTAGTCATTATTCCTAAAGGCAACCTCTTTACGGGCGCGGGATATAACCATGTCGTTAGCCAGCTAACGTGAAAAAGTAATTATATTTACTAATTACTAACAGTTGCTATACTTCTCAAGTGTAAAAGTCAATCCTACCTGCTATATCTATTCTCGTCCCCGTGTCATGCCAAAGTTTGGCTTTCATACCTTTGTCGGCATACCCTTTAATGGTAATATCATACAATGCCGGTCTCTCTTGAACCAAAGAGACAAAGTCATCTTCCCGATCTTCTGTGCAGACGGACATTGTACGTTCAAATGTGGAGGGTACAGCAGGGTGACGATGCGAAAAAAAAAAAAAGGTCCAGGCTTTCCATCAGTATGCTCGTCATTTCCTCTTCTTGCCCCGTGCGCTGATTCGCTAGCTAACAGCCAATCACAGTGATCAAATGCCTCGACGCCCGATGCCGATTCAACATGTCAAATTAGCTGAAAACGCCCCCAGACGATCAGATGTTAGGAACATCTTTCAGTCAGGGGGTGAACAATTAAAGATTTTTTGGTAGACGACTATAATGTGCTAATCAAGTCAAAGTGGATTCATCGATGATATCTTTGATTTTTTTTTTTCAGCACAGTACGGTTGTCCCCAACCGTTTTTGCGCCACGGACCGGTAACAAAGTAAATAAATATGTAGATGGACCGGTGTCGATAATGTCGTAAGAGCGACAAAGGCTGTGCTTGCTTGCTTGTGTTTTGAATAAAGTGAATTGACACACATTACATTTTGGTGATGAAAATGCAAACCGCCAGTCCCGTGGTCTCGCCGGTCAGCTGGTATGAATATTTTAAGACTAGCCGCGATGGGAATAGCCGAAGCTAGCGAGGCTAACCGCTATTCTCAACCACAGCCATCTTATTTTCGGACTTGCGGAGCCACGCAGATGTATGAAGTCTGTCTCTCCATTGTTGGCCAGGCATTTTACTGCTTTCAAAGAGTGTCGTCCGACATCCGCAGAAGACGGCGGAGTTGAAAGTCCTTTTGTGAATTGGCCAATTGGAAGACAAGTTGCTCACAACACGTGATCCGCAATAAATGGACTTCAAAATTTAAATGTCTGTATTCACAAAATGGACTTGTCTGTTCAACCTACTCGTCACGATGCGGTCCACTTCTAAATATTGTCATCTCACAAAAGTAAGCATTGTCTATGCAAATTCATTTTTTAAATAGAGCTCAGGTGTACCTAATGCTATGGATAGTGAGTATCTCGCACTAAGTTAATAGATCATACACTTTTGTTCAAGAGAGACCACAAACAAAATCATACGTAAAGAGACACTGTTATCCAAATATGCTGAATGTATTTTCGCTTTTCTAGCACAATAACAAGAATGTTCCCGGCCCATATTTGCTTTGGCAGGAAGTGGCGTTAAAAGGCCTTTTCCATAGCCTTTTTTTTCCATCACTACGAAGCATAGCTAATCTTGTTCTTTCCGAATGATCGTCCCTGCCGTCTTGTAATATTCCCACCAGCCCTTTCCCTCCATTTTCTCCAGGACAATGCCCTCGTTTGGGGGGAGGGCTTTGCTAATGGCCACTTCTGTGAGTACTCGCGTAGTCTGTTTGGTCCGAGCTTTTTGCCCCGCTCAACAGCAGCTGTCCGTGCGCAAAAACAGATCCCCCACTCTACAATCAATGTTCTACAATGAAACCGTACTTTTAGACACCATGAAAGCCTTTCAAAACCCATTAGCAGGAACAGTGTTAGCAACCTAAACTAGTCCTCTTGAAATATTGGACACAGGAAACCGGCTTTCGTCCAGTTCAGCTTCAACTGCTGTTTTGTTTGCTTTTTTTTTTGTGATGGACTCTCACATGAGACATCTTGTCTTTGTCCCCATCTTGCCTTTTGAGATTGATGCAGTTCAAATGGATTTGTCAATGACCTTTTGCCCAGCTCATGCTTTGTCTCAGTGGATTATGTTGAAAAGCTCATTTTGTCGCTTTGCCCATACATGCGCTCGTGATTTGTACACAAAATGTGCCTTCTTTGGGGGTTTTGAGCCAGTTCTGTAAATAAGCACGGAGACTGCGGATGTACCGTACAGCGTTATCACCAAGTATGAAGATATCCGAGCTTGTTGATGTGATATCATAAAAAGTCGAAGAATTATGGGTTGAAATATTCCCCAACACCCTCATCTGTTTCTTGCTGACAGATTGTGGTTCTGTAGATTCTTAAACCTTTTTGTGTTATTTCACACATTGCTCTTCAGGAGCCATAAAAAGTGCTTTGCAGCAAATTAAATTAAAAACACACCACAAATTACCATTAGCAGACACCAGAAACATAAATCTGTCTTTTGCCAGCAATTGCTACAAGTTGTACATTTTAATGTTTTCAATTAAGTGGACACTCAAGAACAAGGAAAGACATGCAATAAAGAGGGGGTCTTCAGTTTATGATGATGCCGACATGAGAGATTTTGTGTTTACAAATGGCATGTAACGGGGTAAGAATTTTTTTATTACGTGGCACAAAAAGGAATGCTCAGTTAGCACCATAATATTGTTTTTTTTATTAGATTTTTTCAATTTATATCAGAGAAGTGTTTTTCATACAAATACCATAAAATCCTGTAACACACACTCACGTATAATATGCCAAAATCCCCCTTAATAAAAGGCATTTTTTTCCCTCTGTACTTGTGTATAATATGGAAAAATAATGTAATTCACCATCAAAAACATACCAATGAAGTGTAAAAGGTTAAAAAACTATGCTCTTATTGATGAGTGTTATTCATGGGATTTTATTGTAATTACTTATTATCAGAGGTGGGCATTCCATCAATATTGGCGGAAGGTCCGTCAATGACGGACATCCATTTGGTTGACGATTAACGATCGAAGGGAAACTTTAAAAAAACGGACTGACTAAGCATTGCTCTTCAACACACTTCCTTGATACCGATTTCCATTTAGGGCTTAGGTGGCATCTTGCGGACACTTAAAGTCAAATGTTTCTCTACAAAATACATTTAAGATCAAGATCACAGCAAAGCTCATGAAAATTGTTGCTGCTTTTGCAGCATTTGCTGGCATTGTTCGACCCGCTCCAAGAAAGCTCCTCTTTTCCCACTTTTGTATCACTCCAATATCGAGCTGGTTAGTGGGTTAGTTGCCGCAGCACTAGTGCACTGCCTTTAGGCCCGGTTGACTCAAACGCTCTTTATCATGGCGGCTGCCCACGTGTGAGCGCGGCCATCGATCAGCGGCTCGCCTCCTTTTTGCTCAGCCGGTGGTTAGAGGGCAAAGAGAGAGAGCGGGAGGGAGAAAATGAAGGAAACGAGGCTGAAGGGATCGCTGGTTTACGCACACACACACACACACGCCGCCGTGGAGGTGCGTCCCGGTGGAATTGGCAAACGAGCCGAGGGGAGGGGCGGGGGTTACCTAATAAAAGAAGGCACCTCCAGCAATTAAGGCGGCTGACAGGCAAACTGTGGCTATCTGCTAATGTGGGCTGACAGCAGGGAAATTTGAATAAGGAGGCTTGCGGGAGAAATGAGGCATTGGAAAGGGGCTGTGGGGGGGGCGGCGGATTGAGAAAGAAGAGATGTGTGGTGCTAATGAAACAGGTGCCTGGCTGCGTGCCCCGCCCCTCTAAGTGCTGGAGTCATTGAGAGATTAGCAGCATGTTTCTCCAGCTTGGAGCCAAGTAGAGTGATGCTGTTGCAACGGGTTTGACTTTTTGTCCTCTCTGGAGGGAGACAATTTAAAACAATGCAAATGCCGCTGTGGGACTTTTAAGAAACGAGATTCTGACTCTGTGGCCCTTCATTCCAGATGGTCTACGGGTGGAAACGGGCTGGACGGAGGTTTAGGATTAAGGACTACATGTGACGCCTGACACCACTCTACTCACTGTTATTAAAATAAATTGTAATACAGTAAATGGCAGCTATTCACTGGGTTTAGGGAGCGAGTCCTGCCAGAAATGGCGAAAAACGCGATAGACATCACCCTAAAATAGTTAAAAACTGCCTTCAATTGTAATCATACCACAAACCAGGATACCAAAATACTCGACTCTTAAAAAAAAAACAAAAAAAAAAATTCGATGTCAGATTTGACGACATCGTGTCAATACAGGGCTACAAAGCACACATATTAACACACATGCTAATCCAGCATTTGCCAACCAAGGCACATAGCACACCACCAAACCAAAATATCACAAAGTATGAATACTGACATCATGACGTTCTCATATTAAATTTCCCTCACAAATGTACTTATTCCGTATCAAAAGCCATAATTGTGTTCTCTGAATAGCAACAGGTGCCCGGTTAATTTTACCCTCTGCCATCTGGGCTAAGCAAGGAAAGTATTGTTATTATTGTTATGAAGTATTGTAACTATTGTTTATGTTTGGTTTGTCTGATGCATTCAATGCAGTGCGGTTTCATTTCTTTTCCCATGTGCCCGCTACGTTGTAGTGAAAAACGGACCAGAACTGATATGGCAAAGCCGCACATATAGGAACTGTTTTCTGAGAATTTGGCAGGTGTTGTGTGGGTGAAGGAGCGTTAATTAGTGGCCTGACGAATGGGCCGAGCGCCGCGAAAGGAAAGCGGCAGCGCAATTTGTGCACAAGAAGGCTAGATTAAAATCTTTGTGGTGCATTGTGGAGTAAAAGTTGGGAACGCTGAGCACACTGCAGAAAAAAACAAAAAAAGTAGTCAAGCAGCTATGATTGTCAAAGACGTTTTGCGGTTAGGGATCGTCTTTGATCATTTTTGGGTGTTTTGTTTTCTCAGAGCAAGCATGCCAAAGCACATTTGCACCTGCGAAAAGAATGTGATGGGTTTTAACAAGAACTTTCTCCCCATTAGGCTTTTGAAGAAAATACAATAAAGGAATCTTTTTCAGCAAACATCATATTGCAGCCATCACGTCCGCGCGATAACGGCCACGGCTCCAATTTTCCACCCGTGCACAAATTGCGTTCTGGCGTGACGGTCGAGATGCGTGATTGCGTGTTTTCATTTAGTCGATGCGGAGGCCGTTCATGTGAAGGCAGTAAAGCGCGCACATGTGCTCGTAAATACTTGCGGAAAGCGGCATCTTTTGTACGCATCCGCTGTCTGAGGTGGCGTGTGTGGGCGTGTTGTCTGCACATTGTTGGCGAGCACGGATGTGAGGTCATTGTGGTTTTGTTGCCTGCGGTATGAAGGCAACTCAAATGAAAACAGCGGGCACGGCCACACTGTTGGCGGACTCCACAACAAGTGCTTTCGTTTTAATGTCTGCTCTTTTGTCTTTGGAGCTCAAGTCGGAGCAATACATTTGTGTTGTACGCGTTGACCAAAGTCACTATAATGCCATGCAGCATTGCGTGTTAAATGTTAACATATTAAGTTATTGTTTTGTAGCATAATAGTTAGAGATAGACCGGTATGGTTTTTTTTTTTCAAGGCCGATACCGATAATTAGTAGCAAAGGGGGCCGATGACCAATATTTGGAGCCGATATTCATTTTCAGTAAAAGGGAAACGAATATTGGCATGAAAATTAAAAAAATATATATACACAAATTCCAGTTAATTAACTTGAATTTATTGAAAACATTTTCAGATTTGTAAAATGTTCTTTAAATATAAAATACAAATTTCTTTTAAAATTCTAACAAAAATTTCAGGGGGTTCCCAGGGTCATCAGCACATCTTTAAAAACGTAAATGGAAACTTAAATAAATAGCTCTGTATTAATTTCACCAGTAAATAAAAACTTTTCCCAAATTCTGAAATATCAGAATTTTTTTAATTATTTTTTTAATTTAAATTTTTTACTTATCTTTGTTGTAATTTCAAACTATCATAAAAGGTGCAGAGCGTTCCCAGGGACTGAAAACTGAAAATTTAGCTCCCTGAGGTTAACACAGTTTTAAATGGATGTTTTGTAGGCAATCAAATAAAAAATAAAAGGCCGATACCAATATTCGTCAAAGTGCTGAATATCGGCACAGATAATCGGCCTGCCTGGCCGATAATCAGTTCATCCCTAATAATGGTAACTTACAATTCAATGTTTTTTCTCCATCGCTTCTGAATGTCTTTGCATAGGTTGTCCAAGTTACAAAAAAATAAAATAAAAAATAAATCATCAACTCAAAAAAGTAGCCAAATACAGACTGTTTATCAATAATTACATTACATGGGTAGAATCAAGTTTGTATCATTTTAAGAGGGTGCCGACATGTAGAATATCAACCAAAAATAGAATTGCCTGACATCAGAGCCAAGCACACAATGACATAAAGAAAGAGACACTTTGCACAATATTTACCAAAAAAAAATGCTGTTGTCCAAGACTGATTCGGTACGCGAAGCATGTTTCAAAGCAAGGGGTGAGGAATGAAAATAACATCTGTGAGATGACATTCTTTTTTTTTTGTGCACTAAAACCTCTCCAACATGTCAAGGACACTCTCACTCTTCTCACTCAAGAGACAAACGAAAGAAAGGTAGGAAGGTAATTCTTTAAATGAGCGTAAGAAAAAATGGTATACCTTCGCCCTCCGTGTATCCTCCCATGAAAAGGCCCAAGTGACTTTTCTCCTCTCCAGGTTAATTGGCCTGTGTGTCCGTGTGTGTGTGTGTGTTTGTGTCTGTATGCATCTAGGTAGGGGATGCGTCGGACAGATTGAGAGCGGCTCGTTTCGTTAGTGCCCTTTTTCAGTGTTTTTGCAACTTTCTGCGTCGCCATTCATCACCCCTCGTATCTTACATCTGTTATCTCTTCTCTATGCCTTTCTAGACCTCCTTCAAACTCTTTGGTGTGCGTTTTATCGGCACTTACTTGGATGTACGTTAAGTTGTCATTTTGTAAGATAAGGTTTACTTACCGCGCTACTCCGTAGCACTGACAAATGAAAAAAAATCTGAGATTGTTGTCACATGTACTTGCCAGAAATCTGCAGATCCTTTAACGTTGCTGTTGGTTTCTTGGCAACTTCCCTTACCAGTTTTCACCATGTCTTTAAATTACTTTTGGAAGTGCATCCAGTTCTTGTTGTGCCATTTTTTTTCTCTCCACTTGATATTAGTCTTCACTGTTGAATGACTTGGAAATTATTTTTGTCCCCTTCTCCTAACTGGTATCTTTGAACAATGAGA
Organism: Leptonotus elevatus; assembly: GCF_054856555.1. Taxonomy (NCBI): domain Eukaryota; kingdom Metazoa; phylum Chordata; class Actinopteri; order Syngnathiformes; family Syngnathidae; genus Leptonotus; species Leptonotus elevatus. The sequence goes on along the minus strand of NC_141249.1, from coordinate 16,203,508 downwards.
TCCCTCCAAATCTCTTTTCACACTGCTCTTAGTAGGTTGCAGCGTGCCGTCGACAAACCCATTCTTTGTGTTTGCGGTGAGGGATGGGCACCACGGAATGAAGCAATACTGGACAGTGCAGCTAGAGGACTTTTGCAAAACGCCTCAAATTGAAAAATGTTCTATGTTGAAAGCGGTGTTGCGACGTCAGACAAGCACCCCCCATAGGAGAGGGGCTGCCGGTAATTTGGTGCCTTTTTGGCGGACTTATTTACAGGTAATTGTCTTGTTTGGGACACAAAGATGGAGCTAAATGATTCTCTTTTTTCGGCTTCTTGTTTTATCCTTAAATCGAGCAAAGCTCGGGCTTTGCTTTGCAACAATGAAGAGTTTTTCACTTTTCGAGGTGCGCTTTACCTCTTGCCTAAACCAGCAGTAAAAATCTCGGATTTTACTTGTAGCGTTGCTCAGTCAAACCTTTTGAATAGGATCACGTTGGCAACTTGGTGCTTCCACGACTCTTTTACACTGAACAAGCGCAGTGTGAAAAGGGCGTAATGACGGATGGTGGCTTTTGCTGTAAGTCTGTGCTAACTCCTGTTTAACATGAGTTTTGAATACGATTGGTTCATTCTAACCACAGCATCATCCCAATAGTTATGAAGGCGTGCACACTTGTGCAGCCACATTATCATGTTTATTTCCGCCTCTTCTCTCTAAAATATTTCAGTTAACTTGTCCCGGTTATGGGTCACGTAATGGTAGGGGGAAAAAATTGAAATGATTTATCTTTGTCATTTATAGCACTAAAACCTGGCATGTGAACAGGGGTGGGCAGACTTTGTATATCCACTGTATGTGTCTGCTGTCATTGGCACGGTGTGCCGCTGTCATGTCGACATGCGATGTTAGATTTTTGCAGCTTTCATCCCCACCCCACCACCCGAGCCCCTACGTGCTTTTTGGCATCCCGGCTGAGTGATGTTGCCGTTAATTAAAGCTAATGTGTTGCTGATGTGCGCGACACTCAGATGTGAGAGGAACACGTTTTCAAAGGAGCCGCCATCGCCGCCGCCGCCGTCATTAGGAGTCTACTCGCCGTCGATATTCTCATGCTATAATGGGACGGAAAACGACTTGAGTGTTTCTGGGATTGATCGTCCATTGGCCACATCTAAAGGAGATTTGGCAGGGATGCTGACAGAGATGTCGTCATGTGACTGGACAAACATGTCTACCCGATGATTCATGTTTCACAAGGACGTTAAGCACATTGAACAAATGGCTGGGACGGGGCGGGCCTGGCAATGCAGATAAAGGCTGGAAGAGCTGCAGATAAAGTGAGTGACCTCCAAGATAAACTTGAGGGAAAGTGTTGGGAAAGATGCATGTTGTTGTTAAATACAAGGTTTAATTGTGGAGCGGTGATGTCATTGATCAAAAATAATTTTGGAATTGATCTGCGCTTTGTTATGGAATGTAATAAGCTACATTTTAAAGGGCTCCAGGCAGCATTGATTTGTGCTACCAATTAATTTTCACCACCATTTGGTTTACATGCACCTTTAAAGAGTTAGGCTATAAATGTATTTAATGCTTGTGACCAGACATTCTAATAATGCGCTTTGGTGTAAGTTTTCACCATATCATGTAACTTCTGTTTTGTTAATTTAAGTTTCCACAGTAACCTGTGCACTCTATTCAGAGCAGTTTCAAGGTTTGTTTTTGTCCAGTTCCAAACATTTCTCCTTCTGAATCCATTCAACAATGAGAACGGATAATTATTTTCTCTCATGAAGTGGAAATGATTTTGTTGTTGTTGTTTTTTGCAACTATTGATATTGAGTAATTATATGGTACTGAAATGTACACTTGTTTTTGGTGTCTTTCTTTTCTTTTATGTAATTTCTGTATTTAATATTAAGCATTTTCTGTAACTTAAAAACATTTTTTTTTTTAGTTCTAAGCCTTAGGCTTAATTAATTTTTTCATTTAAATATTGAAGAGCATTAAATGGGAAATCAACGAAAACCTTTTTTAAAATATGTTGTACGCATTCTGATTTGTTTGCGGAATATCAACTAAACAGCAAAATCCACCCATTCTTATCCATTTTTGGGGGCGGCTATTCTGTCACATACCGTCGACTGAGAATGACATCGCAATTGGCTCACCTGTTTTCTGAGTTTGGTCATGTGACATTCGCAAGCTGAGCCGTGATTGTTTGCGATGTCATTTTCAGTCAACAGCAAGTGGCAAAATGGCCGCCCCCTGAGATGGATTTTGCTGCTTGATTCATATTCCATAAATGCAGTATTAATCAGAATGCCATGTTTAGACTAGTGGAGCTGCATAGAAGATATGTAAAGACACATTTTGGGTTGCTTGTTAGAATAAGATTTAATTAAGGAAAACCACATTCAATTTCTCAAATTTTAATTGACATGATAATAACCATCGCTCAGTGTGGAATTATTTGAATTTTCTCTCTCTCTCTATTTTTATCCATGATACTGTGCTTTAATAGTCAAGTGGCAACTTCACTGTACTACTTGACCGCCTCGGAGCTTGAGAACTCTCCGTCCCCGTGGGCCAGTGAGCTCTGTGATGTTGACACAGAGTCAGATAGACGGACAGACGGGGAAGCCCCCGCCCCGCCACCCTCGCAGTCCGGCGCTCAGCCTTCTTTTGTCTGCTTGTCCTGCAGCATTACACTTATGCTTGTAGCCGCCTAATTGCTCTGGACCCCGCAGAGAAGGGAGCCAAAAGCGCTGGGGGTTCCAAAGACTCCGCGGCCCTTATGGGGTCCCCTCCCCACCTGCTGTGCTGTCTTTTTTTTCTTTTTTTTTATCCTTTCCCCTTCTTGGACCTGCAATGAAACAATGAGTGCTCATTTGGCTAAGAATCTCATGCGCTCCATGCCCCGCCTTACCCTTTCTCAAGTCTTTGTGACCCATTCACATATGGCAGCGTCGGCTATGACACTTGATAACAGACAGCCCGCCTCCCGCCATGCGAATGCCACCATCACGCCTCATTGCCACCCCATGTTGCGCCCGTGTCACATGTCAATACTCTTGTGCGTCTTTATTGTCCTCAGGCACCTCTGCAGCCACCCCCGGGGTCCTCGGCCTCCGTGGTGGCAGCGGCGGCAGCAGCGGCCGCGGCATCGGGGACCCCCCAGTCGCTGAAGCTGACGTACCCGGAGACCCTGGACCGCATCAAGGAGGAGTTCCAGTTCCTGCAGACGCAGTATCACAGGTGCATGTCAGGGATGGGAAGTGATAAGATTTTGAACGTTTCGATCCGTTTCTTTAGCCGCTACTTCTGAAATACTACAATTTCAGAATTGTTGTGTTAAAAAAAAGTGGCATCATCAGAAAAAAATTAATGAATTACATGCTTATATTTTATACAATACAGTGCAATTTGTCTTTATTAAAAACACGTAGCAAAAAATGTGCCCATTCTTCACCATTGCATAGACTGTAGTGTACATACACACAAGCTACGGTGACTGTGTGTTGTTTATTGGGTGGTTTGTGTGCCGGAGTCTTTGAATGAGGGATTTTGGCTTAGCTGTGGTGCCCTTCTCTCCGCCCCCCCCCCCCCCCTCCTCTTGGCACACCTTCATGTCCCCCCTCCCCCTCACTCCCCCATTCTTATCCTCCTCTCATCCTGCTTTGATTTAGCTGGCCAGCATCCCATCCCCACCCTCTTTTTTTCTTTCTTTTCTGTCCCACTTCAAACTTCTTTTGTACACTCTCCCATCTACAGTCCTCTAACCCCTGTGGCTACTGCAGCTTCCCTCAGAACGCTGAGTGCGTGTGCGTGTGTGTCGGGGTGTTGTTGTGCAGCTGTCTTTGCGAGTACTATGGTGCAATGAGTTGTGGCGGGGATGCTGTGAGAGGGCGGATTGTCTGATGTGTCCTTATTTGGAATGGGCCTGGTAATCTATGAGCCAAATGAATTGATCGATAATTTTTGTTTCACTGAATTGAGTAATGATTGATTGGCAAAGGCACAAGCACTGTTGATGTGGTCTTACTAATTTGTAGTCCAAAGAACAATAACAAAATACTCTTACTATTTTGTGTTCCAAAATTCATAAAAAATAATGTAATTTTGACAATTAACAGTTGGACCTAACAGATGGTTAATTGATCAACCCTTTTCTTCACCTCCTTCATCTTGGTGGGTATCATTCTCCTGTCACAGTTCAGGGGCCACTTTCACCCGAATTTGATCTAAATTTTTCCTTTTTTCTTCTTTTTTTTTTGGTACAAGTATTTGATAAGTATGTGCTAAAAACATTCCCATTTGTTATTATTTTACTGTAGAGTAATCGAAAATTTCTAAATGTGTGCAATTGTTTGCAGCGGACAACATTTGCAAAAATTTTCGTTTGAGTGAAAAACTGCTGTTAATGTTCTGTCCTCACAGTCCAGATTGGATCCACTTTTGGGCCCACGGGCCGTATGTTTGACTCCCCTGTGTTAGACTCTATTGTCCATAGGTGCGAGTATGAATGCTTGGTTGTCGACCGGTCCCTGCCTTATGCCCAGAAATTGGGATAGGGTCCAGTTAACCCATAACACTAATGAGGACAACTAACAAAAATAAATGGATAGAACCACGGAGTCATAACGATTTTTTAAAATGATTATTATTATTTTTTGTTGCATGCCGATATTATGCTAATGATAAGTCAACCTTCAGGTGATAATGTTTATTTTGGCTTATATTTTGCACTCTGTTGACAGAGCACTTAAGAGTATGTTAGTGCCAAAAGATCCCCTGGAAGACTTTTTCCTGCATACAAATTTTACTCTCAGGTCTAAATGTCTTTTCCTTTTTTACGAATTTCGTTTAGTCTCTTGGATGTGCGTACCGGTACTCACATTGACCCAAAGAAACAAAGGCGTAAACTCGGGTTATGGCCACGTCTTTATGTAAAATACAAAAAAATATTTGCGGGCAATGGGTGAAGCACAAATCAAGGCATTCATTGCGAGGGAGTCACCCTGGTGTTGATTGCTCTCCTGGCACCATTTCAATGCCTCCCTCTTGTGTTACAAAACAACTGAAGTGGTGCCCTGGTGCCAAACACGTCTCTCTAAATACACAATAATTGAATAGAAGAGATTCGGATCGGGTGAGCTGCAGATTCTATCTTAAGCAGGCTGTTATGTGATTTCCTGGAAAATGTGCAATGTGAAAACTTAAACTTTGTCTGACCTGAAGCATACTTGTGGCCAATGAACGTGGCAATAGTTTGTGCCATGCAAATTCCTCATACTGATGGATTGGATGTTGACTAGGAACCTGTTTCTTTGGCTCGCAGACAAGCGAGCAGTGAAATAAAGCGTTTGATCCCTTTGACATCCATGCCTTTATGTATGCAAATCATTTTGCCCAAGTAGGATAGTCATGTACGATGTACGCTGAGCCCTTAGTTTAGGAGGGAGTTGTGGGGCGACGTAATCTGAATTTGTAGTCGAATAGGCATGGGTTCGCTGTATTTCGTTGCTTAGTGATGGAGTCTGACACGTTGCAACTTGGGTACAAATGTGTGCGACATCGGCGCCATAGGAACAGAAACCCTCATAAACCGAGAAACCCCTGCAGTTCCATTTTCAGAGCCGCTGCACACTGTAATCATCATTTTGTTGAACACACCAGTTTGAAATGTGATTAATTAGAATGAATTATAAAGTCCCAGTCTCAATTCTCATCTTATCTTTTGAAGCGGTTAGCACCTCCTAAAAGACACTTTTAGTCATTTCCCAGTAGCAAAAGTTGATGTTTTGCTGATGTCATTATGACCACATATCCTCATGTAGTTGCACGGAGGACCGGCCTTGTGATGAAAAGAAAAACACTTGTAGACTTCGTCACTGCCGGTGGTGTTTGCCTGCAGACTCCAAACGCACTGGGTGATGATGTGTGTGCTTAAAACACACACACACGTGCAGGGCTCCCCAATTATCTGCGCACACACAAATAGATGCCGCCTAGAAATAGCAGAGCTTACTTGTGTATTTTGGCCGCCGACACGGTAGCTGGATTCCGATAGATGTTGGATTAGACAGCAGGAAAAAGACGGAGGGGAAGGGATTAGCACTGATGAGCTACAACTGCGTGTGTGGCGGGTCGGTGTGTGTGTGTCGCGGCGGGCTACGTGCACAAATGCAAATGTTTGGCGGGTTTTTTGGCGGCGTGGTAGGTATGTAGCGATGAGGAAGATTAGTAGGAGAGAGAACGGCTAATTAAAGTCTTTGGTGGGTCAGTAGCTCTGTTTTTTGTGTGTGTGTGTGTGTGTGTGTGTGAGCTCATGTACGTTAACAAAACAGCCTGTAATCAACAGACTGAGGCAATGGAGCTTTAATTACTTCAATTCTTTCGACACACATTTGCATGCGCACACGCACGGTAAATGTTGCCGTGTGTGTGGTCTGCATAGAGGCTCTTCAGTCGCCACTAACATGCTAGCACTCATGTTTGAAGCCCTTCTACTCTCCTTTGCGCGCGCACTAGACTGCTGTTAGAACAGACAAGCGCACACACACACACCCATGCTGCATAAGTGTGTCATGCGACCTTGACAATTGAAGCGAAAAAGGACTGGTGAGATTGGCGTCGTGCAATAAAAGCCCTGTCCAGGGTTATGATTCACAATGCTAATTGAACTGGAGTCAGGAACAAAATGGACAAACCCGACTGTCAGAGGGCTTGTAAATACTACGGCAAAGTAAGGCCTGGCACATACAAGGATTTTTCTAATCGTATGAGATTTTGTTTATCGGAGACTGACAGACAAGTGTTTTCAAAAAGGATCGGCGGCGAGAGCTTTGAAAAACGGTGTTGTCGTCGAGACTCGCTCTGGAAAATTATTTTTGTTGTCTTTTAAACAAAAAAAAACGACATCAACTAGAACATATTGTGTTTACCGGTGATTTCTTGTTTGTTTTTGATTGGCTAAACTTTGTTCACATCACAGTTCATAGCGTCAATGACTCAGGGAGATGTCATCGTAGCCCACACGTGAACATTTTGCTCAGAAATATTGAACACGCAATATTTAAGATTGTTGGTCTGACCTTTATATCGGGACAGATTCACTCTCCACTTTAGAAAGAAATCTAATCTTATAAAACATTTCCTTTGACATCCTTTTAGGGGCAAAACATTAATTGTCTTTGTATGTAATTGTCTTTAGAGCTGCGGTTATAGTTGGCAATTGATGGTTGACTGCCAGTACGGGTCCGAGCAAAAATGTGCATAGAATTGACAGCCATTGAAATGTATGGGCGTGGTGGTGGAGATGATTAAAAAATAATAATTGGCCAAATAATTGCAGCAAGACCTATAAAACTCTTCTGAATGATACTCGCCTGTTTCCTCACCACTACATGTCTGCCAGGTGCCTTTTTTAAAGTCTAAATTGTTTAGTGTACAATGACACAAATGGAGACAAACTGAATTCACGCCATCACTAAGTGGGAACAAAACCCACAGTGACGCATAACGAGGGAACAAATGGTCCAATTCTTATTTATTTATTTATTTAATCATGTATCTATGCCAGCAACATATAGTGACAGGCAGAAGAATGAAATAGAAAAGGGTACAATTACAAACCTGTGTAGCCAACTGTTGCCTTTCATACAACAAAATGTAGGTAATAACTTTGTGTTCAACTGAAGAAGTTCACATTTTACAGCAAGTCAGAGTAAGATCATTAGAGCTGGCAAACTTAATCGATTAATTGACAAATAATTTCAGCATATAAACAGTGATTGTTCATTAATTTCTGTAGCCCTTCATGAAAGAAGACTGATTATCTTCTGTGTTTAATCAAAATAAGACATTTGCAAACATCTGTTTTCGCTTTGGAAAACAATGACCGAACCGATAACATAGCACAACATAATTCCCGTCAGGTTCAGCCAACCTAGAACATTTCATAAACAATAGACAAGGAAGGAAGACAAGAGACAATCTCCTACCCGCTCTGAGTCCTCTTTTGTTAATAGGATGTTCCCTAGTTTACACAAATGTTGCTGCTCTAAAGGGGAGGGGGAACACATAGCAGCAACCTTCGATTCTAGAAATATTCGATAGTGACAGCACTAAAGATCATCATTATTTTATTATTATATACTTTTTTGCCATTTGTTTAGTGGTCTTTCATTGTGAAACTCAAGTCCATTATGAGCCTTGCCTCAGTCAAAGTCTGGGAAACAACAGCGTACTGTATATGCACCGACCAGCACACACAAAGTCTGTAAACATTTGATGTAATCAACTCTCTATGTCATTGTGTTTGCGAGAGGGATGCTTCATGCTTTGTGCTTTTAGTTGCGCGTGTGTGGTCGAGCAATGAGCGCGATGACGGATGCAAGTTCGCTTGGCCTGCCGCTGTGCGACAACATCCATCCCTTTTTTTTTTTGTGTGTGTGTGTGTTGTACACACCCTTGAAAGATGATGAAAGTGTACACAAGCAAGTTGGGTGGGCTCCTGTTTTCAGTGTGTGTGTGTGTGTGTGTGTGTGAGAGAGAGAGAGAGAGGGCGAGTGCTGTTGGATTTTTTTTCCACTGGATTTGCAAGGAACGGTTGATCAATACTTAATGAGATGTAAAGCGAACAGTCACAGCCCTGCAGGCCGGGAGCCTAAACGGTTCTAACGCGAGCGTGTGCGATTACGGTGATGTCACGATCAATAAGTCTTAGTGACGACTGATATCTTTTTTAACCGCAAAGATGGTTTACATCCTTTTAAATGTGCCACTGAAACCATTTAAAAAGCGTTTAAGTAGTAGTAGCGTCGCCAAAGCATCCGTCAAGCTAAACCTACCAGTGAAATCATTTCCATAATTATAACGTGAAATGAGATGACACTTATTTGTAAATCAACATCTTTGTGTCGTTGCCAGGTGACAATTCATAGACCTAATTGAGAATGATTTATTGAAGAGACTAAACATTAGTTGAAGGGCTATCCATATTTAAGTCATTACACACTTGGGGAACCTCCCAAAGCCTCTCCACAGTCGAGGAGCGTGTTTATTTCAAACGTCGCAAAATCACATTTTATGACTGGGGGGGCTTTTTTTTGGCCTGTGTTTGTAGGACGAAGCCGCAAATTGTTGTAATTGTGCGTCAACAAAATGATAAAGGACACAAAGGCGAAATAAGAGTGGATCACAGCAGGCGTTGCTTCCTTTTAGTTTTTGCTGGATGGTGTGCGGCTGGTTGCTGATTTGAATCGTTTCGTTTTTAGAAGCAATCGAGACCAAATTGATTGCGCCGCTTGGCTGCAACCAGCGTGCCTTGGAAAAGGAACCACCCGAAAATGGCATGGACGTTGTTGCGGCTTTCTAAAAATCCAAGCAAATGGAAATGACAGTAAGGAAAACAAAAGGCTGGAGATTTGAAATAACACCTGGGACATTTCTTAAAGTGCAGCATCTTAATTAGATGCTTGAGGCCGCTTCCTTTTGACCCTCTTTGCGTGTGCGTGTTCATCCAGCAGGTTTGTGCCTGCGCGTGGGTGTGCGTTGCCTAATAAATGCAGCGTTTTGGCTAATGTATACAGCTTTGCACGCTTCTTTGCTCTGAGTGATGTGTGCGCGCGTGCGAGTGTGTTCATCAGCAATGCAACGCAGACACAGCTGTCTGAAAAAGCGACAGGCTGCAGATTTGCAGCACATTCAGCTGATCACCTTATCTTCTGTCACCGCCAGGGAAAGATTTGACACACATACACACGTTTCCCCCTTTCATGCTTCTGTCCTCCCACCGTCTCTAAATGGCACCCAGCTAAAGCCTAATTATGACAGCCAATCACTCCCCACTCCCTGCCCACCACTTTCGTTCCTTCCTCTTTCTTTCCGTGCGACCCTTCCTGCAGCTCTCGCATAATAATGAGCACATTTTCAACCTTGAAGGCCGTTATTTGGATTGGAACGACATGAAGTGTACTGCACGTGTGGTTATAATCAAAGGCGCATCGTACAAATAAAGGGAGGTTACTATCAAACAAAAAGCGAAGTCATTTGAACATCACAAAAAACACAGACTGTATTCAGGTCTTAAAACAGATTTTTTTAAAAAGAAAATGAATGCCTTAATTATCCTTAAAAGTTGCACTTAATCCTTGAATCTGCCGGTTTTAAAGACGCCACATTGTTTCCAAAAAGGGATAACTTAAATCGATGTTGAATTATTATATATATATATTTTTTATGGTGATAAGGTGGGACAGCAGTGTGGACTAGTGGTTAAAACACCTGACTCACAGGTTCGAATCTTGGCCTTCCTGTGTGTTTTTTTTGGGGGGGGGGGGGCGCCAAGTTCCTTCCATGTTCCTAAAACATGCATGTTAGGTTAATTAAAAATGAATATTTTCTCATTAAAACGTGCATTTTAGCAGATCATTTTCATCCCTTGTTACAGTCTTCACGTTTTGTGAAATTGTTTGTCAATGAGAGAGAGGTACGATGGGACCGGTCAAGTTTGAATGTAAACAAGCAACTGCAGTTTCATTTCGTTGGAAAATAACACAAATGCAGAAGGAACGTTGTAATTCCTCTGTCCCATTTAGTCCTCTTTCACCTCACTTTACCATATTTTATTATTTCATCACTAATATACATGAGTTAATTTTGAATAAAGGCTGCTACCTGTAAGATTCCAACCCTGAAAAAGGGTGTATGGTAATCCTTGCTTTAAGTTGTGGATGTAAATTGTAAATAAATACATTTAAAAAAATGGAGATAATTGACACCACTTACAAAAATGTTAATAACTTATGTTATTAGTTTAAACTGTAAATTTCCCACAAACGATGGATCCATCAAATAATTCTCCCTAAAGTTTAAACCAGGTCTGCTGGCACTTTACAATCTTTCTTCTTCTTCTTTTTATTTTATTTTTTTATTTAAAAGATTTTCAATTCATGAAGAGGTGGCTGAGGTCTTAGTCCAGTGCATGTTCATCTTCTGGTCATCTTCAAACTTTTCAATGTTTATTTTTCTCTGTCAAAGCAAGAACCCTATTGATTTTTTTAATGTATCCAACACAAGAGGATGAGGTAGCTGGTGCGCACGCACACACACACACTGCACACTTGAGCCGAGAGAGGCAATTGCACTGTAATAAAATCTATAAGGTGAAGGGGGTGGCATTGGAGGGGTTTAATCCTTACTCCCCTCCACCTTTTGGCCGCCACCGCCTCTTCTTTCTTGTGCCGCTTGGCTCCCTCACTTCCCTTGTTCCCTTTCTCCTCCACATGCTGGCAATGATAAATGAGTCAATTATGTGCGTGTGCGTGAAAAGGGAGCTGATGGGGCTGTTATTACCTGTTGCGGCCGGGAGGGTAATGTTGCCGTATTAATCATATTCTAATTTTCCTCCGCCACGCAACCCGCCCACAAGACACACATCATCAACACGCGTGCACGCGCACGCACGCACGCACGCACATACACATTGCCCACCGCTGCTCCCCCCTATCAATCTATTTGCCGCCTGCAAACAAATCAGCGTAAACAGGGCCCAAAATACTGCCTCTCCGGGGACGAGGGAGGCTGCTGCAACACGAACACCACAGAAGAGCATTACGTGCGTGTGTCAGTTTGCAAATCTGGCCAAAAGCATTATCCAATTTTAGGGGACAGGAGGGACCTGTTGGCCCGTGTGGTGAAAACAACACACAGAGATATGGGACACAAGGGAGAGGTGTTTGGCCGCCTCATCTGTGGTGTGTGCGTGTGTCTCTTCCATTCAGGGGCACACGTTCAACAGAAGCGTGGTAATTAGAGACATGGCCATATTTGTAGCCTTTTTTAGAGGGGGGTGGCAAGGCAGATTTGATTTTGTTCTCTAAGTTATATGATATAGGCTAGGGCTGCACAATATGTCGAAAAAATATCGATATCGCGATATTGGCCCATGCAATATGCAAATCGCAAAGACATGCAATAAGTTTCAAATGGAATTTTATGCTTTTATCTGAATTTGACCAGTCAGCCGCTCACTAAAATGTTCACCGCCGTCCAAAAATGATCTCGAGGTAATTACAATTAACTATGAACATATTGAGTTTGCTTAATTTGCTGCATGATTTTTTTTTATTCTTTCATTAGATTAAAAGAAAATAATTATCTATCGCTATATCGAGCAAGTATATTGCATATTGCATGATTTTTTTCCAATATCGTGCAGCCCTAATACATCTTGTGCAATGGATTGTTATATTTATGCTATGTACATAAATGAGTTTACAAGAAAAAAGTATGAATGAACATAAAAATTTATTCTCTAGTGAAGTCTCTTTTATAAAAAAAAAAGGTGATCTTTTTAAGAGTCATTTGTTTCGTGAAAACCTTCAATATCATTATTTATTTTTATTCTTTTTTTTTTAAAGAATATTTTTAGCAATTTTTTAAATTAAAAATATTTAAATAATATTAACATTTAAAAAATAATATTTGGAAGAAAATTCATATTCAGTATTTTTTCCAGCAAAATTTAATTAGTAAAAGTCATAATTTAAAAAGTCTATTTTTATAATTATTTTTAACCCGTACGAGGGCCCATTTAAAGTGACATAACATGTACAATATTAAACAAAGTTGTTTGTTCAAAACAAGCTTTTCTTGAACATGGCATAATTTCCACCCCAAGTGTAACAATGCTGACATTTTATCCATGACATCCAACTATATATTTTTTATGTCTTCACATTTCACTTAAGTGCAGGTTTTAACACAAGGCATTTCAGTTATGTCGGGTCTCGGTTTGAACACTAGGGGCACTATGTAACCAGGAGTATGTAGATAAGGAATGAAGAATAGGAGATGAAAAAGAATATAGCATGATTTAAAGAAGTAAGAATTCAGATGAAACGTTTCTATAAATCTTAACTTTTCAGGGTTCATTTATTTATTTAATTTTAATTTTATTTTTAATTAAATGACATATTATTATTAAATTACCTTTTAAAGTGCTATATCGCCACATGATTGACACAGCTCCTACCGGAACGTATGTTAGGCTGATAACATGTACGTTTACAGACCTCCTATATAGTGGTGTTTTTTTCTTTTTCAATGCATTCATTATCAGTCGCTGGCAAAGAAAAAACAAGCATTTAAGGACAAATAGGTCATTTCGGACCAAGAAAAGAGAGCGACACCTTGCCTGGACGCCAAGATCGAAGTGCGACTTGTCTATTTCTCCTCTGCTACGAGGTGCTAATGGCCTGTCATCACCTCGCCCTTATAACCCCCGCACCCCCCCCCCCCCCTTCCTTTCCCCAACCATCCCTTCAGTGTTTGTGTTACACGACGAAAGGGCAAGAGACACCTTTGTCGCCAACGGAGATGTGCAGTTTTTATCTATTTGGAGTAATATCCCAACTTTTAGATGTTAACAGCTGCTTTCCCTTCTGCCCTTCTGTCGTTTCCTCCCATTTGCAGTTTGAAGCTGGAATGTGAGAAACTGGCCACCGAGAAGACGGAGATCCAGAGACACTACGTTATGGTGAGCCAAGTCGTCTGGGTCCTTTTCATCTGCTAACAGCTGCTAAACACCCACCGGGAACCACACGCAAGACCACACACACATTCATGCACACACACATGTTCTCTTGGGGAGTAAACAACACTTACATGGGTGTGCGTCTGCGACGTGGATTTCTGGGCTAAACGAACCGTGTGCTTCGATCCTACCTTTCTAAAGGCTGATATCCAGTGAGCGTTTGCTGAGCTTCATCAAACGCACTCCTCCAGATTTCCCTTTGTGCTCATCTAGAATTTTTAGTTGAGTGGTTAAATCGTTTTTCAAAAGACACCAATTTATCACTCAATTAAAGTCGTAATTAACTGCGAGCCAAAGTATCGCCGTTCCATTTCAGTTAAATACCCACGTCATATCTTTCCAACGCCGTTGATGTGAAAATTATCATTTACTTGGGACAAAAATCTTTGTTCATCCATCTATGCCAGCGACCTATAGTGACAGGCACTCAGAAGGCCTGATTAATCGATGAGGCAAATTGGAACAGCTTTACTTGTTTCTGGATGTAATAAGCGAGGTCACGGCCACAAACACAAAAGTATGGAAATGTTGCTACTAAACAAATGAGGCGCGCACAGTTTTAAGGTTAACTCATTCACTGCCAGCCAATTTCACTGAAGCAATCCCCTTCACCCCTGGCTGTTTTACTGGATTTTGACTGATTTTGCAAGGCCCACAGAATATCAGGAAAAAAAAGTACATTTGTATCTGTTTCCGTTTTGCAGCAATTAGCATTAGAATATAGCTAAGTTTAATTATTATTCACAAATCTATTTAGAACTGTAAGTAAATTAGCTTTTTTTCAACATGGTCCTGGTTGATCTCTTTTGGTCTGCTGCCACCTGCTGGCCATTTTTGTAATAACTACCATTTTTTTTTCAACCGTTCTTTGCAGTTGAGAGGCTGCATCAAAGCCTTCTGTATGCTCTAGCATAAAAAAACGTATAAATAAGAACATTTAAAATAGAACATATTTATATGTTTTTGGGAGCAAATGAGTTAATGTGTGTCTCCACTTGGCTGCGCTGCGGCGGTACCATTAGCGTAACGTCCTGTGAATATTTGGGTCCGTTCAGTCAGCGGGAATTCTGCCTGCCATCTGAACCGCTCGCCACCGCAGCTGAACCAGTGCCGGCTGCCAAGAACCCACTTGGGCCTTGCCAAGAAGGAAAAAAAAACGCTATGTGGCATTCCTGGCACTGAGCTGGGAATTGTGTGAGGGTGGAGGGGAAGAGGGTTGAAGTTTTGGCTCGGGCTAAGAAAAGGCGTGGGGGAGGTTTGGGGGGTAGGCGAGGTCTCCTCTCCTGGCGGCTGATTTGGGGGGAGTTTGGCTGTTGCTAAGCAACAGGCGAAACTTGGCACACCAACTGTCAAGTGGAGCTGCCAGCTGCCAGGAAAGGCATCTTTTATGGAGGCACAGACAAACAGCAACACATTCACATACACACCTGCACGTACGCACACACACTCGCACTGTGCCAAGAAAGATGTCTGCAGAGAGACAACCCCTGCCCATCTCCTCTCCTCCCATCCTGCCAGAGTGTTCTGGCGCTGCAACTTGCCAATCTCCTCTCTGAAAAGCAAATGTCAGCCTGTCACTTTGCGAGGCATCCGACTTGAAAATGCTTTCCTTTTCTGTCCAGAGAGAGAGAGAGAGAGAGCGATGGAGAGAGAGAGAGAGAGGACCACCTGCCTCTCATTGGCTCTCCACTCTCTTCTATGCTCCTCACAGCTCCTCTTAGAGTCAAAAGGTTCAAATAGCTCAAATTAGACGTGATTATTGCAGCCGTCCGACAATGTTCCGTCCTCGCTCGTGCTCACTTTGAGGCCTCGCAGACGTCCTTCAGCTTCGTTTTCGAGTGCTGATGACTTTCAGTGTCCAAGGTGATATTACAGACTGCAGTCATCTAAAAAAAAAAAAAAAAAAAAAAAAAAAAAACAGAAATTGTAGAATCAAGGTTCTAGATAAGAGTAAAGTCATATTGTGGCACCAGTTTTGGATTTGTTCAGTGGATACTCACTGTAGTCTCGTCATTATATACCTCTGCCCCACCTGATGAGATCACAAGTTTATTATAATAAAGTAAGACATTTGAAAACATCTGCCTTTACTTCGGGCAAAACAATGATCAACATTTTTGCCAATTATCTGACTGTTATGGATCAAACCAGGAAGTGAATTATCATCAACGTATGTGTGCATTTTTGCACTAAAGTAACGTCCTGATTTTTCATAAATAAAATAGATTTTTTTTTATAAATACAATTCATCAGTTAATAAAAAAAATTTAATCTACAGATTAATTTTTTTTTTTAGTTTTTTTTAAAAAATATGATCAGTACTTGAGCATAACTCTGATGAAATGATGTTAAATTTGTAACCCCACTTCCAAAACCTGTTTGGTAGCACTAGCAAAATGTACTATTTTTGTAATGTTTAGGGAAATAACTTTTTTTTACATTGGATTCAAGTGTTTATTTTTAAACAATGCATAGAATATTTGACAAATGACTAAACATAAATAGAAATAAACAATTGGATTTTTCTAAATAAAATCCCAATTATTTCTCCGAAAACTTGTAGCGTCTTCTCTGCTCTTTTCCGCTTTGTTGAAGCAACGTCAGAGCGGAAATGTGCTGATGTTTGCCATGTTATCAGGCTTGGTAGCAAGTTAATAGTATTTATAAGTGCCCCTCACCCTTTTACAACAGTCGTGTATAAATATGAACACTATGTAACAAAATAAAGCAACAGAGCCACTATCAAAAGAAAACAGTGGTATTAATGTGACAATATGTTTATTATTAGAGCCAGAGCACCAGACGGTGTCTATGCCCTATTGGAATTGTTTATTTTTAGTCTTCTGGAGAATGATTCGCCTTTTTCAGGGCCTCAACATGCCAGAAAGCTCACCAAATTACAAGCACATGTGAAAATGGTGAAAAAAAAAAATTCTGTAAGCGGCGCTCCAAAAAGTCACTCACTACTGCCCCATTTAAATTAAATAAATAAATAAATAAAAACCTCCAGACACCACTTTGGATTAAAGCCACTATTTCTAATTCTTACAAAGCGAAGTAGGTTCAATTAATACCTCCGTGACAGTTTTCACTCATAACAGGACATTATAGTGGCAGGCAAGTTGCATTGATTTTGAAATCGATAATCCATCTTTGGAAAGAGGCTCATATCATTTGTGTGATTAACGGCTTGTTTGTGTGTGTTGCAGTATTACGAGATGTCCTACGGCCTTAACATCGAAATGCACAAACAGGTGAGAAACGGCTCACACTTCTTCTTTCTCATTCTCGGATCTCATTTTCTACTTTTTCCCTCCCTGACGTTCTAATGCCAGTCCTTCCTCAAATATCCAGCAAGGTGTTTAAATAGGATCCCCACGCGCAATTCAGGCCTGCACTAGATGAGAATTTTATTTTTTTCTTATCTGTCACGACGACTCCTTTCATTTATTTTGTCTTGATCTCCGCTTCTTTTAATTCTCCATTTCTTCTGCAACCTGCGTCTCTTTTGATTTCCTCTATCTTCACTTTCCTTCGTCTTCCTCGCAGACGGTCCATGCTGGATTTCACTTTAAATCAGGTCACTGCCTTCCTGCTGTCTACTCGTCCTCTCTCTCTCCATTCATTTCACCATCTCAATCGTTTCACTTTTGACTTGTCACAGAATCCCCCCCCCCACACTCTTCGATTTTCCTCCCCCGCCTCTCTCCTATTTCTCCTCGCCCTCCCACATCCTCGCCTCATTGTCACACTTCCACGCCACCCAATCCTCTCCTCTCCCATTTCATCACCCCCCCGCGTCTCTCCTTCTCCGTCTGTCCCCCCCCCCCCCCCTCTTCATCCCCTTTTGCTCCTTTCCTCCCTCCCGAAGATGTCATTTAGTAGTTGGAGTTCTCTAACAAGAAATCATTGTGTCTCCCCTGGGCAGGCGGGGCCGAGGGATGGTGGGGCTGATGGATTGGGAGGAGGATGGGGGGGGGGGGGTGTATGTGGGCAAGCGAGAGGAATGAGAGAGGGAGTGGAGGAAGAAGAAAGGAGGGGGTGGAAGTTCAGTCCGGCGTCAATAAATCACTTAGGAGGGAATGGGGTTGTGTGTGTGTGTGTGTGGGTGTGTGTGTGTGTGTGCGCGTGTGCGTGTGTGTGTAACGCACACCTCAGCACAGGCTGGCTGTCAACTAGACAAACAGCCTGCAGCCATAATGATGTTGTCATGATCTCTGCATGCATATCATTACCGGCCCTAACGGCCTTGATGCGAAGTGCGTGCATGCGTGCGTGTGTTTTTGTGTGCGCGTGTGATCGAGCTTGTGTGCACCCAAGCCTGTAACACTAATCAATAATATCGGCATGGGAGGAGTGGAAGGAGGCTGACTTGGAATAAACAGAGGGATTGTTTATCGCAAGACTATTTTTAACTGAAAGCCGATTCAAGGCAATGTTGTTTTTTGGAGCCTTAAAACTAGCATTGGGGAATGCATTATTACTATTATTATTATTATTATTATTATTATTATTATTATTAACATTAATGCCACGCTTTACAGGTGTATCTCAATTAGAATATGTTGAAAACTGTCATTTATTTCAGTAAACTCATTCTGTTCAATATCCACAGAGTGAAATATTGATTAAAAAAAAAGAAGAAGATAATATTAGCATACATTTTTAATAAAGAAATTTGTTTGGAAGTGGCCATCTGGAAAGTGTGTTCATTCATATTGATGGCTAATTTGTAAAATAATAATAATCTGCCTTTTAAGTCACAATCTGATTTATTGGCAAATATGTAATAACACACATGAAATTGGTCTTCACAGTCACAAACCATCCGGGAAATATGAAAAATAAAAATGACCAACAGAGAGGGCGATAGAACGGGAAGCCTGGCGGTTCGCTACTTAGCGCCCTGACTTTCTTACCTGGGGGGAGAAGAAAGATAAGAAAGGAGAGAGGGAAAAACCGGCCCAATTAAGCACAGTACAGATCTGGACAAAAAATGAACATAGCAACACTGCAATGACATGCATTCAACAAATTTCAAAGATTTGTATGTTTGTGTTAACTACAAAAAGAGATTAAAAGAGCTCATCTTGGCTACCAAAAAGTAGCATTTTGTTTGATCCGTTATATAATGTATTTTGGGCAATATTATAACTGATGCTGGCACATCTGAATCAATATTGCACCACAGCACACAATATTCCTACCCTAAATCATAAAGACAACCATTTAAAAAATATTTTAAATAAAGTTTTGCGGTAGTTTTAAAACTGTGGCATCACTTGGTGTTACTGTCAAAAAGTAAAAATGTCACTCTGTAAATAAAAAAGGGGGACATGCATGCTCACTGTGGGCAATGAGCATGCACAAAAATATAAACATCAAAATATTGTTGTATGCTGCTGTATCATATCTCTTGACACTACAGTGCAGGTGCACCATCAAATATTCATATTCTTGCTGAAATTCCCCTCCATGCGCTGTCAACACTGCAAAAAGAAACACTTTGTTTTTCTTCCAATATATAGATTATGTCTCAATCTTCATCAAATAAATATTGTACTAAAATAGCTTTAATTGCCACCCCGTTTTTTTTTTTTAACCGTGTTGTTGTTGCATAAACACACTTAATGGGATGGAGAGAGGGATGAGGAAGAAGAGTTGGCTGTGCAGTAGCAGTTGGACACACACACGCACAGTCACACACCCTCAGTAAGAGTCATTGACCCCCAGCATATAACACACACACACGCACACACACACACACAAGCTTGCGGAATGTGAATGTGTATACAGTACAAACATCTGAGGAGCACACACACAAACACACAAGATTGGGATTTTTTTTTTCACAAAACACGCATACTCTGTGTGTATGTGTGTGTGCGCGCATGTGTGTGTGTGTGTGTGTGTGTGTGTGTGTGTGTGTGGTGGGGCTGGCTGTGGCCACAGCAGATGCTCACCATGAATATTTTAGTCCAACTCCCTGGCAAAGATTCCATTTGCATGGACCAGATGTAAGCGGCTGAAATATTTACCACGCGGGTCTGGGGGAGAAGCAGGTCACAGCGACGGTGTGCATGTGCTGCCGGGCGTGTGTGTGTGTGTGTGTGTGTGTGTGTGTGTGTGTGTGTCTCTTTGTGTGTGTTTATTCATCAAATATCTCCCCCCACCACTTTCAGACGGAGATTGCCAAGCGGCTAAATGTGATCTGTGCTCAACTCATCCCATTCTTGTCACAGGAGGTGGGACACGCACACACACGCACACACACACACACACACGCACGCACGCACGCACGCACGCACGCACGCACGCACGCACGCACGCACGCACGCACGCACGCACGCACGCACACACACACACACACACACACACACACACACACACACACACACACACACACACACACACACACACACACACACACACACACACACACACACACACACACACACATACTTTGTCTTTGTATCATCGCGGGGCCATCTCATTGACATAATGCATTTCCTAGCTCCTTCCCCGAACCCCAGCCATCAAAAATGATTGCCTACCCCCATTCCTTACCCTAACCTCAACCATAACCCAATTGAAACCTAAACTCTAAAACCAATTCTTGACCCTCAATAAGAGGTCTGAACTTGTGGGGACCACCAAAACGTCCCCACAATTTCAAGTCTGTCCCCACAATGGTAGTTAAACCTGGAAAAACACACGTGTATGGGCCCCACAATGTAGCAAAGACAAAAGCGCACACACACACACACACACAGTGACTGCAAGCTTTTCCTTGACCATTTTCCAGCCAAAATATCCATCGGAAGATAAATGTCCTCACAATAAAGGTGTAAATGCCAAGGGCTGTGCCACACAAAGATACAGAGACAAGGACACATACACTCAGTTTGTAATCGGGCGAAAAGAGCTCATCCAAGCATTTTTTTTCCCCAGCCAAAATGTTCAAGCAAAGACAAATGTACACACAAAAAGTGTAAATGTCAAAGCTTTGCCACGCAAACAACAACACACGGCGAACTTGTGCGCACACTCATTTTCCTCGACGGCCAAGCGGTCACATTCATTCCATACATGCTGAATAGGTTGTCATGCTAATCAAGCCACTTTCCACACAATGAATATTAATGTGTGTCCTTTGAGTGACCTCTGCCTTTTTCTTCCCGCCGCCCTGCAGCACCAGCAACAGGTGGTCCAAGCTATGGAGCGCGCCAAACAGGTGACCATGGGGGAGTTAAATGCTTCCATAGGGGTACGTGGGCTCCCCCCTCTGCCTCATAGCGTGTGTACCTTATCCTCACCTTTTATTTTTCCCTCCTTTTTCCCCTACTGTTTAAAAAGGATTCATGAGGCACCCTTTTAGGCCCACTGCACATGAATTGGCTGTCTTGAAATTGTCACATTTCACATCGTGATCCCCCGTTAGGCCCACTGCCCTGACTTGTGCATTTCTCCCGCTGCACTTCCTGTTTTCTTGCTGAGGACCTCCTTCCCGTCTAAGCGCCTATAAGTCACCCGTGTGCTTCTCCCCCTCCCCCCCCCTGCAGCAGCAGCTCCAGGCGCAGCACCTCTCCCAGCACATGCAGGGTCTGCCGATGGGCCCGCACCCGTCGGGATTGTCCCACCCGGGCCTGGCGCTGGGCGGTGGCTCCGGGCTATTGGCCCTGTCGGGGGCTCTGGGGGCCCAGCTGGCCGCCAAGGACGAGAGGGCTCACCTGGAGGCCGCCGCTGCTGCCGCCGCAGCTGCCGAGCATCACAGAGGTGAAGGAACGCAACATTTTAAAATGATTAAAAATGAATTGGAAAGGGTCACCTTGAGTTTTGAGTTTGAGTCGACATTTAAAGTCATGGAAATATTGGACCATGAATCCATTCTATCCACACAAAACATGTTTGCATGTGTTTTGTTTTGTTTTTGATCAAATAAATAGCACTCTGTAGTATTGTGCTGTATAACAATGTTCAGTCATGAGAAAATGAGGATGAAACATTTTTTTTTTTTTTACTTCATTTCAATAGACATTGTGCTGCTCCTTATTTTGAGATTTAGTCCAATCGCTACTAAATTAGAACCCTGTACACTATATAGAGGGATGATGCTAACTAGCAAAGAATTTTTGTTCTGGTTGTTCCCTTTAGTTGTAGCATGGCAGCCAAATTTGATGCCTCGCCATCGGTAAAGTTAAATGACTTGGTTAATGTCTTGCGTACGATGGCTGCAATGATGATTGGCAAAGAATATCGAGTAATGTTGTCTAATGACTTTTTTTTTGGGGGGGGGCGGACCCATCACCACCACCACCACTGCCTGGAAACAGACCGTGAAGCAGGACCAGTGAGTACAAAACATTTTGACAATGTCAAACGAATTTCTTACAGCGAGTTGGCTCCGCCCTACAAACAGATTTAGTGTGAATATAACCGTTTTGGTAAAATAGCTTGTCCAAAAAAAAGAAAGTTATTTTCTGCCATATCTCCTTTATCATGTCAAAGGTTGGAGTATCATGTAAATGAGCCCCACTGTTATGTTCGACACATTTTGCAAAACTGTAACAAAACATGAACTTGTTGGTTTAATTTCATACGTGATGGGTGGTCGGGCACGCAACTATTTGTATACGAGCCATTAAAAGTACATTTTCAGTATGACCTCTTTGAAATAGACCGTTGTGGGAAGTCTAGCCCAGCTCAGAATAGCAAAACTGTGGAAAAAAAAAAAGAGGAGATTAATGAGTTAGTGATGCCGCGTGATATATTTGTGGGGATATTTTTTTGTGTGCCTGTCTGCAGTTTTCTGACTCTTTTAGATGATTCATTGCGGTCACTCTCACCTCATCGTCGCTCTGTTAACTTCCCGTCCTCGGTGACTCCCGTTCTTTCCTTCCGTCCTTCCGTCTCTCCCTCCCGCAGAGCTCGCTGTCCAATGGGGACAAAGGTCGCCCGGCAGACTACCTCAGCAACGGCAAGAAGAGGAAAGCTGACGAGAAGGAGTTCATGATCGACTATGTGAGCTTTCATTGCACGCTTGTGACTTCCTTTTAGTTGCGCTTAATCTTGCAGTACGATATACGATTTCAAGATGCATTTGTAGATGGTAATGTATATAAGTTGGTTCCAATCAGACCAACAGTTGAAAGTTTATGCTTACCATCTAAAAAAAATTTTTTTTAGATTTAATCAACATCTTAACATTATTATTTTATTTTTTTATTAAATAAAATGTTCACACTAATTGGTTTGCTACAAAAATTAAACTGCAGCAGTCTTCATTTTTTTTTACCGCCATCTTTGTTGTCTTGTTACTGAAGGACTATTGTATAAAATATAAAGACGATTGCTATAATTCAATTAATTTCTTAATCTTTTTCTTTCCTTCCACAGGACAGCGATGCAGACAAAAGTGATGATAACTTGGTGGTTGACGAGGTGCGTACATTTCATGTCATAGTTTTAAATTTGTATTCTTTGAACAACACTATCGGGACTCGCTGGTCACAACATTAGGTACACCTGCACAATTTAACAACAAAGAGGAAATTGTTCACTTGTGAATTATTCATGTAACATTATGCACACTTGTGTTGCATATAGCTGTTTCTTATATATTGGAAACACTAGTAGAGCGCTAGATTTGAGCTATTTATACTATTATAATGTCACTAGTAGCACACAGTTGTCAGCTAGTGCAAAGCTTTGCCTCACTCGTAACGTCCTACTAGTGAGGACAAAGAGTACAGGTAATGTTGTGGCCACTTCGTCTCACACATATTAAGTAATTTAACTCATTCACTGCCATTGACGGCTATAGACGTCAAAAATTTATTTGAACCATTTCTTAGTAGTTTAACATTTTTTTCTATTATTACTATTACTATTGAAGTCATGCAACTAATTACAATTAAAAAAATATATAAAAAAAGAGAAAAAATTATTAAAAATTAGGGGCGTCAGGCGATTCTTTTTTTTTTAATCGTAATTAATCGCATGACTTTACTAGTTAACTCACGATTAATCACACATTTTATATCTGTTCTAAATGTACAATTAAAAAAATGCTAGGTTTTCATACTCTTGTTAACAACAGTGGAAAAAAATGTTAAACTAATAGAAATAGTTCAAAAATAATTTTTGACGTCTATAGCCGTCAATGGCAGTGAATGAGTTAATTGTATTTATCCACTAGCTATATAATGACCATGGTTTTGACAGAAAGTCTTACTACAGAAAAAAGTTCAGCAGGTGATTTACGCCATGTTTTCTTTGACATCGTGGCATCTTCGTCTCGCCACCGGTGTGCTAAATGTCTCTGCTCTCTGACAAACCAGGACCCGTCGTCGCCCCGCAGCGTGCAGTCCTACTCGTCCAGGGAGAACGGCTTGGACAAGATGGCGCCCTCCCGCAAGGAAGGCCCCCCGCAGGCCAGCCCCACCTCGCTGGCGTCCTCCAGCAGCGCCGCGTCGCCGTCGCGTGGGAAGGAGTCCACGCAGGTACCACGAAGAATTGATTGGATTATCTCCGTGTACATTAACACCCCTCTATTCACAAAAAACTCACCTAATTTTTTTTTGAAATTGCTTTTACTAATAGTTTCAACCCTAAACATACTCCAACTATGATCTTAGTCTCATTTCAAACACACCTTTTACAACATTACCCTTGAAAAGATGTGAAGATGCTGGTGCATGCTGCTGATTTGCAACCTGTAAAAAATACCAATCACTACTTTCCTATTAGCCATTTTATTTAGTTTTTGATTCAGGGACACGCACTTTTTTTTAAATTTTTTACAGTGTTGTGAAAAAGAGCAATCAATTTTAATATCTCACAAACAACCCCCCAAAAATACTAAATCATCATTATGTATATTGGAGGATAAATCTTTGGTGACAATAACTAAAATTGCTATAAGTTGTGATGACTCTCATGCATAGCTGCATTTTTGAGCGTTTTTGAACAGCCCATTCAAGTTCATATTACAGCATCTGAAATGTATTTAAGTCTGAAATTTGACTCGGCAACTCCAAACAAAGCCCATGTCCTGAAGAAGCAAAGCAGCCCCATGTTTGACTGCTGGCATGTTTTTTAATCCATGCAACAGGCTGCTCCTTACAAAACATTGAACTTGTCTCACATATTTCTCAAAAGTCTTATCGTAAATAGGTGCTGCTTTTCAGTGAATCGTTTTGAGTCGACTCAATTCTTATCTTAAATCAATCTATCCATTTTCAACCGTCATTATGGTGGCTGGTGAGCTCATGTATTCATTTCTCTCTGCAGAGAGAGAAGTCCAGCACTCCAGGTATGAAGCCCGGCACCCCAATGTCGCAAGAGTCCAATACCCCTGGACCTAGTGGGCCGCCACAGTTCAGACCCATCCCTGGCAAGCCTGGTGTCGACCCGCTAGGTGAGACCCCATGACAAGTCCTTTTTTCTTCTTCTTCTTCTTCTTCTTCTTCTTCACTGGCTCTTTAAAAACAATCTTGCTGTAGATTTTGTCAGGTTGCTACCAAGTTTGAATTAAGTACAAGTGGATCATGAAAAATTACAAAACCATATTCTGCTGTGCGATGAAGGTGCCGCAACAAGGACTCATTTGCTCAAAGGATTTCTCTCATTGGTTGACCGTGTAAAAAAAAATAAAAAATAAAAAAGCTTGTAGACCTTCCTTAGGCCCGCCCATGTAATTGGCTGATTGCCAGCATGGATGTTGCATGATGTGTGAATGCATCATGGCAGCTATTAGCATATGTGGCAGCCGTCTCTCTCTTTCTCTCGCCCGCAAGCCCACCGCCAACTGGACCCTTATAATAGTGTGCCAAGATGGAATAAATGTGAAGATTAGGAGACTTGACTGACTGCTTCTTAATGAGCATCCATCGATGGCGTGCGTGGCTCTTTCCTCCTGTCATCTCCTGTCAGCACTTTTTAAGCACTGCCGCCGTCAACCGTGTCTGCTGGGAGTTGCAGTACAGTGGCCAGCAGGGGGCACTAGTGTTCTGGCGCTGCATTCAGTGTCAAGATGGAGCAGCATGACTGCGTCATGTGTGATAACCGCAACTCTTCCTCACAGTTCTGGGTCTCAGGAACCCCTTGGTCGTGCAGGGAGCGTACCCCCCGGGGGCTTTCGGTCTGCCCCCTCCCGGGGTCAACGGAGACCTGGCCGGGGCGGCGGCCTACGGCGCCGGCCTCCACCTGGTCTCCCCGCAGATGAACGGGGCGGCGGTAGCGGCTGCGGCGGCGGCGGCGGCGGGCTACGGACGCTCTCCAGTGGTGAGTAAAAAGACAGCAGGGGAGCGTGTATTCGCTAGCAATTGACGTCTCCACGTACACAGGTTGGTTATGAGTCTCCACACCCACACATGAGAGTCCCCGGGTTGCCCGCCAGCCTGCAGTCAGCCGCTTCTGGAAAACCGTAAGTTTGAGCTCGCTGCAATCCTATAAAGTGTTTTGTGTATAAATTGCTTATTGAAAAATGAAACCCCGCCCCCACCCCTCCAGGGCATACTCGTTCCACGTGAGCGCCGACGGTCAGATGCAGCCGGTGCCCTTCCCTCCGGACGCCCTGCTGGGCCCGGGCATCCCTCGCCACGCGCGGCAGATCCACAGCCTGAGCCACGGCGAGGTGGTGTGCGCCGTCACCATCAGCACCTCCACGCGTCACGTCTACACGGGCGGCAAAGGCTGCGTCAAGGTGTGGGACATCAGCCAGCCCGGCAGCAAGAGTCCCATGGCGCAGCTCGATTGCCTGGCAAGTCCTCGTCAGTTCAAGCAAAACATGCGCAACTCATGGAAACACATTCAAATATGTCAATTTAATATAACATGATAAATGAAATATTTGCCTTCCTTAAATTTTGAATAATATAAATTATACATTTATTTTCCATTCTTAATTTAGTTTTAAAGAAATGCTGTAAAACAGTGAGGTCAAAGTCCAATTTTGCATGTTTTAGAGGTTTCCCACGTTCAACACAGCTGATTCATATTTATAGGGTTACTCAACAGGAAGTCAGACTTGCTCCACCCCTCACTAAGATTTGAAATCGACGCTCAAAGAGGGTGTTGCCTGGAAGACCGTTGGGTTGCGAATGGGGAGTGGGTTGGGCGTGGTCTGGCTGTAAAAGTATTTACACGTTTTTGGGTTTGAATTAATTCAATCAACAGATGTATTCAATTTTAAACTGGAATCTCTTCTCCAATCAGAACCGCGATAACTACATCCGCTCGTGCAAGCTGCTGTCGGACGGGCGCACGTTGATCGTGGGCGGCGAGGCCAGCACGCTGTCCATCTGGGACCTGGCCACGCCCACCCCTCGCATCAAAGCCGAGCTGACGTCGTCGGCGCCCGCCTGCTACGCGCTGGCCATCTCGCCCGACAACAAGGTCTGCTTCTCCTGCTGCAGCGACGGCAACATCGTCGTCTGGGACCTGCACAACCAGACGCTCGTCAGGTAACGGCTCGGCCGCCGCCGCCGCCGCGCGACTCCGACAACGCGTCTCCGGAGGAAGCCAAACGTGGATGACGTCAAATCTGTTGCCGCAGGCAGTTCCAGGGCCACACGGACGGCGCCAGCTGCATCGACATCTCCAACGACGGCACCAAGCTGTGGACGGGAGGCCTGGACAACACGGTGCGATGCTGGGACCTGAGGGAGGGACGCCAGCTGCAGCAGCACGACTTCACCTCACAGGTACACACACACGCACGCACGCACGCCATCACGTGTTGCTAGGCAGACCTCCCTCGGCTCCATTCAAAATGTCCACGCTACCATCGGCAGATCTTCTCGCTGGGTTACTGTCCGACGGGCGAGTGGCTGGCCGTGGGGATGGAGAGCAGCAACGTGGAAGTCCTCCACGTGTCCAAACCCGACAAGTACCAGCTGCACCTGCACGAGAGCTGCGTGCTCTCGCTCAAGTTCGCCTACTGCGGTGAGCGCTTTAGCTGACATATAAATATTTTGTGTAGCTATTTTATAACCATAACCAACCTGCTACCGCACGGTCAGCACCTGCTCATTTTTTAAATATATATATAGATTTATTTTTTTGCTTCTAAATATGTATTTTAAAATAAATGATTATTGTTATTTTATTAATTATAATAGTAATAATAATAATTGTTATAATATAGTCATTATATTATTAGAATAATTGTTATAATTATTATTATTTTTAATTATTATAATAATAATATTAATTATTATGTTTTAATAATAATGATTATTATTACAACAATATTGATTTATTTTTATTTTTTTTTGGGGTGGGGGGGGGTTACCAGAATAAACTAGTACACCTTTTTTTCATTCCATCAACATTGAATGTTTAGCTTCGTTTGGGCTTAGCTCCTAATGTTGTGCTCATTTGCGCCCCCCGCAGGTAAATGGTTTGTAAGCACGGGCAAAGACAACCTGCTGAACGCCTGGCGGACACCTTACGGCTCCAGCATATTCCAGGTAACACTCACACGACCTTGATTTAAAACAACCGCCAACTGTTTTATTGTGAAATTTCCTAACGGACTTCCTGTGTGTGTTCAGTCCAAGGAGTCGTCGTCCGTGCTGAGCTGCGACATCTCCCCCGACGACCAGTTCATCGTTACGGGCTCGGGCGACAAGAAGGCCACCGTGTACGAAGTCATCTACTGAACTCTGGCATCAATGCGCCTGTGAAAAACAGACACTCGACTACTTTTTTTGTTTGGGAAGAAATGACCAGAAAAGACTCCAAACCGTTTTTTAACGTTCCAACAAAGCCAGTTTGCGGATAGCTGAGCAAGTGTGGGATTCCTCCAAAGATGTTTCCTTAATTTTTTTTAATTAACAAAATAAAACCTCTGTAGTGGACAAGGCATTAGCAACATAACTTTTTTTTTACATTGTGGACCACAAGAAAGCAGGATTAAAGGCGGCTTTGGAGCTCAGCCCACTTCGGACCAGCCTGATCCAGTTCGGTCAGGTCATGGCCGTACTTAATTTTTGGGGTTTGGGTTACAGCAGTGAACCCGAAAGACACGACAACGCGTGTCGTCAAATGTTGCTGTTTTTGTTGGTTTGTTTTGGTGTTTTGTTTGTTTTTAAGAAAACATGACTCAGCGGTTCTACTGGAGACGTGACAACAGAGCAACATTTGCTGCTTCATGTTCAAGGTTATTTGTTGTTTGCTGACTTTAAATGGATGTAAATAAAGTTCTCGAAAGGCAACGCTGCGACTTCACTTGACTCTGTTTGTGTAGTTAGCTAATTAGCATACCTGCTATTGACAAATAACGTGTTGGAAATGGCCAGCTGTCTTTTCTGGCTCGTGTTTTTTTTTTCTGGAAAGAAAAGAAGTCATGAAAAGGATGAACACGCGTTTATTTTTGCACACATCATAGTATTAGCATCAGTTTGTGTATACAGCACATGGGAGGGAAGACACGGCGCAGAGGGGCAAAGCCTGGACGGCCTTTTCAAGGAAAAACAAACATCAGCTTGTAAAATGTAACCCCAAAAAAAAAAAAGCAAATTCATGGTAATCATACATCCATATACTGTACATACATACAGCCTCATTTGTGTGTGTAATAAGGAAAGAATTAGCATTGTGGCTAACAGGCTGAAAGGCAAGCAGGCAAAAGCATCAACATCGTCCACATGTCCAACTCCTCTTCTGTGTACAAACTATTAAAATAGAAAAAGAAAACTGTAAAAACAAACACCAGTGCAACAGGCCTGTGATCCAAGTGATCGCTAACGGCGTCCCATGAGAATTTAGTAGCTTGTTGTACAAAAAAAAAGTACGATTTTGTGGCAATATTTCTGGATTACTATCTTTCTTACATCATGGGGCCGTGACAACGGGGCACTCTAAAGTGCCAGCACACAAAATCCTACTAGATTCTCGTGAAAAGAATGAAGACGACCAATCGGACTTGGAAACGGCTTCAAGGGGCTTTGTTGATGCTGCCTGTCACCCTTATGGGCGGGGGCGGGGGATGGAGGCGGAGGGGCGAATTTGGGGGCTAAAAAAAAAAAAGAGTTATGTTTGAATTTGACACATCTGCTACAGGCAACCTTGAATACATTACAGACATGCTTTCAAATTCAAGGACGGGACGGAAAATCTAGAAAGAAGTACAAAATGAATGCAGCAAAACGGACATGTTGGGGGCGGGGAGGGGGGGCGGGGCATACTAGTGGGGCCCTCTGTTGGCTGTCATGAGAACAGAGCGGTGCTCATTAGACGTCAGAAGGAAATGGAGAGATAATAATAATAATAATAATGAGCAAGGAGGCTGTTTAATTGGCTGTGTGTCCTTTCCTGGAAGGGGTGGGGGGGGGTACCCCGACCCCTCCCCACCCCAACCTCCTGGGTGACGTGGGAGCTTCCCTGTGACACTTCTCGGCAGGCAAAGCGTGCAGCGGCGGCAGTGTGGGCCTCATTACAGCCTCCCGTGCGTACGTGTGTGTGCGCGCACCTAATGAATCGACAGTGCGCTCTATCAGTTCTCCTCTGAGGGGCGGCGGTGGGGGCGGGGGGGGGGGCTTCTCTTCCTCTGCTGAGCTCTTAATCAGGAAACAGCCCTCATTAGGCAGCCGCCTCCTTTTCATTTACATTCTTCTCACGCACACACACACTTGTGCACAGTATACACTTAGAAATAAAAAAAATGTGTCGTTGGGTTTTCAAGTGAAAGAAATTTCAAGATGAAACTAAAATGTACTATAACCTTAAAAAAAAATTCGTCAAATTCCAATTCCAAATTTATTGTTCAATGTTGCTTTTCAGCTTCTTACTGCAAATGGCGTGGGAGGGGCTACTATGGGATGCGTTAGCGGTTGTCAAGGCAACCAGAATGTCCGCTGAGTCAGTAGACCACCTCGTACACGGTGGCCTTCTTGTCGCCCGAGCCGGTCACGATGTACTTGTCGTCCGGGGACACGTCGCAGCTCAGCACCGACGACGACTCCTTGGACTGGACGAGCGACGTCCGAAAAAGAGGGAGAGAGACATTTGCAATTCAATCCCATGATGAACACGTGCCGATCACCATGACGCACGCGTGCACACTGTGGCGGCTCGTTAGCCGCTAACGTCAATAGCGTCAATATCATGGTGGCTATCGGGTCCACGAGAGCGCTGTTGACCTTCAGGCGCGTCGCGACCTCTCGGCTTGGCTAAGAACTCAGCTCAAAATCAATAAAGTTCTTGTTGTGACACATGAGGGGGAAAATGAATTGCAAAGTTTGAAGGACAGCCAAGTCACACACAAGAGAGAAAACTAAAAAAATAAAAAATAATAAAAACTAACGCCTTTACATGGTCTTTTTTTTTTTTTAAGACACCTTACATGGTTGTCTTTTTTTTTAAATGCCTTATTATACATGTTTAAAAAAAAACGCTTTACTATACATGGTCATTATATATATATAAAATACGCCATATTATACATGTTAAAAAAAACACGCCTTATACATGGTCATCTTTTTAAAATTGCCTTACTAAACATAGTTATTAAAAAAAAAAAAAAAAAAAAACGCCTTACTGTATAAATGGTCATTATATATATATATATATATATATATAAAAACTTACTATACATGTTAAAAGAAAACACGCCTTACTATTTACTAACATTGTCGCTTAAAAAATGCCTATGGTCTTAAAAAACAAAACAAAAAATGCCTTACCATACATGTAAAAAAAAAAAAAACACGCCTTATTATACATGGCCATTTTTTTTAAATGCCTTACTAAACATGGTTATTAAAAAAAAAAAACCTTACTATATCCATGGTCATAAAAAAAACGCCTTACTGTATAAATGGTCATTATATATATATATATATATATATATATATATATATATAAAAAACTTACAATACATGTTAAAAGAAAACACGCCTTACTACTTCCTTACTTACATTGTCGCTTAAAAAATGCCTATGGTCGCCTTACCATACATGTAAAAAAAAAAACTAAAACACGCCTTATTATACGTGGCCATTTTTTTAAAATGCCTTACTATACATGGTTATAAAAAATAAAAAATAAAAAAACGCCTTACTATACATAGTAAAAAAAACACGCCTCACTATATACATGGTCGAAAAGAAAAAAAAAGACAGTTTTTTAGGATTGCCTGCCTTGCCTACTGGCAAACTACACGTCTCCACACACATAGATGTGGGAAACATGGAACAAGAATGAGGTGACAGTAAATCTAACTTAGCAAAAAAAAAAGGTTCACCTGGAAGATGCTGGCTCCATACGGGGTCCTCCACGCATTCAGCAGGTTGTCCTTGCCCGTGCTCACAAACCACTTGCCTGCAAGCAAACAAAAACACACAACGCAAGATGAAACACACCGTGTGCATTGCTGCGTGGGTAGGGTTGCAAACAGGGGTTCAAATTTGTGTTTTCAACTTGGGTTCGGACTCCAAAATAGGGTTTCAAAATAAGGTTGGGGTTTCAAACGAGGTAGAGTTAAGATTTCAAAATAGTTAATTTTAACTAGGGGTAGGGTTTCAAATAGGGTTTCAAACTAGAATTAGCGTTTCAAATTAGGCTTAGTATTCAAATTGGGGTTGCAAAATAATGTTAAGATTTCAAATTAGTGTTTCAAATTATGGTTAGGGGATAAAACTAAGAGTAGGGCTGCAAAATCATAGTTTTAAATTCGGGGTAGGGTTTTCAAATTAGAGTTTAAGTTTTCTATCTAAGTGCAGGGTTACAAAATAGGGTTAGGATTTCCAATTACATTTTTAAACCTCAGTTAAGGTTTTAAACTGAGGTTAGGGTTTCAAAATAGTGCTAGGATTTAAAATGAAGGTTTTAAACTTGGGTTCGATTTTAAATAAGGGTATGGTATCAAATGAAGGTTTCAAACTAGCGTGAGCTTTTCAAATTGGGGTTTCAAAATAGGATTAGGATTTCAAATTAAGGTTTCAAACTATGAGTAGGGTTTCAAATTAAGATTTCAAGTTAGGGTTTTATACTAAAGGTGTGGTTTTATTAGAATTTCAAATTAGGATTTCAAAATAAGATAGGATTTTAAATTAGGGTTGTGGTTTCAACCTAAGGGTAGGCTTAAAAAATAGGGTTAGGATTTCTAATTTGATTTTTAAACCTGGGTTAGAATTTCATATTAAGGTTTCAAACTGAGGTTAGGGTTTCAAAATAGTGTTAGCATTTAAAATGAAGGTTTTAAACTTGGGTTAGATTTTTATATCAGGGTTCCAAACAAAAAGGTAGGGTATCAAATGAAGGTTTCAAACTAGCGTGATCTTTTTGAATTGGGGTTTCAAAATAGGGTTCGAATTTCAAATGAGGGTTTCAAACTATGAGTCGGGTTTCAAATGAGAGAGGTGGGGTTTCATTAGAATATCAAATTAGGATTCAAAATAAGATTAGGATTGGATTAATGGTTTCACATTAGGGGTAAGGCTTCTAAATAGGGTCAGGTTTTCAGAGCAAACTGCTGTTGCTATTCCAAATTAGCTTTCAAACGAGGGTTAGCGTTTCAAATGTGAAGCGTTTTGTTTGCAAGCTACGGTTGCTTTTAAAAGTGCGTAACAAATAAAGTTGAGGTGAGTAACAGTGCGCCGCGCTCACCGCAGTAGGCGAACTTGAGCGAGAGCACGCAGCTCTCGTGCAGGTGCAGCTGGTACTTGTCGGGTTTGGACACGTGGAGGACTTCCACGTTGCTGCTCTCCATCCCCACGGCCAGCCACTCGCCCGTCGGACAGTAACCCAGCGAGAAGATCTGCCGATGGTAGCGTGGACATTTTGAATGGAGCCGAGGGAGGTCTGCCTAGCAACAAGTGATGGCGTGCGCGCGTGCGTGTGCGTGTACCTGTGAGGTGAAGTCGTGCTGCTGCAGCTGGCGTCCCTCCCTCAGGTCCCAGCATCGCACCGTGTTGTCCAGGCCTCCCGTCCACAGCTTGGTGCCGTCGTTGGAGATGTCGATGCAGCTGGCGCCGTCCGTGTGGCCCTGGAACTGCCTGCGGCAACAGATTTGACGTCATCCACGTTTGGCTTCCTCCGGAGTCGCGTTGTCGGAGTCGCGCGGCGGCGGCGGCGGCGGCGGCGGCGGCCGAGCCGTTACCTGACGAGCGTCTGGTTGTGCAGGTCCCAGACGACGATGTTGCCGTCGCTGCAGCAGGAGAAGCAGACCTTGTTGTCGGGCGAGATGGCCAGCGCGTAGCAGGCGGGCGCCGACGACGTCAGCTCGGCTTTGATGCGAGGGGTGGGCGTGGCCAGGTCCCAGATGGACAGCGTGCTGGCCTCGCCGCCCACGATCAACGTGCGCCCGTCGGGTAAGATCTTACACGAGCGGATGTAGTTGTCGCGGTTCTGATGGCACGAGACGAAGACGGAAACATACGGGATCACATTTTTTGTATGCGTTATGTATTTCAAAATAACCTGCTCAAAATGAAAGATTTTGTATTGCACAGGTTATTGGAAGTTCTATACCACTTTTTTTTCAGACTGATACCACAACGAGTACAGTACTTACTCATACCGAGTATCAACATCTGTAGTACTTTTGATTGATAACATTTCGTTTAACACAATGAAAAAACTGTGAGCAAAGACTTTCCTTCAGATGATGATTCACCAAAACTTCAATAGGATAGCGCCAACGATACTGCTGAGGACAACTTAGTCAGTGTTTGTTTGTCTGAAGTATCGGTGTCTGGTATCGGCAGACTCTATGAGTACCAATACGTACAATGAAGGCCGGTTTCGGTACGCGCCTATCCCTAAATTATGCAAAATAAAAGGTAAAGGTGCTTTTTATTGATTTAAACTTACAATTTAAATTGAATTATAAATGTTGTTATATTTTACTTATTGTACTTATTTCATTTGGTTTTATATATATTTTCTTTTTATATTTTATAATCTTTATATTTTTAGCATTACATTTACAGAGTTAAACATTTATTGGAATTGATTTATGAACTTTTCTTGCACTTATGTGTAATATATTGATATAATGATGAATTATTATAGTAATATTTATTTATTTTATGAGCGCATAATTGTAAATGTTATAAAGTAACATTTATATAGGACACTGCTTTTTTATTAATCTGATATTTTTAATTTATATTTTAGAATATTATATTTCATTATACATTATTTATTCCGATTTATATGTTCCATAATCTATGTTCCATAGAAATTATGTGAAAAATATTTACTAATAAACACAAATCTATAAAATGCAAATCAATAAAATTAAATCCCAAAAATGTAATTCACTACTTACATTGATTTTATATATTTTATACTGATATTACTTTTGGGCTTATGTACATGTTATATACAATTGATATAATCAGAAAATAGAATGTAAAAATATTTTAAAATATAATACATGTAAAGATTTATTATGAATAATATTTTTTATTAATTAATTATATACTTTTGTATACTGTTTTGTATGAAATATACATTTAATTCAAAATATGTACATTGTTTATTTGTTATGTATTTATATTATTCTATTACAATACCATATTCGATATACAATCCATACGAACGTATCCACGATGATTAAACGTGTTTTTTAAAAGTGCAGATTTCAGGAAGCAACATTTTGTATTTTCCGACCATCTTCCATTTGTCAATTTGCGGTGACGAGGACTTGCCAGGCAATCGAGCTGCGCCATGGGACTCTTGCTGCCGGGCTGGCTGATGTCCCACACCTTGACGCAGCCTTTGCCGCCCGTGTAGACGTGACGCGTGGAGGTGCTGATGGTGACGGCGCACACCACCTCGCCGTGGCTCAGGCTGTGGATCTGCCGCGCGTGGCGAGGGATGCCCGGGCCCAGCAGGGCGTCCGGAGGGAAGGGCACCGGCTGCATCTGACCGTCGGCGCTCACGTGGAACGAGTATGCCCTGCGCAGCAAACGGCCGGGAGGAATTGACGGACAAGATGAAATAATCCATAAATGTGAAACTATCGAGCCTGCGGGTTCTTGCGTCAAGTGGAATGATTTTTGCAGTGGGCGGGGCCGAGTAATTGCACGCTGTCGGCAGTGCTAATTAAGGATCGATAGCGGAGCGGGTGCTCGTCAGGGGCTACTGATGTGAACCATAATCGCGGAGAATTCAATAGACAATAGACTGCCACCAGGGGGCAGCATAATAAAGTCAGGAAGAAAATACAGACGACTTTCATAATAACTTTGTCCCATTAAACTACAATATGAGGGTTTTTTTCAGAGGATAAAGAATATATATATTTGTGAGTAGTGTTATATTGTCTGTCTTCATGTGGTGATTTGCTGTTAGTGTTACTCATGAGTCCGTCAATGGCAGTTTGCATTGTGTGTTAGCATTAAGCTAACGGACAGCGAAATTGTTTTTGAATACATGTGCAATTTTCTTTTCCTGCTTAGTATGATATTAAACAGGGTTTATGCAGGTATCATCAAATCTAATTTAATGCAGTTTTTAATGCAACTTAAAGCTAATCTAATGACAACGTTGTACTACACAATTAATGATAATAATAACATGAATAATTAATCACATCATTTGTACAGTCAACTCACGATTAATCATAAATTAATCGCACATTGTATGTGTTCTATATGTACATTAATCATTTATTTTTAATTCATAAAGTTACAGTTAACATTTGAGTTATATATTTGTGCTGAAGTCATTTTTCTGCCACTAGGTAGCATTCGTGTTTCATGTTGGACATTGTTTTTACAGTGACTCCTTTAAACAACGACAACAACAATCGTATTTAAATGCCTCTCGACATCGTATTTATTGCTTCTTGATGCCATTTCAGGCCTTAACTTCAGTACAATCAACTTTTAATGCTTTTTAATGAACGGGAATGTTAGCCAAGCAGCTACTTGCTGGCAAGCGAGACATTTTTGATTCAACTCTTGATGATTATTTAGGTGATGAAAAAAAACAACAACAACAACAACTCACGGCTTGCCGCCAGACGAGCCGGGCAGAGAGGACGACAGGCCCGGGGCCCTCAGGTGAGATCGAGAGTCATAAGCCACCTGGTGGGCGGCGGGATCGAACAAAAACAAGGAATTAGAGCGCGTGCAAAGTCTTTAGAGCGGACGAGTGTAACATTAGCATTTCCGTCACGGACGTGAGCAATTGCAAAGTTCTCGCGCTGTCACAACAACACAGCCAAAGAGCGACTGCCTGATAAACTGCATCTACTTTTGAGCGCCTGGCATCAGACAGCGCGGCATAAATCAAAGCGGGACGGCAACAAACGATGCGGCTCACTCACCATGGGGCTTCGGGCGTACGCGCTGGCGGCCGCGCTGATTTGGGGCGAGAGAGTCAGAGCGCCGCCGAAGCCTCCGGGACTGGCCAGCTCCCCGTTGAGCCCTGCGTGGGACACCACGCCAAAATGAGCCGGGTATGAACCGGGGGGCACAGACATGGGGCTGCGCAGTGCTGGGAAAGTGAGGAAGAGGAGGAGAGGAAAAGAGGGACGACAACAAGGCATAGCACAGGCACGGTCACAGTGGGGCTGAAAGGAAATTAAAATATACAACTATAAGATGCCACATCCTCCCAAAAACGTATAAATACGTTCTATTTGAAATATTAACATGACGTATTTATGCTTTTTTAAAAAATTTTATGCTAGAGCATACAGAAGGCTTTGATGCAACCTCGCAACCGCACAAAATGGTTGAAGCAATGGTAGTTATTAGAAAAACGGCCAGCAGGTGGCAGCAGAGTAGAAGAGATCAACCAGGGCCATGTTGCAAAAAGCTTTTTTCACCACTGTTCTGTGAATAATGATGAAGAAACTTTGCTATATTCTAATGCTAATTGCTGCAAAACGGAAACAGATACAAATGTGCTTTTTTTTTTTCTGATGAAAGAAGAGACTTTAATCTTTCTTTTGGTAGGTTCCTTGTTTTTATAGCAAGAGAACAGAATATTCTGTGGACCTTGCAAAATCTGTCAAAATCCTTCAGTGAAAATGGCTGAGAGTGAATGAGTTAAGCATACTTCCTTTATACCAATTACTACTTTCCTGTCAACCAAGGTTTTGGTGACATTTAATGGCATCTTAAGCAAAAAATAATTAATTTGTAAATAGCTAACCGTGAATGTTCACTATATTAATTTTTAATATTTTATTAATATAACCAGTAATTACAGTTACAGCATAAATAATGAGGAGTAATGTAATAGAAAAAAGAGAAAATAGGATATAGGAAATGACGGGCAGACACTAGGTTGTCTCATTAAAGAAAGGGAGAAAAGAAAAATTTAATTAAAAATTTAGTAAAAAACCTTGGAAGACTTAATTTATACATTAAAAATAAATTTGGCAAATTTTGTACGTAATGTTACATTTTGCACATAATGGTGAATTTGCTTTGGACTATTCTAAAAACTGCTCACCAGTCGGGATTTCCTAGGAATATTGCAGAAATTAATCATTAAAAATGTAAACATTGTAGCAGCTTAAAGCATATTTGCATCTGTTTCCGTTTTGCAGCAATTAGCATTAGAATATAGCTAAGTTTCATCATTTTATTCACAAACCTGTTGAATGCATTGTCAAAAAGAGCTTGTTGCCACATGGCTGGCTGATCTCTTATACTCTGCTGCCACCGGCTGGCCGTTTTTTGCAATAACTACCATTGTTTTAAACGACTTCTTCAGGTTAGAAGCCGCATCAAAGCTAGCATTAAAAAACATAAAGAGTATAGATACGTTTTTAGGAGTGAAGGACAAAGTATTAAAAAACATATTAATACGTTTTTTTGGGTTAGAATAGGTTAATTGGTACCCAAGAAGTAGCTCTGGCGACTCCCAATCTGTGCAAGATATAACCTCAACTTTTGGAACGGAACTAGAGAAATAAGTGTTTTTCAACATATTCCTACTTATTGAGATGCACCTGCAGCAAAAAAAATAATAATCAAAAAACGATTGAAGCCGTGCTGTTCTCACCGAGGGGGTCCGCAGCAGACGCCGCTTTGCTGACCAGGCGAAGACAGGAAGTGCTGGGACCGGGCGCTCCCGGGGTGAGGGCCTCGCGGTGGGATGGCGACGGGGTGCTGGACTTCGACAAGGGCGACTGGGATTTATCCATCTGTGGATGACAAATTGTTAACAAGAATGGGAATAAATGGGGAATTTTGAGATGTCACTTATGGCGAGACTTCGAAACGAAAATGGAATAGACAGTAGGCAAGTTCTTCTGACTTGAAATGAAAATGAAATCTTATCATATATTGCCAAGATGTAGTATCTTGCCTGTGCAGGATCCTTGGCCTTGCCTGGAGCGGGACTACAAGGGTTGGGGGTGGTGGGGGCCTCTGCAGGGCCCGAGGAGCCTGGCAACTCTTTCCTTAAGGCGGGGGCCCGGTCCAAACCGTTCCCACGGGGTGAATGCGGTGGACTGCCGACAGGGGAGTTGGGCTCCTGAATCACAACAGGGGAAAGATACAAGATACCCAATTCATTTTTTTATCAATTATTTTTTTTCAGATATGTGCCATTGCTCGGCTGTTTTTTTCCCCCCCGTATTGAGTTTTAAAAATGGTGGCAGTGAACTTCACAAGAAGCAGCACAATGCCCATTTAATTATCTGCTTAATCATTGAAATTCTATTAAGTATATTTTTATTTATTGCAATATTCTTGAGTGCTATTTTTCTAAATAAATAAAATAAAATGAAATAAAAAAGAAATGAATGTTTAAAAAATTGCGTTAGTATTTTGGGGGCAATGTAACGGATTAAAGTCATTTGTATTTGATTCAATGTGTCAAGATGATTTGGCAAAAGGCTGTTTTAAATTACGAGGAGGCTCATTGAAAGAAAATTAAACTTGTAAGTCGAGGCACTACCATAGTACTCCTTTTTCATTTTTATTGTGTATCTTTGTTATTATTAACTCATTCACTGCCATAAATTCATTAAAAAAATAAAATAAAATAACAATTTGGGGAGACAGGCAATTACATTTTTTAACTCATTCACTGCCATTGACGCTTATAAACGTAAAAAAAAAAAATAATCTTAACTATTTCTATTAGTTTAACCCCCCCCCCCCCACACACACACACACACACTTTGTTAACAAGAGTATGAAATCCTAGACTTTTTTATTTTAATAATCTTTTCTTTTCTTTTTTAAATAAAAGATTATTAAAAATTAGGGACGTCAGGCGATAATTTTCTTAAAAATATTATAATTAATTGCATAACTTCAATAGTTAACTCACGATTAATCACAAATTCTAAATCTGTTCTAAATGTACAATCTTTTTTTTTCGCGGTTTTCATACTCTTGTTAACAAAAGTGGAAAAAATTAGAAATAGTTCAAATGAATTTTTGACGTCTATAGCCGTCAATGGCAGTGAATGAGTTAATTGTAACTAATTAATCACATGACTTAACTAGTTAACTAATGATTAATCACACATTTTATATCTGTTCTAAATGTACAATAAAAACAATTCTAGGTTTTCATACTCTCAAAATGTTAAACTAATAGAAATAATTCAAATACATTTTTGACATCTATAGCCGTCATTGGCAGTGAATGAGTTAAGTATATATGATGACAGAGACGACCACTTTTAATAAGCATACTCTCGTTCGAATATGGCACAATGGGGTTAAACTCATCATCTGCAGTTATACGAGGCTGCAGAGCCACCTCACATATAATCCCTTGG
Source organism: Leptonotus elevatus (assembly GCF_054856555.1). NCBI lineage: Eukaryota > Metazoa > Chordata > Actinopteri > Syngnathiformes > Syngnathidae > Leptonotus > Leptonotus elevatus. The sequence continues at coordinate 16,163,210 of NC_141249.1, read as the reverse complement.
CGACCACAACATGATTTCAGGCGACTCAGCATATATTGTGATGTATCGCGACTCAGCAGTGCGCAACATCACACATCGTCCCGATGTCTAGAATAGATGATGATGATGATGATGTTGGCTATTCCAGGATGCGGTCATCACTTTAGCCCAAAATCCCGCTGCCTCCCCGAGACCGCCTTGTGCTTGACTTAGCACTTCTCACCGGGTCAGCAACTGCACTACACGCACACACCATAGAACAGAGAACTACCCCCCCCCCTCCCTCTCCCTGTTATTACACACAATTGTCTGCTTCTGTGCCGGATGCCAGCAAGGGAGCACTTGCGCTTTATTGAGTCAAATGAAAATAGCGAGCTTTTCGATAAAAGCACAACATTTTGCTCACTGGAGGATCCTTTGTAAGGATTAGTTGGATGAAGCCGACTGTAATGAGAAGGGGAGGAGGGAATGGCGGGGGTTGCACAGCCAGAGGAGATATAAGAAACAAAGATGCAGATTACAAAAAGATCATCATCATGAGGGAAGGGGGAAAAGGGGGCGGTGCAGGTTATGGAGAGTCGTCGCCTCGTGTCTGTACGATTTAAGATAAAATCCTCGGTAGATCACTTATTTTTAACAGTGTTGAATGATTACGGTGTATTTGCAATTTTACATGATTGATAAGAAAAAGACAAATTGTAACTTTTGTGTTTTTGGTGCACACATACTCATAAACTGCTCAGATACCATGACACCGATACCAGCTTTGCAACATGTAATGGCTTAGTTCACTCGATATAATACACACACGTGCATTTGAGCTGATTTATTTTGAATGGCAAAAAGGTAGCACCATCTGGTGGACAAATGTAAAATACTAAAAAAATTTTTTTTTTATAGGATTACATTGATTTACGTTAAGATAAATGTGAGAGCAAAAATCGTCTTTTCAATGGGACATTTCTTTTGTAGCTTTGCCATTTTAAACCAATGAACTTATTCACTCCCAGCCATTTTCACTGAAGCAACCCCCTTCACTCCCAGCTGTTTTACTGGATTTTGACTGATTTTGTTTGCAAGGCCCACAGAATATGGTGTTCTTTTGCTATAAAAACATGGAACCTACCAAAAGGAAAGATTAGTCTCCAAAAAAAAAGTATATTTCTGTTAGCAATTAGCATTACAATATAGCATAGTTTCATCATTATTCACAAATCTGTTTAAAACAGAAAAAATAGCTTTTTGCAACATGGCCCTGGTTGATCTCTTATACTCTGCTGCCACCTGCCGGCCGTTTTTTGTAATAACTACCATTGCTTCAACTGTTCTCTTCAGTTCAGCATCGAAGCCTTCTCTATGCTCTAGCATAAAATAACATAAAAACTTATAAATACGTCGTAAAATAGAACATATTTATATGTTTTTGGGAGCAAATGAGTTAAAGGACTTTAGTTTGAGTATTTCCAACTCTCCCCAAAAGGTAATTTTGTATCAATTTCAATGGCATCGAGGCACACGCATAAACGGTGCGAGTGAGCACGCGCCCGTTTCACAAGACAAACGCGAATGTGCAGCACGCCTGCTAATTTGTTCACACGCACCAGCTGAGGTTCTCACATAAAAGATGAAATATCGAGCCGGACAAACGAGAATCAAATAAACGGCCATTTTCATGTGGGGATCCATCGCTTGTAATTTCATGGCACAATAAATGTCATTTGTGTCATATGAATGAATCATGGAATTAATTAGCCGTGTCAGAGATGCATTCAAGTGCTGTATGGAAAAAACAAAGAGGATAAAGAATGAATACGACAAGGCTGGAGAATTCTATTACATCCTAAGCAGGCTTGTTTGTCACGCCGTAATAAAATATGTTTGCAGCATACATGGCTTGAGCTCAGACAAAGTCATGTGACTTGGTCACGCCCGCCAACGTTAAACATTTCTTGACAATAATATCTTATATGCGACCCCAGTAGTCTAAACATGACATTCTGATTCATATTATATTTGTGGAATAAGAGTTGTGAAGCAAAATCCAGCCGTTTTGATCTCAGGCGGCGGCCATTTTGCCACTTGCTGTTGACTGAAGATGACATCATAGTTGCTCAGGGCTCAAGCAACGACCAACCACAGCTCAGCTATTTTCTGAAGCTGAGCTGTGATTGGTTGTTACCTGACAGCAAGTGGCAAAATGGCTGCCACCCGAAATGGATAAAAAACGGCTGGATTTAATCTGTGGTTATATTATATACTATTGTCAAGAAGTTTTGGTGGGTTGACTTCCTCTTTCAAAAAATTGAAACAAAATCCGTGCTAACGTGAGCGAATGACGTTTTAACCGATTCGCACCTTGCGCTTTTCCGAAAAATACACATCATAGAGCAAATGAGAATTGTTTTAATAATGCTAAATGTTAGAAGGAATGCACTAATACAACGCGTAATATGTAAGCATATTTTTGTTTTGGGGGGTTCTGCAATGGATTCACTTTCTTTTTTTTTTTATCAGACTTTTTGAATGAATCAATCACGAAAACTGAAGTTCACATCTGCAGCAGCTGCTGCCTCACTTAAAACGTCAATCATCTTTCATCCGGTTTGGATTTTTGTCACCCTATTAAATGCTGCGAAGTAGCGACGTACTGTGTTATTTTGGGTGTCATTTTTGTTGCGAAAATGTTGCAAACAAACGTGCGCCTTTGCTGAATAAACTTTGACGGGGAACCGACCTCGTTGGACACGTCCACGACCAGATTGTCCTCGCTTTTGTCTCCATCGCTATCCTGCAAGTGAGAAAAGACACCAATATTTGCTATTACTCTTCCCCACAGACACACAAGAGACACTCAAGTGCTCACTGAAAGCTTTCATTACATCGAACGAGCTTGTGTCCACGCGCACGCACGAACCGATCGATATGTCAATATCCCTGGCCGCACTTTTTGCCTCCCTCTGCTGTCGGTCCCGACTTCGACACTGCGCCAAACATCTGCCGTCACACAAGCTCTCTATTGATCGCGCGCGCACGCAAGTTGCTCTTTCGCCATCAGCCCACATTTTTTTGGTCGACTTTCCACGAGACACCTTCCTCTCTCTCGCTCTCTCTCTCTCTCTCTCTCTCTCTCTCTCTCTCTCTCTCCGTTTCTCTTCCTACTTTCTGGGGTGAGAATGATGGGATTTAGTCGCCGTGGCAACTGAGCTTTGATGCCATCAGGCTCCTCATTGATGAGTGACATCAGTGGCTAATTAATGCACAGGCCATTTCTGCGGCCGTGTGGTCAAATTGAAATGGAAAAACAAGAGACTGAATGAAAAAAAGATACTCACGCTCACAAACAAGTTTTGTAATTGCGTACAATTGCCACAAGATGGCGGCAAAGTACTTAAGGAAGCTCAGGTAACGACCAATCGCGGCTCACCTCGTCTCTGAGGCAAAGTCATCCATGATTGGTCGTTACCAGAGTTCTGAGCAACTGTGATGTCATTTTCACAAAATGGCCGCCCTCAGAGATTGATAAAAAAAAAGTGGATTTTGCTGCTTAAAATGGAAGTCAACCTTCAACATTTCTTGACGATAATATGTTATATGTGACCTCACTAGTCTAAACATGACATTCTGATTATTATTACATTTGTGGAATAATAGTATAATAGGGATTTTGCTTTCTAACTCATATTGCGTTCAGCCATTTTCACTGAAGCAACCCCCTTCGCTCCCGGCTGTTTTACTGGATTTTGACAGATTTTGCAAGGCCCACAGAATATTGAGTTGTATTGCTATAAAAACATGGATTCTACCAAAAGAGATTAGAGGGGAAAAAAAGTATATTTCCATCCGTTTCCGTTTTTGCAGCAATTAGCATTAGAATATAGCCAAGTTTCATCATTATTCACAAATCTGTTTAAAACTGTGGGGAACGTGGCCCTGGTTGATCTCTTATACTCTGCTGCCACCTGCTGGCCGTTTCTGTAATAACTACCATTGCTTCAACCATTCTCTTCAGTTCAGAGGCGGCATCAAAGCCTTCTTTCTGTATGCTCTAGCATAAAAAAAACATTTTAAAAAAATGTATAAATACGTCTTTGGGAGCATGGTAATATTTAAAATAGAACGTATGTATACGTCTTTGGGAGCAAATGAGTTCATCAGAATACTGTGTTTAGACTAGCGATGCTACAGTAACACATATTGAATGTAAAGCAAATGTTGTGTGTTGACTTTCATACAAACTGTATTGTTCATAACAGCGAGCACATACGTATGAGTGCTCCTTGTCGTCGCAGCGTCTCCTCTTGGCCTCCGCTCCTCCCTGCGAGGAGGCGTAACCGCCCGATGGCCCCTGACGCTCCTCCGGCGGCTGGCTGTCCGTCGACGACGCCGACTTACTCTGGGAAGGAAGATAACGGAAGGAAATTAAAGGCGCTGAGCAGTGTTCAACGGGTTCTCGCCACCATGCCAAGCAGGTCATGGGGGAGGAGCTGAAATTCCTTGGGGGGGAGTTGGCTCAAATATTTAGCTTGGAGTTGGCCCAAAATCGGTTTGAAGGGAAATAGTAGAGGAATTTACCTGAGAAGTAATATGGCAGTGTGAAATACAGTTTTCGTTATGAGGCTGTTTATGATCAAAGAGTCGGCTTGTTTGGGCAAGCAGGGTTCATTTTAAGCCCCCCCCCCCCACCCCCCTCCGTGGGGAGGCGCATCACAGCAAAGGAAGTTACTCTTGGGGAGGACAGGAAGGAGGAGAGGAGGAATAACACGACGGAGCTCGCCTCACTTCCATGTCCAACTCAAACATGATGCCAAATGTTAATTCATCTCTTTACTCGCTGCTTCCTGAGAGGATTGTCTCTGTTTTAAAGTCAACACTGGATATGGAGCAATTAACTCGTGCTCGGAGTTGGACTGCAGCTCCGTGTCAAGGGAGATGGAGGCTTTTCTGTTTCGGCATAAAAAAAAAAAAGCACAACAAATTCCCATTTACTTGTTTTAGATCATTTGAACACAAACCTACCAAATGAAGCTTATATGATACATATTCATTAGTTTGATAAAGCCTATTTATTAGAAATGCATAATCCTAAGGTTTATGTATTTAGAATTAACAAAGTATAATGACTTTTTTATTTTTACATTTTTTGAGATGTCTGCATTCAGTTTCATCTCAAAAACATAAAAATGCAGTGTCTAGTGTTTTTAAAAAAATTACAAGTTGTGTATTCAAGTTCACTAGCTTAATGCTAACACATAATGGGAAACACCATTAACAGGCTAAGAAAATGCATCCATGTCACGGATATTTGAACAGACAACATTTTTTGTTTTTGTTTTTTGGGGAGTCTGGAACGGATTAATGGCATTTCCATTCATTTGAATGGGCACCGATAATTTGAGATCAACACACAACTCACTTGTATGTCTGTTTTGAGTTATTAGTGTGTTTACAAACAAATGAAAGACATACCTCAAGGCACCACTGTATAAAAAAAAATGACCACGCTATGACATTTGAACATTTGTAGCTGAGCTGTTGCAGGTGAGCACACCGCAAACGAGTCGCCGGCGTGGCAAAGCCAGCGGCAGCTTTTGCAACATCCACTTGGCTGTGCTCGTGTATTTCACTTGCTTTATCAATCTCACACACACGCGATGACTTACCCTGCTGGGTGCTCCCTCTGGGATTGGGCGGAGAAAGCATGAAAAGAAGAGACAAAAGTCAGATAAGAGGGATGAGGAGTAAAAAAAAAAAAAATTGACGTCAGTGCTGATGATGCAACGGCGGTTAGCAAAGGTTCGGCCCCTCTTGCTAAAAATACGATTGACCACACAACATTCACAAAGATGTGCAGATACTGAATGAACACAAACAGCTCTTTTTCCTCCTCTTTTTTTTTGTTTTGAAACATCTTTCCAGCCCTGACTTTTTTTTTTCCACGAGTCTCTTGGCGCTGAGCCTGAAACAGATAAGCGATGCTGGGGAGGTGAAGGAAAGTTCAAGCGTTCAGGGTTCTGTCCGCACAGTGCCAGCAATCTCAAATAGTTCAAATGAGGGCCACATTGGCACTCTCTTCACTTTTCATTTTCATCGTTGACAGTTCAAGTTTAACGACAGAGTTTTGCCTTAGGAATGCCCGTTTAGCTTCATGCTAACAAACAATACAAAACACCAAATAGCATCGATGTTGGTATTACGTTTGCAGCTTTTTCTTTCTTTCTTTTTTAATAGCTGATTTGATCAATTTTGTTTGCTACAAAAGGAACTTACATAATTATAGTTTTTTTTTTATGTTGGAAAATGTTGTTTGTTTTGCACCCCAAAAAATTAACGATTGTTTGAATAATCGTGATTTCAATTATTCCGAAAATAATTGTGATTCATATTTTTTTCTCATAATCAAGTAGTCCTATTTCATCACATGTTGGCATTATTATTATTATTATTATTATTATTAGAGCTGGGGGGGGGGGGATCATCTAAGTCCACCACAAAAATTGGTCGATCTGCCTCGAAACGGGGACAAACACATCCAAGTAATCGATGATGCAAAAAAGATTTGTTCGAGGCAGCCCTAATTATTATTAATAATTCATCAATAATGTGAAGACGCTAATCATGTTAACAATTTCTCAAAAACCACAATGCTGCATCAATGGTGAGCTTTTTTTTTTTTTTTTTACAGGCCAGCGGGCACCATGTTGGTGACCCCTGCTCTGGTCAATGGACATCTGAACAAAAACTGTGGAGTAACACTTGTCGAAAAGTAATATAATACTCACAGGCATGTATTCTTTATCCTCTGCAAAGACCAACTCATATTATTATGTTCTATTGAGCAGTATTGAATTGAAGCTGTCCGATTCTAGTCACATGTTTAGTCACAGGCTAATTAGGATCACGGCACGTACGCTGTACTTGTGCAATACCTCTAAGATGCTCTGGGTCAAGGTGGTTGCGCTCGTCCTTGGCAGCGAGGTGGGCGGACATGCCTAAGGCCCCCGTCAGCGCCAGCAGCCCGGAGCCCCCCGCGCCCAGAGACAAGCCGGACGGGTGCGGCGTGAGGGGGATGCCCGGGGCGTGGTGGGACAGGTGCTGGAGCTGCTGCTGCTGTGGCCACAGGGGAAAAGAGAAGGGGCGGGGGACGAGAGGGCGGGGCGGGGACATTATTAGGAAGGAAGAAAAGAAGATGGTCACAATGAAGTGCGAGAGAGGAAATCACAGGAAGGGAAGTTGATTAGCGGATTAAGAGGTCGACACGGTGGATAAAAAAAAGTAAAGACGGAAAAGGAGGAAATTGAATCATCGGCAAACATGAGGGGAAAGATGTGGAGATGACGATCGGGCCGGGTGAGGTTTGACAAGATGAGATCATAAAACAATTCATGTGTTCAGAATAAAACAGCAGAAGGGAGAGAAGGGCAGGGAGATAATATGATGAATGAATGTTTTGGGGGGCGGATATCGATTAAGGGGACAGAAGAGGATATTGTTGACAAGAAAGGAAGAATGATAGAAGAGTATAAGAAAAAAAATGGGGTTGTCACAGGAGTTTTTCAAGCTGCAACAACGAGGCACTCTAACGATGCCACGCCCGTGAAAAGCTCCTGTCTACAAAAAAATTTAAAATAAAAATCCCCTCCTTTCTCTTTCCGCCATTTCTCTATGTGATGTTTGCGCACTAATGGCCGACAACGGGGCGCTCTAAAGCGGTCATGTAAACTAGATTGGAGTTTTTGCCGTGTATGAAGCTAAAAAAAAACCACAATAACAAATGGAGGAGCAGCTCGTCAGTCACTCGCACCTTGGCAACAAGATTGTTTGTAATGCTGAAGGAACTTGGTACTTAAGGCAGACGCGAATGTGAACAGGTCTCCGCCAAGGTTGGAAAATACCCGTCCACCGAGGTACGGCGTAATCTGTGTACGTACGTACCGATATGTGACGAGGAACGGCTTGGTCTCGCACCGCTGCACACCAATGTCAGGCTTAATGTTTAGCAATAAATCTCTGCGGATGACGATATCCGATATCTATTTGAAGGTGATTTGTTTTTTGTCTTTCAGACAAGTGATGACGTTGTGGCGGCCCCTGATGGGAAAAGCCAAAAGCCATAACGGCAACTTTTGGTGCTGACAGCACATTTCATATCTGTTCTAAATGTATAATAAAATGTACTATAAAAATATTTTTTCTAAGTTTCATAATCTTGTTAACATAAAAGAGGAAAAATGTTAAACTTATAGAAATATGGCTGCATCGTTTAGTCAATGATACAGTAATTTCATAACAAATCATAAAATTGAGTTCAAATTAAAAAGATGTACTGTACTGTCAAAAAGTGTGATATTGATTTGTGTCATTTTTCGGCCACTAGATAGCATAATTGCATTTATAAGACATTGGTGTCAGCTCAGTGCATTTTTCTTTTCATATTAAGAGCTATCTAAACTTTTACATGAAGTAACTTAAATTTGTCAAATATAACTTGACCCCATGGTCTCCACAAATATATGCATTATTATTATTAAAATGTATTACTGCAAAATTTCGACATGGACACAATCGCGCGTTAAAGAAATGAGTGCCGTAAAAGGAACTTTAAATCAATTCAAAATTAACATATTAATTTTAACACAAAAGCAGATTTTTTTTTTCTGTGGATTTTGTCATATGAGTTGTGGTTAAAGCTAAAAAATGTTTAAACAAAAAAGGAGCGGAGACTTGTCCACTGTCCACACGCAGCACATCAGTGGCATTAATTTGCTTGATTTTGAATTTCTGCCAGACTTTGTGTCACTTTTGCGTCCACTAAATGCAATTCAATCCGCCGGTCCGTGAAAGTGAAACAAATAAAACTTCAGTTTCGGTCAATATTGAAGCTGTCACACTTTGGCTAGTTAGCATGTCACGCTAACGGCTAACGCCACTGTTTGTTGCTACCGTTGTCCTCCTCACGAAGGCACAAAAGCACCACCGTAAACAATCCTGAAAATTTGCTTCATTGAAGAACATCTGCAGTAGAATTGGAAGAGTTTCGGAAGTGAGATGATTTTTCTAAGTGACTTTTTAGCGACGCTTTTAAGAGCTGTCCATGCATTAGCGGCCCAAAAAAAAAAGAAGCTTGCCAGCAAAAATACGGCAGGTGGACAAATTGCTCCTCCACTCAAAACACTCTTGAGAAAGTAGTATGTGAGAAACAGTGAGAAAAATCACATGAACACAGAACCTAAAGACTAGAAACATCCTTGGCTGTTATTGTGTTTGTGTGGAGGTGACTCACCCCGATGATGGCATTGAGTTCAGCCATGGTCACCTGCTTGGCTCGTTCCACTGCTTGCACCACCTGTTGTTGGTGCTGTACACACGCACATACACGTACACAATGTCACATAACTAAAATTTAAAAATGATCGCCGCATATCAATGATCACTTAATTATTCAGCAGGGTTTCTACAGGTATCAGTTCAGTTTTTCATACTGTTAATTTACATAAAAGTGGGAAATACAAATGTGGTTGTATGTTTTAGTTCATTGATACAGTAATTTTATAGTGAATAATTCATAAAGTTAGAGTTAACAATGAGTCATAGATTTGTGTTGAGGTCATTTTCTGCCACTAGGTGACATTAGTGCTTCATGTTGGACGTTGGTTGCTCCAGGCCATATTGTTCATCGTAACGCAAATATTTTTTATCGCATTTATTTTTACTAAATTGTGTTGTAGTGACTACACAACGTCGTCAGTAAAATAATTGTATTTCAATTATTTCAATTGTATTTAATGCTTCTTGATGTCATTCAACGCCTCAATTTTAGCAAAATCCATTGAATTACCTTTAATATTTTTTAATGAGCTTTGTTCAATAAACATCCGCCCATGCTGACATACATGCCCAAAGACGCACTAGACTTGAAATCCAGCATGTTTATCCAATGTCTCAATGTAATCAGTCACACACATGCAAACACACACACACGCGCGCACACACACACACACACTGTGTCAATATTGATCAAACTGACAGAGCCGTGACCTCCCTGTCTGCAGGATGCACATTCATCAGTGCGCGCTCACACTGGGACCAAAAGAAACATGTCTGCAGATTTGTATTCTGCGCACGCACAAACACACACGCACAGACACACTTTCACCTTACATTGTTTGCAGCGTCACACACGCCTCAGGCAGATTGCTAAATGCCAGCGATTTTTGACCTTAAAAAAGCTCATTTGCTACAAAAATCCCCTTGCGCTAGTGAGGGCATGTTGCCCTCTTGTGGTGGAAATGTGCACTGGGATGTCAAGTTCTTCTGTCATACCTGATGATTAAAAATCCCAAACAGGACTTCTAAAACACATAAAGTTCCCCGAGATCCATGCGCTTCAGGCACCTCAAAAAGCGATTTATCGGTCACACTGCACCGTGCTCAGGCCCGAAATATTTGTGGCAGTGACGCATCCAAATGGCTTCCAAATTATATGAACTGATGATGTGGGATCTGCATTTGTTTATAAATTCTTCCGAAAGCCCAACAATTGTCGCTTTGATTTTCCCATTGTTGTGAGTATTGTTCGATCCACTGAATGTTGTCAAATAAATCATTTTTAACTACCAGCTGCAGTCCATTGTGATCCCTAATGACTAGTTAATGAGGCTTGGCCTTGTTAAAAGACATTCCACTTATTTAAAGAATGAGATGAAAGTACAGATTTAATTGTGTAGCTTAAAAAAAAAAAATCTAACCTAAATTCTAGCATATGCGCCCAATTTTCATTTTTTCTAAAATCTTTGAAGAAGTACAAGAATGTTCAAAAGTTTGGGGTTACCCAGAAAATGTCAAAACAATAGTTTAAAAGCGTGGGATTTTTTTTGCCCTTCTTTAAAAAAATATATATTAACAATGTCGAGACGGGATTTCTGAAAAAATATTGAGGGAAAAAAATAATTTAAGTAAGGATGTAGCAGTAGAGAAGGAGGGCTACAAGTACAAATCTGTGCCAATAAATCTGTACAGGCAAAAAATTAAAATTAAAAAATTAATAAAAATAAATAAATAAAAAGCTCCGATACTATGGCACTGATACTTCAAGGTAAATATGGACGGACGTTAAAACTTCGCCTGCAAATGATGCTCTGTAAAATGGATGAATTTGGCCTAAGCGGTGATGGAGGCCTCCGACACGGCAAGCAAATTTCAAAAGCACAATTGCCAGCGCTATTTCGAAGCACTGTTAATTTATCTTTTTTTTTTTTTGACTGTTTTTGTGATTATTTTAATGTTCTCATGGCGGGAGAAAAACATCACTTTTATTTAAAAATAAAGATATTTCTAAGCAACCTCAAACATTTTAACAGATATGCCTGGTGTGCCGGTGTCCTTTGGGATCGATATGGTGCTATCCAATTATTATTTTCCTCTATTTCGCCCCGAGAGACCGACTCACAATTTAGAAGGAGCAGCCCATTCATCCATTTACAATAGAGTGCAAACTGAACCAATAAACATCAGAGGTAGAGCTACGTGGTAGCCAAAGGTGGTCAGGAATCGGGCTGGGCCGGCGGGCCTAAGCCAAAATGCCAGGGTTGATTATTTGTGTCAGTCCAGTAGGTGCCAAAAAATCGATTCTCATAAGAATCGCGATTCTCATTTAGTACGATTCAGAATCAATTTTAAATGTCCCAAAATCGATAAAAAAAATAATAATTGCCTTTGTCTGTGTGTGCCTTTATTTGGAGCGCTGTTCATGTTGTACCCGATTTGGCCACTTAAAGGCAGTGTGGTTTCACGCGGTCTAATACACTGTCAAGTTGTAGCCACATTAGAGAGCAGAAGGAAAAAGTCACAATCAAGTTATTCCAATCAAAGTTGGTTTTTTTTGCAGTGTGGAGCGAGTAGCGCTGCAATTAGCATTAGCAAGTCAGACTGGAATAGATCATTACAATTCCTTGCACATCTATACATTGAAGCAGAAACCATTGGCAATCAAATCATTTTGAATCAAAAATCGCTCTTAATTGAAAATCGAATCGCAGAACCAAAAATCGGAATCGAATCGACTCGTGAGACATTCAAAAGATTCCCACCCCTACAGTCCAGTACTGTTTGAAAGTGTTATGTATCAATCAGTACTATATTGTTGAGTTAACTCGTATTGGTCTGATAAAAAGTGCCATACACTTTCAATCGGCAAAAAAGAAAGAAAAAAAAAAGTCCTTAACAAGGGCAGAGGGTTCACATTTGCACCCATATAATTCATCATAGCGGAACGTTTTTGTTTCCGAAGTCAAAGCTGAAAGAAGCGGAATCCGTCTCTGATTTCACCGCGGCTTTGAGGCGGTTGCCAGCCACCTGTAGTTTTGGATGCCACGAGCCTCCAGAGATCGCTTCGTGCGTGGACCGCGCTCTGAACTTGCGGTCTGAACCCCATCCCATCTTTTCCAGGGCCAAAAATACAACAAGAGTTTTCCAAACACCGTCAATCACAGCGGGAGAAGTGTTTTCCTTTCTCCGCGAAGGGCAGGAAAGGAGACATTTCCCTTGTCGTCGTTTTTTTTTCTCTTCTTCTTCTTCTAACATCCTCTCAGCCTGGATTGCCAAGAGCATCCAAAGTTAATGTCGCACCGGGGAGCAAGCGCGAGGGTACACGGCGCAAGTCACTCTAGCGTTGTTAAAGGTTGCAGACCTGCTCTAATTGCACACGAGCATGTGAAGAAGCCACAGCTGAAGTGGAAATAGCTTTTCACGCTAGGCAGAGCGCAAATGCGGAAGCCGAGCAGGTGATATACGCCGCTACCGGCTCGTGCTGGTTTTAGGCCTAAATCCTCACAAAGCCCCGCGCCATGTTCTGCAAAGAAAACTCCATGCACTTAAAGGAGGCCAAGGGGAAAAGGTGTTGAACAAGTTGGAGAACGTACAAGTACGTAATAAGCCAGGACTAAAGATTGGCCCGCTATGCACTTGACCTTTCTTCAATCTTCTCTCAGCTGCAGTTACAGGAAGAGAAATATTTAATTCGCTTGTCGTTCGCTACAGACCTAATTTGAAGGTCAACTGACTACTACAGATTCGGAGGGGGCGGGGGGACCACAAGGACAAAAAAAGCATTTGGAATGGACTGATTTTAAAACATAGTAGGGTTTAAGCAATTCAAATCAATTTGTTGAATTTCCTCATCACTTGCCGTCACTTACGGACGTTCGCCGATATAAACAAAGGCGGACATAAAATCTCATATTCAATCATGAAATGCTGTATTGCGCTGGCAAGTTCCTATTTTTGAGTGTGCGCACATCTCATCTCATCTCATCTCATCTCATCTCATCTCATCTCATCTCATCTCATCTCATCTCTCCCCCTCCTCCCGCCGCGTACGAGCGATGGCCGTGCTCGTGGCAAGACACGCCAGGCAATCTCCATGGAAACAAAGATTGTCATTATGAAAAAGTTGGACAGTGGTGAGAAGATGGTTACTGTTCCACCTCAGCAGTCTCCACCTCTTCTTCCTCCTTCTCCATCTATGTAAGCGTATTAATTTTCTTTTTATTATGGTATATTGTACTGCATAAAAAATATATATTTTAACATTTTATTTAACAGTATTTACTGTATATAATTATTATCTATTTATTGTTAATTTAATAAAATTTAATTTTCAAGTAAAATTAAAGTTTTCTTGACTTACAAACTTCCTCTCGGAATCCATTGTGTTCGTAAATTGAGGACTTCCTATAATTTATTTATTTTCAGAAAGTTGTGAAGCAACATGTGGCACTGGCTCATTATCAAATGTCGTTCTAATCAAAAACATGTAAACAAACAAAAAAATCGAATGTTATTTTGGCAGGCCTGCAACGGATTAGTTGCATTTCCATTCATTTCAATGGGAAAGGACGATTTGAGTCACAGAGTGAACAATTTTTGAAAACTAGTAGAATTCTGTTTTTTTCTCTCCAAGCAATACATTCATCTGTATTACAATAAACAATATGAGATTTATTATATGTAAATGATTTGGCCTTGTAGGCCAGTGTCCCCCCCCCCCCCTCTCCCAAACTACATTGCATTCTACTACAATGTGATGTCAATTTGAACCTGATTAGTTGTTAAATGTTAGCTGAACGTCAACAAAGAAACTGCTTGACATTGGCATTTGTTCCAACAATACCGAGAAGCTTTGTCACAACACAAATTCCGTACTTTGGGTGCTTTGTTTATCTACCGAATGCAGGTAAGACGTGCATACGTTGTCTGGCGAGGATCGCACTCACCTCTTGAGAGAGGAAAGGGATGATCTGAGCGCAGATGGCACTGAGACGCTTCACAATCTCCGCCTGTGATGGGAGGAAATAGAGAGAGAGAGAGAGAGAGAGTGGGTGAGCGAGCGAGCGAGAGAGAGAGAGGCTACTCCATCACGTTGCATATGGCAAAGTGCACAATGAACACAGAGCATATGATCCGCATTTACAGCACATTAAGCCTTCGCTGCATCAAAGGAGCACACTTCTAATGAGGTTGTGTCGAAGGAAGAACGTGCACGCCGGAACAAACGCAGCCTGAGAGCAACATCACTCTGTTTTGGTCTCCATACTCGTGCGCCGCTACGGTGCATCGACTTCACTCAAATTACGCTCAGTCTTGGCGCCTTATCCAATGACTGGACACTTCATTAGGTACACCTGCACTGTAAAGCAAGGGGGGGGGGGCTAAGTAAGGCAAAGTATACTTCAAGCCGGCACACCACCAGTCATGTACGTGTTGTTGTTGCATTAAGATAATTCAATTGTATTTATTTATTGTTTTACATTTTTGCATTCATCTTGTTGTTTAGTTGAATTATTGTAAATTAAAAACATATATATATTTATATTTAATATTAAATAATATAAAAAAATATTATTGTTAAAATAATTTATTTATTATTATTATTATTATATATTTATCATTTTTTATATTATTATTATTATATAGCATTAATATTATTTAATAATAATAAACAGATAACAACAAATAAATGTATCATTTTGATTAATTAAATAAGTGCTTAATTAAATTCATTTTAGATTTTAAAAAGGCAATAAATTGTCTTAAGCAATTTTACCAAGGCTGAACTTTTTGACCAGAATTCCAAAAGGTAAGTTTGGCACAATGGTCATCATCAAAAGGAGCTGGAGTCTTAGTCAAGGTGGAGGGAATTATGAACGGTTCCAAATTGCAGTCAGTGCGAGTGGTAGGAAAAGCCTACTAGAACATCTGAAACTATATGTGGTTAATTATAGGCACTTTAAATTGTGGGAGCTGTGTGATGACTCACATTAAACATGCGTTTGACTGTGACTGGTTAATTGTGACCACAGCCACATCCCCCAAAATAAAAGGGTGTGCACACTTACGCAACTACATTATTTTAGGTGGGGGTTTTTCCCCCTTCATTTATGGTTTAAAAAATAATAATAATATATATATATGTACATTTGAATTGTAGAGACTATACAGTCGGTGACATTAATGGTGGAAAACGTTTTGAAATTGACACCACAAAAACCTGGCATTTGAACGGGGGGGTGTAGACTTATGCAGGTTTCCCGAATCAAATGCCTGCCACCTGGCTATCAGTAGACTACAATCTACCTATGAAAGCATGCACTGCGTTGGCCCAAAAACATTTGAACATTGCGTTTGTGCACACACACACCAACCTCGTTAGCATCCAGCCGCGCGCACACACGCGCACGCACACAAAGCCTGCGCTGTGTGTCTAATTCTATCTGTCTGAGTGCCCTCAGCCTCATTTTGTTCCCTTCCTCACTCAGCCGTTCCCTCTTTTCCTACAACAGCTCTCACACCGAGCCATTATGACGCCATTCAGCCTCCCTCTTCCTCACTGCTCCCCCCCTCCCTCGCCTGCCGCTGCCTATGTTTCCCTCGTCTCTCTCTCCCCTCCCCTTTTGCCGCTCTTCTTTTTCATTCCTCCATTATCGGCCTCTCTCTTCATTACTTTGTCGCTTTTATTGTCTCGATCCGTCGACTTCCCGCCACTGGGGGGGTGACGAGCGGAGGAGCGCAGGACATGAAAGGGTGGTGATAAAGAGCAGCGAGCTGAGGTTGGAAACAAATCCTCGCCACGCAAACACGCTCATCTGGATGATGAGCCGGCCTGTCAGTCACAGCCGGCGCAATCGCCGCCGCCATCGCACGCAGTTGCAAGGACGCGGCCTAATTACATCATACATTTTTTTAGCCTGTTTGTGTGTGTGGAGTCCTGATAGGGATTCATGCATGAGTAAATGCAATATTTAGCAACCTTTCACCAGAATGAACACGCCTGCAAAAAGACGAGCACACTCGCCTGGTGGTTAACACGTCTGTCTCACAATTCTGAGGTTCTGGGTTTGAATCTTGGCTTCAGCTCTTCTCTATGTGGAGTTTGCGAGATCTCCCCATGTTGTCTGGTTTCCTCCCACATTCCAGAGTTAGATTTAAAGACAAGTCTAGACCATCCAACGCTTGTCGAAAACGGGGGCCTGTGATTGGCCGGCGACGAGTCCAGCGTGGTCGGTCTTTCGCCGACGTCTCGAGCTCGCCCAAACGAGAACAAACGCGACATTCCTAATCAGGATTTGGCTAAAAAAAATGGGATAGCAGCCAAAACACCAAACACGGCGGCACGTGATTTTAACCTGCAATGTGTCATTGTGCGGCGGCGTCGCATCATCAAACACTAAAAGAAATGGATCACGTCAGGGCGGATCCACGCTTGATGTGTGAAGAAGCGTTCGGAGATGTGAAAATTTAACTGTCGGATCGCCTCTTTGTGCTTTTTGAGGCAACTCCTTTGGTCTGTTCTGACTACACGACGGCAGGAAATGAACCAAGGCACGAGGGACTCGCTGGCTTGCGAGAATGCGAGTGTGTACGGTCCACATAGTTTTGCTCTTGATAATCATCTGAACAGAGGCTAACAAAGAGTGCGTGTGTTGGAATCAACAACATCTGTGAACGAGCAAGCCTTCTGCGATTTGGCAAACGCGCTCGTAATCTGGAAACAATTCAATCAGCCACTTGCCAAACTTTGATTGAAGACACAGTAATGGGGCTGGAGCGACGTCATGCTAGCAACTGTGAAGACTTTAGCGTTGGCAAAGTCAAGGCGGTTTTGTTGATACACAGCATTAAATACACTGAGGAATTTTTATGAACTTTACTTAAAAATAGAAGTCATCTTAAGTAAAAATGGAAAACTGATTGATTGTTGAGGGGATACTTATTTGCAGTTTGGTCCCATTCCATAAACATGCCGTACATATTGTCAACATTGAATTGAAATTTATATATTTTACAGAAAAAACTTTGATACAAAGAGACAGCGAAATAGCAGTGTAATGACATTTATAAAACATTTAAAGAAAATCCCGATAACTGACTGGCCGAATAATTACAAAAATGTAGAATAAATTTAAAAAAAAAACTCCCTACAACAATAAAGTGAATTACAGGAAGAACTGTTAACTTACAATAATTTGTCCTTTAGTATTTGCAACAGACATTACAGCAGCGATAAAAATCCTCAAAAATTGGCAGATTTTTTTTTTCCAGATTTTTTTGGGGGGTGGAGGTATGTTGTAATGCTTAAATGAGTTTAAAAAAAAAAGGCCAATTTCTGGACAATTAAAAAAA
The DNA here is from genome assembly GCF_054856555.1 of Leptonotus elevatus. NCBI lineage: Eukaryota > Metazoa > Chordata > Actinopteri > Syngnathiformes > Syngnathidae > Leptonotus > Leptonotus elevatus. Next base: position 16,145,555 of record NC_141249.1, on the reverse strand, counting down.
AAAATTCAGTCAGGCTATACTCGCCAGTTCCTTAATTTCTGTCAAACCAAAACCACGAATACACAAGATTTTTGTTCAAGACAATGAGAAAATAAAACACGGCAATATCGTGTTATTAAAAGTGCCACAATATCGTCGTCGTTATGTCACGATATTAAAAGCAGCACATCCGTTAAAAAGGCGAGGTTGTATTCCATTTGTGCAGTTCTAGCACCCTCTGGTGGTTAGATCATTAATGCAGTTTGATTTTGAACAGGAATGTTTTGGCCCCTTTGGTGGTTATCATTCCTATAAATCAGTCATATCAGCAAATATTTTTCAATTTCTTCATAAAAAAAAAACCCATTACTCTAAAAACAATATACGTTTTTTTTATTTTTTTTTATTTTTTATTTTACAATATCAGGACTTTTTTCACATTACCGTGGGCTTTTTTTTTTTTAATATCGCCAACCTTCCCACAATATTGTGATAATTATCGTACCGTGAGGTTCATATCGTGATATTTATCATATCGCCATGTTTGGATATCGTTACATCCCATGCACTACAGCACCATACAAGTCAAAAAGCTATCTAACGTTATAATAGAGACAATAATAGCAGCAACAGATAGAAAAAAACGTTTTTTTGTTTTTTTTTGGTCAGGGTTGGGTATGAATATTGGAGGAGCAGTGCCGGAGTGAAAGCTGCCAAAAACCCAGCGGGGCTTTGCACTATAATAAAAGTGGGCTCGTCTGCAAGCGAGTGTGCACCAAGCCAGGTGTCACAAACATGCAGCGAGATGCCCATCCGCGGGCATGCCAAAGCACAGCCACCAGGGAGTGCTGGCGCAGGCTGGACGGATGGAGGGATGAGCGGATGGAGGTAGGAACAGATACAAAGAAGAGAAAGACAGGGGGGGGGGGGTCGATAAACACCTGAGGGCAGATAAGCTGCCAACCGCAGAGAGAGAGAGACAAGCCAGAAGTCCATTTGAGATTTTCAGAAAGTGAGAAAACAATAAGTTACAGCAGCTTTTCATTCAACAATGTCCTTTGTGTTAAGAACATATAGGAAGGAAATAAGATGGTGAGGCCAAAAAGCAAGATTTAGCTTCACGACAAGGACACGCTGTTCTTGAGGCTGTGGTACATTTTTGCGTGTCACAGCCTGAAACGCACACAATGACTGACAGGTGGACGGACGGCACGCTCACACTTGTTATCTTGTTTGCTCACTGATATAATGATCACCGCACCCAGAACGTCTTGATATGATCAGTGTCTTGATAATGCGGAACAATACAGCCTCGACTGTGTGCAAAGGTAACACACACACATACTTGTACTTAAATAATTGTGAGGACATCCATAGACATAATGCATTTCCGAGCCCCTTCCCCGAACCCCAACCATCAAAAATTATTGCCTACCCTCATTCCTTACCCTAAGCTCAACCATAACCCAATTCAAACCTAAACTCTAAAACCAAGTTTTGACCCTCAAAAAGAGGTCTTGAGTTGTGAGGACCGGCCAAAATGTCCTCGCTTCACAAAAACGTCCTCAATCTGTTGGTTGGTTTTGGTCCTCACAATGTAGTATGTACAAGTAAACACGCACGCACGCACGCACGAACACACACACACACGTGTAGTTGTGGAAAAGAACAGTAATGGTGTGAAATGACTCATCAACATTAAGAATGCAAACTTATTCACAACAGCAGCAATGCAAATTTAAATAAATATATTTAAAAAAAAAAGAGCTTCCAAGTGCTTTGTGGCAACTCCTTTAAAACACAAAATGAACATCCAGTGACGTTGACTTCAGGGTTGTTTGAAATACATCAAAACACAACCTTGGCCGTACAATTTGATTGATTGTTGTGCCTTTCGCTGTCAACCTTGGTTTGGAAAAGGTAGAAAATACAATACCTTGCTCTTTTTTTTTACGTTACATATAAATTATGCAACAAATGTGAGTGTGTTGAGTTTGTTGACAAGACTGCAGAAATTCAGTACAGACTCTTAATTGTCATTTCAACATGCGGTGAAACCTCCTACGTTGAACACATCTGTTCCGTAATGGTGGCTGGCTTCCAACTTGTTCTAAATTCAAAACTATTTTCACATGATGGGATTTGAATGAGCCTATCGCAGAGGATTTCGTGCTAAAGGTGGACTGCACCCCAGATAAGTACATTTTGTTGTTTTTGTTGTATTTCTAAGCAGCTGCGAGAGTCAGCATGTCTACGCTATGGCTAACATGCTAACTAGCATGGCTAGCATCAGTTAGTTTCCACTCTGACGGTACTTCACAAAGCGGAGAAGAGCAGAAATAAGTAATTTTACTGTTATATTACACTTTGATTTGATTTTAAAAAGCTAAATTTTGGGGGATTTTTTAAGCTAAAATTGTTGCCATCAAAAAACCTACGGAAGATGGTGAAGGCAATTTAATGTTATCCATTTGTCTGAGATGCCTCCTTCTCATTGCAACTCATTTGGGGGAATTCCTCACATTACAAACCCTGGAATTTACCCAAAATGGCTGCTTTAAAGCAAAATGGCTGACTTTCTGTTGAATATGATATACCTGTCCAAACTGGTGTCACATTAAGCTAATTTTTTCTCTTTCCCTCTTAAGTGGGGTTTGGAGGGGGGGGGGGTACCTCTTAAATACACTCGGGACATTTTCAGACCTACACACACTTGCCAATAATAAGCGCTAAATATATCATGAGAAGAATTAAAAACACAACAGAAGGCTCAATTCTAAATGTACACCACTTTCGGCGTGTCCCACCGTAATTCCGATTGTCTGTTTGTCAATTTCCTTAAGCATACTCGATTTTCCCACACTGGTCACCGTGCTATTATGCTTTGTTTGAAAGGTCGTGCACAGCCGCAGATTGCCATGGTTTTGTCAAACAAGTCTCTTTTCGCACCCGCACCGGGTCCAGTGCGCCAGAATCACCCCAAGAAATGAAAAATCTCCCCGGAGCTTACTTTGCTATCTTCCGCGCTTCCCCTGATTTCTTTCTGCCCACGTAATGAAAACCCAGAGTGCAATTTTTACACATGCCTGTCAGCTTTACAATGGCTGTCAAAATGGATTCTCGGAAAAGTTGGACAGCTGGAAAGAAAAGTAAGACGGGTGGGAAGGAAAGATACACTCGTGAGTCTAGTTTAAAACGTAAACAACAGCTGCATAGAATGACGTATGAATAGTTTATGGTGACAAGGATAAAAGGTAAGACGTCTTAGTGGATGCGTTTAGTGAAGAAAAATACTTAACGTTTTTTTTAAAGTACAATCTTCTTTATTAGCAACGGCCCTTCAGAACAAAATCAAAAACTGCCGACCTGGTCCTCTCTCTCATCTCCCTGCTCTTTTTGTATCCTTCTCAGCATGTCTACTTGCATTTCTTGAGCGCCACAACTTCCTCTGTGCATTCAAGAAGAAATGTCGAGGTGCCCCTGTGCTCATCAAAAAAACATTCCGTCTCCAGTTTTCCTTGAAATCGTCTGTCTTTTTTTTGAAAAAGACATGACGAGGACTGGGTGACAGGATATCCTTTCCTTCCACTTGGTGTCACTTCAGAATTATGTTTTTGCCGAAAACTGTCATGAGCTTGAGTTATGGCAGCCCATAAGTGATGTAAAAAAAAAAAGAAAAGAAAAGAAAAAAAGGGGTGTCAGGCGATGCGTGACGTCAATAGTTAACTCACGATTAATTGCAAAACTTTAGATCTGTTCTAAATGTACAACAAAATGTACAATGATTTTTCTTTTCTAAGTTTTCATATTCTTGTTAACATAAAATTGAAAACATAGAAATATGGCTGCTTCTTATAGTCATTGATACAGTAATCTCAAAATAATTCATAAAATGAAGTTAAAATTAAGAAGATGTACTGTACTGTAAAAAACGAGTGATATTGATTTGTGTTGAGGTCATTTTTCTGCCACGAGATGGCATCATTGCATTTGTAAGACCTTGGTGACAGCTCGGTGCGTTTTTTCCTTTCATATTAAGAGCTATATAATCTTTAACATGAAGTATTTTGTGAAATTCTGCACATTTTAAAAATGGTAAAATACAACTTGACCCCAGCCTCTACAAAAATATGCATTATTTTTAAATGTATTACTGCTAAATGTTGACGTGGACGTGGAATTCCTCCAGTACAGCCTTTCCAAGTAAGGGGCATTCATGAAAAAATGAATGACGTTAAAGGAACTTTAAATTAACTCAAAACGGACACACTAATTTTGACACCCCTAACAAAAACACAAGTCAACAACACGCGGGGGCCATTTGCTGCGAGTTTGAAACCTGATTGATTAAGAGTGATGTTTCCTCCCCTGAAAACACTTGCCAAACGTTTGGAGCCAACTGTGTGGTCAATAATCTTGTGTTTTTGTTGTTCCGATTATATTTCGTTTTTTGTGGCTCAGCTGAGACGAATGGTGACCGCCGGAGCACGGTGGGACGGCGGCCGCAGGACGTGCACCCACTGAGACACCCACAGCGTATGGAGATATAATGTGAGTGCACTTTTAAGGCCTTAAGAACGCACACCTGTCACCTGCTAAGTTAAAAATAGTTAAACATCCGCATATTTGTGTGTATCCCGCTTGAATGAACTCAAAGCAGTCGCATATTGCCGGAAGCAGAAATGCAGAACAAGTCAGATAAAGAGAAGAGCCATTCGAAGGTGTCACTCCGGGGGGACTTCCTGTGAAAGATCAGCTTTGTGTTTGGCCTTCCACTATGACAGCGCTTGCATTCATCTTGCCAATAAAGCTCGCAAAGTGAACGTGATTAGCGTCCTGTGCCAGCGACTCGGTGCCCGGTGGGCTTCGGCCCCCGCCACCAACGACAGCCCGTCCACTCGCTCAACGTGCACGGGAAGGAAAGGTGAGCGTTTCATCCCACTCGCTGACTGAAAAATCTCGTCTATTTCTGCCACAAGCTGCTCTCCTCCTTGTGATCGACTGCCGCAGCTAACACTGTTGACCCTGCAGGAGCCGAGGCTTGTTGTAGACGGCTACCTTTTACTCGCACTGGAAGAGGGGGGGGCTATCAAATAAATGCCAGAAAATGTCAAATCAATCTGAGGAATTGAATTCAAAATCGTGTGTGAATAGATGGGAGTGTGTAGGAATAAAAATCTTTCGAGGACCATGTAGAGTCCGCATTTACCGATGACACGCCTACAAATATGTGATGGTTGCCTGCCTATTATCAACATGATATCCTCAAGACATTCTCAAATCTCCAAAACTCCAAAATAAGAACAAGAGGATTAACTGACTGTTTTTAACTGGGCAGCACGGTGCCCTAGTGGTTAGCTATATCTGCCTCACAGTTCTAAGGTCTGGGGTCTTGGTTCGGGTTGTTGTTTCTCTCGTATGCATTCAGGACGCTAAATTGTCAATGGAGCGTGAATGTGAGAATGAATGATTCTGTATGTGTATTTCTGCTTACGAAATGCTCATGACTCGCCGATTGACATTGGAGCAGCCTGGCAAAAGGTTTTGAAGAAAGTTCAGCGCCAGTTTGAAAAGCTTTATGGCCATTACGCCGCTCTCATGCAATGTAGAATTTACACCATCCATAGCCAGTTTCTCAAGCAAAGATCTGATCCACTGATGAGAACACTGAACTCCTAGAGCAGGCGTTCGCGCAAAGCTATAGGGAAAGTCTATCCAGACGGCTGCACTGGAACTTCGCATCGATGAAAGGTTGTTTGAGCAAAAGATTTGGAGAACTATAAAACTTTTTTTTTTAATCAAAACTCAATTATGCAACAATGTTAATTGGTGAGCCATTGGCAAAGGAATGATATGCTTTGAAAAACTACAAAACCTAAGATGCACTGTATGTGCTAAGCTAATTGGAGGGGAAAGTTGTAGCTAAATTGGAAATTATTATTAATATTATTTCAACAATATTAATTCATTCAGTGCCATTGACGGCTATTGACGTCAAAAATGTATTGGAACTATTTCTATTAGTTTAACATTTTTCCATTTTTGTTAGCAAAAGTATTAAAACCTAGAAAAAAAATATTGTACATTTAGAACAGATACAACATTTATGATTAATCGTGAGTTAACTATTAGTCATGCGATTAATTACAATTAAAAAATGTAATCGCCTGACGTGATTTATAAAAAGAAAAGATTAATAAAAATTTGTAGCGTCAAGCTTTTTTTAATCGTAATTAATTGCATGACTTCACGAGTTAATCACAAATTTTATATCTGTTCTAAATGAACAATAACAAAATTATAGGTTTTCATACACTTGGGAAAAAAATGTTTAACTAATCGAAATAGTTCAAATGAATTTTTGACGTCTATAACCGTCAATGGCAGTGAACGAGTTAAACTGCAAGCAAATTGTTTGCTATTCACGACATCAGCACTGTTTTTGCATTCGATGGGCATACATGTAATTACAGCATTTTTTTCCTTTTCCCGTGTATGTAAAAAACATGGAAAAAAACACAAGGCCCTTTTCATGAGCTTGTTGTGTAAATATCCCCTAAACTGTTGCGAGAATGCTGTCTTTACAAACTGACAGTGAATCTTATCTAACCCCCCTGCTTGCAAACCGGACCACATTGGCCCTGTGTGAATAGCGAAAGGTCAATATTTGTAGCCAGCGACGCTCTAATCAGACACTGATTGCTGTTTGAGGCTCACAGCAGTTCAATGACATCAGCTCCTTCTTCCTTTCTTTCCCTCTCATCCTTCCATTCCTTTGCTTCTTTTTAAGTCTCTCTCTCTCTCTCTTTGCCTCTCTCGCTCTGTTTTCCCTCCGTACACTTGGACTTGCTCCTTACTCTCGCTCCCTGCCCTCTTTCTTGTCCCCCCCCCAGCCTCGTTTTACCCTCTCTTCTCTCCTCTGGGCAGCGTGCCAGCTCGTCTTCCCTGGCATGACGCCAGCCTCTCATCCTCATCCTCATCCTCATCACCCTCCCCTTGCCTCTGATTGATGGCCCTGCTGTTATGGCGGGAGAAGAAGGGAAATAGGGAAGAAGAAAAAAAAAAAACTCGAGCGCCAAAACACACACACACCAAAGCACTAACTATCTCTCACACACACACACAGCACGTATAAATACAGCTAAACACACAAAACGAGGCGCACGCACACACACACACAGACGAGAAGGGCGCGCACAGAAAAGCAATCCAAACAGAGCAGAGAAGTGCACACATACAGTACAAAGAGCTGTGTGCAGAGCAAGCAAAGCCTCCCAGCATGAAAGCCGCAAACGCGCACACACACAGACACGCGCACACGCACACACACACATCCTGCTCACACACGTACACAGAAAGACAAGGGTTCATAGCAGAACTGCGACAAGACAGACAGGAGAAAGAACAGAGGCCCCGGAATTGAACCCTGTGGAACACCATACGTTCCGTTTTACATGATATATTTGATAGATTGTTTGCTCGACAGAGTTATTATGAAGTGATTAGAATAATGAAGAAATCACACGACATACCATCACAAAGAGTCACAAGTCGACTACTGAGCACACCAAATTTACTGCAGCGCAGATAGGCCAAGCAATGTAGCATGATCACCTGTAGCCAGTGTTGGGAATGTTACTTTTTTGAGCAAGTAACGACTAAGCAATTTGTCATTACTTGCTCAAAAAAGTAACCCATTGAATTACTTCATAATAAAAGTAACTCATTATCAGGCAAAGTAACGATTTTCTTTAAAAAAAAGTCTTATATCAATTTTTATTATTATTATTATTATTATTATTATTATACAAGGAATTCAAATGATGTCCAGGCTAGATAGGGTGTTTTTTAGTTTGATTACTCCATTTATGAAGAAAGTTATCCCAACCCCATTAGTTTAAACGTCATTATTCCCAACACAATATGACTGGATAGCCGATAGGCCAAGACTTTTGAAGCCGCGAGGCCGCCATATTGCTCCTCCCAAGAAACGTTTCTCGGCTTACGATCCTATACATTTACAGTATCGAAACTGGAGAAGACAGAGGAGGAAACTTGTATTTTAACTGTAATTCAACAAAAGATGCCTCTGCCAAATCTAATATTGAGGTCTAAGGAACTGAGCGATAAAAGAAAAAGGGGGGTCTTCAAAGCCCCCACCGCAGTCTACGTCAGCTGTATATGTCTAATCCGTACGTATACCGTATAGTTTATACAGTGGTCTGCTCGCGAGACAGGAGGAGCAAAATGGCCGCCCTGTCTGCTTCAACAGCTTTTGCACGGGCGTGTATGGGTTATCCAGTCATAGATTCAGATCAGTGACCGAAACCCCTGGGGTTTGATCGAACCCACGTTAAGAACCACTGACCTAGCAGTTACCACGTCTTGTCGTTCTAAGTTTGAATATCAGTTCCATATTTCTTTGATAGGCTCCAGTTCACAGGTCAAAGGGTTCGAAAAAGAATGGCTGGATCATCTAAAATGGCCGACATCTTTGTCTTCGGGTATGAAGGCATGTTACTAAGTGAAATTTGTGTTGGAGACTAAAAAATTTCAAAATAAAAGTGATTTGTATTTGTGCATGGAAGTACCATCAAAATGGCCGAAGAACAACAACGACGAAGAAAGAAAGCAATTTCAAGAGGGAAGCATGATATATACAAATACAATTAAAAAAAAGACACACGCATTATATTGGATGTTCCATTCGCCCATTCTTTCAACCAAAATGTCATATTTACATCATGGAAGCGGCGGAATACAGCACTGTACGTTAATTACATGGCAGTGTGTCCCCATAAGAACGATGACAATCCCACATCGAGCGTGCACGTAACGGCCGCAGCTGAAGACGCCTCTAAAAATACACACGCGTTGTACACACAGGGAATTTTTCTAGGGCATGCGAGTGTGAGACCCAAATGCTGCGGCGCTCCGGTAGCGGTTGGCGTCTAACAAGCCTCTCTCTCTCTCTCTCTCTCTCTCTCTCTCTCTCTCTCTCTCTCTCTCCGGCTGTATTATAACTCCAGCTATTAGTCATAGCCGCACGGTGCCAGCTCACCAGCTTGCACAGGCAGCCTGCATACGTCCTCCTGTAACGCAATCAAATACAATGCAGCACTTTCAATGCGTTTTTTTTTGGTGTCAGCGCTTCCGCTTCGATGACAGCCATTGTTCTGCGCTCATAATTAAGATGGATGCTTTTATGCATAGTAAGATATGTCCATATGCATATCGTACATACTATGATGGCGACTCTTCTTGCTGCTGTTCACGTCTGTATATGTTATGGAGGGAGTGCTTTGCCATAAAACGTATTTTAGCAAGCTTGCTCATGTTGCCTGGATTCTTGCTTGGTTTATATCAATGATGATTGTCTGTGATAGGGATGTTCAATACCACTTTTTTTTTTCAGAATGATACCAGTAAGAGTAATCAACTACATAAAATTTTGCCCAAAAACAATGGCAGATAATTTTTTAATTTTATTATTTATATTATCCATCCATCCATTTTCTTTACCGCTTAGTCCTCACAAGGGTCGTGGGGTGCTGGAGCCTATCCCAGCTGGCTTCGGGCAGTAGGCAGGTTAAACCCTGAACTGGTTGCCAACCAATCCAGGTCTTTATTTTATATATCATATTTATATGTAGATATTTATTTATTATATTATATATTTTATTTAATAATATAGTGTTTTCTTTAAAATTGCATGACATTAATGGCGATTTCTAGTTCCTGATCGTAAAAACGGCCACAAGGGGGTCACCGACACTGATATCGGCCGCTGTCATGAGTACGAATAGGCCTTATACCATACAATCGAAAATTAAGGGTTCGACTTTTCTGTCAAAGTAGAATTTCTAAATTGTTAAATAAATAACAATGAGATGTGCGATGTGTGTCCGTAACACAGTTCCCCTTCTTACAGTATTTTTACATGTAGCCCTCCTGTTGTGTTTGTTTCTTCACAATGTTCATTCGTATCATCCAAAAATATCACATAACACAATGCAATAAAAAAAAAAATATTAATTTTTTTTTTTAATTTATAATAATAAAAAATATAGATATATAATTTAAAAAAATACATATATATATTTTTTTAATTTTAAACTAAAATTTTAAATTTAAAAATGTAAATTTTTTAACAATTAAAAATAGAAAAAAACAACAACAAAAAACCAACAAAAAAACCAACATTTTCTCTATTTTGAGTAATTCTAATTCCCATTGAAAAAAAAGGTATACAAATGTGAAGGGGAGAAAAAAATCACAGTTTGACCACATAGCGTTGAATTGAACTAAGTTAATTTATGACAGTGATCGAATATGGTTTACAGAAGAATTACTGATCTGTAGTTACATGTTAAATTCTACAAATTAAAAGCAAATACATATTTTCTCTCTTCCTCTGACACATTCACTCGCAGGCAAACACCGACCCAAAATCTCCTCTCGCAGAGTGACAAGGCCATTATGTTAAAATGCTGGCACGACGGGAATTCCGTTTTCTCTTCAGTTAATTTCTCTCCCATCACATTTTCCCCTTCCCTTTTTCTTTCTCTCATTGCTTTTTGCTTAATTTGTCTCACCTCTAGCGGCTTCCATCCTGCTCCATCTCTCTACGCCTCATTATTCACCAATGAGCTCCCTCACGCGCACGTGTGTGTGTCAAGCAGCGACGCACACGCAATACAGACAGCGAGAGAGGAAGAGAAAATATCAAAGCCGCACACAACGAGAGCAACATGTGCAACGAGAGTCGCCGCACTCCAGCGATCAGAGCCAGTGCAAATAAACGGCACAACCGCACGCCGTCAGCTGACCGCTGCGGAGCTTACTTAACCCGCATACACACATGAGTGCTAATCTTGCTCTTTAAATACAAAAAAAAAATGAAATAAAGCAGGGCTTATCAAGCGGCTGGGCGGTGGGAGTGACACGGGGGAGTCGAGAGGAAGTGAGACCGAGGAGGAAAAAAAAAAAACGTGGAAAGCGGGGAGAGCGGGAGAAAGTCCAATCCTATTACAAAGAGACGTCTTGAGTTGAAATTGAAGGCATCTCTCGCTCCCTCCTCCTCATCCTTCCTCCTCGTCGCTCGCTCTTTCTCTCTGTCACTCCTCCCTTCCGAATCGTGATGAGGATTCAGGTCACGGCTCAAGCCAAATTCCGTACAGCACACACACACACAGCGTTGATTTTATTGTGGGGGAAAAAAAGTGCACAAGGCCGAGTGAGTTTGGACACACAAAGACACGCAGTGGCGGTGAAAGGAAAAGTGGGCGAGCAGGAAGGAAGGACAGACAGATGCTTGGTGCGTCCTCACGAGTCCGCAGAGGAAAACGGCTGGCTGCAGAGCATCCAGACTGTCCTGTCCTGTTCTGTCCTGTTCTTTGGAGCGCTCTGTGCCTTCGTGCAGCTGCTTCTGGTGCTGTACATTATATACGTTGTGTGCGTGCGGCGTATAAACATCGAGCCCCAACAACATTATGACCACTTGCGCAACGTAATGATCGACAATTAACAAGTATTGTGCTATTGTTTCGTTTTAAATGATACTGTTGTCTTGACAGCCAGCATGAGGACCAGCGTTTCGGGCTAGGATGGCTACTTGAGAGCGTCTCGTTGTTCACCATGAGTGCACTAGCATCACAAAGAGAAAAAACGCGAGGAAGGTTTTTTGATAAAAAAAAAAAAAAAAAAGTCAAAATTTAGGGTATTTGGCTGGCGTGGACACTAAAGAGTGCCTCGTTGTTGACCGTGAGTGTCCGCACAGAGAAAAATAGATGCGCAAGTCAGATTTGACACAATGGCATTGCAGTGGCACGGTCGCTTTAGAGTGGCTCGTTGTCACGGCATGAAAAAAACCCCACACAATAACACAGTGGCAACAAACTTTAACGGCCTATTTTTTAGTGGATCAAACAAGTGTTGGCCGAAGTAAGTAAGCAGAATTGATTTTGACATGTTGCAGTAGCTAAATTTGATTGACAGTTGCCCGGTGAGGTGTGGAAGCATTTGAGAGCAGAGAGAATGGCTTGATTTGTCACAATTTAGAAGCCTCATTTGACCCTCGGAAGGATAAACGGTTCCGAAAATGGTTGGACGAAGGCAATCTTTTTAAAGTTTTAAATTTGGCAGGGTTTTTAACTTTTCTCTCCGACATATTTACTGTATTTTCACCTTTCAGGGGCAAAATTATGATTTTTGGCCCAAAATGTTTTCTGAGGGGGGGAGAAAAACAATCACAATGAACAGGCCTTTGCTGAAAAGCAATAGAAATGTTAAAGGTTCAAATTCAATTTTTTCTGCTGTATGTTTATTTTTCTCGCAATCAGTGTTTTAAGTGGGCCGGAACACACAGGTACGGAGCGTCCAGGTACAGGTATGGAAGTCCTGCGCGCATCGCATCGCCATGCGCACGCTTAATCCAGATCCCGTATAGATCTGTGCTTGACGAGAGAAGCGCGCGTACGTCATTCAAGTCGGCCGCTGTAAAGGTGATGCTAGCGGCTAGCCCAATGCTAGCAGACCCGAGCGCGCGTGTACAACCAATAACTCTTGAGTTAAGAAAGTGAAATAAAAACGCTACCATGCTGTCCTGGCCCAAAGCTTTGAAAAGACCACGGACTCCGGGGCTGATACGGCACGGATGTTAAATAAAATAAAAACCTGTGCTACTCATGCTGAAGCGAGAAGTGAAGCCGGTGGCGGCCATCTTGCGTTGCCACTTTTCACGTTATTTTCTTCCTCTCCAGCGGAAACTTATTTTTTTTCCACTTTAGTAGTATAACAGTATTCCATCATTTCATCTCTTTCTACAAAATTTCATTCAGGATAACTAAGGGATTTATAAAAACCTGACCTTTAAATGACAAAAAGCAACTCAAATGTTAGATTTTTTATTCATTTGTTATCTTGTGAGGTAATTAACGGGTTAAAATTAACAATTGGCCACTCAAATCTCAGATAACAACATCAACCGTCAGGTAGGTCATCTTTTTTTTTTTTTTTAATCAGTTCTTCTGCCTTGGTGGAGGTCTACACACCACTAGGCTCCATCCTAGGTATTATCTGCGTGGTAATTGCTGCAACCAGCCAGCTGGGGGCAGCCTACTCAGTATGGGCCCCCCTTAAAGACAGCTTCTAATGACAGCAAGGAAATATCTCATTCCCTGTCTTACCACTTTTTTTTTTTCTCCATTTTTTTTTCAGGCTGCACTGCAGCAGTCTCAGAGCACTCTGGACTGGTCGATCCAGCAAAAGCCTTCCCACCTCATCCACGCATTCAGCACACTCGTCAGGGCGTGACAACAGGGCGAGTCAGTGAGCCACGCTATACTGTAGGTTTGAATTTCAAAGTCTGAGAGCGGAGAACGGGTGACGTCGGAAGAGTGGAAGGACGTACGCCGATTTTTTGTAATCCAGAGTTGAAATCGGCTGTGAAAAAGAGAAGACGAAGATAGAGCGAGCCGAGTGAGAGCGATGGGGGGGATGTTACAGCTCAATTAATGCTGGAACATGCAACGGCCGTGCTGCTCATGATGATGATGATGATGATGATGATGATGATGATGATGATGATGAGCATGAGGAAGACAGAGAGCGATAACAGGATGTTAAGAGGAAGCTGGAAGCGGCAGAAAGGGAGGAGGAGAGGAAATAAGAGTAGATAGCGTTCAATCTATTCATGATTCATTATTCCGCCGCGCAGCTCCTTGATGTCTCTCTTTGGGCCCCCTCGTTCCCGTTCCTCCACCCTCCGCTGCTTTCTTTTCCAGCTTCATCTCATTTCATCTCTTCTCAGAGGTCTTTATCAATCGCCGCTTAATCTCCATCCTTCCTGTTTGCGCTCCCCTCTTTCATCCCTTCAATTTATCTCCATCCTTTATACATTTTTTGTTCAGGATCATCTTTAGTTCCCCGGATGCGTCGGGTTTGCTTTTTTTTTTTTTTTTTTTTTTACATCTGACGTTTACATCAAAAGAAAATGGAACGAAATACAAAGACCCTTGTTCACCACGTTCATTGTTTTGAGGTTACTAATACGTCAGCTGTATTTACATTTGATCGTTTTATATACATGTGGCCGACAAGAGTACTGTAATTCTTACTTTACTGCTGCGCTAGCACGAATGAGTGATTTTTACATGAAAAAGTAAATATTGACAGAAAGTGTGGTACATTTCTAAGAAAGTTCCAAATTCAAATTTTACGAGACAAACGTTTTTATTTGTGAGAATTCAATAAATTTTTGGGAGGGGAAAAAAAGATGTATCTTTCGACAACAAAGGCAGAATGTTACATTAAAAAAATGGTAAGCTTTTTAAAACAAAGTCAGAATCTTACAATATTGTATAATTGAGGAAATGATCAGGCTAAGCGGCAAGCTAACAGCAACTTCAATGCCAATTCTGGAAAGTTACGGGCCCGTAACCACGGCAATACCACAACAACATGCTAACGGTTCGAGTCTTGCGGAAAAGAAGTGTCATGTTGCCTTCAAGGCCCACCTAGACTTGGAAACCATAGAACCCGTAAACCGCATACAATGGTTGCTAAAATATACACATAAAGTTACAAAATAAATACTATGAAAAACGAAAATAAGGAAGCAGTCTTGTGAGAATAAAATGATGTTTTTCAAGAACAAAAATTGTTTGACTAGCTTTAAAAAAAGTAATTATAATCTGATGAGAATATAAATCATAGTTTTACAATAATACAGTGGTAGTTGTATGATAAAAAAAAAGGTCAGTTTAAGTCAATCTTAATGCAATGTACCTTTTTTCCCCCCTTAATTACCTCATCTTTTTACAAGAATGAAATTTATTTATTCAAAGGAGGGATTGGGATGGATCCAAATCACAACAGATAAAAAAAAAAATCTGAATAAAGTAATAATCTTGGGAGAATAAAGAGGCTATTTATTCTCAATAATCTTGCTGTTCTAAGGGGGGGGGAATATTTTAAGAATAAAGGTGGGCTTTTTATGAGAAAATAATTCTACAGCGAAAAAAGTGTGCTCTTAACAGAATAAAAATTTGTGGCGAAGGCGATTTTTTTTTTTATTGTAATTTATCGCATGACTTCACTAGTTAACTCACGATTAATCACACATTTTATATCTGTTCTAAATGTACAATAACAAAAATTCTAGGTTTTCATACTGTTAACAAAAGTGGGAAAAAATGTTAAATTAATAGAAATAGTTTTTTGACGACGAATTTTTGACGTCTATAGCCGTCAATGGCAGTGAATGAGTTAATTCATTAAGAAGGGGTCTTTTTAATATATGATTTCTGCTGTCGCATCTCCCAAATTGGAGTTGCTGCGCATGTGACAGCGAGCCTGTGCGAGCGAAAATTCCTCATTTGACGGTGATTTATTTTGAAGCAGTAATATTCCTCAAAACAGCGACCGCATGCTGTTTCCTTTCAGCTGCGGTGCTTTTCGGAGGTTTATTTTCAATTCACAAACACACAAATCAATGCCAGATTTAAAAAAAGAAAAGAAAAAAAAAAAGGTCATAACTTACTCCACTTGGCAACAAGAAGAACACAATACAGCATGTGACTGTTTCGGTCCCTCAAGAGTTTTTTTTTTAAAGTTTTTTATGTGGTTTTACAAACCAAAGTTACGACCTTGTTTGGTTTTCCTCTCCCGACTCCCCTTTGGAGAATCTCGTTCCCTTGCGTTTCTCTGTCAATACTCGTGTGTGTGTGGTGTCAACTTTTGGAATCGATGCGAGTCATCCATCTGTCACCGCAATTGTGCATGTGTGGTGCTTTACTAAGTGCAAAAATCCCGCCATAAAAAGTCATTAATGGCTTTCCTGTTGTCAAACTTAGCCCATGTTTCTGGCTGCAGACCACAGAGGAGCTTGATTTTGTGAGAATACGGCGCAGCATGAAGCGCTTTAAAAGCGAGAGTCAAACGGAAATAAGTCATGAACATTTTTATGGTTAACCGCTTTATGTCCGGGCACACATATAAACCAACTTTATAAAAATGACTGTGGTACTGGACTTCGTCTTGTGAATGCCGCAAAACTTACAAGATTTTCAAGATAAAAAGCTGTTGATTTTTGGGGTAGCGATAGACCAATATATATTTTTTTAGGGCCAATACGATACTAAAAGGAGGCCGATAAACAATATTTACTTTTTGCGGCCGCGCTGTTTTGTGGATTTTTTTGTGTGTGCAATTTTGCATGCATTTTTTTACAGTAATGTACCTATTTTATCAAATTTATGATGGTTTGAACATTGCTCCCAAAAGTGTATAAATAAGTTCAATTTGTAATTTTTTAAGTGTCCCAAAGACATATTTATACGTTTTTTATGCTAGAGCATTGACAAGTGTATAATATGTGTGGTGAGGAGTTTTAGAGCCTTAAAAAAATTAATATATTAAATGTAAAATATAAAGCTAACTATTTCGCGGATTTCATTTATTGCGGGTATTTTTTGGAACCTAACCCCAGCGGGAAAACGAGAGAACACTGTACTTACTCTTACTATAAAGTAAATTAAAGAAAATATTAATGTCAAAATAAAAAGAATAGAAAAGAAAAACAAACTCCAACTATTAACAGTTATTTTTGCTGTTGAGTCTTTAAGTTTTCAGATTTGCAAAATGTTGATTTTTTTTTTTTAATCTTAAACAATAGACTTAGACATTTTTGTTTTAAAATTCTAACATAAAGTGCAAAAAGCTCTAAGGGTCAGATTGTCTTAAAAAGTTACATACAATTTTAGTAAATAACTCCCTATTGTTTTTGACAGTAAACAAAGTTTTCCAAAATTTAAAAAGATATAAAATGTAAAATTTATAACATGGTTTTAAATTGATCTATTTTCGGCCATCAGATTTTTTTTTAAAAGACCGAAGCCGATATTTGTCAAAATGCTGAATATCAGCACCAATAATCGGTCTATTCTTATTCTTTGGGAACCTCAGTTCAATAACAAATCGGTTTACAAACATATTTTCGCGACAAATATTGCTTGGGCTCACTAACTAAGCTTCCTGACGTCCATGTGGAACATTTATCAATTGCGCTTTCCATTACGCATTCACACTGCGCATCACGCAAGCAAGTCTTGCTAGGGTTTTAATTTATTTATGTAAATTATCCTCCAGTAACTCTCAAGAATGTGAAACCCTGTGGTGTCCACAGAGTTATTTTCTTTTTTTTTATTAATCGTCCGATGAATCAGAATCATATTCTGCCAAGTATCATAATAGTCATCAGTCTAAAAAAAAAAATCCATATCAGTACCTCATTTTATGTACTATATTAGCTAAGTATGTTCAAAAGCGCGATAGTTGTGCCGCATTCAAGCGCTGCAAGAATTGAGACGGAAAGTCACTGTTTAGATGTCGGTGCGCTACAATTACCTTAAGTGACAAATGACACCGTGATTACGGGGTAATAGTCGCGTGTGGGAGCTCTCGTTTGACTGCATTAGAATTTCACAAACACTCTTTTTTGAACGTCAAGCATCCTGGAACGTTACGTTGGTGCAGCAGTAATCGCTACATGCAAGGTAACTTCTTGTTCATTTATGTTGAAACTAATCGTGCACTAATTACATCTGACTGTATTCGGTAAAAAAAATAAAAATAATAATAATGTGTTGGCTAATTTGCAGACCTCATTTAAATATATGGAGGCGTTGAACAAAAATCACAAAAATAACCCCTCCCGCCCACACAAAATGACAAAGTGGCTTTTGTTTGTTTGAGTGTGTAAAATAAAAACAATGACCTCCTCCCGCCTACTCTGTAAATGCACGCGCACAAACAAATACACGCATAGCGGTCGGGAGCAATGTTCCTGCTCCACGAGCAACCCAACAGTGTTAACTCATTCACTCGCAGCCATTTTCACTGAAGCAACCCCCTTCGCTCCCGGCCGGTTTACCGGATTTTGACTGATTTTGCAAGGCCCACAGAATATTGTGGGTTTTTTTCATCATTATTCACAAAATCTGTTTAGAACTGTGGGGAAATCAGCTTGTTTTCCACATGGCCCGGGTTGATCTCTTATACTCTGCTGCCACCGGCTGGCCGTTTTTGTAATAACCACCATTGCTTCAAGCATTCTTTTCTGTTCAGAGGCTGCGTCAAATCCTTCTGTATGCTCTCGCATTTAAAAACAAAAACAACAACAACGTAAAAATATGTCTTTGGGACGCTTAAAAACATTCAACATTGAACTTATTTATACATTTTTGGGGAGCAAATGAGTTAAAAAGAAAAGTTTAGACTCTCTTACCTGTTTGTGCATCTCAATGTTGAGTCCGTAGGACATTTCATAGTACTGCGAAGACAAACACAAATGACAGAAAAATGGTTTCGTTGTTTTCATTTGATTTGAATGTAATCGCTCATCTACATACTATAAGACAAACAACTACTGGTGATTGCTATTTATTACCACAATGTGGTCATTAATGCCTTTTCTTTTCAAACCTTCTCATATGATTTCCAACTTGAGTCTGGTTGCAACAGAAAATGCGTCTCCCACGCTCATCAGGACTTCGCGTGTGTCAATACCAGTCATCGTAACCGGGTTCACGCGTGCTGACTAAATGCCTCCCGCGCCGCGTGTGCGGCGTGTCGGCGCGGATCCGACGCCGTGACAAAGTCAGCCTCCGCTGCTGGATGAACAATGTGTGACTGATGAGAGTCTCTCCGTTTCCTCTCCTCTATTATTCCCGTCCTGCTACTCAGGCGGGTCATGGCGGTCTTTGGAAGCTAAAAGAGGTTTTCATTCTGTCCCATTTGCATAATGTTGAAGAAATAATATGGTCGGCCCAAAAAAGTTGAACAGTGATACCTGAAATACTCAAAAGACTTGCCAATGATGTTCCCAGTTGGCATATTTGTCGCACCCATAACCTCCAAAAATGCTCTGAGGAGGACCTCTTGTAATGTTTTAGCCTCAAAGCCAGTTCCACTTAGCAAATAAAATTTTTGGTTCATATCAACAGTGATAAGACCCAGACAAAAGTTTTGTTTGTAGCGGCCATTTTAGGGTCTTTGTCAAGGGCCCCATTTATTGACTGTACATCGATTTTGGCAACAAAGACTTTCCTTAACACTTCGCTTTTCAGCCACAGCTACATTTCCAATGTTACAATAAATATAGTTGAGTATTTTTCTTTAAAACGCAATTATATGTTCAGATATAAAAAGTCAACACACCCCTGTTCAAATGCCAAGTTTTTATGATACAAAATGAGACCAAGAAGAAATTGTTCTGCCATGAATGTAACCTCCAACTTGTAACTAAAAAATAATAATCTTTTTAAGAGAGGAAGAAGAACTAAAGAACTGAAATAATGAGGTTGCACAAGTGTGCACACCCTCTTGCTAGGACGTGGCTGTGTTCAGATATAAAAAGTCAAATTTAAACGAATGTGAAATGGGAGTCAGAAGACACCTGCTACTATCTGAAGTCCCTCTTATTAACCCCAATTGATTTCAGAAGTTCTAGTAGGCTTTTCGTGACATTTTTGTTTATCTGGCGGAAGTGTCAAAGTTTTGTGCTAATTGGCTGCTTTTCTGAACTACTCAAAATTTCAAATAACTTGTACAGGTTATAGGTCACATTAACGGTGGAACGTTTTTTTACATGATTTATCCTGGTCTCTTTTTTAATATGACAAAATCTGGCTTTTGAATATGGGTGTGTAGACTTTTTATATACTTTCCCATTCAGTTGTGAGAAGAGCAAGGGCTCATTATAGTTGCAATCCCAGAAGATAATACATAAAATTGGCTGTCAAACAGAACAAACTCTCATCTAAACTTGAGCTAGCTAGCGAGCGAGCTTTCCTTAATTTCTTTGTCCCTCTTGCCAATTATCCTTTCACTTTTTTGTTGTATACGTCTCTCGAGTCATCCTCAGGTGTTCTTAGTTTTTCAGTCGACGGCACTCTTTATCATCTCTGCCAATCTTCTGTTTCATTTGCTAACTTTGAATGCGTTCTCTCTCACCCTTGTCGAGCGCAGTTGCGTACTTAACCTTCTCTTGCCATCGCTCTCACAGCCACGCCGGCGCAAAAAAAAAAAAAAACACAATGCAAAGCATCTCGGAATCTCTTTCACGTATGGAAACGCGCACTTCACACATCGCGCCTGACAACTCAAAGCTATTAAATCGCTCGCCGAGTCGCGTCAACATAAAAGGCGCGTGTGTGACGTCTCACTTTGTAGAATCCCTTTCACCCTGACGCCATCTTTCATCAGCCTCTCCTTCACCTTGCCATCATTACCGCCACCTCGCTCTTTAACTCAATTCCTGTCTGTCTGTGCTTATTAATTCTCTCTGCGTCTACTCCGTCAGCCTCTTCACTTCTGCTACGGTGCTACGCTCAACTCTCACTCAGGCCATCTTGTCAGGCACGCTTTCATCCGGCCGGCCGTTTTTTTTTTTTTGGGATCGCTTATCCTCAGTAGAACCAGTGTCTTTTTTGAAAATAGGAAAATATTATTTACTCTTAAGCAAACTGCATGTGAGGTAACTAGAAGGGAGACACTTGAGCGCTGCTACCGGGAATTCACTGTGGAAGATGCGAGTGTGTGAATGAGCGTGAATGCTTGTCTGTCTATAGGTCAAATTTAAGAGGACAAAAGTGCTATAATATATATATATATATAATGGATGGCTGTAAAGCTCGCTGGACGTCTTCAGTGATTGTTTGGCCTTGGCGGAGGTTCACGCTCTTACTCAGTGTCATTCAACTTGTGTTCTATATCCAAAGCCAGGGCTGAAAAGATTCATCGAATGACTGCAATTATGTTGGCAACTGCTGCGATTACTCAAGTAATCGATAGGATAATCGATGATCTAATCTCAAATGATTCGTTTGTGCCAGTTAGCCAGTTACCAGCCATCCGCTAACCATTTCATTTACTGACACCCACATCACTCACCAGATTTTGATGTCATTACTTGATTAATCCATGGGATAACTGGTAGGATAATCAATTTGATAAATATTTGATAGTTGCAGCCTTAGAGAAAATATAATATTTGGGATGTATGAATTCCCTTTTCCAAGATCTGCCATTGCGACGATCTATTCTGGAAACCACTTAGCTTCTTGGCTAATATAGCTGCAGCTACATCTGTTGCTTTAGCTAAGGATGGGTATTTGGCTAAGTTTCACACAGGTGGAACATTAACAATCATTGAGTTTTTTGCTTTTATTATATTCTGAATCACTCCAAATGTTCTGAACTCCTGCTTCTTCGGCAATGTTGTATTGAGCAGAGTAATATAGATTATAGTTGTACCATAAGACAAATGTAGCTCAGCTTCACATATCTGACGTCACACAGATAAGACGACCGAGTGAATCAAGAGCGACGTCATTGGTGGCCGCCAAGCAGTGGACTCCATTTTGACAATGAAAAGGATTCTATCAATTCAATGTCAAATTTACAGAGACGACGACTTGCTTTTGAACTGCCATCTTGAGCAAGAAGCTTCCACTTCTTCGCATATACAACAGGTGTGCAACAATATGGAAAGGAATGCATAAGGGCAAAGCTGGTGCGTTCTGTTCAAGGCAGTGCTTGGATTGGCGGCGGCAACACTCAAGAAGCCTTGACAGACGTGCACGCGTGAAAGCCCAGAGAGTGAAAAGAAGGATGCTCAGCTCACTTCTGTCACATTCCCTTGAAACTGTTTAATTAAAAAATACCATTCAGTGCATTCCAAAAGCTCTGGGACGGAAGCTTCTGTGATGCGCTCATGAAAATAAAATCAAGGCAAACGTAAGTGACATGTATTTTTATCCTAAACTGTTTTTTTTTTCTTTTGCCCGAATACCGGAGTACATGACCCTGAAAAACAGGATATGGATGGTTAAAGGAAGGCATAACTTTAACTTTGAAATTGCTAATGATGGTAAATGAACAGGATCTAATATTTATTGTAAAGGACTATTGAATATAATAATTACTTGGTAGCTGAAATGACAGTTTTGCCTTTTTTAATAGGTTTATCCTCACTTAAACTGCCACCATCCCCCCATCACGTCCCATTATATAATCCCCGTGGTGATTCGCACCACTCCGCACCACATACGAGTACTACCACGTATGTGTTTATGTAGACGATTGACACAGCAAGAGTGCGCGCGCGCGTGTGCACAACAGACGGTCAATAAGCCAATTGGCTAACATCATTAAGTAGGAACAGTCCACTTGGCTTGATGCTAACAACCGACACAAAACACTAGCAGAATTTCTTAACATTTTATTTAGGAATGTCATTAATGTCATTAGTCTGATTCTGTGTGAACAAGCACACCGAGGTGGCAATTTCCCGCAGTGTCACCTATGGCAAAATTCAATTTGTTAAATACCAACAAAAAACACATTTCACACAATTTTGTTCATTCCCAATTTGTAATTTTTCATATTTCGGATGATCTCATGGCTGATTTGGGAGTAATCACAAGAAGGAGTCATGCCATACAGTGTCACCTATGGCAAAACTCCTTTCAGCTTTGTCATTTCAACTCACAAATTTCAAAATGAGCGCAGTGATTTGCTTTCTGTAACTCAGAAATTAACATTTGTATGCCTCTTCCACTAACACTTCCAATTCCATCACTACAAACTTCATTTTGCTTTTCCAAATATCCTGTGGTGAAAATATCCCCAATATCCCGATATTAAATTGACCAATGTTTATTTAGCCCTTCGTTCTGTTGCGGTCTGGAGGTAGCGTTTGCTCATTTGTCCCCGTCCAGCAGTTCGCACCCTCAGGACATTGAGGAAATTCCTGTCATCTCTCGCTTTCATATATTCTGCAAAGAAAGCCAGCGCTTTAAAAGGATCTTTTCAAGTGTTAAGTTGGTTTATCGAAAGGGGATGTTGATGTTTGTGTACCACAAACGTCTCGTGCTAGTGGCACGTCTGGATTCATAAAACATGGCGTGCGGGAGTGCCGTTTACACACGTGTGAGTGCAATGTGTGTGTGTGTGGGGGGGGGGGGGGGGGGGCAAGCGTGTGTGTAAAAGCCTTTGCAAATGCATTGTTCTTCGCCGTCTCTTGGGTGTGCTTGTCTCGCTCATCTAGCCGCCCACTCACACACACACACACACACACGTACACTGACAGCATGTTAAATCATTTATTAGAGGGCTGGTCTTCGGCGCAGCGGAGGTCAGGTTAGCAAGCTGCGAGCGAGGACTGCATCGGCACCTCTTGCCGGCCGTTTCATCACAGCCAGAGTCAATACAACCGCGACACGGAGGTAAGCGGGAATTTGAAGGGAGACCTTGAGTCTGTGTTTTTTGTCTTTTTCTTAATCCTTTATTCCCGCCTTGTTTCGAGACTCGTCAGACTGTTTTAAGGCTCTTAAACACGAATCCCTCCCCTGCATCTGGCCCTCTTAAATCCTGAGAACTTAAAAGTCCCACTCTTGGAAGGGAATAGCAATCCCCACAAATCTCTTCCAAACTGTTGGGAAGCAGTTTTATACGACCATCCTTCAGCTCTTTTGCATCATCATTCATCACTTTTTATTTGATTTGATATTTGCTCCGGGGCAGAAGAAATTATTTTATGATGGGTTTTGAGTAGGTATTCTGTTCCGTCGATTATTTTCCATATTAGGCAAACATGTTATTTGACAGCAGCGTCCCCCCCCCCCCCCCCCCCAGTGTTTTATAAGCCAGGCTATCGTTTGTGCTCGTTTTTGCCCGCGCAAACCTTTTAACAGCTGAGCTCAACCACATTCTCATTCACTGACTCCCACATCACTCACCAGGCCAGGTTCCACCTTACAAAGCCACACACACTCAAAGTCACATATAAAATAGTGGACATTCACATTTTATTGTTTAACTCATTCACTCAGCCATTTTCACTGAAGTAACCCCCTTCACTCCCGGCTTCGAACCTACCAAAAGAAAGATTATAGTCTCTTCTTTCATCGGGAAAAAAAGTATATTTCTATCTGTTTTTCCGTTATACAGCAATTAGCATTAGAATATAGCTAAGTTTAATCATTATTCACATTCCTGCTGAAAACACTGACAAAAAGAGCTTGTTGCAACATGGCCCTGGCTGATCTCTTATACTCTGCTGCCAACTGCTGGCCGTTTTATTAAATAACTACCATTGCTTTAAGCTACCTCTTCATGTCAGAACTGGATTTTGACTGATTTTGCAAGGCCCACAGAATATTGTGTTCTATTGCTATAAAAACATGGAACCTACCAAAATAAAGATTAGAGTATTTGCTTTCATCAGGAAAAAAAAGTATATTTCTATCCATTTTCCCAGTTATACAGCAATTAGCATTAGAATATAGCTAAATTGAATCGTTATTCACAAATCTGCATAGAACTTTGGGTAAATCAGCTTGTTTTCCACATGGCCCTGGTTGATCTCTTTTGCTCTGGTGCCACCTGCTGGCCGTTTCTGACCAATTCTTCAACCGTGTGTGTCATTCTGAATTTGACAGGGGATAAATGTGGTAGTATACACGCATCAAACATACATGCCACATAACACAAGCAGAGATCGAATACTACAACCTGGTCAAGTATTTGAAAAGTACTATAATTCTAACCATACATTTAATGAATGTATTTCAGGCAGAGCCAGAAACTATTACTAAACGTTCGGTCTATTTGTGAGGAATCTAAATTACAAGCGAATCAAGGACAAGAGAGCAGCTTGTTGACGCCAAACACTTTTATGTGATCATAAGGTAATGTCTCATTTGTTTGGTGCCTTCGACAACACACGCAAAGGCAACTCGGTTTAATCTAGTCGCTATTTTCATTTCAGAATTTTGATGAAACGATATTTTGTCTCCACAGCACGGCCGATTAATAACAGCGGACTCCTGCAGAGCTTTTGGTTCTCTCCGACACACACACACAAACACACACACACTTAATGTGATTATGCACTGTGAGCTGTCAACTTTTGATGCTGTTTTTTGGGGCCATTAATATTGTGATATTTATCAGAACAAACACAGTTTTTTTTCATCTTAACTCATTCACTGCCATTGATGTCAAAAATTCATTTGAACTATTTCTATTAGTTTCACATTTTTTCCACTTTTGTAAACAAGAGTATGAAAACCTAGATTTTTTTTATTGTACATTTGAACAGATATAAAATTTGTGAGTTAACTCGTGAAGTCATGCAATTAATTAAGATTTTTTAAAAAATCATCGCCTGACGCGATAAAAAGAAAGGAAAAGATTATTAAAAATTAGGAGCGTCAGGCGATTTTTTTTAATCGTAATTAATTACATGACTTCATGAGTTAACTCACGATTAATCACAAATTTTATATCTGTTCAAATGTACAATAAAAAAATCTAGGTTTTTATACTCTTCTTAACAAAAGTTTAAAAAAAAATTAAACTAAGAAATAGTTAAAATTCATATTTGACGTCTATAACCGTCAATGGCAGTGAATGAGTTCATTTTCTCCATCCATTAGCAGGCAGAAATAGTGTGGTTTTACTGCCTCATATTTTCAGTGTATTCATAAAAGTATTCAAAACGCTAGACGTATTCCATATTTTGTTAGGTAGAGCCTTATTCAAAAATGCGATAAATGCGGGTGTGCAAGGGACCCTTTTTTAACACCACCAAGTATTCTTTTTTCCTTTAACAAACAACACGTCAAAAAGTTAAAGGGTAGACATGTCTTCAAAGTGGAAGTCAACCTTCAACATTTCTTGACAATAATATGTTATATGTGACCTCACTAGTTTAAACATGACATTGTGATTAATATTACATTTGTGGAATATGAGGTATGAAGCAAAATCCAGCCGTTTTTATCCATCTTAGGGGGCGGCCATTTTGCCACTTGCTGGTTTCATTTTTACATTTCACATTTGTTGCTTTCATGGAGTCGCATCGCATCGGACTTTATGAATAAAAAAAAGCTGTCTTTTCGTAACATCGTATTTATATGCGATGCGTGCGTTGATTATGATATTTGTTTATTTATTTTTTGCTTTCTTAAGACCTTGACAGCCTTTCTCGCTTGCCATTGAGGAAAATGCACAACTGAGAGCAGTTTATCTTTCCCTGCGGCAACTGTTTATTTGGGAGACGTATGGAAGACTACAAATCAGCAAGAGAATGAAGAACATACAGACGAGAAAATCTTTGCGTTTCCCATCAAAAAGATAAAGACGTGGCTGATGCCGTTTGAGCAGTCAAATTTTAGTGACGTGCGAACACGACGGCAACCAAAATAATGCCTGATGTCATCCTGCTCGCAGCGCCTCGGCGTAGTATGTAGAGATCCTAAAACTGATGAATAGTAATGGTAGGAGCAGTGCGGCGTGGCGAGCAGAGCAGTAAAAAAAACGTAACCTGACCACACACACACACACACCCCGGATGTAAATGGGCCTCAGTGTGGATGACAGGCCTAACAAGCTAAATATAGCCTTCTGGGTTATCTCCTCTGTGGGCACAGCCAGTCCGTTGTTGCTTCAGATTATTTACGTGTCTGTGCATATATACGCACACACACATTACCTCGCTATCTTTCTCCATTTTCTTTTCATCCATCTATCTATCTACCCATCCGCAACTCTCTTTTTTCCCCCAGTCTGACACTGAGTGATTTTTCTCTCAAGCCATCTTTGCCTTTGAGCCTCAATATCCCTCCACTGCCTCCGCCTCCCTTCCTCTTCACGCTGACTGTCATCTCTGAACCCTGCCTGGGAAGCATCGCGCCACGGTCGTTGTAACGGTGGGACCGTTTTACAAATAAAACAGCCTGGCTAACCCTTATGGGCAACAAAACAAATATATATATATATATATATATATATAAAAAAAAAGATAAAGTAAATAAATAAATAAATCATATATATATATATATATATATATAATTAACTCATTCACTGCCATTGACGGCTATTGACGTCAATGGCAGTGAATGAGTTCAAAATATATATATATTTAATTTTATTATTTAAAAATAATATTTTAATGGTTAAAAATTAATTTTGGGTTGCATCCATTTCTTTTAATTGGCTCTAGTTTTTGAGAAATTTATATTTTTTGACAATTTACTCATTTACTCCCCAAAAACTTTCAAATACGTTCTATTTTAAACGTTTTAAGTGTCCCAAAGACGTATTTATATTTATAAAGTTGTTTAAAATTTCTTGGCATTAAACTGTGTTTTAGTTATAAATTTCTATTGTGCAAGGTGGTCATCATTAACTCATTCACTGCCAATGACGGCTATAGACGTCCAAAATTAATTTTAACTATTTCTATTAGTTTAACATTTTTTCCCACTTTTGTTAACAAGAGTATGAAAACCTAGGAAAAAATATTGTTTATTTAGAACAGATGTAAAATTTGTGATTAATCGTGAGTTAACTATTGAAGTCATGCGATTGATTACGCTTAAAAATTTTAATCGCCTGACGCCCTTAATTTTTAATCATCTTTTCTCTTTTTAAATTGCGTCAGGCGCTTACAAATTTTAATTGTAATTAATCGCATGACTTCAATAGTTAACTCACGATTAATCACAAACGTAAAATCTGTTCTAAATGTACAATAGATAAAAAATCGACGTTAAAAATAAATAAATTTTTGACGCCTATAGCCGTCAATGGCAGTGAATGAGTTAATAATAGGGAAGGGAGAGTGCCGATACCAGGTATCGTATCGGGCTGATACCAGACGTTTTTTCAAGGTATCATAACCATGAATGAGATAACGAGGACAAGCTCTCTAGAAAACCGAGGGATTTTACTGCCATATATATTTTTATGTCTGGATTATTTGTTTCTCACCCTGCATTTATTTGTACATTCTTTCATTCTTGCCTTTCCATCTGCGTATCTATCAATCCCAGCTTAAAGTCCTGATCCGGCCTGCCCTCCCAGGTTTATGAAAGGCGAGCAGCTTTGCAGACGCCACATATGAAATTGTGCTCGGCTCTGCGTGGATTTCGCACCACAGACAAAGGCTTACAATACATGTGAGCCTTTAGTCGCACGCAGACGCCGACAAAGAGGAGCTCATGCTGCTCGACGAGTATAAAAATAAAATAAAATAAAAACAGTGAGGGGGAAATGGAGAAACATACTTTTTGAGAGGTTTGCAAGATAAAAAAGCCAGCTCAGATCTTTTCATCACTGTCATTACCACGGCAACCATTGATCACCTTTTTTAATGGTTCACTCAGAAATGTGACTATTCTGCTTTCTGAACGGGAATACGAAGACAAACAGGTGAATTGGACCTTGTGCCATCTAGTGGACGAGCAGTTAACGCCACCACGTCTAATGCATTTAAGTGCGGCAACAACGTTCCTAAGAGTAGACTCACCATGATGTAGTGCCGCTGCATCTCGGTCTTCTCGCTGGCCAGCTTCTCACACTCCAGCTTGAGGCTGCAACAAGGACACACACAAGGATATGCAAATGAGACGGTTAACAGCAATCTGCCGACATTCGTGGGGCATCGGGACCAATTATGGACCATACAAAATGACCCCATTTTTTGACCCAAGTGAAGGATCTGACCAATATTTATGAGTTGTTTTGCACTAAAAGACCCATTTCTTGACTCAAAGTTGGGTCAAATTGACCCAAGTAGAGGATCGGCCCATTTTTTACCCATAGTTTTTAGAGTGTAGGGGAATGTGATGAAGTGAAAGACCAAAAGACCATCCCTCTTAACTCATTCACTGCCATTGACGGCTATAAACGTCAAAAATTCATTTGAACTGTTTCTATTAGTTTAAAATTGTTTCCACTTTTGTTAACAATTGTATGAAACCCATAATTGTTTTATTGTACATTAAGAACAGATATGAAATTTGTGATTAATCGCGAGTTAACTAGTGAATCATGTGATTAATTACGATTGTAAACTTTAATCGCCTGACGCCCCGAATTTTTTATCATTTTTTCTTCTTTTTTTTTTTGATTATTCACTGCCATTGACGGGTATATACGTAAAAAATTCATTTGAACTATTTCTATTTCACATTTTTTCCCACTTTTGTTAACAAGAGTATGAAAACCTAGAATATTTTTATTGTACATTTAGAACAGATATGAAATTTGTGATTAATCGTGAGTTAACTAGTGAATCATGTGATTAATTCAGATTATAAACTGTAATCGCCTGCCGCCCAGAATTTTTTATAATCTTTTCTTCTTTTTTTTTATTTATTATTCACTGCCATTGACGGCTATAAACGTCAAAAATTCATTTTAACTATTTATATTAGTTTAACATTTTTTTTCCCACTTTTGTTAACAAGAATATGAAAACCTAGATTTTTTTTAATTATATATATACACATTTAGAACAGATGTCAAATTTGTGATTAATCGTGAGTTAACTAGTGAAGTCATGCGATTAATTACAATAAAAAAATGTAATCGCCTATTGCCTTTAAGTTTTAATCATTGTTTTTTTATTTTTTTTTATTTATGGCAGTAAATGAGGCCTGATTTGATCCTAACTGGACCGCTTCGTAGAAAATTCTGCCACAACAAGCTTGTCAAGCCTTGGAAATCATTTCTTAACCAACATATTTATGGTCTGACAAAAGTCCAAATGTAAAGAAATTGAGAAGGAAAGACGACCTCACGTATAATTCAGCAGTTCATTTTTTTTTTAAATACTTGACAGATGTCGTACACATGCTTCCATACCTGTGATACTGAGCCTGGAGGAACTGGAATTCCTCCTTGATGCGGTCCAGAGTTTCCAGGACGGTGAACTTGAAAGACTGGCCAGGTTGCAAGGGGACCTTGACGGACGGGAGAGAAGGGACAGACGTGAAGACGGGATGAAAGACAGACGTCGAGCTGTGCACGCGTGCGACTCGATAAAACACAGTAAGTGCATGTGCGCGGCCCCGTACCCTCTGGCGTGTGTGCGTTAGCGCGCGTTTGTGCGTGCGTACGCGCGCGCGGGAGACACCAAGATGAAAGTGAGGAAAGGTCACTTCCTCTTCCCACACATCATAAAGCGCTGTCCTCCGCTAATGACTCTTCCTCCTTCCCTCTTCTTTGCCCTCCCTCACGCTCTTCCACATTAGCATCCTCCCCACTTTCTTGGCGGCGCGCTAATGTATTCGAGCCTACAAAGAGCTGCGGCGGGAGGTAACGTCATTAGAATAACTTACAGCCAAATCAAGGCACCTGCTAAAAGCTAAACAAGGAGCAAGAGAACAAAACGGCTCTCAGGGGACCAGCCGTCGTCCTCCACATTTGTCACGACGGCACGGGATCTTTTAGATGCCGTTTCCCAAAATGAGCGTCCATATTCTGTGCGTTCAAGGAGGAGGGAGGGAGCGAGTGTGTGTGTGTGTGTGTGTGGGGGGGGGGGGGTGTTGGGGGTCACACTGTCCATCTGAAATGCCTTTTCCAGTTTTTCCCGTCTGTCCATTCACACACACACTCAATACCACCAATGGTTGACTGCTGCCATGCCAGGTCCACTGGGAGCAAACCGGGGTTCAAAGGTGGCAACTGCATCTCATACACAACAACAACTTCACACTTTTGCAATTCGATAATACATCTGCCGTCAAAAGGCTAATTTCACGCCCCTTTAAATGAATTGACAGAAAATAAGCAAATTACTCACGAAGACCAAGTACAAATCCGTCCGTCCATTCGAACCCATCGGCACGACGCGAGGGTTTATTACGCCCTCACGGGGAGCTGCCCGCAACCAGCGCGAAAAGATTGGCGGTTTCAGTGGCGAGCTCCATTAGTCTAGACAAGCACAATTCAATTCGATTTCAATTAGTCCGACGGCGGAGGTCAGAGATGGGGCGGGATTCCCCCCCCCCCCCCCCCCCCCCCCCAGTAATTAATCCAGCAGAGCCGAGCTGAGCCCAGCTAAAGTGAGCCGAGCGCGGGCAAAAAGTACGCTAACTTGTTGTGCGTGTGAGGGATGCGCGGCGGCCATCTTATGTTGCCATTCACTAAGTGAGCCAAACTTGAACACAATGATTTCTCTGTGGCTTTTTTTTTTTAACATTATTTTTTCTGTCTCTACAGCGAAAAAATGCTATTCTTGCTGGAGGTCATTTAAGCAAAGTTGAAGTGAGATCAAAGGAACCCGAGGGGAAGGAAAACATGTGCGACATTGACAAAAAAATGGAGGCGTCCGTGGCGTATGTAGGCCACAGCAAACATTTGTTGTTGAAGTTGAGTGCGCGAGTGTGTCGGGTCTCTCCTGCGCCGTGACAGATGGCCACGCAGACTGTTTGGGGGTTCGATAGGCTGTCACGAAGGGCCGAGGGGAAAAAAAACAGCCTCTCGTCTAACGTGAGTGTGTGTGCGGAGAGAGAGAGAGAGAGAGAGAGAGAGAGAGAGAGAGAGAGAGAGAGAGAGAGAGAGAGAGAGAGAGAGAGAGAGAGAGATGCAGCCATCCTAGAGAATCAGATACCAAAAACTGATCCTGTTAATCTCGGAGGTAGATGTGAAAGAAGGGAGGGGGAAGGGAGGGGTTTAACACCCAACCCAGCCATCCATACACACGTACACACGTACACACACACACACACACACACACACCATGCGGGACAGCAGTCAATCACAATTTGGACGAGCTGGCACAAGCAAAGCAGGGAATTAGGGAGGATTATCTATGGCGAGCGGAGAGGGGGGAGAGGTAAACAAGAGGAGGGTGGGGGAGGTCTGTTTTGACTCCATCACATAACAAGATGGAGGCGGAGCTCGCCCCTCGCCATCGTTATATATGACTGCTAATGGGCTGCTTGATGGGCTGATTCGGAATAAAAGTCAAAAAGTTTTGAAAATGGCCGAACTGTCGCAGTGTTGATGTCAGGTGATTTTTTTCTCTCTACCTTTTGTCTTCCATTTTGGGATTTTTTGTTTTGTTTTTTTGTGTGATTTTTCATACTTAATCGTTCATACATTTTTCAACTTTTCTGCCTTACTGTCAAATTTTGGTCATTAGGGTAATTTTCTGCATCGCTTTTTCCTTTTTTGGACATTCTATGGCTATTTGGGACTTTTTTACTGCCTTTTTGCTATAAATTTTCTGACATTTTTGAAAATTTTGTAGACATTTTAGGGTAATTTTCCGGAATTCTTGTTTTGTTTTTGCGCATTTTATGATTACTTTTTGAACCTTTTTTTTTTCACTGCCTTTTTTTATTCAAATCTCTGATATTTTTGGAAATTTTAGGGACACGTTAGGGTAATTTTCTGCATCTCTTCTTCCCTTTTTGGACATTTTATGGCAATTTTTTGACTTTTTTTCTGCCTTTTTGCTATCAATTTTCTGATATTTTTTGAGAAAAAAAATTGGGTAATTTTCAGGAATTCTTATTTTGATTTTGCATTGCTACTTTTTGAACATTTTCTTTTCAGCCTTTTTTTTATATTCAATTTTCTGATAGTTTTGGCATTTTCATGGACATTTTATGCAAATTTTCTGCTTTTCCTCTTCCCTTTTGGACATTTTATGGTCACTTTTTGGACATTTTTAGGTATTTAAAAAAATATATATTTCATTTACCTTTTTATCTCTCTTTTTCTGATGATTTAAACATTTGGATTCTGACAGTTTTTAATATGTATTTATTTTTATTTAATCATTAATCCATTCAAAAAGTATTTTATTTAAAAAAAATAAAAATACAATTATGTAAAAAATAATGAATAATTTCTTATAATATAGATATATATAGAATTTTTTTTTTTATCCATCTGGTAGCTGACCTCAGCACATTTTGTTTCACATTCTGCCTAAAAACATTGTCTTTTGTAACACTGAACTTCTGCTCAAATCAGGGTTTTTTTTCTTCCACCATTAGAAATGTGAGCTCAAGTGCGGAACAGAGGCTCATCTGCGAGTGATTGGGTAAGAAATAATTCGATCTGTCTTCTCGTCTTCCATCCCTCCCGCCGTTTAGCCTCTGGTGCAGTCTACCAAGGCGGAGTGTTATTGGGCATGCCTGCGCAGGAAGGCATCGTCCCCTTCCACACCGTCATTCTTTATTTCTTTATTTATTTTCGCTCTTCATTTTGTATGAGGCCGTCTCTGAGACAAGCAGAGACACGTTCAGATAGAGCATGAAATAATCATTGGCTGATGAAATATTTAGTGGCAAAAGACACATGAATAGATGAGAAATGCCAAGTGTTGAGCGTCTGCAGCTCGCTGCTTTTTGGACTGAAGGACGGATATGTTGGAATTTCAGGCGCGTTGGATCGCATTGGGTTATGTTCGTTCGAACACAGTGAGCTAGTCTGGAAATGTATTTGGAGGTTCAACAACTTTCATTTTGAAAATTAGCAGACCCTTTTTTGTTAGACTGATTAACTCATTCACTGCCATTGACGGCTATAGACGTCAAAAATTCATTTGAACTATTTCTATTAGTTTCACATTTTTTTCCACTTTTGTTAAACAAGAGTATGAAAACCTAGAATTTTTTTATTGTGAGTTAACTATTAAAGTCATGCGATTAATTACAATTAAAAAAATATATCGTCTGGCACCCCTAATTTTTAATAATCTTTTCTTCTTTTTTTTATTAGGGACATCAGGCGAATAATTTTTTTTCTAATTATAATTAATCACATGACTTCACTAGTTAACTCACGATTAATCACAAATGTTATATCTGTTCTAAATGTACAGTAAAAAAAAAATCTAGGTTTTCATACTCTTGTTAACAAAAGTGAAAATTTTGGCATCTATAGCCGTCAATGGCAGTGAATGAGTTAATTTATTTATTATTAATATGACTACAGCTTACTGAGCAATTGTAACCGTCTTATTGTGCACACATTTATGTAATATAATACCCACTGGTGGCGCGCACACCAGAACGAGCAGCACAGTGTATTAAAGCATGAAATTATGATGTTTAATTACTGACTGGATGGGTGAGTATCGATACCAGATATTGTATTGTGGCGAAATTAGAAGAATATAAAATTGCTATTAATTCCATGTAATTTTAAGGGGGAAAATGCTATATTAGGATTCATAGGTCTTTGTTAAAAAATATTTCTTTTTTTTTGTATAAAAAGTACTGGTGGTATCGGTACTTGGTATCGGTTACTACAAATACAGCATCGGTCTGAATTTTTTTTTGTATCCAACATCCCTAATATTGACAGTAATTTTGCTACCGTACTGTATGTTTCTATAAATTTCCATACAATACAGTGATATATTTCTTTCAAAATGAAGTCACTTTATCGTCCCCGTAATAACATACCAGGCAACTAGCAACTTTCCTACGTCGCAAAAAGGCCAATTTCCTGCTCTATGGTTATCGTCACACTGTCATCATTCTGTTTTGCATGGAGAAAAAAAGCCAAAAAAAAAGCAGCTGGCGCACTTTGCTTGTTGATAAAACTCACAAAATTCAACACACATTCATGAACGCGCCTGGTCCTCATTAATGGTGCACGTGTGTGTGTGTGTGTGTGTGTGTGTGTTTTTTTTTGCCACAAGCAAATCTACTCGATAATTAAAGCCGGGCCGAGACGCCATTTATTGTGATGACACACCAGCATTTCTCCTCACATCAGAAACGCGTACTTCGACACTTTCATATAAAGACAAAACACACAAAATAAGTCCGAGACTGGCACACATAAAACATGAAAAGGCGCACACACAAACATCCAGTGGAACCAATTACAGGGCCGCAAACACAATCAAACATGTCTTGCAGCCTATCATATAATAGAGTCTGAATAAAATCATAAAAAAAGTCATCCTGCCTTTTGCCATTCCATCTCGAAACGAAATCTTCTTTATGACTTGTGCAGGGACAACGCCGCGCAACCGAAAAGTCACGTCCACTCTGGTGGGGAAGCAGATTTTTATGCAAGGACGCGCCGACTTGTAACAACGGTCGTCTGTTGTTTTACACCAAGGTTGACTTCTGAAATCTGCACTGTCCAAAACGATTGAAATCAAATGAATCTGTCTTACAATCAAAATGGATTCATTCCTCCATTTTCTGTAGTGCTTTCTGTCAACTGGGTCGGGGGGGGGGGGCTCAATTGGATCCTACCCCAGATGACTTTAGGTAATCACAACGATGGACGGCATCCGGCCTTCAGTGAACTTTTGCTGAATTGTAAAACTTTACAGCCGTAAAACTTGACCGTGGTCTGTTCCACGGTCATTCGCAGACCTTGCCTGCACGTGCACTTCGGTGGCACATTTGCATGAGACGGAACAACAGGAAATGAATATTCCAGCTGCACTTGGGAGAGGAAGATTGGCTGAATAAGAAGCAGGATGAACTGCAGTCGTGTTCGGAATAATAGATATCAGCGGGTTGGGAAAAAGTGAGTGGGGTTGAAAATCCTTGTAAAAGGCCTGTTATTTCCATCTGCATAAATGCACATTCCAAATCAAAGTATGAAGAAAACAATATGACCAAATGTGTTACACCTTTACAAACAGGAAAGCGGTTCAAAATATTGGATTATATATTTACTAGGGGTGGGAATATTTGAATGTCTCACGATTCGATTCCGATTTTTGGGTCGGCGATTCGATTCAGAATCGATTTCCGATTAGGGACTTTTTTTTTTATTCAAAATGATTAGATTGACAATTATTTTTGCTTCAATTTATAGATGTGCAAGGAATCATAATGATCGACTCCAGTCTGACTCGCTAATGCTAATTAGCGCGCTACTCGCGCCACTTTTATCACTCAAAAGAACGGCTCCACGCTGCAAAAAAAAAACAACTTGTTGGAATAACTTAACTTAATCGTGACTTTTTTCCTTCTACTATCTAATGTGGCTACAACTTAACAGTGTATTAGACCGCGTGGAACCGCACTGCCCCCAAGTGGCCAAATCGAGTACAACGTGAACAGTGCTCCCAATAAAGGCACACACAAACAAAGGCAAGACAGTATAAAATAATTTAAATAAAATCGATTTTGGGATATTTAAAATCGATTCTGAATCGTACTAAATGAGAATAGATTTTTGGGCACACCCCTAATATTTACTGCATGAACTGAAAGATGATTACCCGTGAGTCACTGCTCACTGATTAAGGATGTTCGAAATCACTTTTTTCCAGATTCAAACCAGTACGAACACTCAACTCTTGAGCAGTCACCGATACCGATACTAAGTAAGTACTGAACAGATACCACAAGTACTTTTGATACATATGTGGCCAGCCCAATCCCAAGACCTAAATCCAATAGAGAACTGGTTCACGTTCACAAAAAAAACGCCTTTTCAGAATTCAGCAATGTTCGTCAAATCGGCCTCAGCAACTTGAACTCATGAGGGTCACAGGTGAGCTGGAGTCCATCAGAATTGACTTTGAGGGTTGCGTTCGATTGCACGCACCGATGCTGCAGACCGCAAAATACGTCCTGCAAAATGGATGAGGACTCGTCTCGTATTTCTTCTTAATCTTACCTATGTGCTCCTTTTACATAGTGCCCCCTAGTGTTCCGAATGAGACACCATTTAACTGAAATAACGAGCAGTTGGCTGTTAAAACGTCACTAATGACAAAGTATTGGTCGAAAAAAAATTATATTTAAGGTGAACTCATGCTATGTTCAAAAAAAAGTTTACGTTTTTGTGCATAAGAACAATATTTGATGAAAATAAAACATTTTCATCAAAACAAGATGAGAACATACAAACTCCATACAGGAATGCCTGATCTGAGATTCGACTCCAAAAACTCAGAACTGTGAGGCAGAAATGCTAACCACTAGGCCACTGTGCTCAGTATCCACAAACTGCATTTTAGTCGCTACAGTAAAATACTAAGATTTTCATTTCTTTTAGAGCAGATTGAGCCCCCCCCCCCCCCCCACCCCCAAGGTGTGATTTAAATTGAATGTGCGGTGCTCTCAAATTAAAATAAAAGCTATTATAAGGGTTTTCGGCTTTTTTTTTCTACTTGCTGCTAATATTCACAACTTGTGCAGTGCAGACACAAAACAAGCGCACACGTGATGTTTGGTACGCTCGCACCTCGCCATGGATCACATTTCATTGCCGCACCAGAAATAAAGATTTGCTGGCGAGGATGGATGGTGGCGTGGGAGTGGGGGGGGGGGGGTTCAGACGGCGGCCACCGACCTGTTGGGGTCCAACTTTATCAAAGTCATCTTGAACGAACGTTGGAGGAGGAGGAGGAGGGACGGCCCCACTCGCCCTCCTCTCCATTTTCATTCCTGCTCTCTTTTTTTGCCATCTTTTACATTCTGCTTTTGTTACTTTTTCACTTCCTCTCTCTTTCGCTCTTATTAGCATTCTCTGCGCACACATAATTGATTCCTCATGACTGACTCTTGTGAAATGTCATTCATAATTCCGTGTGATAGTCAGGCTATGTGTGTGTGTGTGTGTGTGTGTGTGTGTGTGTGTGTGGGTGTGTGTGTGTGTGTGTGTGTGTGTGTGTGTGTGTGTGTGTGTGTGTGTGTGTGTGTGTGTGTGTGTGTGTGTGTGTGTGTGTGTGTGTGTGTGTGTGTGTTATCTGGCGCTGAAGTCAGTCTGCAGGCTCACACAGCAAAGTGGCCACTGACCTATTTGTAGCACAGACATGGAGAATGACAAATAAATCTGATTATAGCAAGCGGGCCATGAGAAGAAAAAAAATAAAAAATGCCGCACTGAGCTGAAGCAGTCATTCACCCCTGTGGGCAGTAAAAAAAAATAAAAAATTTTTTTTTTTTATTATTATTAGTCCCTGCATATTTAACCTTTATCTCACTTTGTGTTTAACCTCTGGCAGTTCCATAAACAAAATATAAAATAAATAAAATAAAAATACAACAACAACAAAATACAAAAAAATTATTAATAATAACAATACATAATAAAAAATAATAATACAATACATAAATTAAATTACATTAAATTAAATTAAAATAAATAAAATTTAATAAAATTTAATAAAATTTAATAAAATTTAATAAAATGAAATACAATTAAATAAAATTAAATTAAAATAAATTAAATTAAATTAAAATAAATTTAATTAAACAGCCTGACAAGCCGAGGATGTCATAGCAGGCTTTTTATACAAGTGACAATGGTCATGTGAGGATGTCGCCGCCAATTAAATAAGAGATGAGACCACCTGACAGACAAAGTAGTGAGCAGCACGTACGCTTACAGGAGTGCTCCAAAGCAGCAGGACAACACAGAACAGAAAGTGCGGTTGAAGAACGGAGAAGCGGAACCTTCGGGATTCGCTTACCGGATGCCTGCCCTGAGGGTACATGATCCCAGGAGAGGAAAGGCTTCCAGTCCGTTTGATGGCCAGGTTAGTCCCCTGGCCCTCCACTTCTCGGCCCTCCACTGGCTCACAGTCCACTTCTTCTTCTTCTTCCTTGCAAAAGTCAATCCAATGCGGGTCCGTCCAACGCTGTCACGAAAACACACAAGACTTAAGTTTCCATGCGCTCCTCTTATCGGTCTTCCTTCCTGCTGTGATCAGTCAAGGTCCACGCATAGTGACATGACAATTACATCCTCTCTCTTCTTCTTCTTCTTCTTCTTCTTCTTCTTGGTCTCTCCCCCCCTCCTCGTGTTCCTCACATCTCCCGGTGCCCCTTCTTCACCCGGCCGTCCACTGACAGACACATAAACACGCAGATGGATGATCTTCCTCCTCCGCTTGGGTTTCGCACGCTGCTGCAGAATGAAAGAGGAGGGTTGAG
Source organism: Leptonotus elevatus (assembly GCF_054856555.1). Taxonomy (NCBI): domain Eukaryota; kingdom Metazoa; phylum Chordata; class Actinopteri; order Syngnathiformes; family Syngnathidae; genus Leptonotus; species Leptonotus elevatus. Next base: position 16,106,841 of record NC_141249.1, on the reverse strand, counting down.
GAGGAAAGAGTGTGAGTGAGCTTTTGGGGGGGGGGGGTATATTTGGTAAATAAATAAATAAATAAAAAACAGAGAAAGAGGAAACCGGGAAAGAAGAGCAGGTCAGTGGAGGATCCAGCGGGCTTTTCAGCAGCAAGCCCTCGACTGTAATATATTTATTGTGCCTGTTGGCTTCAACACAAACAGGACAGGCTGCTAAAGCTGCTCTTAAGGTGGAACTGAAAAGATAGAAAGGAGAGGGAGCGAGAGAGATGGCTCTCCCCACACACACACACACACACACACACACACACACACATACAGAGCGATCAGTCATGCACAAAGACTGATAAGGAATGGAGAGATTCCCCAAACAAACGCTCCGACATTCATACCGCGATTCGTGACAGCTATCAGTATTATTACTCACAACGTTACTCGTTAGAGATAACGCCGTGCTTGCCTGCTCGCCATCGTGTGCGTTGTGACATCCATGAAACATGGACACGCTCTGAGAAATGACACGATTTAGTCACATGACTGGAATGCTACTTTCAGAGAAAGAAATTCAATTAGAGTTAAACTGTCACTATTTTAGAATCTTTGTTGAAGCGGGTTAAGTATTAAAAAAATAAATACAAATAAAGTAGGGTCCAACGTGAACTCATTCACTGCCATTGACGGCTATAGACGTCAAAAATTAGTTTTAACAATTTCTATTAGTTTAAAAAGAAATCCACTTTTGCTAACAAGAGTATGAAAACCTAGAAAAACATTTTTTTATTGTAAATTTAGAACAGATATAAAATGTAATCGCCTGACGGACCTATTTAAAAAAAAAAAACTATTCAAAAATAAGGGCCGTTTAATCGTGATTAATCGCATGATACTTTTATATCTGTTATTAATGTACAATAAAAAAAGGTTTTCATAAAAAATGAAATTAAATGAAAAATTGTTAAACTAACAGAAATAGTTCACATTAATTTTTGATGTCTAGTCGTCAATGGCAGTGAATGAGTACAAGGTGACTCGATGGTCAGGCCAGTTTAAATGTCTAAAGCCCTTTTCACACTGTACTTAGCAGGGAGCAGCGCGCCAACGTCAAACCCATTCATCGTGTATGTGGTGAGCGGGCCAGAACCACAGAATGGAGCATTGCAGGGCAGCAAGAGGACTTCTACCGTGATGGTAAAGCACCTCAAATTGGAAAAGGTTCTATTCAAGAGCGGCGTCCGATTGGAGAGGCGCCGCCGGTGGAGGGAACTGAGCAAAGTCTGGACTTTTTTTTTTTCCAATAATGAAGTCAAGGTGCAGTTAGCGGCAAAATCTCCATTTTTATTTCCTGGTAGGTTGCACTTCCGAATATGGGCACGCTGGCAGCCTCATTACGCGTTGCCGTGGTACTCTTTCACACTGAGCGAGTGCAGTGTGAAAAGGGCTTTAGTCACGATTGCCCAAAAAGGCTCACAAGTGCATTTTTTTTGTTTTTTTAAAAAACACTCTTCAAGGTTTAAATCTTGTTAGTGGTTTTATTGTCAAGGAAGAGCACTAAAGTAGTAGCAAGAAAGTATACCTCTCAAAAAAAATCAAGCTCAAGTGCAAGCAGCCAAACTATGGCAGGTGTCACATATGACGCAACGAAGCCTTCCACCCACACGTCGTCAAGAATCACTACCTCAAACACGAAGGGGATTAACACGGCAACACGCCGCAAATACCCCACGCGAGGACTGTTCAAAACATCTGCCTTTCTGTTTCTGGCTCGCCTGTTACCTCCTTTGCACATGCTATTTACAGGACGGCCCGTTAAGTCGCGTTATTTAAAGTCTTTCCATGTTGAGAGCACCAGCCTGGCCCAGACGTCTTTTTGGCCCGCTCCGTAATGGCTTGATCTGGGGCAGCTCTGCCTTTGAACTTGATCAAACAGACATTAATCCCGCACTGTTGAATTGGACGCAGCCCGTCTTGGCATGTGGGCGCAGGCTTTCCAGTAAGGCATTTGATAACAAGAGGGTCAGCCAAAGGGCAGGCCCCAAAGTGTTAATTATGGCGACGTCCCATTAAACAATGACGGCTCTTGGGAACGCCTCCTTGTACAACCCTAAATTCAAGTTTGGCTTCTTGTGTTGCTTAAGAGCAAAGTTAACTCATTCACTGCCATTGACGGATATAGACGTCAAAAATTCATTTGAACTATTTTGATTAGTTTCACATTTTTTCCCACTTATGTTAACAAGAGTATGAAAACCTAGAATTTTTCATTGTACATTTAGAACAGATATCAAATTTGTGATTAATCGTGAGTGACTATTGAAATCATGCGATTGATTACAATTAAAAATGCTAATTGTCATATTTAATAATCTTTTCTTTTTTTAATTAGGGGCATCAGGCGATTAATTTTTTAAATTGTAATCAATCACATGACTTCACTAGTTAACTCACAATTAATCACACATTTTATATCTGTTCTAAATATACAATAATTTTTTTCTAGGTTTTCATACTCTTGTTAAAAAAAAGTGGAAAAAATATGAAACTAATCGAAATAGTTCAAATGAATTTTTGACGTCTCTAGCCGTCAAAGGCAGTAAATGAGTTCATGGAAAAAGCCTTCATTATCCAACCCAACCCCGGTTACCACAATGTTGGATTAAATGCTATTTTGGCAAACTGCTTTAGTTCATCGTCTTACAAGTGACTCAATTTGGGATTTTTCTCAGATATGAGCCATCGTTTGTTGGATTTTTTTTGTTGCTAGCAAAAACGTGCGTTAGCTTAGGATGGTGGCAGCGAACTTCACAACAAGCAGACAATTAGTAAAAAAATAAATAAAAAAAAGGAAAAATAAGTGCTCAAGTGCTTGGGGCAAGCTGTTTATTTTCACTCCCAGTTGTTGTTTACTCTACAGCTGAACATAAGACAAAAATAATTACATTTTGTGTACCGTCTGAGGAAAGTCTGCTAGCTTAATGCTAACTTACGCCCAAGAGCAAAAAAAAGTAGATTTGTCCTCCCGTTCCGTCTATGTATCTGTCAGACAGTAGACAAGAAAACAATGAGCAGAACCCTGAGAAAGACTGTGACCCATAAACCAGATATTAGATTTACCGTTGATATCAGTGAAAATAAACACATAATTCCGCCCCAGTCTGTCTTACTTTGTATAGAAATTGTATTGAGCCTGCAGACCGACTTCCTTGCCAGATAACACACAAACGCACGTACTCTCGCACATTGTAACCCAACAGTTCCCATGCTTCTCCACAACAATACACTGGAATGCAATTCAAATACAATACAAAAAACATCCGCCCATCCATTTTTATTTTTTTTATACTGCTTATCGTCATTTGGGTCACTATCCCAGCGGATACCCCAGGAGAGTGGTGGGCACACCCCGGACTGATCATCACCCAATCACTTTCACACCTGTGGACAATATTCTGTCTGTATTGGAAAGTTTTGCCTCCGTTTAGCCTAATGCTAACACACAATGCAAAAAAACAACAACAGGCTAACAAATAGCATCAGTATCATGCTGTTATTATAACCCTTTAAACAATGGATAGTTGATCACATGTAGACAGACAGTAAAATTATACATAAACATATAGTCTTTCATTTTCTTTCAGATTGTCAGACGTGAAACCCTACTTTGTGTACCGCTAACACACGATAACACACTCTTGGTCTCTATTACATTGCCCCCTGGTGGCCAAGGCACACACACCAGGAGTAGCACAATGTCCATTGAACTAAACAGTTACATTCTAATTAATTATGTCAGTATCATGAGTTTTTATCAAATAAAATATGGAAGAGGGCGATTTTTCTTATTAAAAAACACTTGACAAAGGTTTCTGTTGTTTTTGGGAGGATGCTGGAATGTAAAGAGGCGTGGAACAAATTTAACTCAAACATCTTTTGGGACAGAGAGATGGGGTTTTTTTTTTTATATTATAATTAAGTTGACATGAAAGGACCCTAATCAAAATGGTGGTTGATTATTTGCATGAATTTGCTGTGATGGCTCAAATATAACTTGTATGTGCCAATAAAAAGGGTCTTAATCTTAAAAACATCCTTCAAAGTCACTATTATATGAGTAGTGTAAATTAAATGTTAAATGTTTGAGCATAGGTTTGTGGTTAGTAAATTCAACATTAAAGGGCGCCTTTTGTTTGGAGATGATAGTGGGTTGTATTCCGCAGATATTTACTGATAAAAAATGTAAACAACTACATATTCACTTAGAGAAAAAGAAAAGATAACATTTAGAGTAGGTCATTTGTCACGAGGCGCGCAGCACTGCTGCTTTCCACTTCCTGATCCAGCAACAACAAGCTCCAAAAAGCGCGGGAAGACTCATTCCAGTCCTCTTACGTCTCAATTTCGACTGTTCACAGAACTGCGTCTATCGCCCGGTTCCACCTTAAAAACTCAGCCGGCCGGATTCTCTGACTCGCGCGCCGATTGGACCAAGCTGAGCCAGTCATTTTCGCTGGAGCCCCACGTTGGGTCCGGACGTCGCATCGGGCACTGACCAATGGTGAGGGAGGAGACGGCTGTCGAATATGCGCGGGGGGGAGAGAGAAGGGAGGGGAGGTTTGAGGAGTCTAGTGGGGATTGTGGGCATTGAAGTTCCAATTATTCTGCTCGCGCCCGCGAACGAGCGCGCAAAAAACACACGCACGAGCACGCCGGACTGTCAGTCACGCTACGTAAAGGCTCACTAAATCCCGGTGTTAAATTCAACCCCCTAAAGAACACACATAAAGAGGTAGTAAGCAAACACACCTTGCCAGTTTGGTTTATATTTGGAAAGGTTTAAGACAAAAGTGGCCAAGAAAAAGAACTCGTATTGAATCACAGACTTTACTACTAATATAGCTGTCGTTTACATAATTGATTAAATGAATAATTGTTTTCATTTTGTTAGTTTGTATTAAATAAATAATTGTTGTTTTTAATTTTGTTAGTTTATTATTATCATTTCTTGAAGCTTAAATTATTATTTTTTGATGCTATATACGGAATAAAACAAATACAAGATCATGTGCTCTGTAAAAATAGCAATAATAATAATAATAAAGTGCAATGAAATTTATAATTACTTGCTTCCTTTCACAATAATTGAAAATATCATAATGGAATTGTTCTAAATGAATAATTGTTTTCATTTTGTTAGTTTATATCAAATAAATAATTGTTGTTTTTAATTTTGTTAGTTTATTATTATAATTTCTTGAACCTACATTATATATTTTTTTGATGCTATATACTGAATAAAACTAATTCAAGATCATGTGCTCAGTAAAAACAGTAATAATAATAATAATAATAACAATAAAGTGCAATGAAATTTATAATTACTTGCTTCCCTTCACGATAATAGAAAAGATAATAATGGAATTGTGCAATTTAATGATTTTTTTAAAAATTATATCAGTACCCATTGTCTGTGTCTTTTCAATGAATACACAACACATTGTCAAAGTTTGTTACCAGGATTTTCAAGGTAAATATAAAACATGCAGCAAGAAGAAGAACACTTTCTATATGCTGCTACTGAATGAGAAATTGTTTCCAAACGGTAATGTTGAGAAAGTGCCCGCACGTAAATATTTATCGTGCATGCATGGAAAAAGGCCATCGCGCTTCTCAACTTTAAAAACACGCATGACGTCAGTCAGAAAAATAAAAAGGATTTTTCGCAGCGCTACCATAAACAGCACAGACGCTACATCCATTGAATTCAACAAATAGCAATCAAAAAGCCATTTGTCAAGGAACGGCGTGTCTGATTGGTGATCAATAAAAATAGATTACAGCATTTTACTCCAACAATCAGCCCACCAACGCAAAATTGATCCGGTGGCTCTCAAGAAACGCAGAAAACGCTGCAATATTGTCTTGTAAGCCTCCATACCTGCAGGGGGCGCACGTTTACATTTACTATTATAACACAAAAACCAGGATTGCTGTAGAGGAATGAAAAAAAAAAACGGAAAAAAGAAAAATGACATTCTTCTTGTAAACTCTGCTTGTATGTGTTGCTGCTCCATAAAGTTCTTATGTCACTTTGAGGGTTCGTAATTACTCTTACCGTGCATGCTAATTTCCATTAGCCTGTCTAAGGCTTTCGCTTATGTTAGCATTAATCTATTGGATTTTGTTAGATGAAATTATATAATTTTGGGAGTATACATATACGACTTTTGCTTTATGTAATACTTCAACAATACTTCCTTGACACCAATTGTCCAATTGTTAATTTCCTGTCTTGTGACATCTTAGAGCGTCATATAACAAGCACACAAATAAGCAAGCAGGTGGTTTTGTTATGTGAACAGCTGTGGATGGAAAAAAAAAAAATCAATGTGTGAAATCATAAATAACTCATTTTTCACGTTCGTCATTTATCGTAACAGCGTCCGCAACAATTTCTTCGGTATGTCTTGAATGAAGGCGGGACACGGGTGTTGCCTTTCCCTTCATGCCAACAAACAAATCTGATCTCGCAAGCCTGCAGCGCAAACGCTTAACGACGTGTGCTCGAGTGTGTGTGTTTTTACTTTGCGTGTTTTTTTCTTTGTGTGATGTTTTGACACGAACGCTGTATATGTGGGACATGTGCAGCAGCGGCGTGCCAGAATTAGCTCCATCCAACTTATTTCCTGCTCCCCGGCAGCAGGAAGGAACTGTGTCACTTGCGTGTGTGCGTGTGTGTGTGTGTGCACTAACTTTGACATTGACATATTTTCATATTGTTTGACTCTTATTATATTCATGTGCTGACGTGTTTGCTGGATTTATTATTAATGCTATTGGAGCTTTGATACAAGGAATCATCTGGAATGAATGCGTTTTTGGCTGACTATCTTTAGGGAATATTGGTAACATCTTTGCTAGTTTCCGTTTCGCCCGTCAATGACGTTTCACATTGTAGGTTAGCATTAGGCTAGTGGACTTTCGCTGAAAGTTGTTGTTTAAAATATACAATGTTTGATTCTTTTCTGTTGTATAATATGTTTGTATGGGTAGCAGCTGCCACGTGTCTTTAGTTGTTTGACATTTTTTACCGTGACAGCTACGCTAATTTCCATTAGCTTGTCTTTACGTGAGGCTAGTGGACTTTCGTTAGATTAAGTTGATGTTTAAAATATACAATGTTTAATTATTTTCTGTTTATAATATGTTTGTATGAGTAGCTGCCACGTGTCTTTAGATGTTTTTTTTAATTATTTTTTTTACCATAACAGCTATGCTAATTTCCTTTAGCTTGTCTTTACGTTAAGCTAGTGGACTTTTGTTGAAGTTGTTGTTTAAAATATACAATGTTTGATTATTTTCTGTTGTATAATATGTTTGTATGGGTAGCAGCTGCCACGTGTCTTTAGTTGTTTGATTTTTTTTACCATAACAGCTATGCTAATTTTCCATTAGCTTGTCTTACGTTAAGATAGTGGACTTTTGTTAGATGAAATTAACTGACTTGGTTGAAAGTTTTCATGCTCCGCCTTCTACGATACAAACTACAAAGACAGCTGTTGGTATTTTCCATTGTTTTTGCAGAACTCTTAAAAAGTATAATTTGCATCAAGGCTAGTGCTAACACAACATAAAAAGCGAATAGAATGAAGTTTTGTCTGATGTCCTCATGCGAGTCAAAAGAAGTGCCAGTGACTCGTCACGGCATTAATGAGCTTTAACAAGATCCGACAGTCGAGGAAATGAGGCGAGCCGGCACAATGACGTCGGCATCACTCACTGTCCTGCCCCGACACGCGGGAATGTAAAGAAAGATGAGTGGTGGGGGCCGCAGCGAGTAGTCCACTCAATTCATCAATTTAGCTAACTATCATGTGGTTAGTCTGTTAGCAGTGCAAAATGAGTATAGTCAGCCATTTTGTAAACTGTATACAACATGAAAGATGGATTTGGAAGTATGCATTTGTATCCATGCGTACAGTATGCAAATAAGGGTGTGAGAACATGACACACATACCAGTGATATCACATCATGTGTACACCAAGTACTGCTGTAGTGTGTGTGTGTGTGTGTGTGTGTGTGTGTGTGTGTGTGTGTGTGTGTGTGTGTGTGTGTGTGTGTGTGTGTGTGTGTGTGTGTGTGTGTGTGTGTGTGTGTGTGTGTGTGTGTGTGTGTGTGTGTGTGTGTGTGTGCGTGTGTGCGGCAGGGCACCCAGGCTTGGAATACGCAAAGTGGTTATCAGCCAACTTGGCACAAGGCAGTTGTGCGACTAATTGGAAGTGAGGAAGGCTGCAGAAAATGCACTCACTGCTTGGGAGCGAGCTGCACGCACACACGCACACACGTTTACAATAAAATATACATTAGCCTTTCCTCTTTAATCAATAGTGTTTTTCCACATAGTGGGAAAACGACAATGGGACCTTTGAGGCTGAACGTAATCATGCTGGTTGACGGGGGTGACGATGGGGTCTCGGGGTTCGAGGTTTCTTGACATGGCTACTTTGGTTCCAAGGTTGATTTGAAGGCCTAGATTTCGATTTTTGGGTCATTTGGAAGTTTCAGGCGAAGCGCTACATTCAATTGGGTTGCAGAGGTCAAGGTACGAGGCTGACTGAATTTTTAGTCAGAGTGCTAAAAAGGCCAATATTTTTCACTGTTAGTCTAATTTGGAATTTTTATAAACTGAAGGCATTTTCTTTTAACAATGAAGCAAGTCATAAAAATACACAGTTGGGTCAAAAATAACCCGAATTGAGTCAAAAAGGGATTGTTTGGTTTATTTATTTAAAACTTAAAAGTCGGTTCAAATGAATAACCTATCAAACAACTTATTTTTTTTAACAAAACAACTTTTTTTGGTTATGCATGAGAAAAATAAATGTCAAAAACAACCCAAATTGGCTCAAAAAGGGACCTATCCAACATTTTGGTTTATTTATTTAAACCAAAACGTTGGGTCAAATGAGTAACCCACTAACCAACTTCTCTTTTTTTTTTTGACCAACCCTAGTTTTTGGGTTATGAATGTAAACCATCAATTTGGGTCAAAAGGATAACCCCATTTTTGGGGTTGTTTTGTGTGTTATTCATTTGACCCAACTTTTTTGGTTGAAATGATTAACCCAAACATTTTGCTCAGTCCCTCTTTGACCCAATTTGGGTTATTTTTGACCCAACTGTTTTTACAGCGCAGTATATGCAGTATTCAAATATTGTGACTTACAACAAAACGGAACCATAATCCCAATTCCATTGGTTTTAATGGATGAAATAGTGAAGCTTGTGGCAAAAAATTTTTGCAAGCAGTGCTTCAATTTTGCACAAGTCAAGGCTGTAAGATAAGTTACAGTACATATCCAGGTTGAGGTTTTAGGCTGTTTTAGAAACCTTGTGCCAGGTTTTTGCCCCAAAGCTCCCCCCTCTCTATTTCTGTCTTATTGTCCAGCTTATTGAATGAATGCGTTATGTAAGTGTAATACTGTCGCAGCAGGGCTTCTTACAAGCAGGTGCACTGAGAGAGGATGAGAGAGAGGTGAGAGCGCCGGAAACAGAGCAGATGCGTGTGAGGAATAAAATGCCCACAACATGCGTGGCACGTGTGTGTGTGTGTGTGCGTGTGTGTGTTGGCCTAGGTGCAGATGGCGGATGTCAGTGTTGAAAAATTCATGATGCCATGTTTGGGAGCATCATCTGGGGGATATGTTGATGTTCAACTGCTGGCCTTAGTGAGGGCCCCCCCCCCCCCACACACTCACTCAGCTCCACGCATGGACGCGCACACACACTTCTAAGGTGTGTCGATAATATGGGATGCTGAAGAGAAAGCACAGATGCCGGCAGCAGAGACGTTCACCGTGCTTGTGTTGCTTTGATTTTTATTTGATTTTTTGGAGGGGGAGGGGGAGGGGGAAGGGGAGGGAACCCCCCCCAGTCCATGAACTGAACAGAGTTGGGTTCAGTTCATGCACAGTAATGGTGCGAATGTGAGTGTGAATGGTTGTCTGTCTCACTCTATGTGCCTTGTGATTGATTGGGGACCAGTCCAAAGGATGGTTCACCAGTCAATCGATGGGGGGGGGGGGGGGGTTAGAATCACGTTACAGTGATGGACATTATAGAGATCCTTGATGATGGATGCATGGAAAGAATGGATGAAAGAATTTTTGAAAAAAGGATGATGGATGATGGTAAGGATGGATGAAAAGAATGGATGGATGGAAATAATGGATAGATGATGGATGGATGGATGATGGCAAGAATGGGTGTATGGATGAAGGGATGGATGGATGGAAAGAATGAATGAAATAATTTTTGAAAAAAGGATGATGGATCATGTAAGGATGGATGGATGGATGATGGAAAAATAGATAAATGAATGATGGCAAGTTTTGATGAAATGGATGGATGGATGGAAAGAACAGATGGATGGATGGATGGATGGATAATGGAAAAATAGATAGATGGATGATGGAAAGGATGGATGAAAAGAATGGATGGATGGATGGATGGATGGAAAGAATGGATGATGGAAAGAACGGATGAAATAATTTTTGAAAAATGGATGATGGTAAGGATGGATGGAAAGAACGGATGGATGGATTGATGATGTAAGAATGGACGTAAAAAATGGATGAAGGAAAGAACGGATGGATGAATAATGGGAAAGAATGGAGGGATGGATGGAAAGAATGAATGGATGGTTGGATGATGGACAGATGATGACGGAGGAAGAGGAGGACTCACTCACACCAATGTCCAATTCTAGATGCGACCAACCTTGCATGTTTTCAGATGCGCGACGAAGCCGACGTTTTCGTAGCAAACCGCTGCAGGCAAGCACAGGAAGAACATGCAAAGTGAAGAAAGTGATGGATGGAGGCGGGCGGGCGAGCGAGCGGGTGAGCGAGAGCGAGTCACTCCGTAGCGCTGAGTGTGGAACACGCTGACTCGATGCCTGATGACATCCGAGGAACAGTTTGACCAACACACACACGCACACGCACACGCACACGATGACGTTGCTCACTCAATGTCACTTTTTTTCATTGCCGTCACTGAGGACGACGTGTCATCAGAAGGATGAACATCGCACATCTGTGCATGCAACGACACTAAAAATTCTATCCAGCCTGTATTAACAATATATATATACGACCCCCCCCCCCCCCCCTCCCATCACCTGCGCTAATAGTCTCCCGCGAATCATCGCATTCATCATTTGGGGCCTTGATGACTGACCAGCTTTCCGCACGTTGCAATTACGGGATGATAAATGGCGCCGGGTGCTCCGTCGCACTATCGAGACAGCGGGCGAGCGCCTCAATTACACGGCAGAAAGACAAGCAAGCAAGGCGGGACTCGGCGAAAGTCAGCGCGAGACGGCCGCATGGAAGCCGCAAAACGGCGCTCGTGGAGGGAGATGGAAAATTGGCTATTTCATGTCTACTGTGCAAACTTTTGTATCTGGAATAGTAGCGCCTTGAGATACAAGTTGACCATTAAATTGAACGGAAATGTCATTAATACGTTCCAGTCTTCACCACCTGGGGGCAGTATAAGACAGAACAGATATATTAACAGCTGTTGAGAGGTTTCAACTCCTCTCAGCTTATCAGTACAGCGCAAATATGTCTCGTTCTTCGCAGAGGATAAAGAAAATATGTTGGTAAGTAACTCCAAGGAGATTGAGGCCTGGTTACGACTGTTCGCCCGAGGTGTTTTCACACTTGGGCTGTGACGATGATGGATGAAGGCCGTGCAGTGCGTATGAATAAGTGATGAGCATCGTGATGATGAAATACAAACAATACAGCCTCAGTCTTGCCTTGGTGGACAAAATTGGCCTGAACTGGTGGTGAACTTGGCAACCCTCAGCACCAGCCCACAGGCGTGTGTGCCTGTGGCACTTTGGTTGTCCAAGTCCAAGTCTAAGTCCACTGACGGTGGAAAATATTTTTTGGGACAGTCAGCACCAGTTTGAAAGCGTATTTCGGATATAAATGGGATTTAATGGCTCGATATGCGAGGTTACTCGAGGTTACGGGTTTGCATGTCTGCCTCAAAGTTTTGGGGTTCTGTGTTGATTTGTGGGGTTTCTCTCAATACAGAAAAATCATATCAATACAGAAATTTTTGAAGAAATGCAAAGCGCCTTCCATGAGAAATAAGGCTTTTTATGTTGTTATGTTGAGGAAAGAAACTATTTTGTAGTTCGATTCCCGGGCTGTGCGGTCCTTTCCTGCAGGTCATTGCCTTTCTCTCCCGTTTCCTATCAACTCTTCAGCGGTCTGTGTCAATTAAAGGCTATAAAGCCCAAAAATATACTTTAAAAATGAAATAAATACATAAAATAAAATGTTTTTTTGAACCTTGGAAAAACTAAAACATATTGAAGAAAATTACATTTTATCTTGAAAAAAACAAAAAGCAATTTTCTTGGAAAATATGTATTTCTGTTTTGAAAAAAGCACTTTTATCTGGACAAATATATCCACCTTTTTTTTGGGGGGGGGGGATAACTTTTATCTTGAAAAAAACAAAACACTGTTTATGTTGGTAATAAAAAAAATCTTAAAAATAAATAAATGTTTTAATTTTGTTAAAAAATATATTTTAAAAGGCTTTTTAATCTTGTAAAACATTTTTTTTATCTTGGGAAAATACACAATTTTATATTATCTTAAAATTTTAAGATTTTAATACAGTAAAAAAAAGTTAAAGTCTTTGTTTTTTTAATTTTAAAAAATAGTTTTTTTAATATGCAAGAAAAAATATGACTTTTTAATCTTGTAAAAATATTTTTATCTTGGGAAAATACGCTATTTTATATTATCTTAAAAATAAAAGATTTTAATACAATAAAAAACTTAAGTCTTTGTTTTTTTTATTTAAAAAAATAGTTTTTTTAATATGCAAGAAAAAATATGACTTTTTAAATTTTAATAGATAAATAAATAAATACATACATAAATACACGAATAAATAAATAAATAAACAAGACTGGCGGTATGTTAAAATAAGAGAAAAAACCCCGTAACTTGATCAAATAGACTGGCAAGCAGTCCAGTGTGCAGGCTGTGTGATGTAAAATTGAATAGCATGCTCACGTGTGTGCGTGTTTGTGTGCGTCTGTGTCACGGGGATTGCAAGTGACAGGCAGGAAGTATCAGAGGCTGCTGGCTAACATGGCAAACCACGCGCAAACACGCAGGCTCCACACCAGCCATTAGAAGCAGTGGCGGAAAGAGAAACATACAGTGACTAACTACACAATTAAATAAAAACGAAAAATAATTCAAGCATTTTTGTCACACACTTTGCGGTGCTCATTGTTGGCCATCATTCTGGAGGCAGTTTAAAATAGAAATACAGGCAGACGTGACAATTCCTAAGCAGTCACAAGTTGCGAATTTTGTGAAAATGCGCAAAACGGACATGCGACTTATGCCCGTTTCCAACCGCTCTTCTTTTGCGAATATGCGCCGCGAGATGACGTTGTGGTGAAGGAACTTTGGGACAGTTGCAGGTGGGAATGTTGGTTTTGACGGACTGAACGGAAGTAGTTGGTCTTGTTGGCTTCTCTCCCGCATGTCAGTGAAGTGTGTCGTTACATTGAGAGCTGATGTTAATAAAGCCATCTAAAATTGCATTCATGTTTTTTTCTTTAATTAATTATAAAAATAATCGTGTTTTTTTCGTCTCCCCAAACATATCTTACTTTATCAACCGCCATTCATTGTGACTACAAACGTGCGTGTGACGTATATCCGGTCTTGCAGTCGCTTATTCGCAAAACCTGTTTCCATCGGCAAAATGCGCATTTTCTATTTTCCTTTTTTTCCTCCAAGCGTAAAAACTTTTTTTTTGCGAATTTTGGGCCTATTTTCCCCCCGAATTTCTGACGTTTCCATTCAGTTTATTTTTTTTGCAATTCTTGAAAATTTGAATAAAAATACCTACAGTAACCATTCTTCTCGGAGGATAAAGAATATATGAATGTCTTGCCAGTCTACATGCGTTTCTGTGTTCAAATATCACAAACATTACTGTAGATGCTAATCGATATCCCGTATGGCGCTTCACACTATGTGCTAGCATTAGCATTAAGTTGCTACACAGTACACATGGTGTAATTCTCTTTGCGAACCCAAAAATAAAGAAAGCTTGTCAAAGTGATTTGAGTCACTGCAAGAGAGATCTAAAGGAGATGAAAATGTCACATTTTCACATTTGAGGAAGAAGAAGAATGTCAGTTGAGGGCAGAGAGAGAGAGAGAGAGAGAGAGAGAGAGAGAGAGAGAGAGAGAGAGAGAGAAATCTTTCACTGCAGAGAAGCAGCTGCTTCACACACTCTCACACACAAACACACACACACTGCTATGGGGATATGTACAGAGAGCACAGACTGAGAGATTAGAAAAGCAGGCCAAGAGGACGCTTTCCCATGATGCATTAGCAGGAGCATCCGCATTAGACGAGCTGTGTCAACACTGACTGCCGCTCCAGCTGAGGCCGACGCACACGCGCGCGCGCATACAATCAAACAAGGCCATGCAGTGACCGTGTAGATGTCACGGTTTGTGCCACACAAAGATATAAAAACAAGTACACAGATACACACACACACAAACGATAAACGTGTAAAGGGCTGAGTTCGATATAAAGACAAGAACACATACACAAGCATGCTGGATAATGGACAACGACAGATGGCCTCGAACGCATCATCGGGAGCATTTTAGGGAGGGCAAAAAAAAACGCATGGAGGGAAGCTACGAGGTGACAAAGACGAATCATGTGCAAGTGATGGAGTGAGGGAGGGAGTGACAAGCCGTCAGGAAAGAAAGAAAGAAAGAAAGAAGGAAGGAAGGATGTGACACGACATCATAGAGAGATGGAGGGATGATGGATGGATGGATGGGTGAAGGGGATGAGAGTGACACGCACCCACCAGGGGAGGAAAGTCACACAGCGTGGCGAGAGACAGAGCGAGAGAGTGACGACGGGAGGATCGACGGAGAGATGGAGCGGGTCTATGTAATCAAGGAACGCGTGAGGATGGAGGGATGGAAGACGAGTGCGCTCTGAATGAGTCAATCATGATTAATCAACACGATTCTCTCGCTCTCTCGGCTTCTCATTGTGCACTAAATCATGCGCATTCGTTTCGTGCTCTTTTCGGTTTAGATCGTGAACAGGTTGATCAGATGTGGTGAAGCAGCAAGTGGTTCGTTACTCAAGGTTGCTTTTGGGCACTCGCGTCGTTCCAAGTCAACAATTGGGTGGTTGTGCTCATGTTAAGTTGAGTAAGTCTGACAGCAGCTGCCATAGTAAAAGAAGTTGTGCAATAATTAAGATATAGTTTAAGATTATATTATCACAATATGATAATAGTTATAGTTAGGCTTTTATTTCCTTTCAAGAAATAAATTGTCAAAATAGGGGATTTTTTTTTTACACAGCAGTCGAGACTCAACTTTTTTTGTTGTTTTTCAAAGATTTTTAGATAAAGTCACATAATATTTTTTTCTAAATAAAAAATTCCAATTCAAAAATTGTAATATGAGATTATTTTTCTTAAGGCAGTTGTTCCAAAAAGTAAAAAAAAAAAAAAAAAAAAAACTGATACATAAAAAAATTTAAAATACAATATTTTGCCAGATAAAAAAACCCTCATATTTCTGAGAAAAAAAGTTGTAATATAGTGAGTCATTTTTTTTAAACAATAGTTAAGATGAATAATTTTTTTCTCAGCGTAGAGAATTCCCCCCCCAAATA
This sequence comes from Leptonotus elevatus, assembly GCF_054856555.1. Lineage (NCBI taxonomy): Eukaryota > Metazoa > Chordata > Actinopteri > Syngnathiformes > Syngnathidae > Leptonotus > Leptonotus elevatus. The sequence goes on along the minus strand of NC_141249.1, from coordinate 16,091,085 downwards.
AACATTTCTATTTTAAAGATTGTAATATGAGAGAATATTTTTCTTTTTAGAAAAATAGTCAAACAAGTAAAAAAAAGAAAAGAAAATATAAGGCATAAATATAGATACACAAATATATCGAGTTTTGCACATAGAAAGATCATAATAGTCAAAAATTTTCGAAGATAAAGTGGAATTCTTTAAAAAGTGTTTTAAAATGTTTCATTTTCAAGATCAAAAGCGTTATTTTTGTCTCTATTTGGAGTAATTTTTCATAGATCCTCTTATTTATCCAAATAAAAAAGTTGTAATATATCGGGAGACTGTTAATTTTTTTTTTCAAGACAAGTCATAAACTTTTTGAGGACAAAATAAAAAGTGGCATTTTTCGACATAGAAGTTGTATTCTTTGATTAAAATTCAGATATTTTCAGGATAAAATTTCAATTTTTTTATGTATTTTGAGGTGAGTCATATTTTAATCCATAAAGAATAGTATTTTCTCTAAGACATAAAAAAAAAATGTTTTTTAAAGACAAATGTTTTTTTGTAAAAAGGACATGTTAATAAGTATTTTTTCTTCAAGATAGTTTTTTTTTTATAGATAGAATATATATATATATGTAATTTAACAGCAGTAAAGCCCTATAAAGTAAGATTTTAATTTGTTTAATACAGTGACTTTTTTTCTACACTTGTTAAAACGTGAATGCAGTTCTTTAAATGTCCACTCGTTACAACTGTGTTGTAAGGTACGTTGCAAAGGGGTGGAGCAAAACACTGTATCGTGAAAGGGTAAATAAACCCTGCATGAGCGTCACAAGCGGGTGTAAACAGGTCAATCGGCCATGTTGGTGCGGTCACACGTGGCCGAGAAAAGAGCAACCTTCTTCAGTGGCAGACTGTGAATGAGAATGCGTTACCTTTGAGGACGCTTGAGGTGAAACAACATCTCCTCCTAGTGGAAGTACAGGGAACAACAAGCACTTCAGTAATTCATACAGTATGTCATTTCAGATTGAAATAATGTATGCGTTTTGTTACTAACCAAAATAGGAGTAGTACATACATACCTTTTGTGACATGTGACGTGTATGTTTTTGTTCTAGCGACTTTCAACTGACATATTTGCACTTTATGCTCATTGACATCATTGATTTATCAACTTCAAATCAACCATCACATTACATCACAATGACTATAAAATATCTCAAATTGCTTCTATTTGAGGAAATGTGCCGGTCAATGTGAGAGAAAACGCAAGCAAGTCCGGGTTATGATTTGATTGACTTTATTTGTAAGGCACCAGAAGTCCTTCCTTACTGCACAACATTTCATATTTTTTCCACATAAATGTCTGCTGTACTTTTGATAGTTTTTTTGATGTTGTTGTTGTTTAAATGTAGATATGATGTAGGACACAAAACATTTCCACTTTCAGGTTTTACATTATACACAAAATAAGTATTTTAAAAAACAAACAAAGACCTTACAAAGCTTACAATGCTTCACGCTATGAGCTAGAAAGTCGCGGGATGAACAAGAGGGAAAAGGAAAAAGGGGGGCAAAGGTCACCCGCCCCAAACAGTAGGAACCAACCCGAATATACTGTATGTACACATAAAGCTTTCTATGCATGTCCAAGTGTACGCTGAGGTCATCACCTCCGGCTATATGAACTAATACATCAGGGTTTGTCCTATCAGGAGAGCCACACTAAATGTATGAAAAAATATGTTTATTATTATCTATGACCATCATTTGTGGGATAATTTTTTTAACAACAGCTGAGGTTTTGATTTCATTATATGGCAGGCAGTAACGCCACTAAAATATACCGAATATTCAACACATAGAAAAAAACAAGTGCACTGATCACAAAAAAGCTCCCTTAAAAAAATTTATCAAAAAATCAAATTTGCATCCCCTGTGAATCATGCATTGGCGTGTGTGTGCGTGCGTGTGTGTGTGTGGCATCACTACAATGAGCACAGCATGAAAAAGAGGCAGGATGACGCGCTGCATTCACAAGCAGACAAACGGATTATTCTGATAAGCTATAGTTGTACGTATATAAACACACGCTCACAAAAGGGGGAACGTATGCGTGTCTTCTTGCCCTCCTGTGGTTTGGACAGCAAATACACACAAGACCCCCTGCTGTCTAACACACGCGCACAACATACACACAGGTTTAATGAGGCGCTTTCAGTTGCCACCCAGGGGTATTAAGGCCACACTGAAAAGAACAAATCACCTGACCAGAACGATGTCGGAAAGTCGGAAAAACAGTTGGCTGTTTCTGAGAGATGAAAAAAAAATAAAAATAAAATATTTACGTCAGGTTATGCCATACTTTAGGGAGGATAAAAAGTGCTTTTTTCCTTATAGAAAGTTTTATTACTTAAAAATAAAATAAAAAATATTTTATTTTATTTTAAAAGATGTAATATTCGAATAAAGTTATTTTTTGGATAAGATTATTGTAAAAAGTTGAAAAATTAAAAGAAAAAAAGTCTTTCAGAGATGAAAAGTCACATTTTTAAAAGAAAATAAATATAATGGGCACAAACTCACATTTGGCGGGGATCAAAAGTGTTTTTTCCCCCATTAATCATAAGAAAAAAATATGAGCATAAAGTCATATTTTTGGGATAAAGACGACAATAAAAGAGGTGCCAATACAACAGTAAAGATTACAAATCTGAGAGAAAAGTCATAACATTTTGCGAATAGGTATTTTGGGCATTAAAAAAAACAAAACATTATGATATTAAAGATTAAGAAAAAAATAGTTTTTTTTTTTTTACAAAGCTAAAACAAATCAGCAACAAAATTATTTGAGTAATGCGAGGCTGAAGGTTTTTTTTGGGTGGGGAGATGTAATCTTATGAAAATAAAATGCTATTTTTGACAAAAATAAGATGACAATACAATAAGTACAGATCTTTCCAAGAAAAAAAAATATATATATAAAAGAATAAAGCCCTTTTTGTTGTTGTTTTTTGACATTGAATGTCAGATATTTTTTCAAGTCATAATATTACGAGAATTGTCCATTTAAAACAAATTATTATTTTTTTTTTTTAAACAACAAAACATTAAGAGGAAAAGTAATTTTTTGTGATGAAAATGCATACCATATAATAATTATATTGTGTTATGTGACAACAGAGACGTAGGCTATTTCAAGATAATAAATCAGATCTTTTGAAGAAAAAAAGTAAAATTATTAAGACAGTACAGTAAATCTTTTTCGTTTTGTTTTTTAGAGAAAAGTCATAAAACTATGAGAATGCCTGTATGCTTATGAGAAAAAGGATCACATTTTTCTCTCGAAAAAAGTTGGATATTTTTTTGAGAAAAAAGTGATAGTATTATGAGAACAAAATTACAGTATATTATAAACTGCTTCTTTTTTTATTTTTATTTACACAAAAGTATAAGAATTAAGCAATTTTCCAATAATAATTGTACAAAAAAAGTTGCAGTATTATGAAAATGAGAAAAAAATAATAATCTTAACGTTCAATTTAGTTTAAGTTGAAAAAATGATATTCTCATCCTATCCCCAGTGTGACCCTAATACTCCTTCGTACGTTTTAATTTAAGGTCTGGACTCTAGGTGCTATTGTTTTGATTAGCAACCAACTTCAAATAGGCCCACTCTTTCCTCTTTAAAGTCCGTCTGGGTGGACAATAGCGTCTACAAATTGAAACAGTTACACACACAACCCATTTTAACTCTGCGGTCGTTTACATGCTTCTGTAGGTGCTGCTGTTTTGGTTACCAATGGAGTTCAAATGTTCAGACACATGCAATCTTATCAGCAAAAAAAAATGTTTATAGGATACTTAAGAGTAATTTCTGGACTATAAGGCACACCTGACTATAAGCCGCGCTAGCTAAATTTGGTTACACATAAAAGCCGCACCTGACTGTAAGCCGCAGGTGTTTTAATGTTACCACACTACTTTATTTTCCATAATGAGGGCGCAAATTGTATTTGGGCTCACTTGGTTTGTTTTGCTGTGCCTGACACTCTTGCGCTTCCTTTATAGTACGCCTCCTTGTGATCTGATGGATACGCTGCACCTTTGTATTAGCCGCAAGTGAAAAAGTAGCGGCTTATAGTCCAGAAATTACTGTAAGTGTGTTTGATAGGCCAGACAAACAAGTCCTGCGTTTACCATGACCGCTGCGTTCAAGCAAACTGGGGAAAAGTCACATTTCCGACCACAGATAAAACATTAATTAGATTATATGAATGAGATGTATTGATTATAATCAACATTAGCTTTTATCAAAAGTTGTTCTGCACGAAAAGTACGTTTGAACAACTAAGCAAACTGAAATTGACATAGCAATGTAGTAGAATGAAATTTAGAGTCTTGAATGAAGCTAACGTGCATGTTTTAGGAATGGAATCCATACCATTTGTACTCACTTCAAGACATCATTAATCAATTCAAGGATTGATTAAGCCATTAAAATGCCTGCTCATTGTTTATTTACTTTCCAGTGGAATGTCTCAAAAGGAGCAATTTCCTACTTCCCAGCAGCCTTGAACGCAGTCAGTCGTGACAAAAGTGGGTAGAAAGAAGAAAAGAGGCAGGAGGAGAAAAGAAGAAAAGGAAGGAATAAAGAGCATGAAGCGGCATCATTAAAACATTCAATAAAAAAGAGACATGAAAATATGAAGAAAGTCGGCGTCTGGTAAGAAGCTCGGAGGCCATTTTGTCTCCGTGAAGAAGAGCGGAAGTCGGGAGTCTCCACATTGAAACCTCAAGAGAGAGACAGAGGAATAGATAGATAGAGGGGGGCCTGGGCGCGGGGACGGAGGGGGGTTGCACCGCTTAGTCAGACTTGTCGCCGTCCTCCTCACGGTGGCTGTCGGCGGCCTCGCGCGAGGCCTTCTCCTCCTTGGCCAGCTGTGCCTGGGAGGCCAGCAGGGAGGAGAGCGAGAAGAGACCGGAGGAGGTGGTGACGGCGGGAAGGCTGGGCTGGCTCAGGCCCAGCGGCAGTGGGGTCATGGGCAGTGCCAGGCCTTGGAGCTGAGACAGCTGGTGGACCTGGAGCTGCTGCTACACAGAACACATAAGCACGCCACTTAGACTCAGTCAGTACGCCCAGGAACGGGCTCGAACGCCATCTCCCCTGACGCTACGCCGTTAATGGATCATTCAGAATAGTACAAGAAGGAAGGCTTGCGAACCGGGCAGGGCAATAGGGCGGTTTTTATTTTTAATTAATGACTTGCTTAATTAATAACACTAATAATAAATATGATGTACATAATATTTGTAATAATAATATTTTTTTATAAAAATACGATACGGGATTTACAACAAAAAGCAGACTTCCTATCAAAAATATTAGGCAGAAGAAAAACAAACAAACATCTGAACAGAGTGCCAATACATGCTGACTGACAATTTGTGTGTGCATGCAAATCCTCACACGCGTTGCGTTCTTAAATAATGCATCAAAGTGCAGCAGACACCAAAAGCCACAGAAGACTAATGAAGTCGGATTTTTTTTCTTCAGAGAAAATAAATTGAAATAATATATCAAAAATAAATATTAAAATAAATAAAAGAAGCAATAAAATAAATATAGAAATAAATACATTAAATAAATAAATAATATTTTTTAATAATATATAATAATAAAAATAATAGTAATAATTAATAACCTTTTTTTAAAGAAAATGTATGAATACATTCATTGTTCGAAGTAAAAAGCAGGAACACAATACAATTTTTAGATAAAGAAGATATGAGAAAAAATGTGATATTTGCAGTTAGTCTAAATATTATGAGAATATACTTATATTTATAATTTTAGGGAAAAAAGATGGAACGATATAATGGAATGGTATGAATAAAGTTGTATTTTTCAAGACAAAAAGTAGTCTTAATATAACAACCAAGTCATACTGGTTCGAGAAAAATCTCTAACCTTACAACTATATAATCATATGTTGTAAAAAGTTGTAATATTAGACTACCTTAAGAGAACACAGTCACATTTTTGCGGGAAAAAAATTCTTAATAGAAGCCCAATTGTTCAATAGTCAGGAAATTTTGAGCCAAATGGGCATCGCACCCTCAAACATTTAACCAACAATTAACACTTGACATACAAATGACAATAACATGCACTTTCACAGCAATGACCAAGCAATCATTAAGCCCACAGGGCGTGCCGGATCATCGTACCCTTATGATGGAGTTCATCTCTGGGGGGGTGACCTGCTTGGCCCTCTCGATGGCTGCCAGGACCTGCTGCTGGTGCTGCACACGGGGGTGTGAAATGGAGAGACACAATGAAAGAAAAGAGGGGAGGACGGGTTCGATCAATATCGACCTTCCAAACATAGACCCTGACACCTTTCAGCTATTCACGCACGCACGCACGCACACTGTGAAGTAATGGTGATGGTCAACCCCCCCTGGTGGCCACATAGATAAGAACACGTCTTATCTGAAGCACAGCTATTTATCATGACACAAACATGTACGGTAGGTGGAGGTGGGAAACTGGGAACACCGAGGGAAGGGGTCAGTGCGGTGTAGCAGTAACGAAGTGGGAATGAGAGTGATCTCACTCCCGGATGTGAAAGGTCTCGGCTTGAGGGTCATCTGTGTGTGCGTGCGTGTTTTTCTGTGTACCTCCTGAGACAGGTATGGGAGGACTTGTGCGCAGATCCCGTTTAATCTCTTCACAATCTCAGCCTGTGGAGGAAAGGGGGAGATGTTATCGTTAAAAGACAACCACTCTACTATATTATACAGGAAGGAAACACCAAGAATTGTGTTTTCGAGCAGATTTTACAGAGCAAATGCTCGGAACTCTGGTGACTAACACGACAGCTGCGGTCACACTTATACCCAAAACAGGAGCCATCAGGTGATCACGATTGTATACTGTTTACTTGGAACAAAGAGTTGCAAAATATCCTTGAGTAATGAGCCACATGTTGCTTCACCGAAATTTTTTTATCGGATCACATTTGTTTCTACTTTCTGTTTTTCTTCCCATTCCTGTTGACTTGAGAGCCTCAGCTTGACCAAGTCTTTGTGAAATGTAATTTGGATCTTCTGTAGACTCGTAGTCGTGCATGAGGAACGTGTTGGAGTAGACAGTAGACTGCTATGCTAGCTTCTCACGCTAGCTGCTTGCAACAAGGAAAGTTGTATTTCCCTGAGATTTGGAATTAAAAAACTAATTTTTTCCCAAGATAAAACATTTTCAAAATAGAAAGTTCTATATTTTTCAAGATAAAAAGTATTTTTTTTCCAAGAAGTCTGTTTCCCCAAAAAGTTTAATTATTTTTAAGATAAGCCAGATTTATTTTTGTCAAAAATGTTATATTGCATGCCTGGTGTGGAAAAGCGGCTCAGAGAATGGATGAATATTTCAAGATTGTATAAAAAATAAAAAATAAAAGATAAATAGTTGTAGTTTTTCCCAAAAATAAAAAGTTGTATTTTTCTAGATAAAATCATATATTTCAGAATATTGTCATAATTGTCTTTTTCAGGACAAAAAAATATATATTGTTTTCAGATAATTCTTATTTTTTCAATTTTTTTTTTCAAGATAGATTTTTTTCTCCAGATAAAGAGATCAGATTAAAAAAAATCTTCAAGATGAAAGACCACATTTTCAAGATTTAAATTGATAAAGTCATATTTTCAAGATAATGGGTCTATAGTTTTAGAAAGAAAAGTCATATTTCTTTCATGGTAAAATGGTGGACAGTCAATCACAGGATCACATATAATTTACTTATAAAAAAGCATTCACACTCACGCCTATGGACAATGTGGAGTCTTTAATGAGCCTAACCTGCATGTTTTTGGAAAATTAAGTACCTGGAGAAAACACACGTGGAAAACTGAGATTTGAACCAGAACCTCATAAATGCGAGATAGACGTGCTAACCACAAGTCCACTGTGCTATCTTGTCCAAAGCCGCATTGTTTTTAACACATTTTTAGCCCATAATGTTGTTGTTGGTCTTTTCATTGGATGTGTTGAAAAGCACGGGGGAAAAAAAACAGAAGCTATTCCAGGATTTAACCTTTAAACCCTCGAGACACGAAAACAACCATTTTGTGATTCCAAGGACATGCTCATTCGTATGACCAACAGCAGGTATGACCTTCTCAAACTCTCCCTCTTGCACACCCACGCACACACGCGCTAATTGTGCACAATCCCTGCTATCGTCCTCACACACGGGTGTATTATCACATTTGGCTGCTAATCACCCAATCCGAGCGAGATATGCAAATGAGCGCTAATGGTGTTAGAGCGTAATCGGTGGCGAGATGAGGCGAGAGTAGCAGTCATTAGGCATGCAGAGCACGACTCCCGCCTCCAATCAGGCGCTCTGCTTGGCTCACACGCACACGCACACACACACATCTTGAAAACGTCTTTGTGGGACTTGCCGCACGCTAACAAATATTCCACTTTTCCTGCCGCTTTTATCTGCGCTCCCTGTCATCTTCCCGAGCTTTGTTCTCCCGTCCCTCCCTTTCTCTGCTCGTTGTTCTCTGGCAGACTTCAAGTGTTGTTTCGGCGCCTCGTCTCGCTGACAGCGAGAATATCGTGTGAGTCGGGAAAAAAGAAAAGTGGACGTCGAATGCTGAACGGACACGTCGCTTCAAGGATTGTTAATTCCGCTCGGAGACTCCTTTGCTGCTTTTTTTATGCCAATTTAAACAAGCCCCGACTGTAAAAATGTCGGCAGCTGTTCACAAGGGGGATAAAAAATGAACACATGTTCAAGTATATTCACGTTAACTACAACACGCACTTGCAACGACTGATGGTGCAGCTCAAAAAATTTGAATATGGTGGAAAACTGAATTGATTTCAGTTGTTATATATATATATATATGGCTATGCACGGCCTGTTTCGTTCTATAATCCAGCCAAACGCACAATTTGTTAGCCTATTAGCATAATTGCTATAAATCATTTAAAAAAGGTTTTCGGAAAAACAAGACAAAACACACACAAAAAAACCCAAGAGAAATCCTGTTAACCATGACAGGGGTGACTGAGAATATACACACAAAGAAAAAACATATTTTCAATAAGCGTATTGGTATTATTTTTATTCATACTGTGACTTGAAGTCAATTATGCTATTGGGCAAACAATTTACATTGTCAAGGCTTCTGTAATATTTTGTGTGCTAATTTCAAAATTTTCAGGCCTGAGCCAAGATTGGAACACCGAATCTTAGAACTGTGACATGCTACCCACATGTAGGGATGTAACGATATCCAAACCTCACAATATGATCATTGTAACGATATTGTGGGGAGGTTGGCGATATAATAAAGCTCACAATGCGGTGTAAAAAGTCAACATATAAATAAATAAACATTGTTTTAAAAAGGTCATATTGGGGGTGGGGAAAAGTGTATTTGTGCATAACAGCAGTGACTGAGAAATAGGCTTGGCCATGATGTCATTGGCTCAGTGGCGCAATCATGGCTCATGTAGTTCACAATTTTGTGTTCGGAAGAGGGCCAAAAGCAATATAAAATAGATAGAAAAATATTTGCCAGTATGACTGATTTATAGGAGTGATAATCGCCGCAGTGGCCAAAACATTCCTAATTAAAATTTAACTGCACTAATAAACTAGCCATCAGAGGGTGCTAGAGCTGCACAAATAGTATACAACCTCGTTTCTTTAACAGATGTGCTGCTTTAATATCGTGACACGACGACGACGATGATTTTATAGCAATTTTATTGTGATATCATGATATCGCCTTTGTCGTTACATTCCTACCCACGTGCATTGTGCAAACCGAGAACTGAATATTTCCATTTCTATTGTTTCATAAAAGCGGCTGTTTTGAAATATGGAAGGTTTGTGATGGCCGTTGAAGGTCCCATTGCATGTGCTTTTCATGGCACAAATCAGATTTCCAAGTAGATCTTCTAGAAATGGGACGGTACAGTAAAAGCACTTCCAGCTCAACCTTTTGACTTGGCCTTGTGACGAGCGGAAAAAGAAAGAAGAGGCGTGAAAGGAAGACGAGAGCGTACGGCCAGAAAGGAGAGAATCCTTTCTTGAATGGAGGACGGTGAAGAGGGAACGAACGAGAGGAAATCGAGTCAGAGGTGGCGATGGGGGGCGGAGTGTTGGCGCACAATGGGCCTCGACATGAACGCTCCTCCATGCTCGTTTCCACACATCCCCTTCCATTTCAACTCTCTAATGGAACTAGCGCCTCTCTGCATCCACTCACACAAAGAAATCACACACACACACGCATACACTGACGCACCGATATCTCTATATATATGGATATACTCATATGCACATACACGACATAGCCAAAAATAAATGTATGCAGCAGCACAAGCACATGCTGATTCCCCCCTCCTCCCTCCATTGTGATTTAATATGCAATTATTTCCTTATGTAAATTATACATATCGTCGTCCTGAAAAAAATACTTATGTACATTTGTGTTTTTTTGTTTTTTTTCATTTTGGGGGTGAAAGTGAAAGCAGACATACCAAAAACGTAAAAAATAAAATAAAATAAATGGACATAAGTGTTTTTCACAGGGCGGCGACGATATATAAAAATAATGCCTGACAGCTCTGTACATCCGACCTGGATGCATACATGTGAAAGGGTTTAAATCAGGTTTGTGGCATGTGTCCATAAGTCAAAGCCTACATGGTTCTCCTCGTGCCTGCCAGTACGTGTCGTCAATCACAATACCGTGTGTATGTGCGTGTGTGTTTTGAGAGAGTGGATGAGGTCCATGATCGCTCTTCTCCCTCCTGCAGCCAAAGCATAAATTACTCCCGCAGATTCAGCCAAAACAGCTGATGTATCAGCTCAGCACCTCAAACCTCTGTTCCCTGTCACAAAGATTTTCTTACCCTTTCACTTCTGGAAAGCTTGTACAATATAGAAACATTTGGCGGGGAAAATATGCCCAAAAAAAAAAATCACTTGTATGATGAAATATTTTTTGGGCAGAAATCTAAACAGTGTTAAAAATAAGTGTACAATGTTAGTGGTTGGGTACAAATGAGGGAGGTAGTCACGCCTCTGTTAGCGGTTACTCTGATCTATCTGTCTGCAAAAGCAACATTGCATACGAACCAAGACGACGTTAGCAGAAGCAATGGCTCACCTGTTTGTGCATCTCAATGTTGAGCCCGTAGGACATCTCATAGTACTAGATGGAAATAAGAAGAGACAGACAGACACTTCTGTTAGCGTAGCGTCAAACGCATTTTGAAATGCGGTGGTACCGTGACTTATGAGGTTAATTCATTCCATGAGCACACGTAACTCAGAAAGGACATTGATCTGTTCCAGCCCTGTAAAAAAACACTAGCAACATTTTTTGTATGTGTTTTATTGAGAAAAATAGCAATCCATAGTATTGCAAGAGTGAAAAAATAAAATAAAGCACAATTAAATACAATGTAAAAATTTGATAGTTTCAGCTTATATTTATGTTTCAAGCCTATGGACATTGTGCTGCTCCCCCCCAAAGAATGAAAAATAAAAAAAATCGGCCAGGAGGTGGTTCAGTCTTAAATTAGGTCATTTGGTCCGCCGTATATGTGAGGAGGCAAAACAAAAAAAAAATTCTTGACGGCGCGATGCAAAAACATCCATTTTGAGACGTCATTTAAACTAACGTCCGCGTCATTATCATTTAAGCAGCCAACATTCTGGCAACAATTTGGTAAAATGAGCGGATGCAAGCAGCAAACAGGAAGTGAACAAGAAAAGGAGCGACAATAGACAATGCGCTTGTGTTTTGTTTGTGTGCGTGTATGTGTGTGTTGAGTGTTAATGAGAGGGCCACCCTCTAGGCGTAAACCCAGTTAATCACTCACTCAGTCTGCAGGAGGGACCGGCTCCGAGACTCCAAAACAAATACACATACACACACTCAGTTGTACTGTTCAATCTTACACACATACACATCTCACGCACCCACATTTTGTCTGTGCTTTTCAGTGTAGCACACGAGCACATGTGGAAGCTCCCTAAAGTAATTACAGCGCTTGGGAAATGGAGGTGCTGCCGACTGGGGGAGCGGGGGCAACCTGATATGCTATTAGAGAAGGTTGTGTGTGTGCGTGTGTGTGTGTGTGTGTGTGCGCGTGGATACAAGGCCAGGCTTGCTAGCAGAAGTGATTGAAAAGGAGGCTGTAAGGATTATTTTGTACATTTCCGCTGAATACAATGTAGAGTAGACAAAACATGTTCCTTTAGGTGATAAGGCACTAACCTCAAATTTTAGGGGCGCAAGGAGAACATTTAGAAAAAAAACTTGGAATAAATAAACTATTGTTGGATAAATGCCAGTTTTGTGATAAAAAGAGGATTTACTCAGGCAAATACATTGTTTTAAGAGCATATTAGCAGTTGGTGAGTGATTGCAGTGCAAATTGCATATTGGATCATGTTTAATTCGGGCAAACACGTGATATTAAAAAGTCACATTGGCTTTAGGCAAAACAAAAACAAAAAAAGAAACATGACCTTTTGCTAAATAACACGTGTTTACATAATTTTGCGTTTGACTTCCTATGTGTGTGTACAGCTCAGTGAGTGCAGACATAAGGAAAGCCTCAAAGTGTGTGTGTGTGTGTGTGTGTGTGTGTGTGTCATGATGGAGGGAGCGATGTGGCGGCATAGATTAGATGAGATTAAAGCCAGTCAGAGGATCAATTAGAGGCAAAACATCACAGGGCTACATTGCCAGCAACAATGAGATTAGCTTGAGGTGGGGCGTGTGTGTGTGCGCGTGAACATGTATGTGTGGAGACAAAAAGGACGGAGGGGGTTGTTTAGGGAGCACAGAGGAGACAAAGGGCTGCCAGCATTTATAGGATTATCTCGTGCTCCATTTCAACCGAGGTCTTGTTTTTTGGGGGATTGGGCGATTAGCTCGTTGGATGAACTGATTATTAGACTGGCGAAACACACGCTCAAGCTGGACAAACACTGCGCCATTTTTGTCGGCAAGAAATTTGACAGAGACATTCACGGTGGGACGCATTTTCTATATTAGGATATGTTATTGCTTGTTATATTGGTGGTTGATGGATGTTGTATATTTATGGCTTAGAGGTGTTATGCTAACTGTGAGTTGACTACCGCGTTAGCCTATTTTAGTGGCAGATTATGACGTGTTCTCCGACCTGAGCCGAGGATCCCTTGTACTTTCTAACTAACTCATTGACTGTCATAGATGTTGATATTTGTCGACTGAAATCCAACTGATTTCCTGCCAACAACAAATATATTCATCAATTAAATTGTTAACGAGTCTGCGTCGAAGAGGGTCTCGCCCAGTTTATCTGTGAAATTCAGGTTTGTAAACAGAGGTGGCAAATCCAGGTCCAGAAAGTAAAAACCCTGCCACAGTTTGGCTTTAGCCCCAGGTCTTAGCTAGCTAGGGAGCTAGCTAGCTAAGTTAGCTCCCTAGCTAGCTAAGCCCCAGGCCTTAGCTAGCTAGCTCCCGCGGTGATCGTTTACCTGCTAGGGAGCTAGCTAGCTAGCACCAGGGGCTAAAGCCAAACTCTGGCAAGGAATTTACATTATGGACCTGGATTTGCCACCTCTGTTTGTAAATCACTGTAATACTAATGACCAAACGATCTCTGTAAATGGTGGCGTTATATCGATTTGAATTTGAGCTCAGCACAGTTTTTGAATAGAAGAAAAAAGTGTAGATGTAGAGTATAAAACTGAGCATTTGTAATGGTAGGCCGTAGAAAGGATGTGCCGTGTGGTAATAAAATATGCCAGAAAAAGACCCTTCTCTGTTGTGTTTTTATTGTTTTATAAGTTTGAGATGTCAGAAGCAAAAACTATTAGTGTTAAGTCTATGTTCTTTTAAAAAAAAAATCCACTTTTTGTCAGAAAATTGCGTTTTTTGTGGAACAAACCCATGTTTTATTTGCTGATTACTAAAAAAAACTAAAAAGGTAGACAAACTTTTAAGTAAAAGAAGAGATTCTACCCTATCTTTTGGCACGTTCAAAAACAACAGTCTGTGGGCCTTGAAGTCAAAATACTCTATGGCTGGCAATGCAGTATGCGGAGAACTGCTTTGTAAGCAGCGAATGAGTTTAATAAATAAAATCTAAGAAAAAAAGACAAATCAGGTCATTGTATTGAACAAATGTGTGTTCATTACATTTTCCCCCAATCAACCACAAATCATCATCGTTTGAGAAAGCAGTTACCCTTAATTTGCAAGACAATGCACACAAATACATTGACAATTTACTCTCTTCGATAAACCTAACATGCATGTTTTTGAAATGTGGGAGGAAGCCTGGAGAGATCCCACACGAGCGCGAGCTATCTGCTGACTGTGAGGCAGATGTGCTAACCACCGTTTTATTTATGCCAAGCGCAAATCTAATCGCTTCTTCTCTGCTCATGCTTACATACTAACTATTAATCCTGGCACATGTTATGCGCTTGGCAGCATGGGTAATAACTGAACATTGTAATGCTTTTATTGGGTGTCCTATCATCGTCTATTTTTATTGATCATCAATCACGCACACAATATCTTGGCAAGAGGCTTTTTGAGTTATGTTTGTTGGGGTTAATTCATGTATTCTGTGCCCTAGATTATTTGTTTATGTACAGTATATGTCCATGTTATGGCTAGACATGACAATATTTTTGTTTTTCACATATGAAGGAGAATTATTGTAGATTTACCTTATTTTAGTTTAACGTGGGTATTAAATCATGGGCAGCAAGTTCATGACCCATGTAACTTTGTCAATAAAGTTTGGTCAAATTTATACAAAACATGAGCCACCTCATTACTACAAACGAAAAATAACCTTGAATAACAAACACATGCTGCGTCTTGAGAAAAAAAAGGGTCGCCTTTACTCACCATGATGTAATGACGCTGCATCTCCGACTTCTCACTGGCCAGCTTGTCACATTCGAGCTTCAGGCTGCGGAGGAAACAAGTCGAGCAGAGTCAGCAACGGTCACTTCATCCATCGTCACTGTCATCTTCATCAGCACCTCCCCCTTGTCGGCCATCTTGACCATCATTACTGTTCTCATCCTGACCTTCCCGAGAAATCACAAGCAGAATCCAGCGGGAAAACGGCCGTGCTAAAATGTCTACTTCTAAACCAGAAAGCAGGCAAGTCTAAATATAGCACAGGCCATTAGCTGTAATCACGTCAGCGCCGATGACACGCGGGGCGACGGGACAAAAAGGAGGACACGTCAACAAGTCAGCCAGATGGTAAAATGAACACGACAGGGGGAAAGAAAAATCACCCGCGTGCGTTTGATTGAAGGAGCCGGTGCCGGCACGCCGGTCTGACAAGGTGTGATCCCATGCGAGGATGGATAAGACTGGGATGTTGTGAAGATATGCACAGACACATGGCAGATAGATCTAAAACCTGCTTGATGCTCTGTGTACATTGATGCTGTCTGCGGCAATGAAAGCAGCGTGACAGATAACACGGGCTGTGTCACAAAGCCACACGAAGCTAATGCTGTCACATTTCTCATGTGCACTCGATCACTTGTCAACATTTTTTTTTGGGGGTCAAAAAACAGGGGTGTAAAAATTTGTGGGTTCATTTTGAGTTAATTTAAAGCACTGGAACCTTTTTTACCTTGGGGCCCAACCTTTCCTGTAAAAAGTGACCCGGGGCCCATTCAGAAATTATGATTTTTGTTGACTTATTATCGTTTGTATTTAATAACTAAATTAAATCTAGTTAAGGTTTATAAAACCATTATCAAATAATATGATACAATGTGGTCATCAATGACATTTATTTTTGTGTAAACACTGACACCCAATAAGATGCCCAACAAGTCGGAATCAACTTCTTAGAGAGAGAAAAAAAAGCAGCCTAACATCTTTACCAGAATGCACAAAGCGCCTCTCAACATTCAACAAGGAAACGGTGAGTAATTCTGCGATTTTAATTTTACTATTTCGACACCAGTTTCAAAGTTAGTGTTAGTTACTTCATATTCATATCATTTCCTGATAATGTTTACCCCACAGTCAACCATAAAATTCCCCTATTCGTGAATTTTTTGTGGAACATCAAGTATGGATGAGCGAGTACCGATACCAGGTATCGTTCTCGGTATTCTAGAGTTGTGGCGAACGTCAATGTCATGTTCCGGCTGAGAAACATCACACCCACTTCCTGCTTTCCATGTGTATATTTGTGGGCTTTGTGGTGCGTTGTCATGACAACAAGCCTCCCCCCCAACCCCCTTTCCGCTGCCAATCTACCTGGCATTGGCTGTGCGCCTCCTGCGATTGCAGCTCATCAGCCGGCGGGCATGCACTGCTGCTCTCCAAAGACACTTTGATGGAGTTTTATTGCTGATTCTTCCGCCTCTAAATCGCTCGCGCTGTCATCTTTATTTTGATTGATGTATTCCCTGATCTATTTATGCATGGGACTGAGGGAAAGGGGAATTAGGAGGAGGAGGCGGAGAAAGAAGACGGCGACAATACAATGGCTGCTACTATACCCAGGGGAACGCCTGTTGTAACATTTGCCTTTTAAAAGCTTCCACAACATACAGCATATCACTACAAAGCTTCCACTGTGACTCCCTTGTTTTAAAACCCTCTCCAAAGTCAACAGGCACCAAAAAAAAAAAACAGTTTTCTTTCAACTGTGCTTTGGCTCTCTGACGGGGGTTAAATTCTGCTGCTCACCATTGAAGGAATGAACAAAAAAAAATAGTCGAAAAAAACATAGCACGATGTTACTGATACGTCGCAAAGCTCTGCAAACCAAACGAAGAAAAAGGATCGTCTTCAAGCTCGAAATATGCCAGGCTTTCATCTCCCTTTCCTCGATGCAAATATACACAAGAACAAACCAGGAAGGACGTCAACCCGCACAAAGAGAAAGCCCGTGTCTCATCTTTCAGAACTGCCATCAAAAACAATCAGTTAAGGTTGCAACAGCCGCTCTGGGGGAGACTTCTTACACCGTAATGGGGAGATTAGTCACCGAAAAGGTAGCATGCCTTCAAAGAAAGGTGAAAGGGAGGAATCAATTATATTGCATCCTCAAATAGTAAATTCCCTTCCTTGGACATAAAATAACAGGTAGTGCCGCTAGGTAACTGCAATTACATGATAGGAAGGTCTCATCGCCGTGCAGCAAGCACAAATATGAATAGGCTTGAAATGTATGCCGTCACATTTGCTAAACATGCTAAACTTTGTGACATCCCTTGATTGCAAACCATTCAGAAAATTGTGGAATAGAACGCCAAATCACAAACATGCAATTGTGATCAGTTAGTTAGACCATAGCGTGCCAAATAATCTTGGATAATGAGCCACATACTGCTTCACTAAGACATTATCACAGGCATTCCATTCCCAATGCAGCACATAAGTAACAATTCTGGAGAGCAATCAATCATCACAATTTCAATGATACCATGCCTTGGAAATAGGCCAGCACTATAGTGGCAGATTAAATTTAGAAGCAGGCCAGGTCATTTGTAGCCGCTTTTAACTCTTGTTTTCATGTCGTCTCACCTGTGGTATTGTGCTTGGAGGAACTGGAACTCGTCCTTGATCCTGTCACAGGAGTCGGACGTTGTGAATTTCAGCTGCTGCGATGAAGCCTGCCAAGGGAGGAAGAACAGCGTGAAAAAGCAGGCGGGAGTGACGGCCCGAGAGGGAAAAAAATAATTAAAAACACAAGCGAGAGATAGAGCGCTTTTTCAATTGAAGGTTTCAGGCCAGTGATCAGCAAAAGAAAGCGCGAGCCAATGTGGCCCACATCCAATTACACGTTTAAGCACAGAATTGTGACGCACACACAGACCAGGCAACGATAAATAGAGAAAAATGCTGCCAAAAACGTGAGCAAGGGACTTATTGTGTTTAGAGCTTGTGTTTATTGTGTTGACATTTTCATTTTCTTCTCATCTTCTTTATTATTTTTTTTCCTTCCCTTCACATATTCATATGTATGTTATTTTCTTCTGAAGGTGTTTTCTTTCATTTTCTTTTCATTTCAGTTGCACGTTGAAATAGAGACTAAACTAGACTAAACTAAAAGTACTAAAATTTAGAGGTGTGAATTGCCTAGTACCTGGCGATTCGATTCGTATCACGATTCATAGGTCACGATTCGATACCGATACGAATTTATAAATTGATTATTGCGATTTTTTGAAACTCAAATTTAGAAAATACTAATCAGTAAACTTGTACATGTACACTGTAAGATTTGTATAAAAATGTATTTATTTATCTGAAAATTCAGGCTTATAACTGAGCCGCTGCATTAAACAAACAGGTTGCAGTCTGTTTCATGTTTGAACAGCACTGAAATAAAAATATTAAGGCTTAATGTTCCATTAATATAACATTCTTCCATGCTTAATGTATGAATCCTAACCCTAAGTAAGACGTTTTGTTGAATATTCCCATAAAAAAATTGATGTTTAAAAATCGATTCGGCCGCATATCGAATCGATTCGAGAATTGCGCGCTGTAATATCCGCGATATATTGCCGAATCAATTTTTTCTAACACCCCTACTAAAATGAGAGTTTCCTTATTAAAACACACAAAAATTGGGAGGCTGGAAAAGATGGGAGACATATGATTTGAGAAAGCTGTTGTAAGGTGTTAAACAACCCAAAATCATATTGCAATGTTGTTTAATACAGTGACGGCACATCTAAATGCGCTGTTGACAGGTGATTGGGGGGCAAGCAAGGGAGGTGGAATCACACCCAAATCCGGCACAGCAAGTACAAATACACCCTTAATCACACAGGGGGGCAGCTGTATTAACTATAAATGTTCCCCGAGCGCCACTTTGGATACGAACGCGCACCAGCTAGCCTTCATGTCATGTCCAAAGCAGTTTGTTCAAGCCTCATATAGCAACCAAGAACAATAACTCTTTCACCACGCTTGACTGATGTCGTTTGTTGTCATTGTAAATCTGTCCACATTTTCACCGCAGCCAATTTTGTACATGGCCTGCTTGTGTAAACCCAACAAGGGGCAAAATCTCATTATTCCTCAGTCGTGTGCGTAATGGCTCACGTGGGAGGTGACATTTTCCCACTAAAACTGGCACGCCACTATTAGGACTGACTTGTCTTCTGGCCCCTTAGAAAATAGGGCACCATAGCATTCACAGGAGCGAGAATGACTGCAAGTCACACAAATACGTCCCTGCTTGCCACAACAAGACAAACGTTTAAATACGGTAAATAACTTTACACGGCGGTAGCACAAAAGGCAGGGAGTGCACAAACAGTCTTGCTGTCGTGTTGTTCAATATTTCTGTAAAATTGGGCGATAATGCTGGAAAACATCGAGAGTTGTGGTTTTCTTGTATTTCACTGCGAGACAGAAGATGGGAAATTGTAGTGCAGTATGCAAGCTCTTGACTCATGGCACCTATTTTCATACGTTTTAATAAGAAAAATAGCACTTCATAACATTGTACTTTAGAAAAACATACAGTCATGACAAAATTAAAACAAAGTGTCAAGAATTCATCGATTTTTGCCACATTTCTTGCTACAATTTAATGGCCACTGTGCTGCTCCTTCTCAAGTGCGCACAACGCCCACCAGGAGGCAGTATAATTCAGACAAAGACAAAGAAGTGCTTCATAACTGACTCAATAAGCTGCTGTAATTTGTGCTGTTGTTGCAAAATATTAACAATAATTCGTATGTGTATTGTTATATCATCCGTCTACATGCGTATTCATTAAACCGTTGATGGCATTTTGGATTCTTTGTTACCATTAAGCTAAACAGACTTTAAGGCAAAGCTGTGCACTTGTTTAATTCTCTGTTTTGTTTTGTTTGGCAGTAATAGTCAACAGCGACTTGGAACATCACATTCAAAGATAAATTTGGACAACGAGCTACATGTACACTCATTAATACGCATATCGCCATCTGATCATATACTAAACTTGGAATAGTAGAACACGACAACTGCAACATCAGGCATTTCACTGTCAGAGGATAAGCTGGCATTATATACAGAAATAACAGTTCGCAAACACAGGAAAAAAAAAATCAAGCTGTTGCTTAGAGACGCTGACTGTAAAGCCAAATAAGCTTTTCGAATATCTCTCTGGTCCGTACTGGCGAGGAACAAACTCATCAAACAGCACCGCGGCTATTTGGTGCTGTGCCACGTTGAGCATGTGTCAACACAAGGCACTTAGCTGCAGGCAGCCTCGCACATCACGCTGCGATAACTGCTCCCTGCACCGCTTGGCTTTTGCATACCGCGTGTGTGCGTGTTTGTGATGTGTGCTTGCATACAGGTTGGCCCTGGAGCCCAAGGCTGGAGTTGCTGCCCCAGATCTTGTTTCCTCCTCGTGTAGCACAGTGTGTGCAACCACATTTTTCCATGTGTTTGCAGACAACAGCCTCAGGTAGACTTTCCTGTTGCACGCAAATGTTGGGAGGTCCACCATACGGAGCATACCAAGTTTGAAGGGAATGAGACCATCGGGTAATTTTTTGGAGACATTTCATAACCTTGATCATACACAAGATAATGTGGAGAATTGTCACTGCCATGCTCCACCCACAAACTATATGAAAAGGCTCCCCTGCAATTAGGACCAGATTGCGTTTGAAAGACCCTCAGAAATGGCCAAATTGGCCCCTAAAATGACCGCTTCGAACCAAAATGGCAGGCTTCATGTGACTTTTGTAAATCTACTCATAATCAACATGCCTATAAATGTTCATGTTGCCAACTGAAACGATTGGCCCAGATTTGATCTTGTCCAGTCAACAAACATTGCTGTCAAGTCCACATTTTTACAATTTAGCATTGACGAGTTTTCTAGTATACGTGGTTCAAATGTGTTGAAGGAACTACCAAAAAATTCTTGAAATGGGTGACAATTAAAAACAATTTCTCCCATTGCAGAAGAACTCCGGTAGAACGCTGCCATTTTCAAGTGCTAATAAGATGATGTCACTGCGCATTTACATCGAGACAGAGCCTATGCAGACCAGACACAGCTTGGCTAATTCAACTGAAATGTTTACATGACTTTTTTTTGGGGCTCAGCAAAAGGAATATCCACCCCAATGACCCTGAATGAAATTCCATTCAGATTGAGCCTTTTTATTCCGATAGAGGTGTTTCTATGGAGCATTTTGATTCTGTTTGGTCTTTCGGTTTCATTTGAATCATAATGCAAGGCTCCATGTAAACCCGGCGTTGGATGAATGCAATGTAAATGATAGAACAAACTGTCTTTACAATCATCTGAAATAGACTCAAATTACCCGGGATCCTACTAAGGACCATGATGGATGGATGGATGGATTTTAAAAAGCCGTCAAAAAAGCGATTTGGTTGACCTAAAAAATAACAACAAAAAATGGGTTTTACTATACTATTTAAAAAAAATCAATGAGACTTTAACTTGTAAGATGGCAGCCAAAGGGGTCGATGAATAAACTGGCCATCACCTTGCAGTCATAGAAAACACTGTCTATGTGACACAAAACAAGGTGCTCTTCGGGTGCCCAACAGCAGATGGACGCCCATAATGTGAATGAAAGACTGCCGTAATACAGCGACATGTGCCATCTGCTGTGACCGAAAAGGTGGCTGCATGCGTCGGGTGCCAAAATTGTGTTTGTGCAGGAAAAGAGTGTGTGGCTGGCTGGCATGTATGGTGAGCACCGTGGATGACAACATCCAGCGGTCTTTGTGTGAATGTGTGACAAGGATACATGTGGTGTGTATGTGTGTGTTGTTGTTTTGTTTTGTTTTGTTTGGGGGGGGGGGGGGTCATGTATGTATGAGGCACAAATATTCATTGCTATGAGTCATACAGCCCACACGGCCTCTCCTTCGCATGCTCAATTTGCATAGTGCACGTGGACACGCACGCGCGCGCACACACGCGCACACACACCCAGCACTTTAAATGTAGGACAACCTCTAATTCGATTCTGCCCCGCTCCTTTGAGACGTAATTAAAGCATTAAAAAGCTTTGTGCGCCGGCGAGGCAATTGAGACAGTCTTCAGCGAATAAATGGGATTCGTCGTTTCAGGAAATTACTGCCCCGCCTTCCTTCCCGTACCACCTGAACCCCAGCTCAAGGCAGACACACACACACACAAACACACACACACACACACACACACACACACACCCTCACCTTGCCTCTTCACCCTGCCACATCCGTGTGAAATCTACTGCAAAACGTTGTTTTTACACCACAGAGCGGTTACCAAAGAGAATGGAAGGAGATTAGGGTGCACACACACAAGCAGAGTAGCAGCAGGATACATTGGAAAACATCCTCCTCCGTATAAAATCCTGCCTAAGGGTAGTGATCGTATTTCCTGGAGCACTGCCTGGCTGTTTACATCTTACTTGGTGTGTGTGCGTGCGTGTGCGTGTTTTGCAGGGACGTGGCGTTGGAATTGTAAGCCCTGGCTAATGACTGGATGTTATCTCACTCCCACACTCTTTAAAAGGACTGCAGAAGATCTATGCGGAGTGACTAATAGTTGGCCGCCGTGTTGTGTTTGTGAGCTACATGGCTGTTTCGTTGCGCGCCATGGCAACAGTCCAGTCAAGGACGACTCGACTGAATCCACTCGCGTCCGTCAAAAGACTCCAACTTGAATGTGGAAGATGGAGGCAAACATGCTGTCAGAATATATACAGAGGTCACAAAAACAATACTTATCCAAGAGTATTTGTTTGAGTGATCACAAAGCAGATCAATGTTTAATCTAGTATTAGTCAGACAGCTTTATTTGTGTTTATTCCAACTAAATAGTGAATCTACTTAAACTGGTAACGGTTGTAATGGAAATCCACCAGAACATGTGATCAGGAGGTGGAAAAAAAGGTCTTTAAGAAGAAGGAGCATGTGGTTTATTACCCAGGGTCACCTTGCATGCGCTGTTCCTGGAATTAATCAGGTTTTTTTAATGGTAAATTTTAGTCATGAGTCGGGATGGGCGATCTCTCTCGCCATCGATGTTATCATCAATGTTGCTTTCACAAAGTAGCATATTGTATGCTGACTGAATAAAAGTATGCTTTTACTTTGTTAAAATAAATAACCAGTTGCCTCAGTGCAACACTTGCAACATGACTCGGGGTGGGTGATATGGCCTAACACTTATATCACGATATTTTAAAGAAATCTGCGGTGACGATATTGGTAATAATTACTGAACAATAGATTTGTGATTGTTGCTTTGGAATAATCAAACGTTTATGTGCAGCACAATATTTAAGCCACCTTTTTTCCACATTTGAAATGTAAACAAAGTGCAAATATTGCAACCGTAATAGAAGTAAATGGAAATAAAAACAGGCAAGGTAGTGTTTACCCTGCGAGGTCTAACTGCTGAACGCACATCAAGCACATTCAAAAAAGTCCATTATTTTCTCCTGTGTGGTTGAGCCTTGTGTTGTAGAGGCAAAAAAAAAAAAAAGATAGAGTAGCAGCCAGTCTCTGGCGTCATGCTCTGTACATCACAGGCAAGTTATTGTTGAAAAATGTTTTCCCCTGCGATTGTTTAGGCAGTGGTTATTTGAGCATTATTTTGCCGTGAATGTCTCTGATTGGTCAATAAGTTGAGCGAGAAAATGCCGTGATTGCTTGTAGACATTACTAGCAGGTATGAATAACGCAATTATGCATGTTTACGCCGCTGCGCAACATCAATGCGCACGCCGTCGCGTCAAGAGCGCGTTAGCTTAGCGGCCGGTTACCTCTTGTAAACAAACAGCCTCCGCACGACGAAGGTAGCAGACAGAACTCACACGCTCTGACACTTATTTTTATGCAGCAGCGAGCGACACACGTACGTCCTAATAGACACGACGTATGATGTTACGCATTACAATCATCACGTTAATTTCGCGATCAAATCCGATTGGGTGAAATCCGATTTTTTTAGCGTTCACATTACCTGTTAATTGCAACCTCAGTCTGTCTGCTGTGTGAACATTATGCGTCCCCAAAGTAACCCGCATGCACAAAAGAAGATACAACGTCACTCACAGCGCTGTGTTTGCGGGAGTAAACACGTATGGTCCAGCGTGTCAGGCCAAGGACTTTTAGAAGTCAGTCGTCAGTGCTCATATTTTTACCATATATCTCTCCAGAGGAGGTAGAAATAATATTTTGTGAAAATGAGGCGAGACTGTTTGATCTCCTCATCTCACGGGGACCTCTCTCTTTTTTTTTTTACTACCCTAACGATGACATCACATCATTGCCGCGCATAATAAATGAGTCGCCTGCGTGGCTATAATACTAATATCGCCACAAATGTCAACGTTATGCTTCATGTTTCAAGTAGGATTAAATTCAAGTCAAATATAAACTGTTACTCAAAACAACTTTGCCGATTCGCGTATGTCTCCCGAGCGAGCGAGGTCGCCTCCCGTGCGAGCGAGGTCGTCTCCCGTGTGCCGAGACCATAATGCCCCCGACCGCCGCGGAGCGCATATTGAACTTCGGATACGTATCCGATCTAGGACCACATATGAAAGTGACACAGTTCGGATATGAAAAAAAAATCGAAATTGAGCTGTTCAGACTGACATAACAGTTAGATACAGGTCACATTTGGGCAAAAAAACCCGGATCTGGGTAGTTTTTTTTGGAGACGCTATACTTCATACTATGGGATTTAAGTAAGTTATGTCTTATGGAATTGTACTTAAAATACTTTGTTTGGCCAGGTTGTTAATCATTTACCAGCCAATACAGTCTAATATATATATATATATATATATATATATATATATATATATATATATATATATATATATATATATATATATATATATATATATATATATATATATATATATATATATATATATTTTGTAAAACTGTGGTGTTGAATAAGATGCGGTCCAAAATTTTGGTGCACCAAACTTCTGATGGTGCACTCAACAAAATAAGCACTGTCAGTCATTACACTACAAGAATACCAAGTGCAGGGTGAAAAGGTATTTTTTCTGCCTCTGCTACTACCTCAGAAGTTCACAAAGTGGCGATTTGAAATCACACAAAATCCAAATTGGGCACTTAACTTAGATCATCAGCGTAAATCCATCTACAGAATAGCAGGAGCCTAATCACAACATAGAAATAGCAAAGAACAAAGGACCCGGGTCAACACAGCTGCTTCAAGTATGCCTGTATTTGTGTGAAAATATGTGTGTGTGTCTGTGTGTGTGCGTTGAAGCTGAGGTAAAGGATTGTGTCTTCAGCCGCTCTGGACAGGGGCTTTGGAGCGCAGAGAGAGCCTAATCCTGTTTGGGCCAGGAATTTGATTTTGATTATTATCTCTCACGGACCAAGCCAAGGCTTAGCCCAATTTCCCCCCCCCCCCCCCCTCCTCCTTTCCCACACCCCTCCCCGCACACACCTCCCCTCGCAGCCCGGCAGAGTTGACCTCGTTAAGATGCTTTAAAGAGGATTATTCTACTTTTATCACTTGGAGTGAGGTGCCCTTGCAAACACAGACTTGGCACAGCTCGGCGAAACTATCTTGACCCCGCGTGCAAGGCCAGCCAAGCGTGTGGTAAAAACACACACAAACATGACACTCATGGCATGCTGCCCTGGAGACACGGATGCACAAAAAAATGTGTGCGCATACGCGTACACAAACACACGCACACACACACAGAAGCGACAAGGTGGCTGTAGGGAGGCATTTAATAGCTCAACCTACACACACACATACACACACGCACACGGGAAAAGAGTGCAGAGTTTGCAAAGCCGAGGGAAATGGGCAATTTGTCAAAAGTGAGGGGGTAAAATGGTGAGGCAGGACCGGGCCAACGGTTTGGAGAGAATGTCTGAGATTAAAGCCAGACGCGTGGAGGGGGGGGTGGCGGTGGGGTGGGGGTGGTGTAAGGGTTAAGATTACACCCGTATGGATGATTGATGTCTGCTTGTAAAAAGCAAGGTTATTACTCACAACAACCCGCAGGGGAGGAAAGGCAAGGGGGGAAGAAGATTAGTCTCTAAGTTTGCAGCAAAGTGGTGATAGAGAAGACGATAGATAGATAAATGGAAAGATGGATAAATGGATGGATAGGCAGTTGGATACTTTTTTTTTTTTTTTTTTGCATAAGAAGGCTTCTATCTTGCCACCCCGCGATTGTTGTCACAACACAGCCAGAGTACTTGCCAGAAATTCTTGCAGCTCCTTTAATGTTTCTTTTGGCTTTGACGTACTTGGCAGCCACCCTCAACAAATTTCTGTCAAAGACTGACCCATGACCTTGAAAGTGATTGGTCCGTTTGTTTTGTTTTTTTGTTGTTAAGAGTCACAGGTGAGCCAGAGCCTATCCCGGCGGACTTTTGATGCAACCTGTACTGGTCACCAGGCAATTCAGACAAACAAGAATCCACACAAACATTTTCACCTACGGTGCGGTCAATTTAAAGTCTTCAAGAAAACAACGGCGTGTTTTTGGAACGTGGGTGGGTGAAAAATCCAACCAAGCATGCAGTCAGATAACAAACTAACTTCACACAGGAACCTAAAACACTTATTTCGCAGTTCTCAGAGGCAGACTTGTTAATCACTAATCCAGCATGCCGGCTTATTTAAGCATTAAAGGCTGTAAATGGTGTGCTTTTATCATATTACAAACTCTTCATCCTCTACCTTCATTTAACCAAGAATAATCTCATTAAGATCCAGAAACTCTTTGCAAGGTTGCATTGGCCAAGATCAGCAGGCGTGTTTCAACCAATGTTTCCAATTTTTTGGACAAATACCACGTAGTGCTCAACTCGATGCTAGTAAAAAAACTATTATTCTGGCTCTTTTTAAAATTGTTAAAAGTGAGTTCAATTCACTGCCACTATACAGTAATAATTTACAAAATTATTGCTCCTAAATTGAAGCAAAAAACAAAACAAAAACATCTGAACAACTCATCTTTAAAAACTCCTAAATCTGGTCAATTGTATCTCAAGGCCCCACTTTACTGCAGTAAACTCTATAAAAGTGCTGTCTTTCCAGTTGAGTTCTAGCAAGAAAGGGGAGAGATTGTACAAAGCAAATGCATGAGCTGCAGTATACAAGATC